>NC_135238.1:3632989-4366739 GCF_051348905.1 Ranitomeya variabilis
GACTGTGGGCCCTAGGGGTGGAGATTTGGGTAAAGCCCTTGCGCAGGTCGAAAGCAGATGGATATATCGCTTGGGCACACTGGCCCCGCAGGGCCTTAATGAAAATCTGGGTTTTGGCTCCTTTTTGTAGGCCACTAGTGTCTTGGTCTTTTTGTGCATATAGGAGTATTAGTCGGTCTTTTTAAACATTTTAAATTGTGTTGGTTTTGGTTTGGTTTTGTGCTGTTTTTAATTGAGTTTTTTCTTTCTAGAAACTATACGGTGGGACTCTATTGACGTGTGGCCAACATTTTTATCATGCATCATTGACATTGAGGTGATCTTGTATACGTTGGTGTGAGATCACCCTGTACCAAAGGATTGTACATCTGCTAAGACGGCCGGCTTTACGAGGAAGTGTATGAGCTGTCTTACTGTTCCATGCTGTACCACAGGACTTGCTCTATCCGGCGCTCAAGATCTTTACATCTACCAAGATTGCTGTCTGCACAAAGTATCGTTTTATCTACTCATCAGAACTCTAATTGGTGGTTATCAATATTAGGCTGAGAGGCTGAAGATTTTTTCTGGATAGCAAGACAATGGAGAACTTTCTTCCGGACAACATATGACTGATTTGTACTTAATGTACTCTTTGATTCTTATGTACTGTACGGAGTAATCTGTGTAGATTTATTTGTAGACAAGTTATGGATTTGTAGGTAACAGTTATATTGTATTCATACTTACCAGGGATGTAGGGATGAATTGCTAAGCCTATGATCCTTTAGGTGTTGCATTCAATAATTTATATGTATGCAATGCCATATAGTTGTTTAGATTATTGGGTGGTGGACATATGAGCATCCTCTTTTTTTTCATATTTATTGGATGGCCGCTTTTTTGAATTTAGACATAGTTTTAGCATAGGGTGTAATTATCAGGTTCATTTTAGGTGGCACCAATATGAGTATATTATGCCCTTTTGGTGTTGGGGTTTATAGGGATAGGGTGCAATAGAACATGAATGTGATCAGGTTTATATTTTTGCAGTATGTCTTTGGGAATCCGTATGGGTTTCAGGTATTGGCCATTTTCGCCCTGTGGAAATATATGGGTTCATGTGTGGGGGTTGATGGCAGTCACTGGTGCTTCATCCTGCAGGGGTAGCTCCAGTCCTGCCTCACTATCCTGTTACATGGCCTTTTTTCTGGCGTAAGTACAGCTCGTTCACAGAGATTTGTTACCTCTATAGCAGCACTGATGGTTTAAACCACAATTCTGTTTGGACGGGCATGGTTATCCTGATACGGTGATTTATCTGAGAGATTCTATGTGTGGCATGTGTTCAAGTAGGTGCGATCGCGATTTTTCGCAGCCTCCGCAATAGATCTATGGATGTGAGGCTGCTTTGTGATACGTCACCGTTGTAGGTGTTCTAGGAAGCATGACTCATCTAGGGATTGCCCTGCCGCGGATACCTGGATTGGTTGTCTCGGCTTTTAAAAGATAGTGACGCCTTACCTATGACACGCCCCCAGGAAGAAGCGAGTGCGAAACGCGCGTCGGGGTGACGGAGATTCAGCGTGCCACGAGGCTGAGATTCTGTGCTTGCAGCGTTTGGCTCAGGTAATATGTTTTTGAACCGGGATTATACCTATGTTCTCCACGTTCAGCACAAACCATGAATCCTCAATATGGGAGGTGCAGTTTCAGATTAGTTGGGAACCTTGTTGTGTGGTTGTTCGCTGTGTGTGACGGGCTGCCAAACTGCCCGGGCTAGCTCATCATGGGCATATTTGCTATATGATCTTTATGTCAGCGGGCGACCTGAAGCACTTTACTTGCTAATCTTCAAGTGGGGATTTGTCCCATCGCTTTATGGAGTAATTCACTCCTCAATGCGTTTATTGGAGGATAACAGGGTTATATAGTGTATTTCTTGACATCAAATGTTTTTCCCTTCCTCACCGCATCAATTTCCCAGAAAGTGAAATTATATGTGCATATATTTTTTGGAGCATGGTTTATCTGGGCACACTGTATTTATATTTCGCTGATTTCTGTCTTAGTTTATTATTTTTTGATTGTGAGGCATTGGTTTTAAATGTGTTTGTTTTATGTGTCAATAAAGTAATCTTGTTACAAAATTTAAATAATGCTTCTTGACTAAAAGGAGTTTTAAAAAACTCTGAAGTCAGTATGTTGTCAGGAGTTATTTATAGCCTGTAATTTATAATGTTAACCATGTTTGTAACGTTTAAGTGTCCTCACCTCCCATAAAGGGAAGCTTGTTCAAGTATACTTATTGTTTTTGCACTCAACAAAATTGTATGTCTTTTTGCTAACTTGTATTGTTGTTTTCTTCCCAGTCCCGGAGTACTGTGTTTAACCAGGGGGGAGTGCAGCGCCCCAGAGTCCTGGTCGTTGCAGTACTGTGGCTCCGCCACTATGGGGAGCCATGGTGCGTTCGATGGCACTGAAGGAGTTCCGCTGATCAGGTATCACAGACACCAATACATTTCACAGCTGGGCCTCCGGGGGGAGCTAAGGGTTCTATTCATTAGGCCACTCCCCACCATAGTGGGTAAACTGGGGGTCAGGCAGGAAGTTAGTGGAGAAAGCTGACTGGGTTGAACGAAGCAACACCTAGTGGCAGAGGGTGTTGTGGAGTAAGAGACAGTAGGGTCTCTGTCGGGGGTGGGATCCTGACAGAGGCTTGGCAACGAGAAAGAACGTAAAGGGACCGTGCCTGCTCCGGGTAGCGGCGGTGCCAAGAAAGGACTAGAAGCGAGATAGATTGTGCTGAGTGAGAAACGAGATCAAGCGATAGGAGAATACCAGCAGGGGTCGTGCTGTAAGACCGGAGCAACATCCTACTGAGGCGCATTACCGGTGGCCGGAACGCCGAGGGAGTGGAATAACATACAGCTCCAAGCCATACTCCAAACAGCGGCAGGGCAGTCAGTCTCAGGCGGGCTGTCTAACACATATCACCTATGAAGTCTTGGGAGGCAATTGCGGGAGAGGGGCGTCTCTAGGGTCCCGGAAGAACTCCAGGCCTACCCGACAAACGGGTGCCGTTCTGACTGTAACATCAGGAAGGGACGGAAGATTAGCAGAAGACCAGTTAATCGAGTTGTGAGGGAACTTAAGAAACAGACACAACAGTTGTGGGGTACTTTCCGTGAGCACAGCAGGGAAGGACCACAACACATAGCGCTAAGAAGGAAGGCACTGATTTCCACCTGTGAAGTGAACTCTGGAGGTGCCATTGGACCGGCCGGACTTGCGCAGCCTGGTGAACCGTATTCCGGACTGAGGACCCAGAGATCTTCAGTAAAGAGGTAAAGAGACTGCAACCTGGTGTCCTCGTTATTTACCGCGACCTGCACCCCACGACTGCACCGTTACATCACCACTTATTGCACCGGACGTCCCCCACTGACGGACAGGGCCACGGACCGGGTCCAGCCACCGTGACAACCCCAGGACTGAGACCTAGAGGCCCGGCTCCGGGTACCCCTCGGCCCTGCGGTGGTGTGGGGGCGCTCCACATGTTCTTTACATGAACTGATGCAAACCTTTAAAAAAAACAGTGAAATTCTAGGTTATTAGGTTGCAAAATACAAAAAATGCCCAAGGATGAATACTTCTGCAAGGCACTGTAGATATGTCTCTGCGCCCTCTATAATTACATCATGATTAGAGATGAGCGAATATGTTCGGAACCAGCACCGAATCTGAATTTGCCACATTTGTACCATATTTTTACCATACTTGTGCCAAATTTATCTTTGATGATCAGTTCAGAACATTATGACAGAGTCACTCTCATAGTGTGTGAAGGAAGATACGCCTCACTGTTCATACTGCGGTCTGTGATGTAAGATCAGAGTGTTTTTGCCTCCAGCACGCTAAGTGCTGAGAGGGTTAATAGATACCTATGTAACGGGCTGGTTTTAGTGGACCTCCATAGAGCGGGTGGGAGGGGGTCCACCATATCTCCACATGCAGAGTCCTGGCAGGACCTGTGTGAGATCTAGGTCATGTGACCATCGCATGGATGTTACATACCTGGCCAGAGAGGCCATGAGAGCCAGTGGGTGGTTGTATTGGGGAGAGGTGGAACTCCCACGTGGCTCCCATAGGAGCTAAGGACGCTGTGTGTGTTACCTGCAGTAAAAAGGCCTCTGATGGTCTTTAGCTTTGTTTTACCTTTATGCGTGAAAGGCTCTGTTCATTTTTCTGAACCCTGCTAAGGTTTATGCTGCCTACAATAAACCAGCAGGTGAATTACTACCAGAACTGTTCCTGTGACTACCTTGCGAAGCAGCGGAGTGTGTCAACCCCTTACAACATATTCAGTAATTTCTACTCCCTTTGACTACAATGACGTTCGTCGAATAATGCAAAACCAATATTCACCGCCGATCGTAATTGGATCCAAATTTTTAAAAATTCACTCAACTCTAATGACAAGGAGTATAATAACAGATGGCAGCTGTTGTGTTACCAATGATGTAAGCAATAAGGACAGCAGACGCCGATGTCCCGCAGTGAACAAACTTCACTAAGCAATGAAAAGACTTATCAACCGGCCTGATGAAGGGTTTCGGTGTGCCGGTCTTCAAGTGTCCCATGCTGGCAGATCACCACCAATAATTGTGGGTAGTAGTCCGGTGTTTGGTGGTGGAGTTGCTTTCAGCCGGTGATTTTCCTAATTTATTATGTCTGGCTTGAATTATCAACCATTGTATAAGGGAGATTATTGGACCACTCACCAGCACAACCATTGGAGGAGATCTGTCTGCATCTGACACCTGCACACCTGGACTCCGAGACTCCCTATTAGGTCACTTGGTTGGTGGTCATTGCCTGGTGCAGTTTATTCACTGCGGGACATTGTCATTGGGTCTCATTAGTTCTCATTGTAGTCACCAGCACAAATACATTATATCGTATATACTCAAGTATAAGCCGAGATTTTCAGCCCATTTTTTTAGGCTGAAAGCGCCCCTCTTGGCTCATACTCGAGTCATTGTCCCAGAGGGTCGGCGGGGGAGGGGCAACGGCGGCTGTCACATACTGACTAGCTCCTGGCGTGGTCCCTACATCTCCGATGGTTTCCTGGCGCCGGCAGCTCTTCCTGTGTTCAGCGGTCACGTGGTACCCCTTATTAAAGTAATGAATATGAACGCGACTCCACTCCCATAAGGGTGGAGCTGCATATTCATTACTGTAATGAGCGGTACCAGTGACTGCTGAACACCGAAACAAGCTACCGGCATCAGAGACCATCTGTCAGTGAGAAGCAGGGACCGTGCCGGGAGCAGGTGAGTATAACGGGGGAGGGTGAGCTGTGCGATATTCACTTGTCCCCGTTCCACCGCCGAGCTCCATCTTCCGCATCCTCTGGCTGTGACGTTCAGGTCAGAGGGCGCGATGACGTGTTTAGTGTGCGCACCCTCTGCCAGAACAGTCACTGCAGAGGACGCGGAAGACGGAGCAGCGCACGGCCGTGGAACGGGGACAGGTGAATATCGCAAGTGCCGGGGGCTGAGCGGCGAGAGGCGAGTATGTGATTCTTTTTTTTAATAGCAGCAACAGCATATGGGGCAAATGTTTCTATGGTTAATCTTATCTTATGGGCCCATCATAAACTGTGTGGAGCATTATATGGGGCTCCTGATTCAATATGGACATTCAAAAACACTTAAGCTACTGATGTCTCAATAAATTTTACTTTCATTGGTATCTATTTTTATTTTTGACATTTACCAGTAGCTGCTGCATTTCCCACCCTAGGCTTATACTCGAGTCATTAAGTTTTCACAGTTTTTTGTGGCAAAATTAGGGGTCTCGGCTTATTCTCAGATCAGCTTATACTCGAGTATATACGGTATATATTATTTTCAGAATTTTCAGGATTTCACCCATCTTAGCCTCTGCTGGGCTGGAGCTGCTACGTTTCATCTATAGTGACTACATTATATAATTGTGACTTCATCAGGTTGACTGTTTTCTATTCTGACAAGGCCGGGGGCCTTCCTGTATTAGTCAGCTCTCACCTCCACTTTTATGGTTCTATTCACATCATTGATCATCATCATTGATTCTGTCTGTGGATATAACAATGTGTGAGAATCTTCCGAGTCCAGGCTTGGTCTCTCCCGTCAGTCTTTTGGGCTGGTTCACACTGCTATCTCACTACATTTCCTTCTTCAGTCGTTATGGTTGGCAAAAGACCAAATTTGAGTCCAATAAAACAGAAACTACAACCTTCCAGCAATAATCTCGCACACCACACCCTACACCATGATTGCAGCTGTATCTACGCTTTCTTCCTGGTACAACGAGGGTGTGAGGAGAGATCAAAGATCAGAGCTCTGAAGTCTCTACAGATGCACAGAAACCAGGCTGCACAGGTACATGTAATGGAGACGACAAGGACTGGGGTCTTTGGGGGACTAATAACAGACAACTGATAGTAGTGAATGGTGAGAACTATAGAGAAGATGTCTCACCTGTAGACAAATAGTCTAAAGTGGTCTCCTCTATAGAGCAATGGAATAATCTAGAGAACAACAGGCTGACGTGTAAAGCAATGGTGTCCTCTGTAAAGAGATGGTCTCTGTCCCATACACTTATGGTCTTGGCTGTAGAATGACACAATAATATGTAGAACAAGGCTTTCCAGCAAAGCAATGGTCTCCTCTAAAGACTGATGGTCTTCACTATAGAATTAAGGTATATTCTGTAGGACCACAGATACTTGTAAAGCAATGGTGTCCTCTGTAGCATGATGGTCTCCTCCATTGTGTAGTGGTCTTGTCTTTAGAATGATGTATAATCTGTAAAACCAAAGATTAATAAGTAAAGAAAGTGTCAGTTCTTTAAAGAGATGGTCTGCACTGACAAGAGAGATGGTCTGCATTGTAAAATGATGGAAGAATCGGTAGGACTCCCCTGTAGAGTGAGGGGATCCACTGTAGAATGATGGAATAATGTGTGGAACCCCAATCAATTGTGAAGCAATTGTCTCCTCTGTAGAGTGAGGGTCTCCACTTAGAGTTCAGGTCATCTTCATATAGTAGTGGTCTTAATGTCCAAATGATCTTTAGTACCACTGACTGAATAGTAAAGTGTTGGTCTCCTCTGTATAGAATAACATGTAGGACCACAGACAATTGTAAAGCAATGTCTCCACTGTAGAGTGTGAGTCTTCTCTTTTAAGTGATGTTCTCCTGTGTAGAGTAGTGTCAACTGTAGAGTGAACACCTCCTCTGTAGAGTGAGGGTCTCCTCTATGGAGTGAGGTTCTCCACTTAGAGTTAGCCTTCATTCAGTAGTGGTCTTCATGACTGAGAATGATCTGTAGGACCACTGACTGAATAGTAAAGTGATGGTCTCCTCTGTAAAGTGATGGAATAATCTGTAGGACCACAGATAACTGAAAAGCAATGTCTCCAGGGTAGAATGAGAGTCCCCTCTTTTAAGTAATGTTCACTGAAGAGTGAAGGTGTCCACTGTAGAGTGATGGTCTCATCTGTAGAATGAGGGTCTCCACTGTGGAATGATGGTCATCATCACTGTAGACTGATGATCTCCATTGTAGAG
Organism: Ranitomeya variabilis; assembly: GCF_051348905.1. Classification (NCBI taxonomy): domain Eukaryota; kingdom Metazoa; phylum Chordata; class Amphibia; order Anura; family Dendrobatidae; genus Ranitomeya; species Ranitomeya variabilis. The sequence continues at coordinate 3,640,588 of NC_135238.1, forward strand.
TGATGATCTCATCTGTAAAGCGAGGATCTCCTCTGTTGAGTGAGGGTCTCCTCTGTAGAATGATGGTCTCCACTGTGGAGTGATGATCATTATCACTGTAGACTGATGATTTCCATTGTAGAGTGAGGGTCTCCACTGTGGAGTGATGGTCATTATCACTGTAGACTAGACTGATGATTTCCATTGTAGAACGGGGATCTCCTCTGTAGAGTGGGGATCTCCACTGAAGAATGGGGGTCTCCTCTGTAGAGCGATGGCCTCATCTGTGCAGTGCAGGTCTTATCTGTAGAGTGGGGGAGAGTGATGGTCTCCACTGCAGTGTGATGATCTCCTCTGTAGAGTGATGGTCTCCTCCACTGAGTAGTGATCTTTTCTCTATAATAGTCAAGAGGACGTCTAATGTCATGAAATATGGCATAAGCCTCATTGTTCAATTACTCATACAGAGCTCTGCTGCATCTCCTTGGCTTTGTACTAACATGCTCCAGCCCCCTGATCCCCCTTGCAGCTTGCCCCTTCACAGCTGCATGTGTGTGATTCCAGCCCCTTCCCTGTCCCATGCTATACAGCTGTGTAACCTGAGACCCTAGTGTACAACAGAGCAGCTTGAGAAAACTAGTTAAAAGCAGTTCCTGAAAGCACATGGCAATCCAATGTCTTTGTGTATCTCAGATCACATATAATGGCACAGAATACTCATACAAGCGGGAAACCTACATTTTTGGCATTTACATCTGTGGAGCTACCCACTGGTGAGTTTTAAAACTTTGACGTCCAGCAGGAGCCAAGAAACGGATTTCGATCCAACCAAGCCAGCCACGGCATGTTTAATCTTAACTGAAAGGAAAACTCATAAGCAAACCTATGATTTTCCTGATATCATCCTACAAGCCTCACAGCCAGAGTTATAGTTTTCAAAAGGTTTCATATACCATCCATGCTGGGGACAGAATCTCTGCCTTTGGGAACCCCTCCCCCAATCCACATGGCGTACCAATAACTGAGGTATGTAAGTTCATCTTTTATTTGGTCACCTAAGAACATGCAAGATTTTGGGCTCTCACAGACCTATAACGTCTCCTTTAAGAGGCTCCTCTGTCCTCCACTTATTACCTGTAGTAATGGCTCCTGTTTGACCTTGTCATCAGTATAACAGACCCCTGTCCACAACCTCAAACAGTCACACTCCAAACTCCACTATGGTGAAGACCAAAGAGCTGTCGAAGGACACCAAAAATAAAATGGTAGCCCTGCACCAGGCTGGGAAGACTGAATCTGCAATAGGCAAGCAGCATGGTGTGATGAAATGACCTGTGGGAACAATAATAAGAAAATGGAAGACATACAAGACCACTGATAATCTCCCTTGATCTGTAGTTCCACGCAAGATCTCGCCTCATCTCATGGGGTCAATATGATCACAAGAACGATGAGCAAAAATCCCGGAACCACACAAAGGGGACCTAGTGAATGACCTGCATAGAGCTGGGACCACTGTAACAAAGGCTACCATCAGTAACACACCACTCCGCCTGGGACTCAGATCCTGCAGTGCTAGACGTGTCCCCCTGCTTAAGCCAGTACATGTCCGGGCCCATCTGAAGTTTGCTAGAGAGTATTTGGATTATCCAGAAGGGGATTTGGATTTTTTGCCCCCCCCCCAGCAGTTCGCCCCAGCTACATTTCGCCCCCGCAAAATTCATCCCCAGCATTTGGTCATTTGGCCCCCTGGATGTTTCGCCACCGCACATTTCACCCCGCACATTTCGCTCTCAGCAGTTTGCCCATTTCGCCCCCAGCAGTTCACCCCCGGATGTTTCTCCCCCAGCATCTTTGCCTGATCTTCTCCTGGCTGTGTGGGCTAGCAATTGCTATGTTGGATCCGGAGGCCACCACGAGTCCTCTCCTTCTTCCCAGCTTCCTCTTCTTCTGCCTGATCTCACCCCTGCCCTGCACATGAGCAGCAGTGTCTTGGAGACAGGAGAGGCATCCTGCCCCCTGGATTGACTGATGAATTTGTCACCAGAAAGGCTGCCTGGTCATGTACCTGCTATTGGGCACGCTGCAGTGAGGACAATATACCTATTCCCTGCCACAGCCGGGCAATAGCCTTATAAACCCCTTTCCGTCACTGGCAGCTATACCCAACAAGCTCAGTATGCTCTACTGCCACCAGCTCCTATTCCTATGATTAATAGCAGGTCAGGAGCCAACCCAATCAGTAGCGTAATTTACTTCAGAGGACGTTGGAGGTACGTTTTAGAGCAATGAGGACGAGACTTGTAAATATTATAGCTTTTACTCCAAAAAGATTAGTCAGTGTTTACAAAAAGTATATAAAAAAAGATATTACAAGATAAGACAAATATAGTATGTACAGAACGATTACCAAACAAAAGGGATTAAAGATGAAAAGTACTTATAGTTCTCTCATATCATGGCTGACCATGTGGTGGAGGAAGGGCGATACATCCCTTTGCATTAGAGCAGATTTGCAGAGCCTCTCTCAGCTGATTCCCTGGGCAAAAAAACTCACTCCTAAAATGAGGCTGAATCTCTTATACCCTCTGATCATGACATCACTGAGGGGCTGGATAGTCCCCTTTTTGAAAGTTATGAAATCCGGCTATTGACCATAACTCCTGGGGAGAAGCCCGTAGAAGGAAGACAAATGATCATTTTTCTCAGCATGAAACGGACATTCATTTAAGTCTAAGCATGATTTGGCTATGTGCCTTGGTTAATCCGCAATCGACTATTTGGATTCTGCTGGTTCCTAAGCTTAGAAAATTCACTGGAGTATGGTTCTGCCAGTGCAGAGGTCAAAAATGTATTTGTCCGGCTTCCAGACCTAATCTGCACGATTATATACCAGTTTAAGAAAACAAAAGTAATGCCCTCCCCGACCATGTGCTTTTTTTCCACACGGCTGAGTAGACTTGCTCACATTCTTGAGGGAGGGGGAAAGGAACTCATGTTACAGTTGAATGCAGGGGGAGGGGGAGGCTGACAGTGAAAAGAAGAGCAAGTGTCAGGACTCTGAACATTATTTACCTTTTGTGCATCACTGCCCTTTTCCAACATGGCGTCTTTGGTCTCATGTGCATTGTGTCTTCCTGCTATATAACTCCACCCCAGCCTTCAGTCTGTGCTAGAGTATTCTGCCTTGCATCCAGCTCCTGACCTCTGATTACTCCCTGGCTATATACCTACTCCTTTGAACCTGTGGGGATATCCTGCTACTCAGCTCTGAGTTCCTGCTGCATACACCAGTGTTGTGAATTCTGCTCTTGGGCTCCCTCCGGTGGTTGTTAGTGGTAGTGCTGTTGTCTCTGGATTGTAATCCAGGGCAGGTGTTTCTGCTGATTGCAGCTCTATTAGGTATTTAGGTGTGCAGGATCCAGCATTCCATGCCAGTTGTCCATTGTTCATGGAGGGATTGCATCTCTGTCTGGCTCCTCATGCCCTGCTTTCAATTCAGCTAAGATAAGTGCCTGGTTTTTGTTCTCGGTAGCACGCATTCTGTGTGCTTTTCTGTTCAGTGCAATTTATGGTGTTTTTGTCCAGCTTAGACTTTGGATTTTTCTGTCATGCTGGATTCTCTGGAGATGCAGATATACATTCTATGTCTTTAGTTAGATGTAGAATATTAGTATTACCTGCTGTGGATATTTTTAGGGTTTTAATATTGACCGCTTAGAATTCTGTCCTATCCTTTTCTATTTAGCTAGAAGTGCCTCTTTTGCTAAATACTGTTTTTTCTGCCTGCGTACGTATTTTCCTCTTAAACTCACAGTCAATATTTGTTGGGGGCTGCCTATCCTTTGGGGTTCTGCTCTGAGGCAAGATAGAATTCCCATTTCCAACTTTAGGGGTATTTAGTCCTCCGGCTGTGTCGAGGTGTCTAGGCCGTGTCAGGAACACCCCACGGCTACTTCTAGTTGCGGTGTCAGTTTAGGGTTGCGGTCAGTACAGGTACCACCTACTCCAGAGATAGTCTCATGCGGCTTCAGGGTCACCGGATCATAACAGTACAACTGGCCAACAATGAGTTAAATTCATCTCAGAAGAAGGGAAGAAAAGTGCTGAGCCATTTTTTTTCTGTAGTCTCTTTTGTCTTTCCTTCCATCTTTTCCTCTGGGTGACTGTGGAGTTTTGTGCTGGCATGGATATTCAGGGATTGGCTTCTCGTGTAGACGAACTTGCTGCTAGGGTACAGGGTATTTCCGATTATATTGTTCAGACTCCGGTTTTAGAGCCTAGGATTCCTACTCCTGATTTGTTTTTTGGGGACAGGTCCAAATTTTTGAGTTTTAAAAATAACTGTAACCTGTTTTTTGCTCTGAAACCTCGTTCCTCTGGTGATCCCATTCAGCAGGTTAAAATTGTCATCTCCCTGCTGCGTGGCGATCCTCAGGATTGGGCATTTTCCCTGGAATCTGGGAATCCGGCCTTGCTTAATGTAGACGCCTTTTTTCAGGCTCTAGAGTTATTATATGATGAACCAAATTCTGTGGATCATGCTGAGAAGACCTTGTTGGCCCTGTTTCAGGGTCAAGAGGCTGCAGAATTGTATTGTCAAAAATTTAGAAAATGGTCTGTGCTGACTAAATGGAATGAGGATGCTTTGGCGGCCATTTTCAGAAAGGGTCTTTCTGAATCTGTTAAAGATGTTATGGTGGGGTTTCCCACGCCTGTCGGTCTAAGTGATTCTATGTCTCTGGCCATTCAGATTGATCGGCGCTTGCGTGAGCGCAGAGCTGTGAGCGCTGTGGCGTTGTCCTCAGAGCTGATGCCTGAACCTATGCAGTGTGATAGGATTCTGTCTAGAACAGAAAAACAAGGATTCAGACGTCAGAATAGGTTGTGTTTTTACTGTGGCGATGCTTCTCATGTCATTTCGGTCTGCCCTAAGTGGACAAAGAAGATCGCTAGTTCAGTTACCATCAGTACTGTACAACCTAAATTTCTGTTATCTGTGACCTTGATCTGCTCACTGTCATAATTTTCTGTCATGGCGTTTGTGGATTCAGGCGCCGCTTTGAACTTAATGGACTTAGAATTTGCCAGGCGTTGTGGTTTCCCCTTGCAGTCTTTGCAGAATCCTATTCCTTTAAGGGGTATTGATGCTACACCTTTGGCTAAAAATAAACCCCAGTTTTGGACACAGCTAACCATGTGTATGGCGCCAGCCCATCAGGAAGATTATCGCTTTCTGGTGTTGCATAATTTGCATGATGCTATCATGCTGGGTTTTCCATGGTTGCAGGTACATAATCCGGTGTTGGATTGGAAATCTATGTCTGTGACTAGTTGGGGTTGTCAGGGGGTTCATAATGACGTTCCTTTGATGTCAATCTCCTCTTCCCCCTCTTCTGAAATTCCTGAGTTTTTGTCTGATTTTCAGGATGTATTCGATGAGCCCAAGTCCAGTTCCCTTCCACCGCATAGGGACTGTGATTGTGCTATTGACTTGATTCCAGGCTGTAAGTTTCCTAAGGGCCGACTTTTCAACCTGTCTGTGCCTGAACATACCGCCATGCGGAGTTATGTTAAGGAGTCTTTGGAGAAAGGGCATATTCGGCCATCTTCTTCACCACTGGGAGCGGAATTTTTTTTTGTTGCCAAGAAGGATGTCTCCCTGAGACCCTGTATTGATTATCGCCTCTTGAATAAGATCACGGTCAAATTTCAATACCCTTTGCCTTTGCTTTCCAATTTGTTAGCTAGGATTAAGGGGGCTAGTTGGTTTACTAAGATTGACCTTCGAGGGGCATATAATCTTGTTCGTATTAAGCAGGGTGACGAATGGAAAACTGCGTTTAATACGCCCGAAGGTCATTTTGAATACCTTGTGATGCCTTTCGGGCTCTCTAATGCTCCATCTGTTTTTCAGTCCTTCATGCATGATATCTTCTGGAATTATCTTGAAAAATTCATGATTGTATATTTGGATGACATTTTAATTTTTTCCGATGATTGGGAGTCTCATGTGAAACAGGTCAGGATGGTATTTCAGATCCTTCGTGATAATGCTTTATTTGTGAAGGGGTCTAAGTGTCTCTTTGGAGTGCAGAAGGTTTCTTTTTTGGGCTTCATTTTTTCTCCCTCATCTATAGAGATGGATCTGGTTAAGGTTCAGGCCATTCATGATTGGATTCAGCCCACATCCGTGAAGAGCCTTCAGAAATTTTTGGGCTTTGCTAATTTTTATCGCCGTTTCATTGCTATCTTCTCCAGTGTGGTTAAACCCCTGACCGATTTGATGAAAAAAGGCGCTGATGTGACGAATTCGTCCTCTGTGGCTGTCGCTGCCTTTCAGGAGCTTAAACGCCGATTTACTTCTGCCCCGGTGTTGCGTCAGCCGGATGTTTCTCTTCCATTTCAGGTTGAGGTTGATGCTACTGAGGCAGGGGCCGTTTTGTCTCAGAGGAATTCTGACGGTTCCTTGATGAAACCGTGTGCCTTCTTTTCCCGAAAGTTTTCGCCTGCTGAACGCAATTATGATGTCGGCAATCGGGAGTTATTGGCTATGAAGTGGGCGTTTGAGGAATGGCGACATTGGCTTGAGGGAGCCAAGCACCGTATTGTGGTCTTGACCGATCATAAAAATCTGATTTACCTCGAGTCTGCCAAACGGCTGAATCCTAGACAGGCTTGATGGTCCCTGTTTTTCTCCCATTTTGATTTCGTTGTCTCGTATCTTCCGGGTTCTAAAAATATTAAGGCTGATGCCCTCTCTAGGAGCTTTTTGCCTGATTCTCCTGAGGTCCTTGAACCGGTCGGCATTCTGAAGGAAGGGGTGGTCCTTTCTGCCATCTCCCCTGATTTACAACGGGTTCTTCAGGAATTTCAGGCTGACAAACCTGACCGCTGTCCAGTGGGGAAACTGTTTGTTCCTGATAGATGGACTAGTAGAGTGATTTCTGAGGTTAATTGTTCTGTGTTGGCTGGCCATCCTGGTATTTTTGGTACCAGAGATTTGGTTGGTAGGTCTTTTTGGTGGCCATCTTTGTCGCGGGATGTGCGTTCTTTTGTGCAGTCCTGTGGGACTTGTGAGCGGGCCAAGCCTTGTTGTTCCCGCGCTGGTGGGTTGCTTTTGCCTTTGCCGGTCCCTGAGAGGCCCTGGACGCATATTTCTATGGATTTTATTTTCCCAGAGGATGTCGGTTATCTGGGTGGTTTGTGACCGGTTTTCTAAGATGGTTCATTTGGTGCCTTTGCCTAAGTTGCCTTCCTCTACTGATTTGGTTCCGTTGTTTTTTCAGCATGTGGTTCGTTTGCATGGTATTCCGGAGAATATTGTGTCCGACAGAGGTTCCCAGTTTGTTTCTAGGTTTTGGCGGGCTTTTGTGCTACGCTGTGCATTGATTTGTCTTTTTCTTCCGCATTTCATCCTCAGACAAATGGCCAAACCGAGCGAACTAATCAGACTTTGGAAACTTATTTGAGATGCTTTGTGTCTGCTGATCAGGATGATTGGGTGGCTTTCTTGCCATTGGCCGAGTTTGCCCTTAATAATCGGGCTAGTTCGGCTACCTTGGTTTCGCCCTTCTTTTGTAATTTTGGTTTTCATCCTCGTTTTTCTTCAGGGCAGGTTGAGCCTTCTGATTGTCCTGGTGTGGATTCTGTGGTTGACAGGTTGCAGCAAATTTGGGCTCATGTGGTGGACAATTTGGTGTTGTCTCAAGAGGAGGCTCAGCGTTTTGCTAACCATCGTCGGTGTGTTGTGTTATGAACTGGTGGTTTAGGAGCAACATGGGACGAGCTCTGGAGGAGGTGGTACCTGTACTGACCGCAGTTCCTGAGCTTAACACAACACTAGAAGTAGCCGTGGGATGTTCCTGTCACTCCCTAGACACCTCGTCACAGCCGGAGGACTAACTACCCCTAAAGATAGAAACAGGAAAGCTATCTTGCCTCAGAGAAAATCCCCAAAGGATAGACAGCCCCCCACAAATATTGACTGTGAAAGAGAACCGGTCACAAACCACCCAGATAACAGACATCTTCTGGGAAACAGGAAGATCCGAAATAAAATCCATGGAAATATGCGTCCAGGGCCCCTCAGGGACCGGCAAAGGCAAAAGCAACCCATTAGCACGGGAACAGCAAGGCTTGGCCCGGGCACAAGTCCCACAGGACTGCACAAAAGAACGCACATCCCGCGACAAAGATGGCCAATGAACCTCAGAAATTACCTTTAGGCCCCGTCTCACATAGCGATTTACCAACGATCACGACCAGCGATACGACCTGGCCGTGATCGTTGGTAAGTCGTTGTGTGGTCGCTGGGGAGCTGTCACACAGACAGCTCTCTCCAGCGACCAACGATCAGGGGAACGACTTCGGCATCGTTGAAACTGTCTTCAACGATGCTGAAGTCCCCCTGCAGCACCCGGGTAACCAGGGTAAACATCGGGTTACTAAGTGCAGGGCCGCGCTTAGTAACCCGATGTTTACCCTGGTTACCAAAAAAAACAAACAGTACATACTCACCATCTGATGTCCGTCAGGTCCCTTGCTGTCTGCTTCCTGCTCTGACTGAGTGCCGCCGTACAGTGAGAGCAGAGCGCAGCGGTGACGTCACTGCTGTGATCTGCTCTCACTTTCCGGCCGGCAGTCAGTCAGAGCAGGAAGCAGACGGCAAGGGACACCGAAAGGCGAGTATGTACTGTTTGTTTTTTTTGGTAACCAGGGTAAACATCGGGTTACTAAGCGCGGCCCTGCGCTTAGTAACCCGATGTTTACCCTGGTTACCAGTGAAGACATCGCTGGATCGGTGTCACACACACCGATTCAGCGATGTCAGCGGGACCTCAACGATCAAAAAAAGGTCCAGGCCTGTTATGGTTTCCAATGGCAAGGAAACATCAGAAGCATAGAATAAACGGACAAGCTCTCGGGTGATGGAAACTAGAGCTGACCGCGATGCTAAACCTACACACCACACTAGAAGTAGCCAGGGGGCATTCCTGCGTTGTCTCTAGATGCCGCGCGCCAGCCGGAGAACTAACTACCCCTGGTAGAAGAAAACACAGTCCTGGCTTGCCTCCAGAGAATGTCCCCACAGGAGATAGCAGTCCCCCACATATAATAACGGTGAGAGCAGATGAAAAGACACACGTAGTATGAAAGCAGATTTAGCACAGAGAGGCCCGCTAACTAAATAGCAGAAAGATACAACAGAGGACTTCGCGGTCAGCTGCAAAACCCTTCAAAACACCATCCTGAAATTACCTTAACTCATGTGACAACTCATGCCACTGGAGTGGTAATTTCAGCCCAACAAGAGCTTCCAGCTGCAGAGATTCACATAAGTGCAAACTGGACAAAACATACAAAAATAGACTTAAGGACTAAAGTGTCCAACTTAGCTGAGCAGAAAACTGGGAGCAGGAACATGCAACAGAATCACTCTGGATACATTGATGGCCAGCATTAGAATGACTGAGGAGCAAGGTTAAATAGGATACTCCCACATCCTGATAGGAACAGGTGAACTGAGAAGGAAAAGCTTGCAGGACACCAGTACCACAAGAGACCACCGGGGGAGCCCACGAACCGAATCACAACAGTACCCCCCCAGTAGTGTATAATCGGGTGGTTTCGTCAAACTCAATTTGACAGGTGGACACGCCCCTATCAAGATGTATCAAAGTGTGTAACCCCTCCCCCCTGCCAGCTGGCCTCCTTGTCTTCTAACAGCAGCTGTGTGGCAGCTCCCCCTCCCTTTTTATATAGTTTAATTTGTTAATACAGGGAATATTATGCCAGTAATTGTTTTATATTAGAGTTTTATATTTATAGGGGATTTATAATGCGCGCATTATGTATGCGGGCATGTTACAACATGAATGTTATCCCCGGGGCATGTTACAACATGAATGTTATCCCCGTAATTGTTTTATATTAGAGTTTTATATTTATAGGTGATTTATAATGGGCGCATTATGTGTGCGCCCATATTACAACAAGCACAAGGTATGAATCGTGGGTGTTTTATACGTTTATAAAAAAGCAAAATACAGGGTATTGTAAAAGTAAAAGATATTTATTGTAAATAAACACATCTCAGTATAAAAGCACTCGCGTTAAATAGCACGTTTGGTTATACAGCAACAAACTCTTACCGAATAATGTGATTATTTATCCACTATAAGTTGTAATTCATTATCACTGAACACATTCTAACTGCAGAAACTCTGGCTGTCTAGTTAACGGCCACACAACTGCGTGCATTTAAGTAAGGAATACTGTCTCCTACTTAATTACCCTAACAGCTGCGATCACGGTGCTTGGAAAATGACCGCGTATGATTCAAACCATTGTTTGTGGGGCTCCCCGCAGCTGTTTCTCCGGTACCCCAAATAACGGCGCAAGCAGAGTTTGGCTAAAAATAGTTTACTGTGTGAAGTAAGGTGTGCTAGAATTCTCACTAGCTGAGAAAACACAGAATTTGCTAGCAGCTGTCACACAAAGCAACTGTCACCTTGAACGTCCTCTAAGAATTTAAACAACTAGTTAGATCACCGAAGACAAGTGCAGTTTTGATTAAACTGATAATTGCAATTAGAACGAGTTAAGTTTGAAAATGTTGTCGAAATAAACGTGAGTGAAGACAAGTGCAGTTGGCCACTGCACATTTAGAGTGAAACAGCATATTTTTCAGCTTATAACGCAGTTTCTCATTTTCATGAGTTTTAAGAGGTCGTGTTATGTGTGATACGGGGGCTACATGCTCGTGTGGTTAATAGATAAAATACAGATATGATATGCCAATTCACCAACAGTGACCGGCTTACACATAACTCGACAATAATCAAGGGTAGATATACAATACAAGGCAATAGACTTTATTAAAGTATGTATCAGACAGGCGTGATATTTACTAAGGCAGCTGAAATGAATTTGCCTCTGTAATCAGAGCAGTGTATTTTATACACAGTGTTCACATATAGTGAATAGTGCTTCTATATGTATTTGTGCTGAGAGTGCATTCTGCAACCAGAGCAATACTGCTAGCTATCACTGTGAAACTTTCAGACAAGCACAGTATATTCTGGACATATTATGTATAATTATTAGTTAATTGTTCACTAAAACGATCATTTCTGACAGAACAATGTCAAATTTTGACAAAGACAATTCAATAATATAAAAATTCTTACAGAATATAAAAAGCAAAAACATTAAATATGTATGTACACATGCATGATTTAGCTTAAAAGACATATTATGTATAATTATTAGTTAATTTTTCACTAAAATGACACAAAATTGTGTTTTATAATACACCATGCTGTTTATTCATTATATGTTGTATTAAATAGAGGCTAACTATCACATTACATGTCTTGCTGTACCAGTATGTATCAGACTGCAGTGGCACATCACACTGCTTGCTGTAGTGAATAGAGCTTCTATATGCAATTGTGCTGAGAGTGCAATCTGTTATCAGTGCAATACTGCTAACTATCAGTGTGAAACTTTCAGAGGACTGTGTTATGTGTGATAACTTACCGAAGCGGTAAAAGCAAAACACAGATGTAGAAGTGCAAAAATGACAGTCACTGTATGAGTTTTAATAGACTTTAATAAAGTATGTATCAGACAGGCGTGATATTTACTAAGGCAGCTGAAATGAATTTGCCTCTGTAATCAGAGCAGTGTATTTTATACACAGTGTTCACATATAGTGAATAGTGCTTCTATATGTATTTGTGCTGAGAGTGCATTCTGCAACCAGAGCGACACTGCTAGCTATCACTGTGAAACTTTCAGACAAGCACAGTATATTCTGGACATATTATGTATAATTATTAGTTAATTTTTCACTAAAATTATAATCTCTGCCCGAACAGCGGATTAAACTTGAAAATTTTGACAAAAACTATCCTATATTAATGTGCGTATTTTTATTACACTCACCCCAGGTCATATTATGTATAATTATTAGTTAATTGTTCACTAAAATGATAATTTCTGCCCGAACAGCGGGTTAAACTTGAAAATTTTGACAAACTATCCTATATTATGGCTCGTATTTTTATTACACTCATCCCCAAATGAGCCATTGCTAATTTGATGACACAATTTTTAGCATTTCAATACTATACATTAACTAAATGCTAGAGCTTATGTTACAGTATTTTATCTGTTTATTTTATAGCATTTTATCTGTTTATTTTATAGCATATTAGATTTTCACATTATTTGTAGCTGTTTGTGTGGCTGCCTCTGTAAGCCGCATTTTTCTGCCGACAGGCCATAAAGATGTGACCGTAGCCGCAGCTCGCTGAGCGTTACCACCGGACTCACTTCTCTTTGGAGGCTTCTGAATGTACACTATTCCCACCCACGGACAGTTTTCATTTAAAAATATGAATATTATTGAATATAATGTATTACCTATGTTACAGTGTCTTATTTTCCCGGTGTTACATTTGTTTTGCTGTCTGTTTTACCACTTCAATGCTATACATTAACTAAATGCTAGAGTTTCTGTAACAGAAACTAGGGACCAGTGTTTTGACAGGGTATAAAGCAGTTGTTTTATACATGACAGGTATATGAATATAAAAAGTAAAAATCATCACATGTACAATTAACACACACCATTACACTTCTTATAAAATAGAGTATATTATGTATATTCTGTGTTTCTGCCCGATTATTTGATTATTTGATTTATACCTCACTGTATGGGATTATTATGTATAGATATGAATATTACTGAATAGTCTCATATCTCCCCGGCCGTAATAGGCTCTAATGCTATAACATCCCACCTCTGCTTGCTGTCTCAGATCTCAACCACAGTAATAGAGTCTGGGGGTATAACCGGCCACCTCAGTTTCTGTAGGGGGAGCGGGGTGTGTTTCTACAGTATTATTCTGTTGTGAGCTTGAAATCTGGGCACTATAACTGCTAACAGCTGCTAAGATTTTCTGTGGTGCAGATACAAGCACTCAACTTGCTAGCAGCTGTTAAAATGTATCTGTACTGACCACTAACTAGATGTCAGGTTGTGTGATATAGTTTAATTTGTTAATACAGTGAATATTATCCCAGTAATTGTTTTATATTAGATGTTTATATGATATATTAAGATTAGTCTTGCTTGACAAGCCAGTGTTCTGACATTTTCATAAACCTATAGCCCCAATAATATTTATTTGGCCTGCAGATAATTAATTAAAATCGCATAAAGCGTGTTAAATAGACAGTACACCAAAATCACAGCGAATCAAAATGTATTAAATTGATTACTGATACGCTTCCAACAAATTGATAATAATATCAAAAGTGTACCAACAATATTTATTCTCTTTTATTGACATCGGATATCGTAGCGCCTGTGCCGGCTATTTGCACACAATCATTTTGAAACCGTGTTTTGCTGACCTTAAACATTTTGTATAACAGATGTGTTTCTCCGGATTTTTCTAGCGCAGCTCGCTGAGCGTTACCACTGCACTCACCTCTCTTTGCTGTTTCTGAATGTACACTATTCTTACCCATAGACAGCTTTCCTTTAAAAAATACGAATATTATTGAATATAATGTTTTACATATGTCACAGTATTTTATTTTCCTGGTGTTACTTTAATAATAATAATGATAATAATAATAATAATAATCATACACCGCAAAATTGTGTCAATATTGAACGACTATGAAATTTTCCATAAAAATCTTCTTGGTTAACCCAAGACACGTAAGAAACAAATGCAGGACTTTTACAACCGCCACAGACACGTATATTATTCCATCATTCTTTAATTCAACATTATTTTATCACACATTAATTTCACAGATGTCTGTGCCATCTATTTGCACACAACCATTTTGAAGCCGTGTTTTGCTGACCTTAAACATTTGTATAACAGCTGTGTTTCTCATGATTTTTCTAGCGCAGCTCGCTGAGCGTTACCACTGCACTCATTTCTCTTTGCTGCTTCTGAATGTACACTATTCCCAACCATGGACAGTTTTCCTTTAAAAAATATGCGTATTATTGAATATAATGTTTTACATATGTTACAGTATTTTATTTTATTAATAGTTACTTTTAACTATTCTTTTAGAGTGCCTAGTAGATTTATATTCTTTGCCTGATATATTTCTACACAAAGCTTCAAACTATTTTGTAATTTATAATGTATCACAGTAGTTTCATATGAAGTTACATCTTAGGCCCCATTCAGACTATTGTAATATCTGTAGCTTAAAATAGAGCCAAATAGCTACTTTCAAATCCGGACATACACCACTGATTTTAATGGGGTCTAAGGGGGTTCTATCATGGTTTCCACATAATAGTTATGGAAAGAATAATGCTACAGAATTGGCCGCTCCGGTTATAAAACAAAAATGATGAAAATTATCCATGATGTTAATGTGAAAAAGGCTTATGCCGGGGGTTTATGGATCTCTACAATAAACACCATGTGTAGAAATTTGGCTCTAGAACTTGTTGGATTAGTGAATATAATAACGTTTGTCATATTTTATAACATGCAGCTAATGATTCCTGCTTTCAACTTGTATGTAACTGGATTAAAATAAAGAATAATGACCTAGCTGATTTGGGTGATATTGTAAAACCATTTATTGTTTCTACTACTTGGCAATTGTTACATTCAGTTATTTTTATTTATTTATTTATTTTTATTTTTATTTATTTATTTATTTATTTTTCCATGGAATTTGTTAGTCATTACAATTATTTTTGCTCCCAAGATAGGCTATTAGAGCCACCAAGCTACATAAGTGTGCAGGCTCCTGAATATTACAATTACAAAACATTCAAAGTTTGTTTCTCCACTTTTTGCAGATAATAAATCTTAATTTCTTTATAATCTGACTTTTAGTTATAGTTTGTCGCCGTTCTTTGGCGTTCTATGTATACCGTAAATTTTGCTTCCTTTCAGTGAATAATATAAGACAGATTATTTTTATTCAAAAAACATCTAACTTATGTATACTTTTAAAGCTTTGTTACATTTCTAACCGGTCTTCACCATGCTGTGTAACATAAATACATGCGGCCTTGTAGTGATTTAATATAGTGCACCAAACATGATATGGTTTTTGGTTTCTCTGAACTGACGCAAACAAAACATATAAGGTAGTACGGCACAAGACGTGAGCGTGCCCGCAGCTCAATCTTTATAGAAATAATACTTCTGCACTCATGGCCACTTCTCCTCCACCTTTGCCTCCTGAACTCATCATTCACTGTGAAATAATGCAAAAATCCAGCTTTGTGCTGATGGAGGCATCAACATTTTGCCATTATAAGTTTGTGGCTCTGTAAAGAGAGGTGAGAATTGTCGAAAGGTGCTGCATGTGTTGTGTGTGTTTGTTGTGTGTGTTTGTTGTGTGTGTGTTGCATGTGTTGTGTGTGTTCTGTATGTTGTGTGTGTATGTTTGTTGTGTGTGTTGTATGTGTTGTGTGTGTTTGTTGTGTGTGTGTTTTGTTGTGTGTGTTTGTTGTGTGTGTGTTGCATGTGTTGTGTGTGTTCTGTATGTTGTGTGTGTGTATGTTTGTTGTGTGTGTTGTATGTGTTGTGTGTGTTTGTTGTGTGTGTGTGTGTGTGTGTTGCATGTGTTGTGTGTGTTCTGTATGTTGTGTGTGTGTATGTTTGTTGTTTGTGTTGTATGTGTTGTGTGTGTTCTGTATGTTGTGTGTGTTTGCTGTATGTGTTGTGTGTGTTTGTTGTGTGTGTTGCATGTGTTGTGTCTCACGTCTTGTGCCGTACTACCTTATATGTTTTGTTTGCGTCAGTTCAGAGAAACCAAAAACCATATCATGTTTGGTGCACTATATTAAATCACTACAAGGCCGCATGTATTTATGTTACACAGCATGGTGAAGACCGGTTAGAAATGTAACAAAGCTTTAAAAGTATACATAAGTTAGATGTTTTTTGAATAAAAATAATCTGTCTTATATTATTCACTGAAAGGAAGCAAAATTTACGGTATACATAGAACGCCAAAGAACGGCGACAAACTATAACTAAAAGTCAGATTATAAAGAAATTAAGATTTATTATCTGCAAAAAGTGGAGAAACAAACTTTGAATGTTTTGTAATTGTAATATTCAGGAGCCTGCACACTTATGTAGCTTGGTGGCTCTAATAGCCTATCTTGGGAGCAAAAATAATTGTAATGACTAACAAATTCCATGGAAAAATAAATAAATAAATAAATAAAAATAAAAATAAATAAATAAAAATAACTGAATGTAACAATTGCCAAGTAGTAGAAACAATAAATGGTTTTACAATATCACCCAAATCAGCTAGGTCATTATTCTTTATTTTAATCCAGTTACATACAAGTTGAAAGCAGGAATCATTAGCTGCATGTTATAAAATATGACAAACGTTATTATATTCACTAATCCAACAAGTTCTAGAGCCAAATTTCTACACATGGTGTTTATTGTAGAGATCCATAAACCCACGGCATAAGCCTTTTTCACATTAACATCATGGATAATTTTCATCATTTTTGTTTTATAACCGGAGCGGCCAATTCTGTAGCATTATTCTTTCCATAACTATTATGTGGAAACCATGATAATGATAGAACCCCCTTAGACCCCATTAAAATCAGTGGTGTATGTCCGGATTTGAAAGTAGCTATTTGGCTCTATTTTAAGCTACAGATATTACAATAGTCTGAATGGGGCCTAAGATGTAACTTCATATGAAACTACTGTGATACATTATAAATTACAAAATAGTTTGAAGCTTTGTGTAGAAATATATCAGGCAAAGAATATAAATCTACTAGGCACTCTAAAAGAATAGTTAAAAGTAACTATTAATAAAATAAAATACTGTAACATATGTAAAACATTATATTCAATAATACGCATATTTTTTAAAGGAAAACTGTCCATGGTTGGGAATAGTGTACATTCAGAAGCAGCAAAGAGAAATGAGTGCAGTGGTAACGCTCAGCGAGCTGCGCTAGAAAAATCATGAGAAACACAGCTGTTATACAAATGTTTAAGGTCAGCAAAACACGGCTTCAAAATGGTTGTGTGCAAATAGATGGCACAGACATCTGTGAAATTAATGTGTGATAAAATAATGTTGAATTAAAGAATGATGGAATAATATACGTGTCTGTGGCGGTTGTAAAAGTCCTGCATTTGTTTCTTACGTGTCTTGGGTTAACCAAGAAGATTTTTATGGAAAATTTCAAAGTCGTTCAATATTGACACAATTTTGCGGTGTATGATTATTATTATTATTATCATTATTATTATTAAAGTAACACCAGGAAAATAAAATACTGTGACATATGTAAAACATTATATTCAATAATATTCGTATTTTTTAAAGGAAAGCTGTCTATTGGTAAGAATAGTGTACATTCAGAAACAGCAAAGAGAGGTGAGTGCAGTGGTAACGCTCAGCGAGCTGCGCTAGAAAAATCCGGAGAAACACATCTGTTATACAAAATGTTTAAGGTCAGCAAAACACGGTTTCAAAATGATTGTGTGCAAATAGCCGGCACAGGCGCTACGATATCCGATGTCAATAAAAGAGAATAAATATTGTTGGTACACTTTTGATATTATTATCAATTTGTTGGAAGCGTATCAGTAATCAATTTAATACATTTTGATTCGCTGTGATTTTGGTGTACTGTCTATTTAACACGCTTTATGCGCTTTTAATTAATTATCTGCAGTCCAAATAAATATTATTGGGGCTATAGGTTTATGAAAATGTCAGAACACTGGCTTGTCAAGCAAGACTAATCTTAATATATCATATAAACATCTAATATAAAACAATTACTGGGATAATATTCACTGTATTAACAAATTAAACTATATCACACAACCTGACATCTAGTTAGTGGTCAGTACAGATACATTTTAACAGCTGCTAGCAAGTTGAGTGCTTGTATCTGCACCACAGAAAATCTTAGCAGCTGTTAGCAGTTATAGTGCCCAGACTTCAAGCTCACAACAGAATAATACTGTAGAAACACACCCCGCTCCCCCTACAGAAACTGAGGTGGCCGGTTATACCCCCAGACTCTATTACTGTGGTTGAGATCTGAGACAGCAAGCAGAGGTGGGATGTTATAGCATTAGAGCCTATTACGGCCGGGGAGATATGAGACTATTCAGTAATATTCATATCTATACATAATAATCCCATACAGTGAGGTATAAATCAAATAATCAAATAATCGGGCAGAAACACAGAATATACATAATATACTCTATTTTATAAGAAGTGTAATGGTGTGTGTTAATTGTACATGTGATGATTTTTACTTTTTATATTCATATACCTGTCATGTATAAAACAACTGCTTTATACCCTGTCAAAACACTGGTCCCTAGTTTCTGTTACAGAAACTCTAGCATTTAGTTAATGTATAGCATTGAAGTGGTAAAACAGACAGCAAAACAAATGTAACACCGGGAAAATAAAACACTGTAACATAGGTAATACATTATATTCAATAATATTCATATTTTTAAATGAAAACTGTCCGTGGGTGGGAATAGTGTACATTCAGAAGCCTCCAAAGAGAAGTGAGTCCGGTGGTAACGCTCAGCGAGCTGCGGCTACGGTCACATCTTTATGGCCTGTCGGCAGAAAAATGCGGCTTACAGAGGCAGCCACACAAACAGCTACAAATAATGTGAAAATCTAATATGCTATAAAATAAACAGATAAAATGCTATAAAATAAACAGATAAAATACTGTAACATAAGCTCTAGCATTTAGTTAATGTATAGTATTGAAATGCTAAAAATTGTGTCATCAAATTAGCAATGGCTCATTTGGGGATGAGTGTAATAAAAATACGAGCCATAATATAGGATAGTTTTTGTCAAAATTTTCAAGTTTAACCCGCTGTTCGGGCAGAAATTATCATTTTAGTGAACAATTAACTAATAATTATACATAATATGACCTGGGGTGAGTGTAATAAAAATACGCACATTAATATAGGATAGTTTTTGTCAAAATTTTCAAGTTTAATCCGCTGTTCGGGCAGAGATTATAATTTTAGTGAAAAATTAACTAATAATTATACATAATATGTCCAGAATATACTGTGCTTGTCTGAAAGTTTCACAGTGATAGCTAGCAGTGTCGCTCTGGTTGCAGAATGCACTCTCAGCACAAATACATATAGAAGCACTATTCACTATATGTGAACACTGTGTATAAAATACACTGCTCTGATTACAGAGGCAAATTCATTTCAGCTGCCTTAGTAAATATCACGCCTGTCTGATACATACTTTATTAAAGTCTATTAAAACTCATACAGTGACTGTCATTTTTGCACTTCTACATCTGTGTTTTGCTTTTACCGCTTCGGTAAGTTATCACACATAACACAGTCCTCTGAAAGTTTCACACTGATAGTTAGCAGTATTGCACTGATAACAGATTGCACTCTCAGCACAATTGCATATAGAAGCTCTATTCACTACAGCAAGCAGTGTGATGTGCCACTGCAGTCTGATACATACTGGTACAGCAAGACATGTAATGTGATAGTTAGCCTCTATTTAATACAACATATAATGAATAAACAGCATGGTGTATTATAAAACACAATTTTGTGTCATTTTAGTGAAAAATTAACTAATAATTATACATAATATGTCTTTTAAGCTAAATCATGCATGTGTACATACATATTTAATGTTTTTGCTTTTTATATTCTGTAAGAATTTTTATATTATTGAATTGTCTTTGTCAAAATTTGACATTGTTCTGTCAGAAATGATCGTTTTAGTGAACAATTAACTAATAATTATACATAATATGTCCAGAATATACTGTGCTTGTCTGAAAGTTTCACAGTGATAGCTAGCAGTATTGCTCTGGTTGCAGAATGCACTCTCAGCACAAATACATATAGAAGCACTATTCACTATATGTGAACACTGTGTATAAAATACACTGCTCTGATTACAGAGGCAAATTCATTTCAGCTGCCTTAGTAAATATCACGCCTGTCTGATACATACTTTAATAAAGTCTATTGCCTTGTATTGTATATCTACCCTTGATTATTGTCGAGTTATGTGTAAGCCGGTCACTGTTGGTGAATTGGCATATCATATCTGTATTTTATCTATTAACCACACGAGCATGTAGCCCCCGTATCACACATAACACGACCTCTTAAAACTCATGAAAATGAGAAACTGCGTTATAAGCTGAAAAATATGCTGTTTCACTCTAAATGTGCAGTGGCCAACTGCACTTGTCTTCACTCACGTTTATTTCGACAACATTTTCAAACTTAACTCGTTCTAATTGCAATTATCAGTTTAATCAAAACTGCACTTGTCTTCGGTGATCTAACTAGTTGTTTAAATTCTTAGAGGACGTTCAAGGTGACAGTTGCTTTGTGTGACAGCTGCTAGCAAATTCTGTGTTTTCTCAGCTAGTGAGAATTCTAGCACACCTTACTTCACACAGTAAACTATTTTTAGCCAAACTCTGCTTGCGCCGTTATTTGGGGTACCGGAGAAACAGCTGCGGGGAGCCCCACAAACAATGGTTTGAATCATACGCGGTCATTTTCCAAGCACCGTGATCGCAGCTGTTAGGGTAATTAAGTAGGAGACAGTATTCCTTACTTAAATGCACGCAGTTGTGTGGCCGTTAACTAGACAGCCAGAGTTTCTGCAGTTAGAATGTGTTCAGTGATAATGAATCACAACTTATAGTGGATAAATAATCACATTATTCGGTAAGAGTTTGTTGCTGTATAACCAAACGTGCTATTTAACGCGAGTGCTTTTATACTGAGATGTGTTTATTTACAATAAATATCTTTTACTTTTACAATACCCTGTATTTTGCTTTTTTATAAACGTATAAAACACCCACGATTCATACCTTGTGCTTGTTGTAATATGGGCGCACACATAATGCGCCCATTATAAATCACCTATAAATATAAAACTCTAATATAAAACAATTACGGGGATAACATTCATGTTGTAACATGCCCCGGGGATAACATTCATGTTGTAACATGCCCGCATACATAATGCGCGCATTATAAATCCCCTATAAATATAAAACTCTAATATAAAACAATTACTGGCATAATATTCCCTGTATTAACAAATTAAACTATATAAAAAGGGAGGGGGAGCTGCCACACAGCTGCTGTTAGAAGACAAGGAGGCCAGCTGGCAGGGGGGAGGGGTTACACACTTTGATACATCTTGATAGGGGCGTGTCCACCTGTCAAATTGAGTTTGACGAAACCACCCGATTATACACTACTCCCCCCCTTAAGGAGGGGGCACCGAACCCTCACAAGAACCACCAGGGCGATCTGGATGAGCCCTATGAAAGGCACGGACCAAATCAGAAGCATGAACATCAGAAGCTGTAACCCAAGAATTATCCTCTTGACCGTAGCCCTTCCATTTCACCAGATATTGAAGTCTCCGTCTGGAAACACGGGAGTCCAAGATTTTCTCCACCACGTACTCCAATTCACCCTCAACCAGCACAGGAGCAGGAGGCTCAATAGAAGGCACAAGTGGTACCTCATACCTCCGCAATAATGACCGATGGAAGACATTATGGATAGCAAAGGATGCTGGGAGGTCCAAACGAAAAGACACAGGGTTAAGAATTTCCAAAATCTTATAAGGACCGATGAACCGAGGCTTAAACTTAGGAGAAGAGACCCTCATAAGGACAAAACGGGAGGACAACCACACCAAGTCCCCAACACGAAGACGAGGACCAACACGACGATGGCGATTAGCAAAACGTTGAGTCCTCTCCTGGGACAACTCCAAATTGTCCACCACCTGCCCCCAAATACGATGCAACCTATCCACCATGGTATCCACTCCAGGACAATCCGAAGACTCCACCTGACCAGATGAAAAACGAGGATGGAACCCTGAATTGCAAAAGAAAGGGGAGACCAAAGTGGCAGAACTGGCCTGATTATTAAGGGCAAACTCAGCCAACGGCAAAAAGGAGACCCAGTCATCCTGATCAGCAGACACGAAACACCTCAAATAAGTCTCCAAGGTCTGATTAGTACGTTCCGTCTGGCCATTTGTCTGGGGATGAAATGCAGACGAAAAAGACAAATCAATGCCCATCCTGGCACAAAACGCCCGCCAAAATCTGGACACAAACTGGGATCCCCTGTCGGAAACGATATTCTCCGGAATACCATGCAGCCGAACCACATTCTGAAAAAACAGGGGCACCAACTCAGATGAGGAAGGCAGCTTGGGCAAGGGCACCAAATGAACCATCTTAGAAAAGCGGTCACACACCACCCAAATGACGGACATCTTCTGAGAAACAGGGAGATCAGAAATAAAATCCATAGAGATGTGTGTCCAAGGCCTCTTAGGAACAGGCAAGGGCAACAACAACCCACTAGCCCGAGAACAACAAGGCTTGGCCCGAGCACAAACATCGCAAGACTGCACAAAAGTACGCACGTCCCGAGACAGGGAAGGCCACCAGAAGGACCTAGCCACCAAATCTCTGGTACCAAAAATTCCCGGATGACCTGCCAACGCAGAAGAATGAACCTCCGAGATGACTCTATTGGTCCACTCATCTGGCACAAACAATCTACCAGGCGGACAACGATCAGGCCGATCCGCCTGAAACTCTTGTAAAGCACGTCGCAGGTCTGGGAAGACAGCAGACAATATCACCCCATCCTTAAGTATACCCGTAGGTTTAGAATCACCAGGGGAATCAGGTTCAAAACTCCTAGAAAGGGCATCCGCCTTCACATTCTTAGTACCTGGCAGATACGAAACCACAAAATTAAACCGGGAGAAAAACAACGACCAGCGCGCCTGTCTAGGATTCAGACGTCTGGCCGACTCAAGATAAATCAAATTTTTGTGATCAGTCAAGACCACCACCTGATGTTTAGCACCCTCAAGCCAATGACGCCACTCCTCGAATGCCCACTTCATCGCCAAAAGTTCCCGATTACTGACGTCATAATTTTGCTCGGCGGGCGAAAATTTTCGAGAAAAGAACGCACAAGGTCTCTTCACTGAACAATCTGAACTTTTCTGCGACAAAACCGCCCCCGCTCCGATCTCGGAAGCATCAACTTCCACCTGAAAAGGAAGAGAAACGTCAGGCTGGCACAACACCGGAGCAGAAGAAAAACGGCGCTTAAGCTCCCGAAAGGCCTCCACAGCAGCAGGAGACCAATCTGCAACATCAGCACCCTTTTTAGTCAAATCAGTCAAAGGCCTGACAACGCTAGAAAAACCAGTTATGAATCGACGATAAAAGTTAGCAAAGCCCAAAAATTTCTGAAGGCCCTTAAGAGAAGTCGGTTGCGTCCAGTCACAAATAGCCCGAACCTTCACAGGATCCATCTCAATAGAAGAGGGGGAAAAAATGTACCCCAAAAAAGAAATCTTCTGAACCCCAAAAACACACTTTGAACCTTTAACAAACAGAGAATTGGTCCGCAAAACCTGAAAAACCCTCCTAACTTGTTGAACATGAGATTCCCAGTCATCCGAAAAAATCAAGATATCGTCCAAATACACAATCATAAATTTATCCAGATATTCACGGAAAATATTGTGCATAAAAGACTGAAAGACCGAAGGGGCATTTGACAGACCAAAAGGCATCACCAAATACTCAAAATGGCCCTCGGGCGTATTAAATGCGGTTTTCCACTCATCCCCCTGCTTAATTCGCACCAAATTATACGCACCGCGAAGATCAATCTTAGAGAACCACTTCGCCCCCTCAATGCGAGCAAATAAATCTGTCAGCAATGGCAAAGGATACTGATACTTGACTGTGATCTTATTCAAGAGTCTATAATCAATACAAGGTCTCAAAGAACCATCGCTTTTAGCTACGAAAAAGAACCCCGCTCCAAGAGGAGACGAAGAAGGACGAATATGTCCCTTTTCCAAGGACTCCCTAATATACTCTCGCATGGCAGCATGTTCAGGTACAGACAGATTGAATAGACGACCCTTAGGAAATTTACTGCCAGGGATCAAATCTATGGCGCAATCGCAATCTCTGTGAGGAGGAAGAGAATTAAGAGTAGATTCCTCAAAAACCTCACGATAATCAGACAAAAACTCAGGAATTTCAGAGGGAATAGATGAAGCAATGGAGACCAAAGATGTGTCCCCATGATTTCCCTGACATCCCCAGCTTAGTACAGACATTGTTTTCCAGTCAAGGACTGGGTTATGAGTTTGCAACCATGGCAATCCCAGTACCAACACATCATGTAGATTATACAGTACAAGGAAGCGAATCACCTCTTGATGGTCTGGAGTCATACGCATAGTCACTTGTGTCCAGTATTGTGGTTTATTACTAGCCAATGGTGTAGAATCAATACCCTTTAAAGGTATAGGAACTTCCAGAGGCTCTAGATCAAACCCACAGCGCCTGGCAAAGGACCAATCCATAAGACTCAAAGCGGCGCCAGAATCCACATACGCATCCGCAACAATAGAAGATAACGAACAAATTAGAGTTACAGACAAAATAAACTTGGACTGCAAAGTGCCAATAGCAGAGGATTTATCAACTTTCTTTGTTCGTTTAGAGCATGCTGATATAACATGAGTAGAATTTCCACAATAGAAGCACAAATGATTTTTGCGCCTAGAAATCTGTCGTTCGCTTCTGGACAGAAAGCTATCACATTGCATACTCTGTGGTGCCTCTTCAGAAGACACCGCCAACTGGTGCACAGGTTTGCGTTCCCGTAAACGCCGATCAATATGAATTGCCATTGTCATGGACTCATTCAGACCAGTAGGCGCAGGAAACCCCACCATGACGTCTTTTACAGCATCAGAGAGACCTTCTCTGAAAATTGCCGCCAGAGCGCACTCATTCCACTGAGTAAGCACAGACCATTTTCGAAATTTTTGGCAATATATTTCGGCTTCATCTTGCCCCTGAGAGAGGGCTATTAGGGCTTTCTCAGCCTGAATCTCCAAATTTGGTTCCTCATAAAGCAACCCCAAAGCCAGAAAAAACGCATCCACATTGAGCAACGCAGGATCCCCTGGTGCCAATGAAAATGCCCAATTTTGGGGGTCACCCCACAGTAAAGAAATAACAATTTTTACTTGCTGGGCAGGATCTCCAGCAGAATGAGATCTCAGCGAAAGAAACAATTTACAATTGTATTTAAAATTTAGAAAACAAGATCGATCTCCAGAAAAAAACTCCGGTATAGGAATTTTAGGTTCAGACCGAGGAGCATGTAACAAAAAATCTTGTATATTCTGAACTTTAGAGGCAAGATTATTCAAATTGGTAGCCAGACTCTGGGGATCCATATTTCAACAGATAAAGTCTGAGCCATTCAGGGGTTAAGAGGAGA
Organism: Ranitomeya variabilis; assembly: GCF_051348905.1. Taxonomy (NCBI): domain Eukaryota; kingdom Metazoa; phylum Chordata; class Amphibia; order Anura; family Dendrobatidae; genus Ranitomeya; species Ranitomeya variabilis. The sequence goes on from NC_135238.1 coordinate 3,666,006, forward strand.
GGAAAACAGGAGACTGCAATTAGAGCTGGAGTGCAACTTCAGAGGAAGGAAGAAAAAAAAAAAAAAAAAAAAAAGGTTTCACACAGTTCCTTTTCTCTCCTGCTTCAGCCTATAGATTAAACATTTTGTCTGGCCATACTGTTATGGTTTCCAATGGCAAGGAAACATCAGAAGCATAGAATAAACGGACAAGCTCTCGGGTGATGGAAACTAGAGCCGACCGCGATGCTAAACCTACACACCACACTAGAAGTAGCCAGGGGGCATTCCTGCGTTGTCTCTAGATGCCGCGCGCCAGCCGGAGAACTAACTACCCCTGGTAGAAGAAAACACAGTCCTGGCTTGCCTCCAGAGAATGTCCCCACAGGAGATAGCAGCCCCCCACATATAATAACGGTGAGAGCAGATGAAAAGACACACGTAGTATGAAAGCAGATTTAGCACAGAGAGGCCCGCTAACTAAATAGCAGAAAGATACAACAGAGGACTTCGCAGTCAGCTGCAAAACCCTTCAAAACACCATCCTGAAATTACCTTAACTCATGTGACAACTCATGCCACTGGAGTGGTAATTTCAGCCCAACAAGAGCTTCCAGCTGCAGAGATTCACATAAGTGCAAACTGGACAAAACATACAAAAATAGACTTAAGGACTAAAGTGTCCAACTTAGCTGAGCAGAAAACTGGGAGCAGGAACATGCAACAGAATCACTCTGGATACATTGATGGCCAGCATTAGAATGACTGAGGAGCAAGGTTAAATAGGATACTCCCACATCCTGATAGGAACAGGTGAACTGAGAAGGAAAAGCTTGCAGGACACCAGTACCACAAGAGACCACCGGGGGAGCCCACGAACCGAATCACAACACAGGCCATTCCGACACGACCAGCGATCTCACAGCAGGGGCCTGATCGCTGGTACGTGTCACACATAGCGAGATCGCTACTGAGGTCGCTGTTGCGTCACAAAACTAGTGACTCAGCAGCGATCTCGCTAGCAATCTCGCTATGTGAGATGGGGCCTTTACTTGTCCATCTATCAGGAACAAACAGCTTCCCCACTGGACAGCGGTCAGGTTTATCAGCCTGAAATTCCTGAAGCACCCGCCGTAAATCAGGGGAGATGGCAGAAAGAATCACCCCTTCCTTAAGAATGCCAACCGGCTCAAGGACTCCAGGAGAATCAGGCAAAAAACTCCTAGAGAGGGCATCAGCCTTAACATTCTTAGATCCTGGAAGATACGAGACCACAAAATCAAAACGGGAGAATAACAGGGACCATCGAGCCTGTCTAGGGTTCAGCCGCTTGGCCGACTCGAGGTAAATCAGATTCTTATGATCGGTCAAGACCACAACGCGGTGCTTGGCTCCCTCGAGCCAATGTCGCCACTCCTCAAATGCCCACTTCATAGCCAACAACTCCCGATTGCCGACGTCATAATTGCGCTCCGCAGGCGAAAACTTTCTGGAAAAAAAGGCACACGGTTTCGTCAAAGAACCATCAGAATTCCTCTGAGACAAAACGGCCCCTGCCCCAATCTCAGAAGCGTCAACCTCAACCTGAAAAGGAAGAGAAACATCCGGCTGACGCAACACAGGGGCAGAAGTGAATCAGCGTTTAAGCTCCTGAAAGGCCTCAACAGCCGCAGAGGACCAATTCGTCACATCAGCGCCTTTCTTCGTCAAATCGGTCAGGGGCTTAACCACACTGGAAAAGTTGGCAATGAAACGGCGATAAAAATTAGCAAAGCCCAAAAATTTCTTAAGGCTCTTCACAGATGTGGGTTGAATCCAGTCATGAATGGCTTGGACCTTAACAGGATCCATTTCTATAGACGAGGGAGAAAAAATAAAACCCAAAAAAGAGACCTTCTGAACTCCAAATAGGCACTTAGACCCCTTCACAAATAAAGCATTATCACGAAGGATCTGGAATACCATCCTGACCTGCTTCACATGAGACTCCCAATCATCGGAAAAAATCAAAATATCATCACAAATACACAATCATGAATTTATCAAGGTAATTGCGGAAAATATCATGCATGAAGGACTGAAATACAGAAGGAGCATTAGAAAGCCCGAAAGGTATCACAAGGTATTCAAAATGGCCTTCGGGCATATTAAATGCAGTTTTCCATTCGTCACCCTGTTTAATACGAACAAGATTATATGCCCCTCGAAGGTCAATCTTAGTAAACCAACTAGCCCCCTTAATCCGAGCAAACAAATCAGAAAGCAAAGGCAAAGGGTATTGGAATTTGACCGTGGTCTTATTAAGAAGGCTATAATCAATACAGGGTCTCAAGGAGCTATCCTTCTTGGCAACAAAAAAGAATCCCGCTCCCAATGGTGACGAAGACGGCCGAATATGCCCCTTCTCCAAAGACTCCTTAACATAACTCCGCATGGCGGCATGCTCTGGCACAGACAAATTGAAAAGTCGGCCCTTAGGGAACTTACAGCCAGGAATCAAGTTAATAGCACAATCACAGTCCCTATGTGGAGGAAGGGAACTGGACTTGGGCTCATCGAATACATCCTGGAAATCCGACAAAAACTCAGGGACTTCAGAAGAGGGGGAAGAGGAAATTGACATCAAAGGAACGTCACTATGTACCCCTTGACAACCCCAACTAGTCACAGACATAGATTTCCAATCCAGCACCGGATTATGTACCTGTAACCATGGAAAACCCAGTACAACAACATCATGCAAATTATGCAACACCAGAAAATGGCACTCTTCCTGATGGGCTGGAGCCATGCACATGGTCAGCTGAGTCCAATACTGAGGTTTATCCTTGGCCAATGGTGTAGCATCAATGCCCCTCAAAGGAATAGGGCTCTGCAAAGGCTGCAAGGAAAAACCACAGCGCCTGGCGAATTCCAAGTCCATTAAGTTCAGGGCAGCGCCTGAATCCACAAATGCCATGACAGAAAAGGACGATAATGAGCAAATCAGGGTCACAGATAAGAGAAATTTAGGCTGTACAGTACTGATGGTAACAGACCTAGCGACCCTCTTAGTACGCTTAGGGCAACCAGAAATAACATGAGCAGAATCACCACAGTAAAAACACTGCCTATTCTGACGTCTGAATCCCTGCCGTTCTGCTCTAGTCAAAATCCTATCACATTGCATAGGCTCAGGACTCTGCTCAGAGGATACCGCCATATGGTGCACAACTTTGCACTCGCGCAGGCGCCGATCAATCTGAATGGCTAGAGACATAGATTCGCTCAAACCAGCAGGCGTGGGGAACCCCACCATAACATCTTTAAGGGCTTCAAAAAGACCCTTTCTGAAAATTGCAGCCGAGGCATTCCATTTAGTAAGCACAGACCATTTTCTAAATTTCTGGCAGTATAATTCTGCCGCTTCCTGACCCTGACACAGGGCCAACAAAGTTTTTTCTGCATAATCCACAGAATTAGGTTCGTCATACAATAATCCGAGCGCTTGAAAAATGCGTCTACATTAAGCAATGTGGGATCCCCTGATTCAAGGGAGAATGCCCAGTCCTGAGGGTCACCACGCAGCAGTGAGATGACAATTTTAACCTGCTGAATGGGATCACCAGAAGAACGGGGTTTCAAAGCAAAAAACAATTTGCAGTTATTTTTAAAGTTCAAAAACTTAGATCTGTCCCCAAAAAACAAATCAGGAGTTGGAATTCTAGGCTCTAAAGCCGGAGTCTGAACAACATAATCTTGGATACTCTGTACTTTTGCAGCAAGTTGATCCACATGAGAAAACAAACCCTGAACATCCATGCCCACGCCAAAATCCTGAACCACCCAGAGATTAAGAGGAAAAAAAAGACAAAACAGACTGCAGAAAAAAAAATGGCTCAGAACTTTTTTTTCCTTCTTTTGAGATGCATTTAGTTCATTTTCGGCCAGTTTCACTGTTATGAACTGGTGGTTTAAGAGCAACATGGGACGAGCTCTGGAGGAGGTGGTACCTGTACTGACCACAGTTCCTGAGCTTAACACAACACTAGAAGTAGCCGTGGGATGTTCCTGTCACTCCCTAGACACCTCGTCACAGCCGGAGGATTAACTACCCCTAAAGATAGAAACAGGAAAGCTATCTTGCCTCAGAGAAAATCCCCAAAGGATAGACAGCCCCCCACAAATATTGACTGTGAGTGGAGAGGGAAATGACATACGCAGAATGAAACCAGGATGAAGCAAAGGAGGCCACTCTAGCTAGATAGATAGAATAGGACAGAATACTGTGCGGTCAGTATTAAAAAACTAGAAAAATCCACCACAGAGTTTACAAAAATCTCCACACCTGACTAAAGGTGTGGAGGCCAGGGTAAATCTGCTTCCCAGAGCTTCCAGCTTAACTGAATAAATCCATACTGACAAGCTGGACTAGAAAAAACATAGAAAGTGCAGAACGATAAAGTCCACAAAATGTGGACAGCAAAAGAACCAAGCAAGGACTTATCTTTGCTGAACTGGTCAGAACATCAGGGAAATCCAAGCAGAGATGTGAATCCAACCAGGAACCATTGGCAACTGGCACTGGCTGAAGGATAGAGCCAGGCTTAAATAGCCGAGCCAGAATAGACGATCAGTGGAAGCAGCTGCTGACTGCTAAATCCAAGGAGCAGCCGTTCCACTTAAAACCACCGGAGGGAGCCCAAGAGCAGAACTCACAAAAGTGCCACTTACAACCACCGGAGGGAGCCCAAGAGCGGAATTCACAACAGTGTTGGTTTCCGGCTTCGGGTTGGGGATTTGGTCTGGTTGTCTTCCCTTCATGTTCCTATGAAGGTTTCTTCTCCTAAGTTTAAGCCTCGGTTTATTGGTCCTTATAGGATTTCTGAGATTATCAATCCGGTGTCTTTTCGTTTGGCCCTTCCGGCATCTTTTGCCATCCATAATGTTTTCCATAGATCTTTATTGTGGAAATATGTGGTACCTGTTCTTCCCTCTGTTGATCCTCCTGCCCCTGTGTTGGTTGATGGGGAGTTGGAGTATGTGGTTGAGAAGATTTTGGATTCTCGTTTTTCGAGACGGAAGCTTCAGTACCTTGTCAAATGGAAGGGTTATGGCCAGGAGGATAATTCTTCGGTTTTTGCCTCTGATGTCCATGCTGCTGATTTGGTCCGTGCCTTTCATTTGGCTCGTCCTGATCGGCCTGGGGGCTCTGGTGAGGGTTCGGTGACCCCTCTTCAAGGGAGGGGTACTGTTGTGAATTCTGCTCTTGGGCTCCCTCCGGTGGTTGTTAGTGGTAGTGCTGTTGTCTCTGGATTGTAATCCAGGGCAGGTGTTTCTGCTGATTGCAGCTCTATTAGGTACTTAGGTGTGTAGGATCCAGCATTCCATGCCAGTTGTCCATTGTTCATGGAGGGATTGCATCTCTGTCTGGCTCCTCATGCCCTGCTTTCAATTCAGCTAAGATAAGTGTCTGTTTTTTTGTCTCTGCAGCACGCATTCTGTGTGCTTTTCTGTTCAGTGCAATTTATGGTGTTTTTGTCCAGCTTAGACTTTGGATTTTTCTGTCATGCTGGATTCTCTGGAGATGCAGATATACATTCTATGTCTTTAGTTAGATGTAGAATATTAGTATTACCTGCTGTGGATGTTTTTAGGGTTTTAATACTGACCGCTTAGAATTCTGTCCTATCCTTTTCTATTTAGCTAGAAGTGCCTATTTTTCTAAATACTGTTTTTTCTGCCTGCGTACGTATTTTCCTCTTAAACTCACAGTCAATATTTGTGGGGTTCTGCTCTGAGGCAAGATAGAATTCCCATTTCCAACTTTAGGGGTATTTAGTCCTCCGGCTGTGTCGAGGTGTCTAGGCCGTGTCAGGAACACCCCACGGCTACTTCTAGTTGTGGTGTCAGTATTAGGGTTGCGGTCAGTACAGGTACCACCTACTCCAGAGATAGTCTCATGCGGCTCCAGGGTCACCGGATCATAACACACCAGTTCCAGTAATCCTTCTTCATCTGCTGTTCGTGTTACTTCCATCTGCATTTGCTGGACATGTAAGCTGTTTCTGCTCTGCAAAACCTGAGACTATTAACCAGGCCTCCCTGGTTGAGATAAGATATGATTTGAACTGCCTTATAAGCTTATCTACCTGTGTCTGGACTAAGACAAGGATTTATTCGTGTCAAGTATCCTCAAGAATATCTGTGCTTCATAGACTTTCTGTTTGTTTGCATCTACCTCTGAAGTTTCCTATAGACTGCTAAGCTGCTTTTATTATTTGCACCAAGTGTTGTGGACTTGAGTTTCTCTCTGCACCTGTTTGAATCAGCATGTGATAATATAAACTTTACCACTTATAAAACTGTGTCCTGTAGTTGTCTTGTTCCATGCAAAGAGTCTCCTGAGTTATCCCCTATAATTATTACAGCTAGCTTGCAGGAAGGGGAAGGAGGGGCTGCAGCTGGTCAATAACACAACCAGAGAGATGTAGCAGAGCTGTGTATGTTCACAACATTTACCTCAACAGTAAATTCTAAACAATCATCCTACCTGACTGTGGAGGTTGGCACCAGGGCCGGCGTCAGCACCCGGCGTACCCGGGCAAGTGCCGGGGCCCTGGCGAGACGGGGGGGCCCACTTAAGGTAGTAACAGTACAGACACGGACGGTACTACACTAATGACCTGGGGGGCCCCGCAGCCAGACTACATCCGGCTGTGCTGTGTGTGTATTAGTATACAAGATCAGCTCCGTGATCTCCGTCTCCCAGCCAGGACTCGGAGGTGGAGCCATCCCTGGCAGCAGGCGCGGCACAGAACTCTCTCTGTGACTGAGTTTCGCTGCGCAGGTGCTGGAATACTCACCACACCGTCACCATGGATATGAAGAGTCACTTCCAGGCCGGCGGTCGTCTGTGTCGTCACTTCCAGGTGAACTCAGGCGCTCAGCGATCGTCCACTGTCCAGCCAGGTCCGACGCCAAGCAGGAAGATGATGTCGAGCACGAGCAGCCAGCAGTCAGTGAACGGTGCACCCGGGCCATCCCTGTACAATGTGGGCGACGGCGTGGGTGACAGTGAAAGCAGTGAGTCTTCCTTCCAAGTTCCAGGCTGGTCCCAAAGCATTGCGGGGGGATGCAGCCTGGGAGGACAAGGTGCGACTGTACGGGGCCACCACAGACCTACAGTATGGCATCTGAGTGATGCTGGGTGTGGGTGGGACTTATAGACTATATACTACATGACAGGCTGTGCTATACACTCCATGGGCTGTGCTATACTCTCCGTGGGCTGTGCTATACGCTCCGTGGTCTGTGCTATACGCTCCGTGGGCTGTGTTATACGCTATGTGGGCTGTTATACGCTACGTGGGCTGTGCTATATGCTACGTGGCTGTGCTATATACTACGTGGCTGTGCTATATACTACGTGGCTGTGCTATATACTATCTGGGTTGTTATATGCTATGTGGGCTGTTATACACTACGTGGCTGTGCTATATACCACATGGGCTGTGCTATATACCACGTGGGCTGTGTTATATGCTACGTGGCTGTGCTATATTTCTCTCCTCTATCTGTGCATTATGAATCGTGGTATGTGTTAAAGGGGGGGGGCCCACTGAGACTCTTTCGCCCGGGGCCCTCAGAAACCTGGAGCCGGCCCTGGTTGGCACCCTAAAAAGCACGAAAGTTGGGCATCCCCGCTCGGTGTCGTTTTACCTTAGGATACCCTAGAGAAGCCCTATACTATAATGTCCACCCCTAATATAAGGGTTACCCTAGAAGGGGAAGATAGAACTTGTATCCATACAAAATGATTATATAAGACACACTGTATCAACCTCTCACAAATGGCGATTATCGACCAGAGTAAAGTGCTAGAGTGCTTAAAGGGAAAAGTGTAGAGAACCCTAATTACAATATAGAAGGGAAATATTGGGAAATCAAAAAATGGTCAGAATTCCACATCTCTACCAGATCCACCAAAAATGGCAATATAAAATGAAATACAAGGAACCCCGCATACTGTAGCTACCATATCACCATGAATTCAACGCGTTTTCCCATTTTGATGCTGATTCACCAGGCGACACAAAGAAGATGTTTCATCATAGGAGGTTTTTCAGGGTAATGATTCATAGATATAGTGATGAAATTCAAGCATCATTACCCTGAGAATACCCCTTGGTATAAACCATGTCATACAGTTTTCTATGAGAAGTTCCGTCATTAATCTAGAGATAATAACTGGAAGCAGAGATGCCGATCTCACTTTATACAATTGTCAGCAATGATTCCAGATCTGTGTTCTGTTTTATTGATGCTCCATCTCTGGCTGGCTGCCATATCTAATATCGCCTCCCTTGTCTGTGGTTATTTCTGGTGTTGCAGTGACCATCTGGCACATGTTTTTTGCGATCTCGTTAAAGTCATAATGACATGAAATATGGAGGGAGTGATAGTAAATATGAAAATGGTGCTCTATCATCGGTTCAGGACACGCTGTCCAGGACAGCCGAGTGCCTGTCCCTTGATCCCCCTTCCAGATCACAAGGGGGACCTAGGACCTCCGTGACCTTTAGGCTGGTTTCATTTTGTACATGTCATAATATCTGCAGATAGATTCACATCAGCCGTAGAGAGAAAATGTAAGTCCAACATGGGCTCAGGATGGTCACGTTATACTGATATTAGCTCCTCCATGATTCCAACACACCAGTAACATGAAATGTTTCCTATGATTTCTCCCCAGGAACGGTACTGAAGATAAAATGACTGAAAATCAAAAACACAAGGTCGGGATCTTCTCCAGAGATGGAGAGGCCAATTCCAAGTGGCTGATTAACCTGCTCTACACAATGTTTCAGAGCTTGGTGGGGAAGGTCAAGCCTATATATATTTCCAACAGTGGTGGGAACTTCATCAGCGGCCTGTCTCAGAGCTCGTTTGCCATTTTGTACCACACCAAGAAGAGAGGCCGCCTAAATATTGCAAATGTGACCGGTTCTCTGTATGATGAGGAGCTGAAGGATCTAAGAGATCACTTTGGTAAGGAGACGAAAGCTCATATAACACATAACTGATCTCCATGAAAGAGATGGCTTCTGTGGTAACTGGGCCCACGGTTCCCCACCTTGGTCAGAGCGGAGCTGTGTAGCACAAAGACAACCACAGATGCAACTGCCATCCACAGTCACAGCGTGAGGACAGAAGATTAGTGACCAGGAGGTCCTTCTGAATAAGATAACGTAATATGTAACAAGCCAATAACAGAATATATCAATAGGAATAGCACGTGTAAAGCTATGCTCAGATAATCACTACAAAAATCATAGTAACTGAATCTTCCACACAGGGATTTATGATCAATTCCTATCTATAAATAGAAGAAATAACAACTTGGCCTAGAGCAGTGCCTGTAAAGGTATAAAATGGAAGGTCGGTCCGCTATTAAAGCATGTAATGAGGACAGAATTGTATTTAAAGACCAGGGTAGGCTTATGCCATATTTGTAGGACAAACTCCCATATGAGGAGGCTAAAAAGGAACCTATACAACCTGAGCCAGTGGATAGGATCTCCACAGGACAATGCCTGTATGGAACATCGATGCAACAAGAGATGAGAAGAATGGGGGAGGCAAGGGCACCAAAGATGCCCAACGCGTGTCGCCAGAAACCCTGGCCATTGCTCTCATCTCTTGTTGCATCGATGTTCCATGCAGGCATTGCTCTATACGGGTTCCATATGTATTAGGCTCAGGCCACATGGGCTTTCATTGCCTCTGGAGTTGGGAGTTCTCAGCATTTTGCATTTACAATTCTCATTGTTTGTTCGTTGTTTCCTGCTCATAGAGCAGTGCCTCCTTCTAATGTCCAGCTGCATTATCTACATAGTAGGACTTTATCTCATCTTTGCTCATCTTTTGGATTAATATTGGCACCATATATATATATTATTTGATGTAGGTTTTTTGGTCACATAATTGGGGTGTGGCAGGTGCATGACTCTATTGTGGCTCAATGTTTAGCGTTGTTTGCGTCATGCAATTTTAATTGATTTTAACTTTTGCAGCGTTGTTGTATTATCACTCAATAAAGTTTATTTAATTTTTGCAATTTTTTTTGGTGATCCCTGTTGTGTGCAGGCTACTTACTCTTTGTTCGCTTGTACAATATATTTAGCATGTAATGGGAGATCCCTGGCAGTGGTGCCCTCCAGCTCTTGGTGTTGGTATATCTGAATGCGGCACACTACGTTTTATATTGAATATTGATGAGATATTTCAGTATCTTCTGTCTCCGCTCAGGGAGAAGTAATGTGGTTGTGCTGGTGGATGACGTGGAGGACAGCGGTGACAGTAACAGGAGGCGGATATTAGAGGAGCAGCAGTTGGACTCCTACGCCACAGAACTGATCCTCATCAGTGAGCAGGAGAAGGAATCGGCCAGTCTGACGGGTCCCAATCCAAGCCTTAGTGAATCACCGATCTCTGCCCAGTTGCACGACGCCTACAACTCCTTGTATCACAAGCTGCTTAAACTGAAGGACGTCATCAACAATGCTCCGTACAGAAACACAGGTACCAGCCACAGGGCCAGGAGGGGTAAAGTGGCCAGATGTTCTCACTGACCATGTCTTATATAAAACCTACAAGAAGCTAAATCAGCAATAACCCTGCTGTAACTGAATAAGTAAAAAACAAAAGTGCATTTAAAAAACCTCAGGGTTTTTATACTGTTTTTGATCAAAAATAGCATAAAAGCCATGCCACCGCGACAAGGTAACTTTGATCAGGACGGTCCTACACTGTGTAATATTAAAAACCTTACCATGTGTCAGACTTGACCTCAGTGTGTGAATAAGGGCAGACAAAAGGACCGGGTCCCAACCTGTGGACACCAGTGTGGGGAAGCCTTTAAATGTAATTTCCAGCTCAGGAGAGGGAGGCCGCACCCCGCCTTGAACAGAATGCAAAAACACAGAGAAAAAAGCAAAAATGTAGCTTTATGACCAACGTGAACATGCGTTTATGTGCTGCATGTATACCAACTTAAACCTAGTTCAATGTTTGCGTTTTTTTTCTCTGTATTTTTGCATTCTGTGCAAGCCGAGGTGTGGCCTCCCTCTCCTGAGGCTTTCCCACACTGGTATTCATAGGTTGGGACCTGGTCCTTTTGTCTGCCCTTATTATTATTGTTATTATTATTTTTTATATAGCACCATTGATTCCACGGTACTGAACATGAGAAGGTGTTACATACAAATTATAGTTATCGCTTACAGTAAACTAACAATTACAGACTGATACAGAGGGGGGAGGACCCTGCCCTTGCGGGCTTACATTCTACAGGATGGTGGGGAAGGAGACAATAGGTTGAGGGTTGCAGGAGCTCTGGAGTTGGTGAGGCGGTAGCTTCAGTAGTGATGAGGAGGCAGCGGGGTCAGTGCAGGCTCTAGGCTTTCCTGAAGAGATGGGTTTTCAGGTTCCGTCTGAAGGATCTGAATGTGGTTGATAGTCGGACCTGTTGGGGCAAAGAATTCCAGAGGATGGGGGATATTCTGGACAAGTCTTGGAGGCGATTAGGTGAGGAGCGAATAAGTGTGGAGGAAAAGAGGTCTTGGGAGGACCGGAGATTACGTGAGGGAAGATATCAAGAGATTAGTTCAGAGATATAGGGAGGGGACAGATTATGGACGGCTTTGTAGGTCAGTATTAGTAATTTGAACTGGATACGCTGAGGGAATGGGAGCCAGTGAAGAGATTTGCAGAAGCGGGAAACGGAGGAGTAGCGAGGAGAGAGATAGTTATTCACACATTGAGGTCAACTCTGACACATGGCAAGGTTATTAATATCGGACAGTGTAGGACCGTCCAGATCAGGGTCACCTTGTCGTTGTGGGATGGCTTTAATGCTATTTTTGTTTTAAAAAACAGTATTACTAAGAACCCTGTGTTATTTAAATGCACTTTTGTTTTTTACTTATTTAGCTACAGCAGGGTTTTTGCTCATTTTGCTTCTTGTAGGTTTTGTATGTTTTGTATGTTTTATGGCCAATGTGAACATGTGCTGCATGTATACCTTAAACCAAGCTCAAATTTTGTACTTTTCCATGTCCTATACATTGGAGGGGAGCTGAGTGGTGATTCTCGGTGGTAGACAGAACATAGAGCTGAATATTATGGGGTCTTATATACCGTATGAAGCATGCAAATGTCAGTGTCAGCATCGCTCCGGCCGGTGGTCTCTATCACTGATCAGCGCATATTTTATAGTGATCAGAATGCAATTCAGGATTTGTTCTCTATTTCCAAGATCGTCATGATTCGACCTCATCTGAGTCCTCGTGTGGCGGCAGGAGAACAGGTAAACCCTACGAGACATGATGAGGAGCAGAGATTCTGCCAAAGATTGACTACGACCTCTAGACTGAAGTGCCGTCTTCTCACAAGTCTCTTCTATTTCAGGACCAGTCCCATCAGGGGGGACTTCTACCAGTGGCTTCAGGTCTCCTGGAAAGGTGCTGATGATACAACCAGAAGGTGCAGTGTAATATACAGAGCTTCAGATTTACAATCCATCTCATGTTCTCTTCCTACATGAATGGTTTGTGCATTGGAGCCACTCGAAAGGATGGAAAAGTGAGACCTTAATGATGATCTGTCCGCTCTCCTGATGCGACCTGCTTATTAAACACCTGTATGACCTTTTACTGGGTGAACACAACATTGAGGTATCGCACCCTGATAATAATCCTGACCACATCTCCACCTTCTTTACATTATCTCCTTCTATTAGTGAGGGTAGTAGTGTTGCAGTCAGTCATTGCTCCTACATGACACCAAAGTGACCATTGATAGTAAACAGATGTAGATTTGATGCTTTCACTACACTGAGTTGATGCTTTTACCTCATGGGATGTCGACTTATTACATTATTTTATTTAGAAAATAATTTTTCTGGTCGGGTTCCATTATACCTTCTGGGCATTTTTTTTCTACATCCACTATGTATCATAGCACATAGCAGACTGCAGAATGTGCTACTGTCAGTGAGTGACCTCTGGATTGTAACACTCATCTCATCTATCATGAACCATCTTCTACATCCAGTATGGAGCTCAGAACGGAGAAAACTAAATGTGTTACCAGGTGGTTGGACTATTGCTCTTTCGTTGATAACCAATGGAACAAAACTGATCTTCTGCCTTCTATTAGCACATAAAGATTAAAGGATTATAATAAGGAATAGGGGAGAGAAGGAGAAGAGGGAGAAGGTAATGGGGGTAAATGGAGGGGATGAGGTGGGGTGACAAGACTTTCTGCTATTAGACAGTAGTTGCATCGTGACCGAACTGGGACTTAGTAAAACTATAGCTCAGGAGTGTACCACTTACAGTAATTGTTCATTTTCCTGGGATGTGTTTCCTACTGAGGAACTTCAAGTGAGGACTCTATATATTTTTTCATGAGATAGAGGAGGTTTTAAAAAGTTCTTTGACCCTACGATGCATAACTAATCATATGCTAAAGAATCGCAAGTGAAATTTATGTCTGAGATAGAAAAGATGATTGTCTATAAGATGATGGTGGTCTCACGATCAGAGCAGAGGTGGATGGTGAGATATGGAGCCTGAGAGTCAGAAGGTCACAACATTGTTACCCTTTTGCTCATCACTGTAGTTCCTTCCATGTGTATCCAGGCTTTGTAGCAGAACGTCGGATCCAGTCTGATATTCCTTGAAGGTGGATTGCTTATTGAGATTGTAGTGGGGCTATGAGGTCAGGTTCACCTTCAGGGTGCGGCAATCAATGTGTGGTGTGTAATTCTAGGATTGTTGTGGTCCCGCAAAAAGACAGAGATGAGTTTACTGAAAAACAGATGACAGTTTGTGGTAGAGTAATTGGGAGAGCTTGTAGGAGTTAAGTCATTTTAGGCCAAATTATACTTTTTATGAGGATTTTCCTGTAGAGCCAATATGTAAGGGACGGACCAGCTTGAGATTAAGGAGCTTTATGGTTTAGTTCTGGTGGAACATGATTTTTGTGTACCGTAATTCCTTTAGGTCAGTGGAGAAGTAAATGCTCAGAAACTTTATGGAAGGTGTGGACCAATCAGAGGGAAATGTGGCTCTGTGCACACGGCGTGTATCAGACAATGGTGCTCCCACTCAGTTTCCTACAGAAAGCCACTTCTGGAAAACACCTGTGGTCATTTTGCTGCAGTGACTTCATTGTCGATACAGCCGATGTTCTCGCAGTGGCTCCACCACTGATGTGTTTCACGTTTTACTCTAAGTGTAGAGCATGGAACAAGCAGGTCCCTTCTTTTCACCACTGCAGGGTTTCTGAACAATTAAGCAGGTACAAAAGGTGGCATAAGACTCAACATAACATGAGAAAGGTGCTTGGCGCTCCGATAGAAAAAAATTATTGTAAGGCAAAGCAGAAAGGTTCAGCGATGTATTGGTACCACCAATGGGACCTTCATCAGACAAGGATTGCCGAGAAGAACAGGGGACAGTAAATAGACGGAAGCGCTGGGGAAGGTGGCTGTGGTCGCAGGGTGCGGAGTGGACCCTTATCGACACCCTTCTGTAGAAGGAAAGCCCAATCCACTGAAGTTATATGCATTTATGTGAATCGGACTTTAATGCTGTGAAGAAACACATTAAAAGAAACTTTTGTGTTGGAATTTGTGGGTCACTACTTCTTCACTGCGTACGATGCTACTGCAGCTTTACACAGGCCACTCATGATGAATAAACAATGCCAGAAGCGTCTTACCTGGGCCAAGGAGAAAAAGAACTGGGCTGTTGTCAGGGGTCCAAGGTGTTGTTTTTAGATTGAAGTAAATTGTGCATTTCATTTGGAAATCGAGGTCCCAGAGTCTGGAGGAAGAGTGGAGAGGCCACAATCCAAGCTGCTGGAGGTCTAGTGTGAAGGCTCCACAATCAGTGATGGTTTGGGGAGCCATGTTATCTGCTGGTGTAGGTCCACTGTGTTTTAACAAGATGAAAGTCAGCGCAGCCGTCTACCAGGACATTTTAGAGCACTTCATGCTTCCCTCTGCCCACAAGCTTTTTGAAGATGGAAATGTCATTCTCCAGCAGGACTTGGCCCCGTCCACACTGACAAAAGTACCAATACCTGGTGTAAAAACAACAGTGTCACTGGGCTTGATTTGCGGCAAACTCTCCTGACCTTAACCCCATAGACAATCTATAGAGTATTGTCAAGAGGAAGATGAGACACCAGACCCAACAATGCAGATGAGCTGAAGGCTTCTATCAAAGCAACCTGGGCTTCCATAACCCCTCAGCAGTGCCACAGGCTGATCGCCTCCATGCCACGCCGCATTGATGCAGTAATTGATGCACAACGAGCCCGACCAAGTACTGAGTGCATTTACTGATCATACATTTCAGTAGGAAACATTTCAGATTTTACAATCATTTTTCAAGCTGGTGTTATAAAGTATTCTAATTTACTGCAATAATGCCTTTTGGGTTTTCATTGGCTGTAAGCCATAATCATCAACATTAGCAGAAATAAACATGTAAAATAGATCACTGTGTGTGTAATGACTCTATAGAATATAGGAGATTCACTTTTTGTATTGAAGAACTGAAATAAATTCACTTTTTGATGATATTCTAATTTTATGAGAAGCCTCTTTATATGATCCATCATCCACGGTCCCTGATGTGGATCCACTATTCAAGGGACTAAACACATTCTCTGTTTATGACCATCCCTGCTCTTATCAAGGCCATCTTTGCTCTGATCAAGACCATCTCTGCTCTAATCAAGAATATGTCTTCTCTGATCAAGACCATCTCTGCTCTGATCAAGGCCATCCCTGCTCTGACCAATGCCATCCCTGCTCTAATCAAGACCATGTCTTCTCTGATCAAGACCATCACTGCTCTGATCAAGACCATCTCTGCTCTGATCAAGACCATCTCTGCTCTGATAAATGCCATCCCTGCTCTAATCAAGACCATGTCTTCTCTGATCAAGACCATCTCTGCTCTGATCAAGGCCATCCCTGCTCTGACCAATGCCATCCCTGCTCTGATCAAAGCCATCCCTGCTCTGATCAAGGCCATCCCTGCTCTGACCAATGCCATCCCTGCTCTAATCAAGACCATGTCTTCTCTGATCAAGACCATCCCTGCTCTGACCAAGACCATCCCTGCTCTGATCAAGGCCATCTCTGTTCTGATCAAGACCATCTCTGCTCTGATCAATGCCATCCCTGCTCTAATCAAGACTATCTTTGCTCTGATGAAGGTCATCTCTGCTCTGATCAAGGCCATCCATGCTCTGATCAATGCCATCCCTGCTCTAATGAAGGCCATCCCTGCTCTGATCAAAGCCATCCCTGCTCTGATCCAAGTTTGTGTGGGATAAGTTTGGTTTGGTGGTGAGGCATCGTCAGCTCGAAGGCGACAACTCATCTGTTCTGAGGTCAGATGGTGTCAACCTCATTGATATTGGAGTGGATATTCTCTTGTCGGGTCTGCAATATAGGATAGACCAAGCTTTGTGCCTGATGGGTGGGGGTCGGAGTCCTGTGTAGTACTATTCAGGATCCTACTTGGCTGTTTTCAATGAAGGAAGCACCGGAATATTGTGACTACGTAGGCTGCCTTGCCTGCAGATGTTGCAGGGCTTTTGGCTACTGGTCTTTTTGTTAACTTTCAAGTGCTTCCTTTTATTGCTATATATTTCTATTAAATAATTAAAGCTGTGACCGACCTTCACCCATCAATTCTTTGTGCTTGCCTCCTTATTGTTAGATGGGATATTTTTGGATGTGGAGGGAGAGGAGGATCACTGGGGGTGTTTGCGTGGATTACCGCAGTCTTGATTGTGGCATTTAGGTGTTAAAGCGCTGGGAACGGTGCAGGACCACTCCTGGCACTTAGTGCCAGTGCCAGGTGTCAGCTGTCATAATCAGCTGACACCCGGCGATGATCGCCCACTCACAGCTTGTGTGCATGCACGATCTTGATGCAGTAATAATACAGTAGGGGAAATAAGTATTTGATCCCTTGCTGATTTTGTAAGTTTGCCCACTGACAAAGCCATGAACAGTCTATAATTTTAAGGGCAGGATAATTTTAACATTGAGAGATAGAATATCAAAAATAAAATCCAGAAAATCACATTGTATAAATTCTATAAATTAATTTGCATTTTGCAGTGAGAAATAAGTATTTGATCCCCTATCAACCATTAAGAGTTCTGGCTCCTACAGACCAGTTAGACTCTCCTAATCAACTCGTTACCTGCATTACAGACAGCTGTCTTACATAGTCACCTTTATAAAAGACTCCTGGCCACAGACTCAATTAATCAGTCAGACTCTGACCTCTACAACATGGGCAAGACCAAAGAGCTTTATAAGGATGTCAGGGACAAGATCATAGACCTGCACAAAGCTGGAATGGGCTACACAACCATAAGTAAGATGCTGGGTGAGGAGGAGACAACTGTTGGTGCAATAGTAAGAAAATGCATCAAATCAAAATACTTACAGTTGTCCTCAAAAGTTTACATACCCCGGCAGAATTTTTGATTTCTTGGCCTTTTTTCAGAGAATATGAATTATAACAGCAAAACTTTTCCTCCACTCATGGTTAGTGGTTGGGTGAAGCCATTTATTTTCAGACTACTGTGTTTTCTCTTTTTAAATCATAATGATGACCCAAAACATCCACATGACCCTGATGAAAAGTTCACATACCCTATTTCTTAATACCGTGTATTGCCCCCTCTAACATCAATGACAGCTTGAAGTCTTTTGTGGTAATTGTGGATGAGGTTCTTTATTTTCTCAGATGGTAAAGCTGCCCACTCTTCTTGGCAGAAAGCTTCCAGTTCCTGTAAATTCCTGGGCTGTCTAGCATGATCTGCACTCTTGAGATCTCCCCAGATTGGCTCAATGATATTGAGGTCAGGAGACTGAGATGGCCACTCCAGAACCTTCACTTTGCTCTGCTGTAGCCAATGACAGGTTGACTAGGCCTTGTGTTTTGATTCGTTGTCATGTTGGAACATCCAAGTACGTCCCATGCGCAACTTCTGGGCTGATGATTGCAAATTTGCCTCCAGTATTTGCTAATGTGCTGCATTCATCTTTCCTTCAACTTTGACGAAGTTTCTTATGCCTTTGTAGCTCACACATCCTCAAAACATCAGCGATCCACCTCCGTGCTTTACAGTAGGAATGGTGTTCCTTTCATCATAGACCTTGTTGATCTCTCTCCAAATGTAATGTTTAAGGTTGTAGCCAAAGAGTTCAATTTTGGTCTCATCATTCCAAATTACCTTGTTCTAGAAGTTTTGAGGCTTGTCTCTGTTCTGTTTTGCATATTGTAATCAAGATACTTTGTGGCATTTGTGCAATAATGGCTTTCTTCTGGTGACTCGACCATGCAGCCCATTTTTCTTCAAGTGCCTCCTTATTGTACATCTTGAAACAGCCGCACCGCTAGTTTTCAGAGAGTCCTGTATTTCAGCTGATGTTATTTGTGGGTTTTTCTTTGCATCCTGAACACTTTTCCTGGCAGTTATGGACGACATTTGTTGGTCTACCTGACGGTGGTTTTGTTTTTACAGAGCCCCTGATTTTCCATGTGTTAATCACAGTGTGAACGCTGCTGACTGGCATTAACAATTCCTTGGATATCGTTTTGTATCCCTTTCCTGTTTTATACAGTTCAACTACCTTTTCCCATAGATCCGCTGACAATTCTTTTGCTTTCCCCATCTATATATATAATTGTCTAAGGGTTTTTCCGTCTGTCTGTCTGTCTGTCTGTCTGTCTGTCTGTCCTGGAAATTCCGCGTCTCTGATTGGTCGAGGCCGCCAGGCCTCGACCAATCAGCGACGGGCACAGTATCGACGTAGATGTCATAATGGTTGCCATGGCGACGATGATGTCATAAAGGTTGCCTCGACCAATCAGCGACGGGCACAGTCTGCCGTGAATTCTGAAATCATCATTGTCCATATACTACGGGGACATGCATATTCTAGAATAGTCTGTCTGTCTGTCCTGGAAATCCCGCGTCTCTGATTGGTCGAGGCCGCCAGGCCTCGACCAATCAGCGACGGGCACAGCATGGCGACGATGATGTCATAATGGAAATCCCACGTCTCTGATTGGTCGAAGCCGCCAGGCCTCGACCAATCAGCTACGGGCACAGTATCGACGTAGATGTCATAATGGTATTCTAAGGGTCTAAGGGTTTTTCCGTCTGTCTGTCTGTCTGTCTTTCTGTCTGTCTGTCTGTCCTGGAAATCCCGCGTCTCTGATTGGTCGAGGCCGCCAGGCCTCGACCAATCAGCGACGGGCACAGTCTGCCGTGAATTCGCCTCGACCAATCAGCGACGGGCACAGTCTGCCGCGAATTCTGGAATCATCATTGTCCATATACTACGGGGACATGCATATTCTAGAATACCCGATGCATTAGAATCGGGCCACAATCTAGTCTATATATATAATTGTCTAAGGGTTTTTCCGTCTGTCTGTCTGTCTGTCAGACAGAAAGACAGACAGAAAGACAGACAGACAGTCTGTCTGTCTGTCCTGGAAATCCCGCGTCTCTGATTGGTCGAGGCCGCCAGGCCTCGACCAATCAGAGACGGGCACAGCATGGCGATGATGATGTCATAAAGGTTGCCTCGACCAATCAGCGACGGGCACAGTCTGCCGCCAGGCCTCGACCAATCAGCGACGGGCACAGTATCGACGTAGATGTCATAATGGTTGCCATGGCGACGATGATGTCATAAAGGTTGCCTCGACCAATCAGCGACGGGCACAGTCTGCCGCGAATTCTGGAATCATCATTGTCCATATACTACGGGGATATGCATATTCTAGAATACCCGATGCATTAGAATCGGGCCACAGTCTAGTGACTCATAATCCATAAATGTCAGTGGCTGGATGAAGGATGCAAGAGTCTGTCTGGATCCCTGAAACTCACTCAGCTTTTATGCACACACTGATTACAAGCAAACAGGTCACAGGTGAGGATGTCACCTTTAGTAGTCATTCACAACCATTTGTGTCAACTTCTGCGCATGTTATCAGGCCAAAAGCACCAGGGTGTGTACACTTGTGATCAGGGTCATGTGGATGTTTTGGGTTGTTGTTATGAATTATAAAGAGAAAACACAGTAGTCTGACAATAAATGGCTTCACCCAACCACTAACCATGAGTGGAGAAAAAGTTTTGGTGTTATCACTCATATTCTCTAAAAAAAAGGCCAAGAAAGCAAAAATTCTGCCGGGGTATGTAAACTTTTGAACACAACTGTATTTCCCCCACTGTACATCCCTGGTCAATAATGTCCAGGTCACGTGAATGTACTGTTACTGGAAATGTCAGAAAGGGGTCAATCTGAGCCCAATATTTGTGTGTTTTTCTTGGGTTTTTCCCACAGGCCTGTGAATTATTTCTATATTTGATGATAGCGCAGAGGACGCGGCACATTAATGATTTATGGCATCAGGTCCAGGGACCTGACCTCTGAGGACTGATGATACTTTATATTACCCCAGCACATTATATCTCAGGAGCCCAAGTGATCACATTCACAGGTGAGTCATTGCGCGCCTGAAAACATCCACACTATAGAATAACGTTCCTCACCGGTCCAGCACCGCAGGGTGAGACTCACAATGGATGGGCTATGGGCTATGGGTTGGGGATGGATCGTGCTCCTCTACCAAGTGCAGATAAGTCATCATGACTTCATGACATAACACTACAACCATTCATATCGCCCAATATCTCATTTATTAAAATGATGACAATAAACCATGTGTAGGACTGAAGCTAGTACTGACATGCCCAGAGTAGATGTCCCATACAGGGCAAAACACTAGAAAACGTGGAGAACTCTGAAGTCTCTGCAGTAGACTGAGCTCCTGGTACATGCCAGAGTCATCCTAGGAGGCATACATGGCAGCAGAGATTCCTGCCCCCTACTGGACATGCTGGAGTCAGCCTAGAGGCATGCATGGCAGCAGAGATTCCTGTCCCCTGCCAGACATGCCGGAATCAGCCTAGGAGGCATGCATGGCAGCAGAGATTCCTGCCCCCTGCCGGACATGCCAGAATCAGCCTAGGAGGCATGGAAGGCAGCAGAGATTCCTGCCCCCTGCCAGACATGCCGGAATCAGCCTAGGAGGCATGCAAGGCAGCAGAGATTCCTTCCCCCTGCCGGACATGCCGGAATCAGCCTAGGAGGCATGCAAGGCAGCAGAGATTCCTGTCCCCTGCCGAACATGCCGGAAACAGCCTAGGAGGCATGCAAGGCAGCAGAGATTTCTGTCCCATGCCGGACATGCCGGAATCAGCCTAGGAGGCACGCAAGGCAGCAGATTCCTGTCCCCTGCCGGACATGCTGGAGTCAGACTAGGAGGCATGCAAGGCAGCAGAGATTCCTGCCCCCTGCCGGACATGACGGAATCAGCCTAGAAGGCATGCAAGGCAGCAGAGATTCCTGCCCCCTGTCGGACATGCCGGAATCAGCCTAGGAGGCATGCAAGGCAGCAGAGATTCCTGTCCCCTGCCGGACATGCCGGAATCAGCCTAGGAGGCATGCAAGGCAGCAGAGATTCCTGTCCCCTGCCGGACATGCCAGAATCAGCCTAGGAGGCATGGAAGGCAGCAGAGATTCCTGTCCCCTGCCGGACATGCCGGAATCAGCCTAGGAGGCATGCAAGGCAGCAGAGATTCCTGTCCCCTGCCAGACATGCCGGAATCAGCCTAGGAGGCATGCAAGGCAGCAGAGATTCCTGTCCCCTGCCGGACATGACGGAATCAGCCTAGAAGGCATGCAAGACAGCAGAGATTCCTGTCCCCTGCCGGACATGCCAGAATCAGCCTAGGAGGCATGCAAGGCAGCAGAGATTCTTGTCCCCTGCCGGACATGCCGGAATCAGCCTAGGAGGCATACATGGCAGCAGAGATTCCTGTCCCCTGCCGGACATGCCGGAATCAGCCTAGAAGGCATGCAAGGCAGCAGAGATTCCTGTCCTCTGCCAGACATGCTGGAGTCAGCCTAGGAGGCATGCAAGGCAGCAGATTCCTGTCCCCTGCCAGACATGCTGGAGTCAGCCTAGGAGGCATGCAAGGCAGCAGAGATTCCTGTCCCCTGCCGGACATGCCGGAATCAGCCTAGGAGGCATACATGGCAGCAGAGATTCCTGTCCCCTGACGGACATGCCGGAATCAGCCTAGGAGGCATGCAAGGCAGCAGATTCCTGTCCCCTGCCGGACATGCTGGAGTCATTCTAGGATGCATGCAAGGCAGCAGAGACTCCTGCCCCCTGCTGGACATGCCGGAATCAGCCTAGGAGGCATGCAAGGCAGCAGAGATTCCTCGCCCCTGCCGGACATGCTGGAGTCAGCCTAGGAGGCATGCAAGGCAGCTGATTCCTGTCCCCTGCCGGACATGCTGGAGTCAGACTAGGAGGCATGCAAGGCAGCAGAGATTCCTGTCCCCTACCGGACATGCCGGAATCAGCCTAGGAGGCATGCAAGGCAGCAGAGATTCCTGTCCCCTGCCGGACATGCTGGAATCAGCCTAGGAGGCATGCAAGGCAGCAGATTCCTGTCCCCTGCCGGACATGCTGGAGTTAGACTAGGAGGCATGCAAGGCAGCAGAGATTAGTGCCCCCTGCCGGAATCGGCCTAGGAGGCATGCAAGGCAGCAGAGATTCCTGTCCCCTGCCGGACATGCCGGAATCAGCCTAGGAGGCATGCAAGGCAGCAGAGATTAGTGTCCCCTGCCGGAATCAGCCTAGGAGGCATGCAAGGCAGCAGAGATTCCTGCCCCCTGCCGGACATGCCGGAATCAGCCTAGGAGGCATGCAAGGCAGCAGAGATTCCTGTCCCCTGCCGGACATGCTGGAGTCAGCCTAGGAGGCATGCAATGCAGCTGATTCCTGTCCCCTGCCGGACATGCCAGAATCAGCCTAGGAGGCATGCAAGGCAGCAGAGATTCCTGTCCCCTGCCGGACATGCCGGAATCAGCCTAGGAGGCATGCAAGGCAGCAGAGATTCCTGCCCCCTGCCGGACATGCCGGAATCAGCCTAGGAGGCATGCAAGGCAGCAGAGATTCCTGTCCCCTGCCGGACATGCTGGAGTCAGACTAGGAGGCATACATGGCAGCAGAGATTCCTGTCCCCTGCCGGACATGCCGGAATCAGCTTAGGAGGCATGCAAGGCAGCAGAGATTCCTGTCCCCTGCCGGACATGCTGGAGTCAGCCTAGGAGGCATGCAATGCAGCTGATTCCTGTCCCCTGCCGGACATGCCGGAATCAGACTAGGAGGCATACATGGCAGCAGAGATTCCTGCCCCTTGCCAGACATGCCAGAGTCAGCCTAGGAGGCATACATGGCAGCAGAGATTCCTGTCCCCTGCCAGACATGCTCGAGTCAGCCTAGGAGGCATGCAAGGCAGCAGAGATTCCTGTCCCCTGCCGGACATGCCGGAATCAGCCTAGGAGGCATACATGGCAGCAGAGATTCCTGTCCCCTGCCGGACATGCCGGAATCAGACTAGGAGGCATGTATGGCAGCAGAGATTCCTGTCCCCTGCCGGACATGCCGGAGTCAGACTAGGAGGCATACATGGCAGCAGAGTTTCCTGTCCCCTGCCGGACATGCTGGAGTCAGACTAGGAGGCATACATGACAGCAGAGATTCCTGTCCCCTGCCGGACATGCCGGAGTCAGCCTAGGAGGCATACATGGCAGCAGAGATTCCTGCCCCCTGCCGGACATGCTGGAGTCAGACTAGGAGGCATACATGACAGCAGAGATTCCTGCCCCCTGCCGGACATGCCGGAATCAGACTAGGAGGCATGCATGGCAGCAGAGATTCCTGCCCCCTGCCGGACATGCTGGAGTCAGCCTAGGAGGCATACATGGCAGCAGAGATTCCTGTCCCCTGCCGGACATGCTGGAGTCAGACTAGGAGGCATGCATGGCAGCAGAGATTCCTGTCCCCTGCCGGACATGCTGGAGTCAGACTAGGAGGCATGCATGGCAGCAGAGATTCCTGTCCCCTGCCGGACATGCTGGAGTCAGACTAGGAGGCATACATGACAGCAGAGATTCCTGTCCCCTGCCGGACATGCTGGAGTCAGCCTAGGAGGCATACATGGCAGCAGAGATTCCTGTTCCCTGCCGGACATGTTGGAGTCAGCCTAGGAGGCATACATGTCAGCAGAGATTCCTGCCCCCTGCCGGACATGTTGGAGTCAGCCTAGGAGGCATACATGGCAGCAGAGATTCCTGTCACCTGCCGAACATGCCGGAGTCAGCCTAGGAGGCATACATGGCAGCAGAGATTCCTGCCCCCTGCCGGACATGCTGGAGTCAGCCTAGGAGGCATACATGGCAGCAGAGATTCCTGTTCCCTGCCGGACATGCCGGAGTCAGCCTAGAGGCATACATGGCAGCAGAGATTCCTGCCCCCTGCCGGACATGCTGGAGTCAGCCTAGGAGGCATACATGGCAGCAGAGATTCCTGTTCCCTGCCGGACATGCTGGAGTCAGCCTAGGAGGCATACATGGCAGCAGAGATTCCTGTTCCCTGCCGGACATGTTGGAGTCAGCCTAGGAGGCATACATGTCAGCAGAGATTCCTGCCCCCTGCCGGACATGTTGGAGTCAGCCTAGGAGGCATACATGGCAGCAGAGATTCCTGTCACCTGCCGAACATGCCGGAGTCAGCCTAGGAGGCATACATGGCAGCAGAGATTCCTGCCCCCTGCCGGACATGCTGGAGTCAGCCTAGGAGGCATACATGGCAGCAGAGATTCCTGTTCCCTGCCGGACATGTTGGAGTCAGCCTAGGAGGCATACATGGCAGCAGAGATTCCTGCCCCCTGCCGGACATGCCGGAGTCAGCCTAGAGGCATACATGGCAGCAGAGATTCCTGCCCCCTGCCGGACATGCTCGAGTCAGCCTAGGAGGCATGCATGGCAGCAGAGATTCCTGTCACCTGCCGGACATGTTGGAGTCAGCCTAGGAGGCATACATGGCAGCAGAGATTCCTGTCACCTGCCGAACATGCCGGAGTCAGCCTAGGAGGCATACATGGCAGCAGAGATTCCTGCCCCCTGCCGGACATGCTGGAGTCAGCCTAGGAGGCATACATGTCAGCAGAGATTCCTGCCCCCTGCCGGACATGCTGGAGTCAGCCTAGGAGGCATACATGGCAGCAGAGATTCCTGTCACCTGCCGAACATGCCGGAGTCAGCCTAGGAGGCATACATGGCAGCAGAGATTCCTGCCCCCTGCCGGACATGCTGGAGTCAGCCTAGGAGGCATACATGTCAGCAGAGATTCCTGTCCCCTGCCGGACATGTTGGAGTCAGCCTAGGAGGCATACATGGCAGCAGAGATTCCTGTCACCTGCCGAACATGCCGGAGTCAGCCTAGGAGGCATACATGACAGCAGAGATTCCTGTCACCTGCCGAACATGCCGGAGTCAGCCTAGGAGGCATACATGGCAGCAGAGATTCCTGCCCCCTGCCGGACATGTTGGAGTCAGCCTAGGAGGCATACATGACAGCAGAGATTCCTGTCCCCTGCCGGACATGCTGGAGTCAGCCTAGGAGGCATACATGGCAGCAGAGATTCCTGCCCCCTGCCGGACATGTTGGAGTCAGCCTAGGAGGCATGCATGGCAGCAGAGATTCCTGTCCCCTGCCGGACATGTTGGAGTCAGCCTAGGAGGCATACATGACAGCAGAGATTCCTGTTCCCTGCCGGACATGCTGGAGTCAGCCTAGGAGGCATACATGTCAGCAGAGATTCCTGCCCCCTGCCGGACATGCTGGAGTCAGCCTAGGAGGCATACATGGCAGCAGAGATTCCTGTTCCCTGCCGGACATGTTGGAGTCAGTCTAGGAGGCATACATGTCAGCAGAGATTCCTGTCCCCTGCCGGACATGTTGGAGTCAGTCTAGGAGGCATACATGTCAGCAGAGATTCCTGTCCCCTGCCGAACATGCCGGAGTCAGCCTAGGAGGCATACATGGCAGCAGAGATTCCTGTCCCCTGCCAGACATGCTGGAGTCAGCCTAGGAGGCATGCATGGCAGCAGAGATTCCTGTCACCTGCCGGACATGTTGGAGTCAGCCTAGGAGGCATACATGGCAGCAGAGATTCCTGTCACCTGCCGAACATGCCGGAGTCAGCCTAGGAGGCATACATGGCAGCAGAGATTCCTGCCCCCTGCCGGACATGCTGGAGTCAGCCTAGGAGGCATACATGTCAGCAGAGATTCCTGCCCCCTGCCGGACATGCTGGAGTCAGCCTAGGAGGCATACATGGCAGCAGAGATTCCTGTCACCTGCCGAACATGCCGGAGTCAGCCTAGGAGGCATACATGGCAGCAGAGATTCCTGCCCCCTGCCGGACATGCTGGAGTCAGCCTAGGAGGCATACATGTCAGCAGAGATTCCTGTCCCCTGCCGGACATGTTGGAGTCAGCCTAGGAGGCATACATGGCAGCAGAGATTCCTGCCCCCTGCCGGACATGTTGGAGTCAGCCTAGGAGGCATGCATGGCAGCAGAGATTCCTGTCCCCTGCCGGACATGCTGGAGTCAGCCTAGGAGGCATACATGTCAGCAGAGATTCCTGTCCCCTGCCGGACATGTTAGAGTCAGCCTAGGAGGCATACATGACAGCAGAGATTCCTGTCACCTGCCGAACATGCCGGAGTCAGCCTAGGAGGCATACATGGCAGCAGAGATTCCTGCCCCCTGCCGGACATGCTGGAGTCAGCCTAGGAGGCATACATGGCAGCAGAGATTCCTGTTCCCTGCCGGACATGTTGGAGTCAGTCTAGGAGGCATACATGTCAGCAGAGATTCCTGTCCCCTGCCGGACATGTTGGAGTCAGTCTAGGAGGCATACATGTCAGCAGAGATTCCTGTCCCCTGCCGAACATGCCGGAGTCAGCCTAGGAGGCATACATGGCAGCAGAGATTCCTGTCCCCTGCCAGACATGCTGGAGTCAGCCTAGGAGGCATGCATGGCAGCAGAGATTCCTGTCACCTGCCGGACATGTTGGAGTCAGCCTAGGAGGCATACATGGCAGCAGAGATTCCTGTCACCTGCCGAACATGCCGGAGTCAGCCTAGGAGGCATACATGGCAGCAGAGATTCCTGCCCCCTGCCGGACATGCTGGAGTCAGCCTAGGAGGCATACATGTCAGCAGAGATTCCTGCCCCCTGCCGGACATGCTGGAGTCAGCCTAGGAGGCATACATGGCAGCAGAGATTCCTGTCACCTGCCGAACATGCCGGAGTCAGCCTAGGAGGCATACATGGCAGCAGAGATTCCTGCCCCCTGCCGGACATGCTGGAGTCAGCCTAGGAGGCATACATGTCAGCAGAGATTCCTGTCCCCTGCCGGACATGTTGGAGTCAGCCTAGGAGGCATACATGGCAGCAGAGATTCCTGCCCCCTGCCGGACATGTTGGAGTCAGCCTAGGAGGCATGCATGGCAGCAGAGATTCCTGTCCCCTGCCGGACATGCTGGAGTCAGCCTAGGAGGCATACATGTCAGCAGAGATTCCTGTCCCCTGCCGGACATGTTAGAGTCAGCCTAGGAGGCATACATGACAGCAGAGATTCCTGTCACCTGCCGAACATGCCGGAGTCAGCCTAGGAGGCATACATGGCAGCAGAGATTCCTGCCCTCTGCCGGACATGTTGGAGTCAGCCTAGGAGGCATGCATGGCAGCAGAGATTCCTGTCCCCTGCCGGACATGCTGGAGTCAGCCTAGGAGGCATACATGTCAGCAGAGATTCCTGTCCCCTGCCGGACATGTTAGAGTCAGCCTAGGAGGCATACATGACAGCAGAGATTCCTGTCACCTGCCGAACATGCCGGAGTCAGCCTAGGAGGCATACATGGCAGCAGAGATTCCTGCCCCCTGCCGGACATGTTGGAGTCAGCCTAGGAGGCATGCATGGCAGCAGAGATTCCTGTCACCTGCCGAACATGCCGGAGTCAGCCTAGGAGGCATGCATGGCAGCAGAGATTCCTGTCTAAAGGTCTAAAAACGTCTGAAAATGATGGAAACCCTGCTTAAATCACACAGGGACATCATGGGGATCGCCCCTGGAAGCATTCCTGACTCCTAGGTCACAGCCTTAATCATTTTTTTCCGAGATTCATGCCATTTTTCCCGGTGCCACAAAAACACACTAAAAAGAAACCAAAACGGGTTTTGCTGGGAAATATGTCAAGGTCCATCCTTTGCAGGTTAATGACTTGCCTGTAAGGCCAAATAATGAACCCCAGATTGAAAATTTCCTCCCCCACTTAGACTTAGTTCAGACGCAGCTTTTTTGAAGCGTTTTTCAACTTTAACATTGCTTTCAACCACTACAAATGCATTCACTGGGAAATGTCATTATAACATTTTACAACCCTAGCTGGCCATGTGGTGTGCGACACATAAGGAGACCCATCTTGTTTCATTTATGAAGGAGGGACTCTTAAAGTCACAGAGCCCATTTGTACTGGTGCATCAGGGCCATTATTAAACTGTGGGTCTCCTAAGCTGTTGTAGCCTAGGCTGTGAGTGGCTGGCCTGCCAAGAATTACGACGCACCACAATACCCCATCATAAGATGTCCAGGGGGGACTCCTGAAAAAGTGGTTCATTGAATTCAAGGCCTGCCCTGCTACCAATTCATATGCACCCCAATAAGCCTTTGAACCCACATACTGGATGGGCCCCTGAAAATCCACTTCTCAATATGCATTTTGTGCTCCATACTCCATTGTTTTATACATTGGCAGGAAGGCCAGCCCTGCTGCATAGTCATATGCACCCCGTTAGGCCTTGGAACCCACATACTGGATGGGCCCAGGAAAATCCAATTGTATTTTTTAATGGTATGATGGTTCCCTCTTTGCACAATTATTTACAGGAGAATTTGGCAATTTTATTTGCCATGTTTTTAACACTAAGGTTCAGATACGGCTTTAAAAAAGGCAAATACAAGGCAATTTTATTGCAAACTACAAAATGCAAGGAATAGTATGATTGAATGGTGTGTGTGCGTACACTTTTGTATGTGTTAACATACAAAGGTTAATAAGTACATATAAGGATTAAATACATATAGTGATTACGTATACTGTATATGAAGATTAACTACATACAGTATACTTAGATCATCACCAAGAGGCTTTTAAACAACATCCGTCTGGAATATCAGAGAAGCATCACCAAGACAGAGAACCCCTGGGAGATTACCTACACTGCATGAGCATCCTCAATTATGCAGGTATCAGCACACTGTACATGTACAGGTACCCCAGTTTTGGCATCTGCCTTAGTCATGTTTCTCTGGTCTTATATAGTGAATTACACTATGTAGTCACTCTAGTTTCACCCAGACCTTCAAGTGGCCACTTTTCAAGGTTGTATGAAACTGAGATATCATGGAGTCATCAGACGAGGGGCCATAAACCCCTAGAAAATAAAAGCCACAAGGATTTTGATTAAACCACCACAGGCATAGTTTCAGTAAACCTTAATGTTTTACAATGACAAACAGCAAACATGTAGAGACTTAAGGCCCCGTCTCACACAGCGACGCTGCAGCGATACAGACAACGATGCTGATCGCTGCAGCGTCGCTGTTTTGTCGCTGTGTGGTCGCTGGGGAGCTGTCACACAGACAGCTCTCTCCAGCGACCAACGATCAGGGGAACGACTTCGGTATCGTTGAAACTGTCTTCAACGATGCCGAAGTCCCCCTGCAGCACCCGGGTAACCAGGGTAAACATCGGGTTACTTAGCGCAGGGCCGCGCTTAGTAACCCGATGTTTACCCTGGTTACCAAAAAAAACAAACAGTACATACTCACCATCTGTTGCCCGTCAGGTCCCTTGCCGTCTGCTTCCCGCTCTGACTGTGTGCCGCCGTACAGTGAGAGCAGAGCGCAGCGGTGACGTCACTGCTGTGCTCTCACTTTACGGCGGCAGTCAGAGCAGGAAGCAGACGCCAAGGGACCTGACGGGCAACAGATGGTGAGTATGTACTGTTTGGTTTTTTTTACATTTACGCTGGTAACCAGGGTAAACATCGGGTTACTAAGCGCGGCCCTGCGCTTAGTAACCCGATGTTTACCCTGGTTACCAGTGAAGACATCGCTGGATCGGTGTCACACACACCGATTCAGCGATGTCAGCGGGACCTCAACGACCAAAAAAAGGTCCAGGCCAATCCGACACGACCAGCGATCTCGCAGCAGGGGCCTGATCGCTGGTACGTGTCACACATAGCGAGATCGCTACTGAGGTCGCTGTTGCGTCACAAAACTTGTGACTCAGCAGTGATCTCGCTAGCGATCTCGCTATGTGAGACGGGGCCTTTAGAACTGTTTGTGAAGTGAATAAACAAACATTTATCAAGATTGTGTCACTATGAGCATTGTCTGTCACATTTGTAAATGTTTTACAAGAAATGCAGAAATGTGATTGTCTGAATGCATTCGGTATACAGTATTTCAATCTTGTTTACAAATCACCATTTGTATATTCTCCATTTGTGTACATTTGAGGCAGACGAAGTTAAGGCTCTCAAGGAGAGAAACTAATATAGTGGACAAAGCTATATTTTTAATGAACTACTGAGCCAAGCTAACAGCATTGCCTTACCAAATTTATATGAAGTGTATTGTGTCCAATGTGAGCAACCAGGCAACACAAAAAGGAGCTTTTCAAGTGAGCTCTTTAAGGTACACAAATGTTATGAAGTGTTTGCCAACAAGGATGTGGTTTCACCAATGGGGGGTACCTTTTTTAAAAATATACTAGTACCATCACAGCCCCCCTTGCCCAAACTTCACCGGCCTATAACAGTACAGAGCACGTTCACCCTGGTGATCTAGTAGCAGTTAAACAAGAGACATTGCGGGAGACAGAGTTAAGAATTAGGCTCAATGTAGTGTTGTGTGTCTCTGAGACTTGTAATGCAGTGCATGATCTGCCAAACAATTGCTCAATGGGGGTACCTTTTTTAAAAATAGATTAGTGACATCGCAGGCACCTTGGCCAAACTTCACCTGCCCATAACAGTACAAAGCACGTTCACCCTGGTGATCTACTGGCACGTACAGTACAGATTGCAGGAGACCGAGTTAAGAAGTAGGCCCAATGTAATGTCATGCCCAATTCCCCAATGTGGGATCCTTTTTTAAAAAAATAAGAGTGCCTTTACAGCCCCCTTGCCCAAAATTCACTGGCCTATAACAGTACCTACTACGGTCAACCTGGTGATATAGTGGTTCTGGATGAGGATAAGGAGGAGGATAAGAACAAACAGACCAAATCTGGAAGCGTATAACCATGTGTGGTTGTGAAGAGGTGCATGAGAGTACACCTCCCCAAAAGAGAGAATGTATTTGAGGTTATGTTTCGCTGTTTTCACTTGGTGGTGTACAGAAGTCTTTCCCAATCCAGGCCTTGTTCATTTTTATGAGTCAGTCTGTCAGCATTTTCAGTTGACAGGCGGATGCGCTTATCTGTTATAATTCCACCAGTGACTCTAAAAACTCTCTCTGACAGAACGCTAGCAGCAGGACAGGCCTGGACCTCCAAGGCATAGTGTCATGTCGGACGCTATTCACACTAGGGTGTCATGGTTCCCAATGGCAAGGGAACGTAAAAAACACATAAGTAACGAACGAGCTCTCGGGTGATGGAAACTCGAGTTGACCGTGAGCTAAATCTACCACACAACTAACAGTAGCCAGGGAGCATACCTACGGCTTCCTATATGCCACGCGCCAGCCGGAGGACTAACTACGCCTGGTAGAGGAAGAAACAGACCTGGCTTACCTCTAGGGAAATACCCCAAAAGAGATAGCAGCCCCCCACATGTAATAACGGTGAATTAAGAGGAAAAGACATACACAGTATGAAAGTAGATTTAGCAAAGAGAGGTCCACTTACTAGATAGCAGAAGGATACAAAAGAGGACTTCACGGTCAACTGAAAACCCTTTCAAAAACCATCCTGAAATTACTTTAAGACTCCTGTGTCAACTCATGACACAGGAGTGGCAATTTCAGCCCGCAAGAGCTTCCAGCTACAGAGAAATACAAAAACTGCAAACTGGACAAAAGGTACAAAACAAAAGGACAAAGTCCACTTAGCTGATCAGCAGACTAGTAGCAGGAACATGCAACCGAAGGCTCTGGTTACAATGATGACCGGCAAGGAAATGACTGGAGAGCAAGGCTAAATAGGAAACTCCCAAACACTGATGGAAGCAGGTGAACAGAAGAAGCAAAGTGCAAACAAGTCACCAGTACCACCAGCAACCACCAGGGGAGC
The DNA here is from genome assembly GCF_051348905.1 of Ranitomeya variabilis. NCBI lineage: Eukaryota > Metazoa > Chordata > Amphibia > Anura > Dendrobatidae > Ranitomeya > Ranitomeya variabilis. The sequence continues at coordinate 3,698,391 of NC_135238.1, forward strand.
CCAAAAAGCGGATACACAACAGTACCCTCCCCTTAAGGAGGGGGCACCGAACCCTCACAAGAACCGCCAGGGCGATCTGGATGAGCCCTATGAAAGGCACGAACCAAATCCGAGGCATGAACATCAGAGGCAGTTACCCAAGAATTATCTTCCTGACCATAGCCTTTCCATTTAACCAGATATTGAAGTCTCCGTCTGGAAATACGGGAGTCCAAGATCTTCTCCACGACGTACTCCAATTCACCCTCCACCAGCACAGGAGCAGGAGGTTCAGTAGAAGGAACCACCGGTACCTCATATCTCCGCAACAACGACCGATGGAACACATTATGGATAGCGAAAGATGCCGGGAGGTCCAAACGAAAGGAAACAGGGTTAAGAATCTCCAAAATCCTATAAGGACCGATGAACCGAGGCTTAAATTTGGGAGAAGAAACTCTCATAGGGACAAAACGGGAAGACAACCACACCAAGTCCCCAACGCGAAGGTGGGGACCAACACGACGACGACGGTTAGCAAACTGCTGAGTCCTCTCCTGGGACAATTCCAAATTATCCACCACTTGTCCCCAAATCCGATGCAACCGATCCACCACCGCATCCACTCCAGGACAATCCGAAGATTCAACCTGACCAGATGAAAAACGCGGATGAAACCCTGAATTGCAAAAGAAAGGAGAAACCAAAGTGGCAGAACTAGCCCGATTATTAAGAGCAAACTCCGCCAACGGCAGAAAGGCAACCCAATCATCCTGATCCGCAGACACAAAACACCTATAATTCTGCCGCTCGCTTCTGGACATAACTCTGTCACATTGCATTTTCTCTGGCGTCTCTTCAGAAGATACCGCCAAATGGTGCACGGGTTTGCGCTCCCGCAAACGCCGATCAATCTGAATTGCCATTGTCATGGACTCATTCAGACCTGTAGGCGCAGGGAACCCGACCATAACATCTTTAACGGCATCAGAAAGGCCCTCTCTGAAATTTGCCGCTAAGGCGCACTCATTCCACTGAGTAAGCACAGACCACCTACGAAATTTTTGGCAGTATATCTCCGCTTCATCTTGCCCTTGAGATAGGGCTATCAAAGCTTTTTCAGCTTGAATCTCCAAATTAGGTTCCTCATAAAGCAACCCTAAAGCCAGGAAAAACGCATCCACATTGAGCAACGCAGGATCCCCTGGTGCCAATGAAAATGCCCAATTTTGAGGGTCACCTCGCAGCAAAGAGATTACAATCTTAACCTGCTGGACAGGATCTCCTGAGGAGTGAGGTCTGAGAGAAAGGAATAATTTACAATTATATTTGAAATTCAAAAACCGAGATCTATCTCCGGAAAACACCTCTGGTGTAGGGATTTTAGGTTCAGAAATAGGAGCATGTATAACAAAATCTTGTAAATTTTGAACCTTCGTAGCAAGATTATTTAAACCTGCAGCCAAACTCTGGACATCCATGTTAAACAGCTAAGGTCAGAGCCATTCAAGGGTTAAGAGGAGGTAAGAAGCAGCTAGACAGCAATTAAGGGCTAGGCAGCAAAACTCTGAGGGAAAAAAAAAAAAAAAATTTCCCTTCAACACTTCTTTTTCTCCTGCTTCAGCCCAAACAATTAACACTTTGTAGGCCGGTCATACTGTCATGGTTCCCAATGGCAAGGGAACGTAAAAAACACATAAGTAACGAACGAGCTCTCGGGTGATGGAAACTCGAGTTGACCGTGAGCTAAATCTACCACACAACTAACAGTAGCCAGGGAGCATACCTACGGCTTCCTATATGCCACGCGCCAGCCGGAGGACTAACTACGCCTGGTAGAGGAAGAAACAGACCTGGCTTACCTCTAGGGAAATACCCCAAAAGAGATAGCAGCCCCCCACATGTAATAACGGTGAATTAAGAGGAAAAGACATACACAGTATGAAAGTAGATTTAGCAAAGAGAGGTCCACTTACTAGATAGCAGAAGGATACAAAAGAGGACTTCACGGTCAACTGAAAACCCTTTCAAAAACCATCCTGAAATTACTTTAAGACTCCTGTGTCAACTCATGACACAGGAGTGGCAATTTCAGCCCGCAAGAGCTTCCAGCTACAGAGAAATACAAAAACTGCAAACTGGACAAAAGGCACAAAACAAAAGGACAAAGTCCACTTAGCTGATCAGCAGACTAGTAGCAGGAACATGCAACCGAAGGCTCTGGTTACAATGATGACCGGCAAGGAAATGACTGGAGAGCAAGGCTAAATAGGAAACTCCCAAACACTGATGGAAGCAGGTGAACAGAAGAAGCAAAGTGCAAACAAGTCACCAGTACCACCAGCAACCACCAGGGGAGCCCAAAAAGCGGATACACAACACTAGGGCGTCCGACAGTCAGCGGTAATTCCGCATTCATCAACTATACGCTCAGTGGCGCCTACTAGATTTTATCTAGGTTGTCCGGGGTTAATTTAGCTGGTACTCGGGTTGGAGGCTGGGTCACGCCCACTGCCTTTAAATAGTTCTGCTGGACTTTGGGTGTCGCCGATTATACCTTGTGCCTTGTGCCTAGTGATTCCGGTCTGGAGTGGTGGTCTTGGAGAAGTAATATCGTATCTGGTGGTGTATTATCCTTTGTTATATTTCTCCTTCCTATATTTGTATTTGTTTTGCCCTGGGCACATTATAGTGTTTTCCTGTGTGTCTGCGGCGTGGTGCGTTTTTAGTTTTCCCTGTCTGTGCTTTCTGTGGGGGTTGGTGTGTGGTCTAATCACTGGGTGGCGGGTGGTGGTTTCAGCATAGGGCAGAAACAGGAGTCAGGGTCAGGCCTGGTGGCCCAGACAAGCACACCATTAGTGTAAATTCTGGGAGAGGGACAGATGGGGTTTTCCCTAGTCTGAGGGATATCGCAGGGGCCCGGGTAACCAGCCTTAGTCTACCCAGTACCCCCGTGACACATAGAGAGCCAGTTCATGCCACGTGTCCAGCTTGGATACCCAATAATTAAAAGGCACAGAGGTACGATCTGCAAGGTACTCCCTCACCATCTTCATAAACATTGCACTTCTTGTGACAGCAACCCTTGCCTCTGGGCCGCCACGATGGGAGGGTCTGAGAAAACTGTGCCAGAACTTGGCCATTGTTCCCCTGCCTGAGCTGGATTGCACTTCTTTCTCTCTTGCTTGGACTCCTTGGCTGTACAACAAACTCTGACATCTGCTGCCAGCGTTCTCACATGGGAATTTTCTAAGTAATTCCGCTACAAGAGCCCTCTGGTACTGCAACATTTTAGTACACCTCTCTGCCTCAGGCAGAAGAGATTGAAAGTTCTCCTTGTAGCGTGGGTCTAGAAGTGTCACCAACCTGTAATGAGTGTCACCCAAAAGTTTGATAATACGAGGGTCACGTGAAAGGCAGCGCAACATAAAGTCAGCCATGCGTGCCAGACTGCTAAAAGGAAGACTTCTGAGTCCTCACCAACAGGATGACTGACCAAGCTGTTCTCCTCCTCATCCTCATCCTCCTCCACCCTGTTCTCAGGCCATCACTGCTGAACAGAAGCTAATACAGATGTGTTTGTAGTACCATCTATAGCCCATGAAAGTAGCTCCTGTTCTTCCTCCTTCTCCTCCTCATTGTCTACCAATCCATGTTGAGAAGACATGAGGCTGGGCTGAGTGTAATCCCCCTGTATGTTTCCTTGCTCCATGTCCTCGTGCTCGGCCAGCAATGCATCCTCTTTAATTGTGAGCAGAGAGGTTTTCAGATTGCTGAGAAGCGGAATGGTGACCTTAATTATGGCGTCATCGCCGCTTACCATCTATTTGCAGTCCTCAAAGTTTTGGAGGATGGTACATATGTCTGACATCCATGTCCACTCCTGAGGTCTTATGTGTGGAGTCTGAACTAAATATCTATGCCCTTGTTGATGTTGGTAGTCAACAACTGCCCTCTTCTGCTCACAAATCCTTTTCAACATACGCAGCGTAGAGTTCCAGCACATGGGGACATCCCACACCAGTCAGTGAGCTGGAAGCTGCAAATGCTGCTGAAGCACGGCAAGGGCGGCTGAAGCTGTAGCTGACTTTCGAAAATGGGCAGACGGACGACGTACTTTCACTAGCAGATCCGGCAGCTCCAGGTAGCTTTTCAGAAAACGTTGAACCACGAGGTTAAGCACATGGGCCAAGCAAGATACGTGTGTCAGCTCACCTTGCCTCAGAGCCGCCACAAGATTATTGCCATTGTCACGTACGACTATGCCTGGCTGCAGGTTCAGCGGTGTCATCCAAACATCTGACGGCTCTTTCAGAGCTGTTCACAACTCATTTGCATTGTGCGGTTTCTCACCTATGCAGATTAGCTTCAGTACAGTCTGTTGCCGCTTGGCTGAGGCAGTGTTGCAGTGCTTCCAGCTTCTGACTGGTGTGTTGATTTCAGAGATGGAGGATGAAGAGGAGGAGGAGGAGGTGCAGGAGCTGTAGACTGTGGGGGCAACCCTGATAGACATAGGGCCAGCAATCCTCAGCGTGGGGAGGATGTGTTCCATCCCAAGGTCCAACTGGGTCCCGTCTTCCACTATGTTAACCCAGTGTGCCATCATTGAGATGTACCGTCCCTGCCCACAAGCACTTGTCCACGTGTCCGTGGTTAGGTGGACTTTCCCAGTAACAGCATTGTTGAGGGCACGGGTAATGTTGTGGGACACATGCTGGTGTAATGCTGGTACGGCACACTGGGAGAAATAGTGGCGACTGGGGACCGAGTACCTTGGGATGACCGCCCCATCAGGTTGCGGAATGCTTCCGTCTCAACAAGCCTAAAAGGCAGCATTTCTAGCACAAGCAGAAGAGAAATATTAGAATTGAGGACTGTGGCCTGTGGGGCGTTGGCTGGGTATTTCTGCTTGCGTTCCAAAGACTGAGTTATAGACAACTGAACGCTGTGCTGGGTCAAGGACGTGGATGGGCTTGCTGATGGTGCTGCTTGACTGTGGGCCACAACAGGTGCAGGGCAAGAGGCATCTTCACATGCACGGTGTACTGGGGATTGGCTTCACAGCAAAACAGTGGAAGAAGCAGTGGTGTGACCTGCAGGCAGTGGTTCTGGAGCCTTGGGTTCGGCCCACAAAGTCGGGTGCTTTGCTGCCATGTGCCTGGTCATGCTGGTGGTGGTCAGGCTGGTTGTTTTGCTACCCCTGCTGACGCACGCATGGCAGGTGCTGCAAATGGCCTGTTTTGGGTTATTGGCAGAGTCTTTAAAAAAATAGCCAGACTTGGGAAGATCTCACAGGTGGAATGGCAACTTTATGTTGGTGTTACGGGGAACGGATGAACACCTTCTGTTTGTTGCCACCACACTGCTTCTTCCTGCCTGTTGGAGGGGATATGCCTCCTTCCCCCTGTGTGCTGCTGTCCTCGCTGTGCATGTCCTCCTGCCAGGTTGGGTCACTCAATATATAATCCACCACCTCGTCTTCCACATCTGCACCCTGCTCCTCCTGCTGACTTTCTGGCAATTGTGTCTCATCATCATCCACCTCTTGTGACACTTTCCCACCATCGCCTTCGTGTGGCCGAGGCTGGTCAAAGCTTTGGGCAGCTCTACATGCGATATCATCTGTCCCCATTTGAGGTTGACTGGCAGAGTGTCATGTCGGACGCTGTTCAGACCAGGTCGTTCGACAGACAGTGGTAATTCCGCTTTTGACCACTATGCGCTCATTGGCGTCGGCTAGATTTTATCTAGCTGGTCCAGGGTTAAATTACCTGGTACTCGGATTGGAAGCTGGGCCATGCCCACTGCCTTTAAATAGTTCTCCTGAACACTGGGCATCGCCGATTATAGCTTCTGTCTTGTGCATGTTATCTCGGTCTGGAGTGGTGAGCTAGAAGTTGGAGTATCGTTGCTGGTGGTGTATTTCCCTTTGTCTTATTTGCTCCTTCCTATATTTGTATTTGTTTTGCCCTTTGCATTTATAGTGTATTCCTGAGTGACTGCGGCGTTGTGCTTATTTTTCCGTTATCCTTGTCTGTGCTAACTGTGGGTATTGGAGTGTGGACTCTTCACTGGGTGGTGGGTTGTGATTTCAGCCTAGGGTTGAAACAGGAGATAGGGCGAGGGTGGAGGCTCAGACATGCACACCATCAGTGTAAACTCTGGGCAGAGGGTCAGTCAGGGTTTCCCTAGTCTGAGGGAAATCGCAGGGGCCCGGGTTATTAGCTCTATCCTACCTAGGTCTCCCGTGACACAGAGAGTCCGGAATCTTGAAATGGAAAACTGAACAGCTCTTCAGAGTGTCCAAGTGTGGGATCAGTTGTCTCAGGGCACTCGGCATGGTGGAAAGAAGGAGGATCAGGTCGAGGAATATCCGGGCCACACTCACGGCTACTCACACTTGACCGTGTGGAAGACAAGGTGGTGGTGGTGACTAAGTGACTGGAAGCATTATCCGCTATCCAACCAACAACCATTTCACATTGCTCTGGCTTCAATAGTGGTGTGCTGCGGTCCCCTAGAAACTGGGACAGAAAGGTCGAGCGAGAAGATGTGGTCCTTGGTTGTTGCCCACTTTCACCTTGGCCACGGCCTCGTCCTCTGCATGCACCATCATCATCACGTCCACTTCCCCGCCCCTTGCCTTAACCATTTTAAATGGACTACTGCACTATTTCAAATGCTCAACAAAAATATATTTATTAGTAGCAAAATAATATCTGATCAATTTTCCTGCAAATCAACGACTTTTTTAACCCAAACACCAGACAGGCCTCAACCTGATCTAACAGACTGTATTCAATTTTTGTGGGCTTTTTTGTGAAGTAAATGCATGCTAACTAGTGCTGTATAGAATTAGAGTATCAGACAGCAAAAAAAAAGAGGTACACCGGCCTACAATGCACAAACTTGGAGCACGCAGATGTATGAGGCCTTTTACACTGAATTTAAAACACAGACACAAAAAAAAGTGGCACAAGGGTAGCACACACAACTATGCTACGTATGCCTGACAAACTAGGATTTTTCAATAGGCCTCAGTCTGACAGAACAGACTGTATATTTTCGTTTTTTGGGGGTGAATTTTTTGAAAAAAAAAAAAGTATATAGTAAAGAAGCAGCAGCAGGCAGTTATGGAGCTTTGGGAGGGATGCAGTGGGAGCAATGGACACACATACAGTGCCTGCAGGCCTTGCACTGATGTGGATATGCTGTGCTCTGCCTGCCTAGCGCTGCAATATCGGGACCCATGAATTAGCCCTTAAAAGGACTGTTGGTTTCTCAGGAGTTGTGGATGTAAGAGTTGCAGATCTGCACTAACTCTAAAACCACGATTCTGACCCTATCTCGGCAGCAGCTCTCCCTACTCTCGCTGAAACAGCAACAGAATGCGGCGAGCAGGGCGGCACCAGGTCTCTTATACTCGGGATGCTGCTGTGCGGCCCAGCCAATCACTGCACGACCACAACAAAGATGGCTGCTGCATTTCATGGCCTGGCAGACAATCCCTGCACCATGATTGGGTCTCTAAAGTCCGCCAAAACTGCTGGTTGGAGACTGACGGATAATCCTGGAAATGCTCGGTGCTCGCCGAGTACACCGAGCATAGTGATACTTGGGGGGGTAACGAGTAGTGGCGAGCACGTTCGCTCATCACTACTCTCCAACCATTACCCTGTGCTGCACTGAACATGGCACGATGTTCATTACGAGGAAAGATCAGTATGTGACAGCCATTAGATTAGATACACAGGACCCCGGACTAACATAGGGATCCGCAGATGGATAAAGTAGGGAGCACGCACATACATATGACCACGTAAACCATAAAGACATATGGGGAGAGCTGGTGTGGTGGGTCACATCATGGACCATTTACACTGAGTGCTGCTTCCATCTCTTTCTTTTGATTCTCCATTGTACCTTGTTCATGGCGACTCCACAGAAGTAAAGAGAGATTTTCTGTTCCAGAAATGTCCCAGCATCCCAAAATGTCATCACAGATGGTGAAACACTTTACTTCCTTCTCCCACCATCTTCCATTTAATTGTCTTTCAGGTAACGAGAGGTTAGGAGATCTGATTCGTCTCCTCTGGAGGTTTCCTGTCCCGACATCTGTACAATCTCTTAATCTCCTGCCACACAACCACTGTCCAATCACTGCAGAATACAGACCATATCTGGTGCTACACAACCAATACCTGGTGCCATACAACCACCATATCTGGTGCTATACAACCAATATCTGGTGCTAATACCAATTGGGTGCGGCAGATTTAAACTGTTGACTTATGTGTTGGTAAAAAGAGTCCATCTCCTAAAAGAAGATGAAGAGAAGAGAGGCTCCCAGTAATGGGACAACGTTTATTCTTCTTGGGTTCTCAGATTTGTCTCCTATGTCCCAGGTCTCTTTATTTATTTTCTTTCTTCTTTCTTATCTTCTCTCGTTAGTTGGTAATGGTCTCATCATTGTGGCCGTCACTCTCAGTCCTCGACTCCACTCTCCAATGTATTTTTTCCTGAAGGTTTTGTCATTCATTGAGCTTGTGTCCATCAATTGCACAGTTCCTAAGGCTCTTCACAGCTACATCCCGGTAGGAAGGACCATCTCCACGTTTAGCTGCCTCCTGCAGTTCTCTATATTTATAGCTACCGCTGGTTATGAATGTTCCATACTGACAGTGATGGCGTTTGACCGCTACATGGCCATATGTCACCCCCTCAGATACAGGTCTGTGTTGTCTGTCAGCTTTTGTTATCGGGTGACACTTTGTATCTCTGTGTTTGCAATTGGGAATGCAGCCATTGAATGTGTTATGATGTACAATTTGCCGTATTGCAGATCTCATGTTATTGCTCATTTCTTCTGTGATGTCCCTCCAATGATGACAATAGCCTGTGCCAATACATATATGGTCAAGATTTACCTATTAGTTGTGTCTGTGGCTGCAACCGTGTTCCCAAGTATATTAATAATCTGCTCTTATATCAGGATCCTGAACTCAATATTCCGCCTCCGTTCTGCAGAGTCTCGTCATAAAGCTTTTGTTACCTGTGGTTCTCATCTGGTCTCTGTTATTATTTTCTTTGGGGCCGCCATGTTTGTTCACCTTCGATTGGACAATCCATTTTCCCCTTATGAGGACAGGATGTTGGCTCTCTCCTACTGTGTGATAATCCCGACCATCAACCCCCTGATCTACAGCCTGAAGAATAAAGAAATGAAGAACGCCATCAGGAAACTCAATCTGAGAATGACCTTACATTAATGTGCGAGAAAGAACCGGAATAAAAAAACAAGAACCTTCTGAAGGCAAAATCCTGGTTTCTTCTTCATCTTAGGACTCATTTATGTTTTATCTGTGAAAAACATGGAAAGAACACGTTCCCATTAAGTTCCTAATGCTGTATGATGGATATATCCATGACGAGTACTGGTGGCTTTGTGCTCTAAAACGAGTATGTGTGTCATGTGAATTGCATGGTGCAGCTCTGTCCTGATGTGGTCAGCTGCCAGTATCCCTCTGCTACACACAGCCAGGCTCCAGTGGGACTGCGAGGACCTGTGTTCTCACCGGTACAAGCACTATCAATGGTACCAATAAATCTACAACTTGTTATGTAACAACCAAGCCCTCAGACATCTCTGTAACTGAAAGAAAGAACAAAAGTTCTGGCTCTCAGCAATGATGCCAATAAAAATGGTGGTAAAAAGTGATTTTGTTGTGCAAAAGTATTAAAATGTACAAAAATGATAGAAGCTGGATATCTATGTAACTATTGACCTGAACTACAAAACTACATCACTACTTATTCTGCATGCTGCACGATTTAAGAATAAAAATATAAAAAACAATTACAGAATTGCTGGATTTTGCTTATACCGCCTCACAAAAATGAATTTAAAAGTGATCGAAAAATGTTATGCACCTAAAATGGCAAACTAAAACGTGAGCACACAATAAAGTAAGACCCCACAAAACTGCATACAGGAAAAGTAAAAAACTACGGGAGTTAGAAGTTAGTGAAAGTCTGGGAGTTAGAAGTTAGTGAAAGTCTGAGAGTTAGAAGTTAGTGAAAGTTTGGGAGTTAGAAGTTAGTGAAAGTCTGTGAGTTAGAAGCTAGTGAAAGTCTGGGAGTTAGAGGTTATTGAGAGTCCGTGAGTTAGAAGTTAGTGAAAGTCTGGGAGTTAGAAGTTAGTGAGAGTATGGGAGTTAGAAGTTAGTGAAAGTCTGGGAGTTAGAAGTTAGTGAGAGTCTGGGAGTTAGAAGTTAGTGAAAGTCTGGGAGTTAGAAGTTAGTGACATTCTGTAAGTTAGAAGTTAGTGAAAGTCTGGGAGTTAGAAGTTATTGAGGGTCCGTGAGTTAAAAGTTAGTGAGAATCTGGGTGTTAGAAGTTAGTGAAATTCTGGGAGTTAGAAGTCAGTGAAAGTCTGGGAGATAGAAGTTAGTAAGAGTCTGAGAGTTAGAAGTTAGTGAAAGTCTGGGAGATAGAAGTTAGTAAAAGTCTGAGAGTTAGAAGTTAGAGTTTGGGAGATAGAAGTTAGTGACATTATGGGAGTTAGAAGTTAGTGAAAGTCTGAGAGTTAGAAGTTAGTGAGAGTCTGGAAGTTAGAAGTTAGTGAAAGTTTGGGATTTAGAAGTTAGTGAAATTCTGGGACTTAGAAGTTAGTGAAAGTCTGGAAGTTAGAAGTTAGTGAAAGTCTGGGAGTTAGAAGTTAGTGAATGTCTGGGGTTAGAAGTTAGTGAGAGTCTGGGAGTTAGAAGTTAGTGAAAGTATGGGAGTTAGAAATTAATGAAAGTCTTGGAGTCAGATGTTAATGAGACTCTGGGAGTTAGAAGTTAGTGAGAATCTGGGAGTTATAAGTTATTGAGAGTCCGTGAGTTATAAGTTAGTGAAAGTCTTGTAGTTAGAAGTTAGTGAAAGTTTGGGAGATAGAAGTTAGTGACATTCTGGGACTTAAAAGTTAGTGAAAGTCTGGAAGTTAGAAGTTAGTGAAAGTCTGGGACTTAAAAGTTAGTGAAAGTCTTGTAGTTAGAAGTTAGTGAAAGTCTGGGAGTTAGAAGTTAGTGAATGTCTGGGGGTTAGAAGTTAGTGAGAGTCTGTGAGTTAGAAGTTAGTGAAAGTCTGGGAGATAGAAGTTAGTGAGAGTCTTGGAGTTAGAAGTTAGTAAAAGTCTGAGAGTTAGAAGATAGTGAAATTCTGGGAGTTAGAAGTTAGTGAAAGTCTGGGAGTTAGAAGTTAGTGAAATTCTGGGAGTTAGAAGTTAGTGAAAGTCTTGGAATTAGTTGTTAATGAGAGTCTTGGAGTCAGAAGTTAGTGAGAATCTGGGAGTTAGAAGTTAGTGAGAGTCTGGGAGTTATAAGTTAGTGAAACTTTTTTGAATTAGAAGATCGTGAAAGTCTGGGAGTTAGAAGTTAGTGAAAGTCTGGGAGTTAGAAGTTAATGAGAGCCTGGGAGTTAGAAGTTAGTGAAAGTCTGGGAGTTAGAAGTTAGTGAGAGTCTGGGAGTTAGAAGTTAGTGAGAGTCTGGGAGTTAGAAGTTAGTGAGAGTCTGGGAGTTAGAAGTTAATGAGAGCCTGGGAGTTAGAAGTTAGTGAAAGTCTGGGAGTTAGAAGTTAGTGAGAGTCTGGGAGTTAGAAGTTAGTGAGAGTCTGGGAGTTAGAAGTTAGTGAGAGTCTGGGAGTTAGAAGTTAAATAAAGTTTTTTGAATTAGAAGATAGTGAAAGCCTGGGAGTTAGAAGTTAGTGAAAGTCTGGGAGATAGACATTAGTGAAACTCTGGGAGTTAGAAGTTAGTGAGAGTCTGGGAGTTAGAAGTTAGTGAAAGCCTGGGAGTTAGAAGTTAGTGAAAGTCTGGGAGATAGACATTAGTGAAAGTCTGGGAGTTAGAAGTTAGTAAGAGTCTGGGAGTTAGGAGTTAGAATTTAGTGAGAGTCTGTGAGTTAGAAGTTAGTGAAAGTTTTGGAGTTAGAAGTTAGTGAAATTCTGGGAGTTAGAAGTTAGTGAAAGTCTGAGAGTTAGATGTTATTGAGAGTCCGTGAGTTAGAAGTTAGTGAAAGTTTGGGAGTTAGAAGTTAGTGAAATTCTGGGACTTAGAAGTTAGTGAAATTCTGGGAGTTAGAAGTTAGTGAGAGTCTGGGAGTTAGAAGTTAGTGAGAGTCTGGGAGTTAGACGTTAGTGAAAGCCTGGGAGTTAGAGGTTAGTGAAAGTCTGGGAGTTAGAAGTTAGTGAGAGTCTGGGAGTTAGACGTTAGTGAAAGTCTGAGAGTTAGAAGTTAGTGAGAGTCTGGGAGTTAGAAGTTAGTGAAAGCCTGGGAGTTAGAGGTTAGTGAAAGTCTGGGAGTTAGAAGTTAGTGAGAGTCTGGGAGTTAGACGTTAGTGAAAGTCTGGGAGTTAGAGGTTAGTGAAAGTCTGGGAGTTAGAAGTTAGTGAGAGTCTGGGAGTTAGACGTTAGTGAAAGTCTGAGAGTTAGAAGTTAGTGAGAGTCTGGGAGTTAGAAGTTAGTGAAAGTCTGGGAGTTAGAAGTTCGTCACCCGACCTGTCATCCTGCAGAACTTTGACCCATCACCCTGCAGCACATCAAACCATCACCCTGCAGAACATCGACACACAGCCCTGCAGAACATCACTACATGACCCTGCAGAACATCAACTCATCACTCTGCAGAATACAGACCCATCACCCTGCAGAACATCACTACATGACCCTGCAGTACATTGACCCATCACCCTGGAGAACATCGCTATATGACCCTGCAGAACAGAGACCTGTCTCCTCACAGAACATCAATCCGTCACCCCGCAGAACATCATCCCATCACCCCGCACAACATCGTCATGTCACCCTGCAGAACATCGCTACATGACCTTGCAGAACATCGCAACAACACTGTCAGGATTTGATTACAATTGAATTGCATTCTACTGGATTCTTTTGAGGGCCAGGAAACATCTGCAAAAATAGAAAAGCCGCAATGGTCATCCACCATGTCAAGGTAATGTAAAAAATGTCATAATGTGAGATTCATTCTAAAAAGTACTATGTCAGACACACACTGCAGCTTCATATATTTGAGAAAACAGCCACACTCAGATTTTGGATTTTTGAATGCCTAACAAGAGCAAACGTTTATTAAAGTCACCACAATATTAAGGCAATTTAGAGAAGGTCTCCGTAGTAGGTTTAAAGTAGGTAACGTTTTGACCCCGTGATGGGTCTTTGTCAAACCTCAATAGAAAACAAGTATACACATAATTAGAGGCAGAGTAAAAGAAATGATAAATACAAAAAAACAGAGAAATTGGTATACCAATCCCAACATTGGGGATGCCGAGCTATACACAGACATGTGAAAAAGGTACAAATTTTTTTTTGTGGTTGTAGCATATGTACAAAATATATACAGAAATATATACAAGGACTATATACAAGGGGAAATTTAAAAAAAAGCCCAAACGGATTAGTTATAATGGCGTAACAGAGTTCAGACTATAATATAGCAAAATATACTTTGTATTAAGAGAGGACCAACAGGGAGGCTGGCAGAGGACAGAAATTCTCAGTCTTCTCAGGTATGCTCCCACAGTCGTGGCAGTCTTATGACTTTGACTGGATCACCTCCACGTTCAGCCAGCACCTACCTAACCATTCACTGAGGGCACGCCATTTCTCTATAACTTACACACTGCAGCTTCGACCCCCCTTTTCTCCACCCTCTGCATTCGCTCATACCACAAACCAACAGACACTGCAACGTGATACCAATGTGTGAGCAGGGTATGGCTTGTAGGCTGCAGATGATTAATCCCGTAAAGGCACTCATTCCCCCTCCCTGCTCACTCAGGAATGTCTTTGTTCTGGGAACTCAGAAACATAAAATAGTAGAAGAGGAGTACATGTCATTACTCAGCCACTCAGTGATGTTACGAGGAGAGGGCATATCTCTTACCCCTGCTAAGGGGGGGCAGAGTAGGTCCAGGAAGCGAGCTAACAACAGTCGGCAAGCTGTTGTCATGCATCTACATATATATGGAAGTCCTTTCTCCTCCTCAGTACACGGCTGCCATAATGATGCCATGATATAACGACCTGTAAGTGTTTTTCAATGTTAATCCCTTTTTTTTGTAATTGCAATGTACACATGATGTTGTCTTCTTTATAATATCTTTAATACTTTGTAAATACTGCCTACCTTTTATGGAGTAAAATATCTAATTTTACTAGCTTGTCTCTTTCGTTCTTTTAAAAAACTGAGATAAATTACGCTACTGATTTGGGTTGGCTCCGGACCCATTAATCAGAGCTTGTTGCAGCATACTTTGTTCTGTGCGATTGGGAATCTTTGTAGCGACAGCAGCGTTGATAATTATTGTTCCTGCCTGCATGGGAGTAGTTATATTGCCCTCGCTGCAGCATGGCCAATAGCCAGTACATAGCAGGCAGCCTTTCTGTCGACTAATTACCCTAGGTGCAGTACCTCCTCTGACCTGAGGGTAAGGGTGGCATCAGAGATCTGCAAATTCCAAACCGGAACAGGGAGGTGGGATATAGATAAATCCCCTTCAGAAGGAACCAGGAGCAACCAAACAACCCCGGTTCGTGACAAATTGGTGTGAGAAGTGGGGACGATACAGGTATCTTTGCAGCCTCGCAGCGCTGGGTTCTAATCCCACCTTGGACAACATCTGCAAGGAGTTTGTATGTTCTCCCCTTGTTTGCGTGGGTTTACTCTGGGTTCTCCGGTTTCCTCCCACATTCCAAAGACAAACTGATAGGGAATTTAGATTGTGAGCCCCATCGGGGACAGTGATGATAATGTGTGCAAAACTGTAAAGCTCTGCGGAATATGTTAGCGCTATATAAAAATAAAGATTATTATTATTATTATCCTCCCCATGATCCCTGACATATTGTTGGGATACGTGACATATTGTTGGCTGCACAGTGTGAACCGTGACATATTGGTGGCAGAGTGGTGGGATAATAGAGCATTAGTGATCTGGTTTGAGCAATCATTCCTCTCACTAAAAACTTGCACAAATAAGTTTGGAGAGGACTCTGCACAAATAAGTTTGGAGAGCAAGCTCAGTGTTTACTAGTCCTGAGACGATACCGTGTGTACTTGCGATTACCCCCTCCCTTCTCTTTGTTTTTCTATCCTACCTTTTATTTGGCAATGATGGCCTCAAAAGGAGACGCCTGGTACACCCAGCAGAAGAAGGAAACTCTTGTTGGAGTATGCATGTACCACATCCTGGACCCCCATAGCAAAACCAGGGATCAATGGTCACAGAACTGGTGCAATTTGAAGTAGACCAAGCCTGGTCTCCGAGACCAGTGGATGCAGAAACCAGCACAAGCGAAAATGGTGCTGCAGCCGAGTTCCAACCACTGAATGCCAGCCCTACTAGCAACCAGGGCAGATTAGACCCCCTCCTGCATTCGGCCTTGGAACAACTCCCCACTGATGACCGTGATGGACATCTGAGGATGATCCAGCAATATCAGCAGGAGGCCCAAGCTGAGCACCGAGCTGAGCGGGAGGCACAGCGGGAGGCGGAAAGAGCTGAGCGGCAAGCGGTAAGCGGTGCGGGAGCACCAGCAGGAGTTAGCCTGACTCCAGATGCCAAGGACGTTGCAGTCTAGCAGTGAGCCCAACAGCGCTCAGATCCCTAAGCCCCGGCCAGAGCACTTTCCTCTGATGGAAAAGGACGGGGACTTGGACACTTTTCTGCGGGCCTATGAGAAAGCCTGCTGACAGTACCGGCTGCCTGGGAACCAATGGGCCCGATACCTGACCCCAGGGCTAAAAGGCAAAGCTCTGGATGCATTTGCTTCTCTTCCTCAAGACCAAGATGATGACTTTGAGGACATCAAGCAGGCCCTGATAAAGAAGTACCAGCTTACACCTGAAGTTTACAGTAAAAAGTTCCGGAACCTCCAACGTGGCCCACATGACAGTCATAGCGATGTGGTGCATGGACTCGGGACCCACTTTGACCAGTGGACCCAAGGACTGTCAGTGACCACCTTTGCACAGCTGCGGACCTGATGATCAAAGACTAGTTTCTACATATTTTCCCAGCTGAGGTGCGACAGTTCGTGATGGACAGAGAGCCCGGTACCCAGAGGCAGTGGCTCTGTCCTCAACTAGGGCTGATAAGGTGGCGGATGCACTGTTGGCTATCTTTTCACATGTAGGATTTCCCAGGGAGATGCTTACCGATCAAGGGACTCAATTCATGTCTCGCCTAATGGAGGCTCTATGTTAGAAAATGCAGGTGAAGCGTCTGGTATCAAGTGCGTATCACCCACAGACCAATGGCTTGTGTGAACGCTTCAATGGTACCCTCAAACAGATGCTACGCATGCTGGTTGAGACCCAAGGATGTGACTGGAAGCAGTACCTCCCACACCTAATACTCGCATACTGAGAGGTTCCGCAGGCCTCTACGGGGGTTCTCCCCATTCGAGCTCCTGTACGGCAAGCGAGTCCGGGGACCCCTTGAGTTGGTAAAGGAATCCTGGGAAGAGGAGCTGAACCCTTTTGAAGTGTCCACAGTGGAGTATGTCATGCGCTTCTTTGAAAAAATGCAGACTTGATGCATGACAACATGACGCAGGCTCAGGCTGATCAGAAGCACTGGTACGACCAGAATGCCCGGGAGCGGACTTACCACATGGGTCAAAAGGTGTGGGTGCTGGACCCCGTACCAAAGGATAAGCTTCAGGCAGCCTGGGAAGGCCCGTACGTCGTCCACCAACAGTTCAACCCAGTCACCTACGTGGTCACGCTTGTCCACGCTCGGGGTAGGTGAAAGGCCTTTCACATCAACATGATGAAGGCTCATCACAAACGTGAACCTTACATCCTACTGGTCTGCAGCCTGCCCGAAGATGAGTAGAAGACCCCCTCCTGGACATGCTGGCCCAAGCCAAGGCCGGTGGGTTCATTGAGGACGTGGAGGTAAGCGCCTTGCTAACCAAACTTCAGCGGTCGCAGTTGCGGACCAAGCTAGAACTCTTCCAGGCCGTGTTCTCCAACCGACCTGAAAGGACTGAGTTAGCGGTCCACGAGGTGGACACCGGGAATCATGCCCCACTATGGCGAACAGCCTATCGGATCTCTGACGAGGTGCAGCAGGTTATGCGCCAGGAGATCGATGAGATGTTAAAGCTGGGGGTGATTCAATGGTCCAAAAGCGTGTGGGCCTCACCTGTAGTTCTCGTACCAAAGAAGGATCGGACCACCCAGTTCTGCGTGGACTACAGGGTGCTCAACACCATCACAGCCTCTGACGCGCACCCAATGCCGCACATCGATGAGCTGTTTGAGAGTTTAGCTGGCGCAAAATATCTAACCATAATGGATCTGAGTTGAGGATACTGGCAGATTCCCCTGAGCCCCGAGGCGCAGGAGAAGTCCGCCTTTATCACACCTTTTGGACTGTACGAGTCCACGGTTATGCCCTTCGGCATGAAGAATGCTCCTGCCACTTTCCAGTGGATGATAAATCACCTGCTTCAGGGACTGGAGAAGTACGCTGTGGCATACCTGGATGACATTGCCATCTTCAGTTCCTCTTGGGGTGAACACCTGCAGCACCTTGAGGAGGTGCTCAGGTGAATTTGTGAATTCATAGAGCCGGTCTTACCATCAAGCCGGGAAAGAGCCAGATGGGCATGAGTGAGGTCCACTACCTGGGGCACAGGATAGGCGGGGCTCCATAAAGCCAGAACCTGGAAAAGTGGACGCGATTGTGTTCTGGCCCACTCCCAGGACCAAGAAATAGGTGATGTCCTTCCTGGGCACTGCAGGTACTATAGGCGCTTCCTACAGCACTATAGTAGCCTGGCAAAACCCTTAACGGACCTCACCAGGAAGAAGCTACCCCACATAGTCAACTGGACCGACGGCTGTTAGGGGGCCCAACAGTCAGTTGGGCACTTGGAGAGTTGTGATGTAGGGGAAAAAAAAGGTGATTGGGGTGCTACCGCTGAGGACTGTACTGTGTGTGATGTTAAGGTGGAGGAAGAGGAGCAGAGACCACTTGATGCAGCACTTGCCATCTACTGGAGCACATGCAATTACGAAAAACGTATGGTGAAATTCTTTATTAATCCAACATAGTCATGACAGGATAATCCTTACAGGTGGTAGACAAAACAGGTGATTGCATGGATTATGGCAACGCGTTTCAATCACTATAGATGTTACTCATGCCCATATGATTTCTAAAAAGAGTACTACACATATAGCACCCATAGACCTATCACAAACCCTTCATTTGTCACATGATTAACCGAGAAGGTCCTGAAATCACAATTATCAAAATATCCAAATACAATTATAAAACAGCACACAAAGCTTAAAAAACAATAAACAATAAAATATTAATAGTAATGATACAGTATTTCGTTTCTTTTGTTCAAACCTGCAGGGAAACGAGTATTAAGATTGTAAATCCAAAAAGCCTCTCTAGTGAGTAGGTGTCTTTTAACATCACCCCCGCGGCTTTGAGGGTAAATTCTCTCAATGCCATGTACTCTTAAAGCTGTGGTATCACCATTGTGTTTTATGCCAAAGTGTCTTGATACCATTGAGACATTTCTATTTGCTATATTACAGTTATTAACATCCCTCAGATGTTCGGTAACCCGTGTTTTTAATTTCCTTGACGTGCATACTATATAAGAGACCTGGCATGCCACACAATCTATTTTATATACCACATTTTTGGTGTGACAGTTGCTAAAACTATTTATATTATCATTTTTGTTTTTTTCTGAGTTTTGGAAGGTATTACCCAAATGCGAGTGTGCACATGTGCTACAAGCTACAATGCCGCATTTGAAAAAACTCTTAAATTCAAGCCATGTATTTGATCTAAATTTAGGCAAGGTTGAATTAGGGGCAATTATATCCCCAATAGTCTGCGCCCTCCTCGCTACTACACTCACTCCATCCCTCAGAATATTCATGAGCGTGTTGTCTTCATACAGAATAGGTAACCTTTTGTTAATAATTTTTTTAATTTGGTTAAACTGAGAGCTAAATTGTTGGCAAACATGAGGTTTATCACTATATTTCTTTTTAGTGGAGCCATTAGTCATGTTAGGTGCCAATAGATCTTCTCTGCATTTTTTGTCTACTATGTTTGTGGCTCTATTCAGCGACCAGTTCGGATATTTCCGAGCCCTAAGTTTGTTCCTGAGTTCACCAAATTCCTTTAATTTATCTTCTTCCCTGCTACAATTTCGTCTCAACCTAGTGAACTCTCCCACAGGTATAGATTTAATTGTGTGGGCAGGATGGCTACTGGCATGTAAAATCGTATTCCCACTAATTGGCTTTACGTGCGTCTTGCTAATGATGTATTCCTCAGCAATACCGCACAAATCAAGATCAAGAAAGGATATATTATATTGATCACAAACATATGTAAATTTTATACCAAAATCGTTTTCATTAATATGCTCCACAAATCCCGGTATGGCAGACACATCGCCCCCCCAAATAATGAGGGTGTCGTCAATGTATCTGCCATACCAGGAGATGTGATCAATAAAAGGATTCTCTGCCGAATATATATATTTCTGTTCCCAATATGCCATGGTTAAATTGGCTAGGGACGGTGAGTATTTCGCCCCCATTGGGATTCCCAACTTTTGAACATATATTTCATCACCAAACAAAAAGATATTATGTTTTATAAGAAAAAATATAACCTGTAAAGCAAAATTTATTAAATCTTGAGAGTACTGTCCAAAATCTATAAGATGAAATTGTAATGCTCTCATAGCTATGTCATGGGGTATACTTGTGTACAGCGACACAACGTCGCAACTCAGCCAAGTATAATTTTGTTTCCATTTCCAATTCATAATTGGAAATGGAAACAAAATTATGTCATGTTCTTTATGGCCCTCATCTACAATGCTACCATTGTACGTCTGCC
The DNA here is from genome assembly GCF_051348905.1 of Ranitomeya variabilis. Taxonomy (NCBI): domain Eukaryota; kingdom Metazoa; phylum Chordata; class Amphibia; order Anura; family Dendrobatidae; genus Ranitomeya; species Ranitomeya variabilis. The sequence goes on from NC_135238.1 coordinate 3,718,329, forward strand.
AAAGAAAAGAAGCGGAGTTGCCCGTCAAGTAACAGAAGTTGTAAAAATGCTGTGCAAATTCTGACTGCAGCAAAACAACCCGACTTCTCCTCCCGCATATCATACCTGTCTCACAACCCTAAACAGCTATTCAGTACTTTCAGTTATTTCCTGCGTCCACCAGTTCCCCCTCCCTCTCATGTCAGCTGAAGACTTTGCCTCACCACCTGTGAACGTGACACAAAAACGTCCCACCTCATTCCAAACTTTACCACAGTCTTCATCACAAGTCTAATCCACCTCTTCAACCTGTCAATAACAACTCGTGTCTTCCATCCTGATTGAAACATACCTCGGTCACACCCATCCTCAAAAAGCCCACCCTTGACCTATCGCCCCATATCACTTCTCCCCTATGCCTCCAAACTACTGGAACAACGTGTACATTTTGAACTCTCCCACCTCTCCTCTTGCTCTCTTCTATTTAAGGCTTCTCCTCCTATATGGCGGTGCCTGAGCTACATTGTTGGTATGCCTTGCATGATTGCTAGTTGTCAGGTTCCTCAGATCCGCCTGATTGCCTGTTTACTCAGTACCTGTCTGCTCTTACCTGTCTGTGCCCGTCTGCATGTGCCTTTCTGCACTCTTCTGTCCATCAGCCGGTCCAGATTGCACCTGCCATTGCCCATCTGTCTCACACCCGGTCCAGCCCGCACCTGACAGTACTTTTCTGTTCTTCAGCCAGTCCAATCTGCACCCGTGGTTCCAGAGTCCCTACAGTGCCTGCCCTCATTCTTCATCCCTCCTTTGGGCTGTAGCAGCTTACCCGCTCTACCACCTTCTGTAGGTCAGCCATGGAGTAGCACCTGGTGCCACCTCTTTGGGTCACAGTTTTCACCTGCTGCCACTTGGTCGGTGATTACACAGGAGCTGCCAGCAGCATCTCCGGATCTGTTGCCATTGAGCACATTAGTGACAGTATCGGTTGGTGATTACGCAGGAGCGTCCGGCAGCATCTCAGGACTTGTCTCTATCAGGCACATCAGAGACATTATTGCTCATTAATTACATGTGAGCTGCCAGCAGCATCTCCAGACTTGTCTCCACAGGGCACATCGGGGCTGCCTTTGGTTAGCGATTACACAGCAGCTGCCAGCAGCATCTCTAGATCTGTTGCCATTGAGCACATTAGTGACGGTATCGGTTGGTGATTACGCAGGAGCTTCCGGCAGCATCTCAGGACTTGTCTCTATCAGGCACATCAGAGACATTATTGCTCGTTGATTACATGGGAGCTGCCAGCAGCATCTCCAGACTTGTCTCCACAGGGCACATCGTTGACACCTTTGGTTAGTGATTACACAGGAGCTGCCGGCAGCGGATCCTGATGATTTGTACATTCAGCAGCAGAACCGTCCTCATGCCTTACTGGTTTCCTGTCTAGTAATGAATTTCCTTTGTAAATTAGACTTGTGACCAGCGGGCTCCATAGCGAGGTCAGCTCCTTATACACTATAGTGAGGGCTCTTCTCTGATATACCGCATATTAATTTGTTTATAAGTAATTTTACCAGGAACAAAGTTATTGATTTCATTTTACAGATTGATATAATTTTTTTCTGCTTGATCTCAGTACAATAATACAATATTTGTGTTTTTCCTCTTGGTTTTCCCAAAGGTTTTTGAGTTATTTCTACCTTTGACGATAGCACAGAGCCCCAGGCACATCACTGACTTATGATCTCAGATCTCTAAGGACTAATGAGACTTTATATTACCGCAGCACATTATGTCTCTGGAGCTCTAGTGAACATATACTGAGGTGAGTCGCCATACACCTGGAGTATGCTACATCCTATAGACCAAGCATCTTCAACAGCCCCTCACTGCAGGGTCAGACAGCTCGAGCTCTCTGGGCTTTGGGTCCAGGTTGGGTCATGCTCTAATGCTAAATGCAGAAATGTTATAATGACTTTATCAATAGGTTTATCCTGGAAACATCATTCATACCAGCAAAGGTCTCATTTACTGAGATGATGATAACGCGTCCTGAAGCTACATATGCAATGTCTACAGTAGAAGACCAATACCAGGGACCTCAGGCAAACTTATGGAGATCTTTGAGAACTCTGGCATCTCAGCAGTGGTCAGGACCCCTAAAGTGCTCCATGCTGGAGTCAGACCAATAGCCATGTGTTATAGCACACATCCTTCCCTACTCTGTGATTTACTCTCATCATGAATGATTTCAGAAGCTTAATAAAGGTTAATAAAGAGACAGCAGCCGGTGCAGGCAACAAGAAATTATGCTGGAGTACCGGCTGCAGTTAGTGAAATGAAAAGCAAACACAACAGATACAACCGCGCCCAGACATATGGAGACCGAGAACATCTGAATTATTGTGAATGGCGTTGTCTTCTTATTTACTAGGTTCTTAATGCTCACTTTCATCAAACTGTGGAAGCCTATCTGTCCACGTAGACTCCCATCCAAACCCTGCAGCCAACCATTACCCTGCTCTGCTCTGCTGAGGCATGACCTTGGTATCCCCACTCATAATACAAGGTTCATCAATGGGTCATACCTAGAGAGTAGGCATCAAAGAGAAGCTGTCTTCCCCTGCATAGGAGCTAATCTGCATACATTATCCCGAGAGAGCTCTACATCATCTGGAGGTCCATGATGAGTGTGTGAGATAGAGAAAAAAATATTCTTTATGCTATAGTGATCATCTGGTGGGCCGAGGATAGACTTAGTAGAACGCAGCGATATTGGACATGGTAGATGTAATAGGGGTCAGGTACCATGCGGGAATGATAACAGATAGATGGTACCACCCCAGCCCTCATAGATGCAGGGCCCTCATAGATGCAGGGCCATTGTTGTTTCCCATGACTGGAACAACTTTTTGTGTATTTTCTGTGTTGTGCATTTCATTATGCTGTTGCTAGGGAGAAGCTCTGCCTTTTGAAGTTTGTCCCTTCTTCCTTCCTGTAGTTGATTGTTAGCCCTTGCCCCTCTCTTCCCTTTCATTATCAGTTGCTGTAGCCATCTTTGGATGCACAGGTATACTTCTCTGATTGGATTACTCTTTCCACCTGCTGCATTGCACTTAATACAATATTTCAGAAAAAATCGACTTTGTTTCTCCTGGACACTTGTTACAAGTTAGTGTGGCTGACTTGGCACTGTCTGAGGACGCCTGGCATGTGAGTACAACAATCATACAGTTATCTAAGGGATTGGTGGCTAAGGATTTAGAGACTCATACTGCCTTGAAGAGTCAGAATAGCCATCATAGATTATGCAAGGCCCTCATAGATGATGCAGAGCCCTCATAGATGCAGAGCCCTCATAGATGATGCAGAGCCCTCGTAGATCATGCAGAGCCCTCGTAGATCATGCAGAGCCCTCATAGATGCAGAGCCCTCATAGATCATGCAGAGCCCTCATAGATCATGCAGAGCCCTCATAGATGATGCAGAGTCCTCGTAGATCATGCAGAGCCCTCATAGATGCAGAGCCCTCATAGATCATGCAGAGCCCTCATAGATGCAGAGCCCTCATAGATCATGCAGAGCCCTCATAGATGCAGAGCCCTCATAGATCATGCAGAGCACTCATAGATGCAGGGCCCTCAGTACAACATCCAGACTAAGTGACCAGCCGAAGAATAAAGTGGGGTGCAAGTTCATTCCATGAATGTGTATGTGTATAATGGGCGTTACATGGATATGTGGGAAGATTTTTTGTCACCCCATTACTAGAGCAATCACAAACATTACATTTATTTTCCATCCATAATTTCTATGTATACTCTGTACGATATGTGTGATATAACATGGGCTTCAGAGATGCGCATGTGATATTCGAAACTCGGTGATAAATTAATGTGTGGCAGCCATTGTTGCTGTGGCTTTGTGCTGGTGGGGTGGCGTGGTCTGGAGTCATGGGGACTCGCTCTTCCAGCACGGGTGGTGTGAGGCATCAGGCCGTCCACCCTGCCGGTGCATTGTCACTGCGATGGTGGTTAGCGCACATACTGCTCCTTTAAGGCTACAGGTACCTACTGAGAGGTTCACCATGACATGGCAGTGGGCTTCAAACAGTCTGATCAGAGTGTTCTCCTAAGAACCTCATGGTCAGTTATATATATTTTTGCCTAGCGGCATTAGATCAATGTATGATTTTTGGAGGTGCTGTCCATTCTCTTTTTTAACAAATTAATGTATGAACTTTTTACCCAAGTGCTGCTCCATATCACTCTTATGTGAGTCTCCATTGTATCTTGTCCATGGTGGTTCTTAATTCTGCCCTGTGTATTGGAGATGTGGGATCACCCAATCACCCCAATAAGTCCTCACAGATGGTGAAGCGCTTTACTTCCTTCCCACCATCTTTCATTTAATTGTCTTTCAGATAATGAGAGGTTAGGAGATCTGAGGCGTCTCCTCTGGAGGTTTCCTGTCAGGACATCTGTACAATCTCTGTGTCTCCTGCCACACAACCACTGTCCAATCACTGCAGTGTATAACGTGTCCCTAAGGAAACTGAGAGGATTTTATTTACAAATGACTTGTCCAGAGCCAAAACCAATAGCCTCGTCTATATGAAAACTGTTGTGTCATGCTTTGTAGGAAAGAGTCTCCTTAAAGAAGATGAGGAGAAGAGAGACCCTAAGTAATGGGACAACATTTATTCTTCTTGGGTTTTCGGATTTGTCTCTTACATCCCAGATCTCACTCTTCACGTTCTTCTTACTTTCTTATCTTCTCTCTTTGGTTGGTAATGGTCTCATTATCATGGCCGTTAATCTCAGTCCTCGGCTTCACTCTCCTATGTACTTTTTCCTGAAGGTTTTGTCCTTTGTTGAGCTCGTGTCTATCAGCTCTACAGTTCCTAAGGCTCTTCAGAGCTTTTTCTGGGTGGGAAGGACCATTTCCTTAGTTGGTTGTGCCTCCCAGTTCTTTGTCTTTATAGCAGCTGCAGCTTGTGAATGTGCCATACTCACAGTGATGGCGTTTGACCGGTACATGGCCATATGTCACCCTCTCAGATACATGTCTGTGATGACTGTCAGCTTTTGTTATCGGGTGACACTTTATATTTCCGCTTTGGCACTTGGGAATGCCCTCATCGAATGTTTCCTCATATACAGTTTGCCATATTGTAGTTCTCGTGTTATTGCTCATTTCTTCTGTGATATTCCGCCAATGATGAGTATCGCTTGTGCCAACACATTCATAGTCGAGATCTATCAACTAGTCATTAGTGCAACTTCATCCTTGCTCCCAATTTTATTAATCTGCTCTTATATCAGGATCCTGACCTCCATATTGCTCCTCCATTCTGCAGAGTCTCGTCATAAAGCTTATGTTACCTGTGGTTCTCATCTGGTCTCTGTTATTATTTTCTTTGGGACCGCCATGTTTGTTCACCTTCGATTGGACAATCCATTTTCCCCTTATGAGGACAGGATGTTGGCTCTCTCCTACTGTGTGATAATCCCGACCATCAACCCCCTGATCTACAGCCTGAAGAATAAAGAAATGAAGGACGCCATCAGTAAACTCAGCCTGAGAATGACTTTACATTAATGTGTGAGAAAGAACCCGAATGTAAAAACAAGAACCTTCTGAAGGCTATGTCCATGATTTTGCTTCTTCATCTTCACTTCTTCGTCTCACAGATTAATTTTTGATGGATCGTTTATAATCAGGATATCAGTGGTAAAAGGAAATAAATTTAACTCTGGTTTTAGTGAACAATGAAAAAGTATTTACTTTGGTGTGTGTGTGTGTGTGTGTGTGTGTGTGTGTGGGGGGGGGGGGGGTATAAAGGATCTATAACAAAGAGAAATATTCCTGGACTGAGGGGCTCGGGCATCTCAGATTGGAGGCAGGCGAAGAGAACAGGGATTTCAAACTGTAGGACATGTACCGCAAACTGTAGGCAGACAGAGGGGCAGGAATGACATATTGAGGTGGGCAGAGGGGCCGAGAATCACTGACCGGAGGCAGATAGAGTGGCCGGGAATCACAGACAAGAGGCAGGTGGAAGGGCCAGGGAATCATGGTCTGGAGACAGAGGGGCTGGGGAACCATAGACTGGAGGCTGGTTGAGGCATTGGGGAATCACAGACTGGAGGCAGGTGGAGGTGAATCACAGGCAGGGAGGAGAAGACCCGTGTACAGTTCTGCCCTTGTGCACTAAAATCTAAGAAGAACCACAAAGCAAATTTCTTCACTAAAGGTATCAATTTATTGTGTATTATGGCCCCATTATAGACAAAATCCTGCTGACAGGTTCTCTTAATGTCACCATTCAGAAGGTGAACCAATGGATAAAATGGTGTTTGTCCATGAGGAAAGGAAGTGTAAGTGTAGATCTGACCAAGGCCTATCTGCTCCCTTTGTAAATTTACTAGCATCTTGCCGGAGTCTCTCTGGACTCGGGTCTACAGTTTGTTCTTCCAACTGTTATGGGGGAATAGACTGAACCTGGTCAAGAGGGAGGTTACTTACCGTACGAGGAGACTAGGAGGGTTGGGTATGGTCAACCCTGTGGTATTCCTTGTGAATACCTTCACAAAGATCAACATTGCAAACCTCTGGAAAGAGAGGGCTCCTCCGTGGGTATTCTCCTGTAGGGGATGGTTTCAGCCTTTCTTCCAGGAATGGGAGACAGGAGGGCAAGTGAAGGATCTTCGCACACCACATGCACATCTTTTGGCTTTCGCTACCTTGGTTCGGAAGGTAATTCGCTGGTGGGGTCTGAGAATGTGGGAGATCAGGACTCTGCCAAGGAAACTCCTTGACAATAGGGTTCTGTTCACTCATTTCCAGAGGCCTCTGGCGCTCAGGGATTGCCCAAGTCAGGATCTTGGGGTGTGCTTGCATCTTCTGAATTCTATCAGGATCCCCTCGAAGTTTTGGGACTTGGCTTGGCGCTGCTTCCATGGGAAACTCTGTGTGAGGGACAATCTGAAGTGTAGGAGCTCTGAGGACAGGAATTGTCCTCGGGAGCAGTGTGGTTACATGCTGGTAAACATGGACCACTTCCAGGTTCACTTTCCCTTTAACATTAAGATGTGGTGCCTGTGTGAAGTATGGGGGGTAGATAATGCCATTGGCATTGATTTACTGTTGACAGTGTTGGTGATTTACTCCAAATTCAATGCACACTTGCCCAGAATTGTGACCACAGTGTTCTGCAAGTAGTAGAAAAGACAGCGCCTCAAACGTTGGTGAAAAGAATCACATTTTATTCCGCCTCCTGTGGCAACATTTCGATCTGCGATTTATTGAAGTCACTTTTCTTCTTTTGCTTTGGGTACTTGTTGATGGCTTTTCCCCAACAAATTTTTCAAAATTGTGGTCAGAGTTCATGAATATGGTGCAAATTCAAAGATATGACATTTTGATCTCTTCTTCTTGCATTTTTGAGGCGTTGTGGTGACCAAAAAAAACACATTTCTGGTGCTTTGATTCTTTTTTTACTTTACCGCATTTACAGATCCGGTTAGCTATTTTTATATTTTGATAGATCTGACTTTTATGGCTGCAGCGATACCACATATGTGTATTTTATATATATATTTTTAAAATCTTTTACATCTTTATTATTAGAAATATTTTTTTAATGTTTTTTGAACAGTCGGGTCACGGTACTGCTCTGCCCCATCTATATTGAGATCACCTGACACAATGTGACATTTTTATACTAGAGATAGGACCATCCTGCTGGATACACCTTGTCACGGTGGCATGGTTTTCACACTTTTTTATCTAAATACTGTGCTGCAATACCACCGCACTGCTGTGTATAGCACAAATCACGGTCATCCAGAAGCTGGCGTTCACAGGAGGACCATCATGACAGGCAGACATCCGGCCATCATGGCAACCATCATTCCTCACGATCACATCATGGGAGCACCGATGAGGGGTTAGAACAGCGCACCCCCCAGGACATGTAAAGAGAATGACAGTGGCATTTAACAGGTTACCAGTGATGGTCGTAGCTCTGCTCCACTTGTGGCTGTTGAAGGCAGATAATGACCCAGCCATCATCTGCTCGGAGTAGGGCAGGCCGGTTCCTGGGCAGTTTGCCTTCACTGTCTGCTGACCAGCGTAGTACGTGCACAACACTGGTTGCTAAGTGGATAAGAAAAAGTGCACAAAGGTGAAAACTCTCCAGTGCGAGACAGCAAATAAAAGTGACATTTCGTGAATCTGTCTAAATCATATTGATAAGCAAATTTGTTGAGGAAAAATAAAAAAAGACCTAGAAAAAGAAAATTAACTTAAAAAGTGGCACAACATCTATAAAGAATAAGATACAAACTAAAGCAGCTACAAAGAAGGGAAGGATTCCAGAAAACTGGAGAAAAAGCAACGATGGCTGGAGGCCTCTGAGCCCTTCATTGCCATTGGTCTAGCAGTCCGTGGCGGCCATGTAGGGGTCATGTTTGTCGGATGGACCTGGACCTGCAGGAACACCTTTTGGATTGGCCATGTATCTTCTGTATCATGCCACTGCCCGGCAGGAGCTGCTCCCCTTAATAATCAGTTATTTTTTAACTCTTTTAGTTGTGAAAGCTTCTTACTTAAGGTTAAGAAGAGACCAGGGAGGGGAAAAAGTAGAAAAAACGGAAAAGTGAAGAAGAGAGAAAAGGAGAGGGAAGAAGAGGACTAGCGAGGATAGAAAACAAAACATGAGGTGAGGAAATGAGAAAGTGAGGGGAAAAGAGAAATGTAGGAAAAAGCGATGAAAAGAGAGGAGAGAAAAGAAAAGAAGAGAGGAGAGAAGAACGGAGGAGAGAAGACGGGACAGAAGAATGTAGGAAGTCAAAGAGGAGAGGAGAAATGTAGCACAGAGAATAGATAAGGCCACAGAGGAGAAGAGGAGAGGGGTGTAATGTCATTCTCCATCACTCATCTGATTAGTGGGGTCTGTGGTCACCCCCATGAGGACTCATCGGGTCGGTGCCAGGCTCTGACTCGTGGGCTCTGCAGTTATGTCCTATAGGTGGGTGAGGGGTGGACGCCCCCTGGGAACACCAGTGTCCTGCTGCCATAACCCCGATCCCACCTCATCCCAGACCTGACGTTGTAGGACGGACGCCGCGGGGCAAATCTCACACTTTATTTATTTGCAGCAGATTTGCCCCATTTCTCTCTACTCTGACTCTGGCCCTGGGGGCAGATAATGATACAGGACCCCTGGGGGGCTCCTCACCCCTCACCTGGACCGGGTCGCTGGGACGATCGGACGCTGCTGTCTTCGGATGGAGACAAGAGAGATGATAAGATCCAAAATGATAACAGTTCAGAGCAATGACAATGACGTTACCCCCCGAGCATCACAGTGAGCTCCGCACCCCGCAGAGACAGGAATAATCAGGACTTATGTGGGCGTCTTGTAGCACAAGGAAACATCCAGCTGGTAACATCCATTTGTCAAGTTATGACCCTTTTGGGATGGAAACAAACAGAAACTATTGACTTCCAGGGAGGCGTTCTGGATTCTAAAGCTGGACTCGAGATATCCACTGGGCATGAACTCAAGAAACAATTTACTTTATATTTATTGATATGGTCTTTTCATTGTTTTTTTTCCTTTTCTGTGTTGTGTTTGAATCCACCCCTTGTGCATATGTAATTAATTATTTGCCATCTATGATTGGTTCTTCATTAATACTTATTCCGGCTGTGATTTTATTTGTATATCCTATGACTGTAGTGCTGAGTGCACCTGAGACGCGTAAGGCTTTTCATGTTTTCACTATGGCTTGCTATGTGTGAATAAAGTTTTCTCCATTTTTTCATCAGTGGTGTACTCCTCTCTATCTTTCCTGTTTGGCTATGCTCACCAGCCTTGCGAGCACCCACCTGCCTTCTGATTTGGCTCTACCCATATGGTGCTGCATGTGGATCCCGTTGAAGCTCCCAGACCTCCTTCTCCCACAGCCACATTACTTCTCCCTGAGCGGAGACAGAAGATGCCGAAATATCTCATCAATACTCAATAGAAAACGCAGTGTGCCGCATTCACAAACACCGGCCCGGGTGTCAGAACCCCACATATACTGGCCCTGATGTTACACCCCCCATATACCGGCCCTGGTGTCAGGACTCACATACACCGGCCCGGGTGTCAGACCCCACATATACCGGCACTGATGTCAGACCCCACATATACCGGCCCTGATGTTACACCCCCCATATACCGGCCCTGATGTTACACCCCCCATATAACTGCCCTGATGTTACACCCCCCATATAACTGCCCTTGTGTCAGGACTCACATATACCGGCACTGATGTCAGACCCCACATATACCGGCCCTGATGTTACACCCCCCATATACCGGCCCTGATGTTACACCCCCCATATAACTGCCGTGATGTTACTCCCCCCATATAACTGCCCTTGTGTCAGGACTCACATACACCGGCCCGGGTGTCAGACCCCACATATACCGGCCCTGATGTTACACCCCCCATATACCGGCCCGGGTGTCAGACCCCACATATACTGGCCCTGATGTTACACCCCCCATATACCGGCCCTGGTGACAGGACTCACATACACCGGCCCTGATGTTACACCCCCTATATAACTGCCCTGATGTTACACCCCCCATATAACTGCCCTTGTGTCAGGACTCACATACACCGGCCCAGGTGTCAGACCCCACATATACCGGCCCTGATGTTAGACCCCACATATACCGGCCCAGGTGACAGGACCCCACATACACCGGCCCTGATGTCAGACCCCACATATACCGGCCCTGATGTTACACCCCCCATATACCGGCCCTGGTGTCAGGACTCACATACACCGGCCCGGGTGTCAGACCCCACATATACCGGCCCTGATGTTACACCCCCCATATACCGGCCCTGGTGTCAGGACTCACATACACCGGCCCGGGTGTCAGAACCCCACATATACCGGCCCTGATGTTAGACCCCACATATACCAGCCCTGGTGTCAGGACTTACATACACCGGCCCGGGTGTCAGACCCCACATATACCGGCCCTGATGTTAGACCCCACATATACTGGCCCTGGTGTCAGGACTCACATACACCGGCCCGGGTGTCAGACCCCACATATACCGGCCCTGATGTTACACCCCCCATATACCGGCCCTGGTGTCAGGACTCACATACACCGGCCCGGGTGTCAGAACCCCACATATACCGGCCCTGATGTTAGACCCCACATATACCAGCCCTGGTGTCAGGACTTACATACACCGGCCCGGGTGTCAGACCCCACATATACCGGCCCTGATGTTAGACCCCACATATACTGGCCCTGGTGTCAGGACTCACATACACCGGCCCAGGTGTCAGAACCCCACATATACTGGCCCTGATGTTACACCCCCCATATAACTGCCCTTGTGTCAGGACTCACATACACCGGCCCAGGTGTCAGACCCCACATATACCGGCCCTGATGTTAGACCCCACATATACCGGCCCTGGTGTCAGGACTCACATACACCGGCCCGGGTGTCAGACCCCACATATACCTGTCCTGATGTTACACCCCCCATATAACTGCCCTGGTTTTACACCCCCCCATATAACTGCCCTTCTGTCAGGACTCACATACACCGGCCCGGGTGTCAGACCCCACATACACCGGTCCTGATGTTACACCCCCCATATAACTGCCCTGGTATCAGAGCCTACATACAACTGCCCTGATGTTATACCCCCCATATTACATCACTGGTTTTAGATCCCTCAAACATTGACCCTGGTATAAGGACCTACATACACTCCTCAAGTGTCAGACCTCACATACACCTGCCCTGGTATCCCAGTGTCAGATCCCCCATACATCAGCCCTGATATCGGACCCCACTCTTGCTCGTTCCTCATGTGACTAAGCCTGGCTCTGCTTCCTTCTCAAGTGGCTGCCATCCTTTGTTACGGTCCATGCTGGGCTTCACAAATGTCTCTTTGAGCATGACAAATTGTCATTTCTCAGATATATCATCTCTTCTGGAGGTATGAATCTAGACAAACTCTGCCCTATTTTGCATTGGCCACAGCTAGTTGGTCTCAAGCCCTCTAAAGAGTCTTCCGCCCTCTATTAATTATTGGCAGTTTATTAAAAACTACTCTCAAATGGTTGCTCCTCTTACAGCCCTAAACCTGAAGGGCGATATTTCCCAGGACGGGTCAGGTTACGCTGTTCAAGCTTTCCAAGAACTTACATTTTGTTTCTCCTTTGCTCCAGTCCTACAAAATCTTCATGTAATCAGGCAACTGTTCTTTCAAGTGGATGCCTCTACTACTGGTGAATGAGCAGTCCTGTCAAAATACTCCTCTGAATCAAGAAATCATCCCTGTGGATGAGGTAGTTACAGTAAGCTTTTGTTGGCAAATCTTAGTTAGCCTATAGGCTGAATCCCCATCATGCTCAATGTCCCACATCTTCTTAAGATTTGACTTCATTCTGACCTACTGTACTGTTGAGAAAAGCTGAAGACCCAACGTCCTGTAGCGGTCCTTTGATCTATGTGATGCCTCTAAAGAAAGGCCTTCATGTGTAATAGAACCTGAAGTTAGCCATGCTTCCATCTCTTCTTCCAATTCTCAACCTAAGCTGTCCCATATAATAACACTGGTCCGAGTGCTATTGTCACCCAGCAGTTGGCCATGTTTTACACTCGTGAGAGCGAGCCCTATAGAATGTTCTCTGGTCTCAAAAGTACTTCACCAGAAATTCTTACCTTGCGCCAATTCTTCTTTTCTTTCGAGTCACCCAGGTGTTAAACAACTGCAGAAGTCAATTTGAGATTTTACTTGTGGCCCAAAGGGAACCAAGACATGAAACAATTGGTGGCATCTTGCCCTCAATGTGTCCAGCTCCAATTTTCACATCAGGTGCCTCTCGGTCCTCTACAGACTCTTTATATACCATTAGAGCTCTGGGCTGAGATTTATTTGGACTTTGTTACAGATCTTCCCATGGCAGGAAATTTCACTATTATCTGGATTTTAGTGGACTGTTTCTCCAAAATGTCTCGCTTTGTTCCATTACATGGACTTCCATCTGCTCCACAATTGGCTCAAATGTTTTTTAAATACATTTTGCAGGTCCATGGACTCCCAGCTTGTATAGTTTCTGACCGTAGCATGGAATTTGTCTCCAAGTTCTGGAGGGCAATGGGCAAGAATGTAAAACTCCCTTTAGGATTCATCTCAACCTATCATCCCCCAAAAAATGGACAAACTGAGAGAAATGATTATTCCATAGAACAAAATCTACACATTTTCCTCCCTCAAGATAGTTTGCTGCATTTTCTTCTACGGGTTGCATTTGCCCACAACAATTCAGTTTCAATATCACCTGGAAAATCTCCATTTTTGCAGTGCCTTCTTCTGCTAGTTCCATCTAAAAGTCTTCATCCTGCTGTGAGCAATGTGTATCAAAACATACATAACATTTGCATTGAGGTGCAATCCAGCTGCTATAAAAGCAAAGAAGAGTGATGAGAAGAGAGTCTCCTTCCACCTTTTCTTAGCATCTCATCTGGACGTAAGGTTTGGACGTAAGGTTTGGCTTTCCACCAAAGCCATCCATTTAAAAACTAATTGCAGGAAACTGGCTCCTCCACCTCAAAAATTCCAAATACTTTTCATATCTTCTAACTACATCTTTTGGTCCTCAATAAATCCTCTCCTACTCTGAAGACGTCCAACTGCCCTGGTCTCAGGTGTGAGACCTCAAACACCCACCCTGTTGTCAAACTCCACATACTTTTGCCCAGAAGTCAGACCCACATACATCGGTCCTAGTGTCATTCAGACTTCACATCCCTCATTGCTATGATATAAGCACGCAAAATAAAGAAATCATTACATAATCTACTGTTTGATTTCCATCTAGTAGCATATTGTGTTATTGGATATTATACTGATATATTCAGTAGGATCGTTGGGTAACAAAATCTTAGTCGCAGGCCTCACACTGACAGTGTAGATGAATGCTGGCCTGTGATGGTCCTTGGCGCTGTCTAAGATGGGGAAGACTGAAAACAGTAGCCATGATATATGAGGAACTACGTGGCCAATCATCCACAACCATTGTGAGGATGAAAGGACATGTACTCATCACTTTACTCACATGTACCTACATGTAAGGACCCACCAAAATATCATTCAGGGGTTTGCATGAAAGTGCAAAATATGCGCAGCGCAGCACAATCTATGTACCATTTATAATATTGAGGTCTTCTTATGTGGTGGACGTCCATGCCAATAATACACTCCTCAACATTGAAATTGTAGCACCAAAAGGAAAAGTCATGGAATTACTGAAATCACAGGATTGGTAGACAAGTTAATGATCTGCAAGCCATGTACATCCAACCTCAGATGCTATCACTGAAGTTATTAATGATCGTCTGGGGAAGGTTCAGCCACATATTGTACAAATAATCAGGATCCACTGCCGCCAGCTCCTGTGTAATCATCGACCATTTACGATGTGCTCGATGGAGACAAGTCCAGAGATGCTGAAGCCAAAGTAGTAGGTTTAGGCTACAAGCTAGGTCTAAACTGACTTTACTACAGAAAGCTGTCTCTGTCTCTGCACTTTAGCACCTCGCACTCTGGGCTAGTCTCAACTATTAACACTGTCTCCCCCTGCTAACTATTGCTGGGCAGAGCACAACTCTATCACTAGCAACGCAAGTCACAATGCACATCATAAACCATAACAATACTCGCGTCTTCAATGGGGAACGTGAGAAATGTTTCCATCTTCTTACATTACAGGCTTTCTGGTAGAGAGTGTCTGAAAAGTGCTTTCTTATTGTGACTGTGACCTGTGTGGATCTGTCGTGCCACCCAGATGTTGTAGATCTGCACATGATCAAGTTGTCGAATGTGAGTCTGTACAGCAAAGTCCATCTACATATTCTCTTAGCATTCTGGAAGTAAAGGGATCACAATGGGATGAAAATGCTCAATGGGCAGGAGTCATAAAAATACTGAAAACCATTCGTGATTCTGTCTTGCTATGGTTGGGGTAATTAATCAAGCTCTAAACTTGTGCCACTGATCTACGTTGGATCCATTAGCCAAGAAGCACAAGCCAATGAGCCTCGGTCACCAAGACTCAAAGATGTAACAAGTCTAACGATGGACTCATTAGCTCCTGAGGGACGTGAACACTTTTGGGAAATCTTCAACATGTTATCTCTAGATTAAGAAAGTAATTAATCAGATAATGCCGCCTTCTATAATGCAGCACTGGAAATTTTTATGGCTCTTACGTCCATTAGGAAATCTCCATCTTCTGACTTTTCAGTCTCATTACAGGAGACAGGGAATAGTCAATCTCTGAGGGACAACACCTCAAGGGAGGAACCAGATGATAAAAACAAGTTCTCAATCTGTGCTGCCTCTGAGAGATAGCAGGGATTGTGCCGATTATTGCCCTGATTGTGTCTGATTCCTTGAGGAGACCATTGCCATTATTTGCAGGTGACAGTCGTAACTCTGCTGCACTCGGCACACAGCGGGTTGGCAGGTCATGTTGCATCTTTTCAGTCATTAGCTTTTTATGGAGCGCCTCAGATGACTGTGTGTTCACACAATCGATTTTACAGGAGAATCTGTAGCAGGAACACAAGGCGGTCCTCAGATTTGCAGCTTTTTATGCAGTATTGAAGTATTATTCCCATTCAGCAGGGAGAATCTGCATGTAAGGAACCTGCTAGTGTGAAGTGTGAGTGGTCCTTGTAGCATTTGTGCGTGTGGTCCTTGTAGCATTTGTGCTTGTGGTCGTTGTAGCATTTGTGCTTGTGGTCCTTGTTGCATTTGTGTGTGTGGTCCTTGTAGAATTTGTGAGTGTGGTCCTTGTAGAATTTGTGAGTGTGGTCCTTGTAGCATTTGTGTGCCTGTGGTCCTTGTAGCATTTGTGCGTGTGGTCCTTGTAGCGTTTGTGCTTGAGGGCCTTGTAGCATTTGTGCGTGTGGTCCTTGTAGCACTTGTGCTTGTGGGCCTTGTAGCATTTGTGTGGCTGTGGTCCTTGTAAAATTTGTGTGTGTGGTCCTTGTAGCGCTTGTGCTTGTGGGCCTTGTAGCATTTGTGCTTGTGGTCCTTGTAGCATTTGTGTGTGTGGTCCTTGTAGCATTTGTGCTTGTGGTCCTTGTAACATTTGTGTGTGTGGTCCTTGTAGCGCTTGTGCTTGTGGTCCTTGTAACATTTGTGTGTGTGGTCCTTGTAGCGCTTGTGCTTGTGGGCCTTGTAGCATTTGTGCTTGTGGTCCTTGTAACATTTGTGTGTGTGGTCCTTGTAGCATTTGTGTGCCTGTGGTCCTTGTAACATTTGTGCGTGTGGTCATTGTAGTGTCTGACTTAGTCCTTCTGCGGCTGCATCTTGGCCACTAAGATTGGGCAGCTCACGAGTTGGTAAGACCAAGAGGAGATGGCGGTGCGTTCGCTCACTCCTGCTGTTGGTCCAGGTCTTTCTAGTCCACTGTCTGCAAGAGCCGCATTGTGTTCTCACTGGCAGCAGATTGCATTCCTGCAGAAACCCACCCCTGCATCCTGTCCGAGACCGGGGTCGCCCTCTCCATGCCGTGTATTTCCACTTTGCACTTTAGTGGAGCTTCATGCTATAATAACGCTGGCATCGATTCATCACCATTTTCTCCACTTCTTTGTTCCGGAATAAAATTGTCCTAATAGTGACTTTTGTGCCTTTTCAATATTTAGCTTGCACTTTCTTTAAAGTTAACGTTACTTAGTTTCGTCTGTTTTTTGGCAGCGTACATTCGCACCAGCGTTCGTACCACATCCTGGACATTATTGACCTCAGTCATCGTTTGCGTTTTTACTTTCAGTCAATCTTCTTTTAGGAGCAACATTCATTTGTTTGAGTGGCACTCGGGGGTTCTTGAATTATGTGCAAGCGCTGAAATGTTTTTGCTTTTTGTCTTTTACCTTCTTCTGCACCTGTTTACATCAAAGCACTGCATCTCCCCAAAAACGTCACACACAAATCTAACATTCGTGCAAACATTTCTAGCGAACAAAAAAAATGCATGGATGGCTGGATGGATGGATGGTTGGACGGATGGATGGTTAGATGGATGGTTGAATGGATGGACCGATGGACTGATGTATGGATGGCTGGATGGACGGGTGGATGGATGGCTGAACAGATGGCTGGCTGGATGGTTGGACTGATGGTTGGATGGATGGATGGCTGGATGGATGGCTGGATGGATAGCTGGATGGATGGCTGGATGGACGAATGGATGGATGGCTGAATGGATGGATGTCTGGATGGATATCTAGATAGACAGATGTCTTGATGGATGTATAGATGGATGGATGGATGGCTGGATGGATGGCTGGACAGCTGGATGGATGGATGGATGGCCGGATGGATGGGTGCCTGGATGGCGTCCTCAAGGGCTTCTGCTAAATGTACACATTGGTGTTTTCCCAGCATTTGCTTTTGAAGATTTTTGAAGGACTTTTTTAGTTTGTGACTTGGATGCCCTCCAAAATCCTCCTCAGATATTGCTACAAAAACTCTAGGAAAACTCTTTGAATTCAATTCTTTGGAAACCCCACTTGAAAATATGTGCACTTCGAGGTTTTTTAGGAGGTTTTGGAGCAGAAACTGAGCGGAACTCTCCAAATCCTCCTCCAAAAGACCTCAAAAACATGAAGCTTCTGCTTAGTTTCTGCTCTTGAAACTCAGCAATAAACCTCCGTGTGTGAATTCACTAAGGGTGTGTTCACACTGACTTTTTTGCTGAATTTTTGTAGCGGAAACACTACAACTCTCGACTCAAAACCTGTGGATTTTGAAATCTTGGCTTCTGTAGAGTTTCTGCTGTTCATGCTGCTCAGCAAAAAACATGTGTGAACAAACTGTTACTGCTTAGATAATAAGATTTGGGGCTTTTTCTCCCACTAGCTGAGAGTTAACTGAGAATTAGAAAGGCTGCAGAGTCGAAAACTGGTGAAAACTGGTGAAAACGTCATATAATGACCAGATATGATGCTAATTCTCATGTGCGCACATAGGACAGTTTATTCTGAAAGTACACGTACCCTTCAAGTGTCTAATACACGTACTCAATCTGGTGCACAGTGTGAACGTTCGGGTTTATTTTCACAAATTGAGCAGGAGTTTTGGAACATTTTGCTTAGTGCCCAATCGCTTTTCCTTCCCTAGGTTCCTGCACAACAGAACATGGAGTAGATGTCGAAGGTGTGAGGAGCCTTTCACGATGCTTTGCCTGCTTCACTTTACTAATAATTTTACTCCTGGAGAAAATGAACACTCCAAGTTCATGGCAAGAAGCGTCCACAGTAACGTCACCGAGTTTCTCTTCCTTGGATTCTCAGACTTTGCGTTTTCATACCAAGTGTCTTTCTTGTCTTTCTTTGTCTGTTCCTTCATTCTTTCCCTGATTGGCAATGGTCTTATCATCGTGACGGTGACACTGGACCCTGTGCTCCACACACCCATGTATTTCTTCTTACGTAACCTCTCAGCCATCGAGTTATGCTCCATCAGCGTCGTGGTCCCCAAGGCTCTGGAGAACTTCATGTCGGAGAAGAGGTCCATCTCTAGAGTAGGCTGCATCATTCAGATGTATATTTATTTTACCTTTGCAGTTTCGGAGTGCGTCTTCCTCGGAGTGATGGCTTTTGATAGATACATGGCCATTTGCCACCCTTTACAATATATGTCCGTGATGAGTCCCAAACTGTGCTGCCGAATGACGATTGGGTCATGGGTGGTTGGGTCTTTTGTATCTTTAGGTCAAACCAGCTTTATTTTTAGCTTGCCTTTCTGTGGATCAAACCTCATTGCCCATTTCTTCTGCGACATTCCCCCACTTTTGACTCTGGCATGTGCAAATACCTTTATGAACAAGGTTTCGGTCTTCATGGCCTGTCTGTGCGGAGCGACCTTACCTCTGCTGCTCATTCTCTGCTCCTACATAAACATCCTGAGCTCCGTCCTCATCATCCGATCCACAGAGGGACGACGCAAGGCCCTGTCCACGTGTGGTTCCCACCTGGCGTCCGTCCTTCTCTTCTATGGCACCGCCATGTTTATGTACCTACGTTTAGACTCTGATGCTTCCAGCAAAAGTGACCGGATGATCGCTCTCTTCTATTGCGTTATCATTCCAACGATTAACCCCTTGATCTACAGTCTGCGGAACAAGGAGATGAAGAACGCAATATGGACACTTCTCTGGAGAACGCCAAGGTATTTCTAGGCAGTTTCTAAAGCTAAAACAAGTCTATCTGGTAATTGTGTAAGAACGAGCCGGCCAGATGTGAAGCCTCCAGCATGGACCTCGTGTCCTAATTACTTGTGACAGGGTAAACCTTGAATTTCCCCTCCTGATGTAAAGCTGTATGTTTGTAGGTTTACAAGTCCCTTCCTGTTGTACGTCTATGTCATAACAAGGGGGAGATGATCCGGATTGCCCATTGGTGGAGCTGGATCATCTCCTCCTTGTTTGGGCTACATTGCGCCCAGGCAACGTCTGAGTTACGCACTGCAATGGAATTATATGATGGTGAGCTGGATCTTTTCCCTCCATTATGTTTATGTCGTGCCAAGCCCAGGAAGAACCTGAAGAGGATATGGTACTGAAAACTGAGTCACAATACTGGTAGGAGAAGGCAGGGCCAGGAAGAGGGGTAGGAATGGTAGGCACCTACCTACGGCGGTACCTCCTGCCTACCCAAGGAGGCGCATATCGGATAAAACAAACACTCCCATTGCTGAATTCCTGTGGTCTGTCTTCACCTTCCTTCGGCTGCAGGTTTCCCTTTTTGAGGAAGCCATAGTGCGAAACGTGCGTCAGAGGGTCTGGTGGTAACTATTGTGTGATTAGTCCCTAAACTCATGGGTTACTTTCTGCTATGGTTGTAACGTTGACTTCACATCTGGTGCTGGCACGCTAGTAACTTACGATTGGAAGCATTCTGTGCTCCGATGAGATATAAGAGCTGGGTGATTGTTGTGGCAGCTCTGTGTAGTATCATTATTTCGGCATACTGATGTTACTTCTTACTACCCCACTCAGGGGAGATATTACTGTGAGACATATAGGCCTAGATTTAGTATTACGTTGATTATTATCACATTTATTACCGCGTCAGGCTTTATTAGTGGCCCATCCAACACATTTCTCGGTGTGGGCCGTGTCACTTCTATGATGTGTCTGTTCTGGGATATTTGTAGCAATGGAGTGAACATTTTAATGAAGTGCATTGATATATTATTTAGATACCACCAGAATATTTGTCTCTTTGTAATATATTGTATTACTGTATTTATTTTTGTATGCACATATCTAATCTATTGATTATTATAGGGATCCTTTTGTAGTTAGCGGAGTTATTTCTTATTGACTGTTTCTAGTTTTTGTAAACTCTGAATAACATGTCACACTATTTTTTGGTAATCTAGCCCAGTGACGGCGGAGGCGCGGGCCCACGGGGATCAGTGTCAGTCATTCACACCGCTCACCTCTCTCTCCTGCGCCTCGGCCGTCGCTCCTTCTCAACTGTATTCTCATCTGCAAGACACAAGTGCAATTGATGTCGACGCCACCCGACACAGGAGCGGAGGAGCAATAATCAGCCCCGTCCTCTGTCAGGAACTCCATCGTACGCAGAGGACATCGGACATCGCGATGGAGTGTCATCATCGCACCAACCACCACCGACTGCTGCATTAGATGGAAGAGGAGACGGAGCAGCGCTGGAAACGGAGCCGGGATTAATTCACTATAAGCTTTTTAAAATTTGTATTCTAATATTTTCCTAATGAGTGTAGGTTATTATACCTAGGGCCTGTGGGGACATTACAAGAACGGCAGGCTATGGGGACATGAGGGGCTGTGGGGACATCACAAGAGGGGCTGGCTATGGGGGCATAAGTGGCTGGCTATAGGGACACATGGGGCTATGGTGACATCACATGAGGGGCTGGCTATGGTGACATCACAAGAGGGGCTGGCTATGGGGGCATAAGTGGCTATGCTATGGGGGCGTGAAATAGGCTGTGTGGACATCACATGGGGATATAAGGAGCTGACTATGGGGATTTATTGAAACCAAACAACCCCGTTATAGTTCTGTAATATTAGTTTCTATGACCGTTCTTGGGTTTATCATTTAAATATCGG
Organism: Ranitomeya variabilis; assembly: GCF_051348905.1. Lineage (NCBI taxonomy): Eukaryota > Metazoa > Chordata > Amphibia > Anura > Dendrobatidae > Ranitomeya > Ranitomeya variabilis. The sequence goes on from NC_135238.1 coordinate 3,739,531, forward strand.
ATCTGAGGGATGAATTTCGCTATTTTTCCCTGGTATCATGTACGTGGTTTGGAGATCCCCCAGTAGGGCGGCGGGGTACTCGGTACCGGGTCCTTCGGTTCTCGGCGGGAATGTCACGGTGGCCTGACCCGGTCCGTGGCGCTTGGGACGTCCGTTGAAAAATGGGGAAAGGTCTTTAAAGTGAAAGTGTTCGTGACGCCACCTGTGGTATTCGGTCAGGGTGACCGACGCTGCTTTGAGGAGTCCGCTGGGGTGATGTTATGGCAGCTAAATGTTATACCTTCCCACAGGTGAAGTATATCCCCAGGGCTCCCGGTGTGTAGATGGTGGATGGTGGATGGTGAAAGGCGCAGTGAAGAACGAGGATACAAGGTTGCAGTCTCTTTACCTTTACTGAAGGCTTCAGTGTCCACAGTCCAGAGCACCAGATCACAGGGCAGGCAGAGTCCGGCCGGTCTGAAGGCAAATCCAGAGTCCCCTTATCCAGGTAGAAGTCAATAGCCTTCCTCTAGCGCCTGTGTGTTGTAGTACTTTACTGCTGAGCCTCTCATAAGGTCCTCACAGCTGTTGTAGATGTTCTAGATGTTATGTCTTTCTCTGTCCCCCAGATGGATAGGAACAAACCTGTATGACTGGTGGCCTGAGGCTTTTTACAGGGACTCTAGCACGCCCCGGCCCCCACAAGTTGCCACCATGCCTCCTGGGTATAGGTCAGGCAGGTAACATGGAATTATCTGTCCTGCCGGTCTCTGGAGCCAGGCTTGGAGACGATTGCCCCCTCGGTGTTCCAGCTACCGGATCCTGCGCCTCAGAAAGAGGCAGCCTTTACAGGGCAGAACTCCTTCTGGTTTCCTCTCCTTTTGCTATGACTTCGTTTCTCACCCTCTACAATACAATTCGCTGTTCGTGTCTCTTTCTTAGGATGCTGCCGCACGTCGGGCAGGCGCAGCTCCGTGGCCTTCTGTCAAGGCCTCTGACAGGATCCCACCCCTGTCAGGGACCCACTCTGTCTGCAGCTCTTCGATGTTCCTCCTTCCCCTCTGTCTGCCTGACAGGTACTGAATGAGTGAAGCCCAGTGAGCTTCTGACTAACTTCCTATCCAGACCACCAGTTTTACCTAATTGTGAAGAGTGCCCTAATAGATAGGAGCATAGCTCCCCCTGGTGGACTGGAGTGTGAAGTGTGTTGTGTGGTTTGTGATACCTGGTAAAGAGATCTCCTTTATTGCCTTCAGACGTAACATCGCTCCCCCCTAGAGGAGAATGATATTACTGCAACGACCAGGATCCTGGGGCACTGCAGGTTCTGCATGGATGAATGTTTCCATATCTATGACAGAACATTCCACATTGCGCCTCACCTCTAAAGTACACCACTTTTTAACTTTTTCTGGTATTTTTTCTGAAACAGGTGACAATTCTAGTGGAAGTGGTCATCAGAGCTTGTTACCTGATCCATCGTAGGGTGGCTGCGTGCAGGAAGCGTCCTGCTACCTTAGTCTCTGACCCATTCCTTTACATGGGGGCTGAGGGTTCATGTGGTGGTGGGTGCCATCGCTATCATCTGCCTGGAGCACCAAAATACCTTGTCCCGGCCCTGGGCGGAGGTGTCTATGGAGAGGCGCTTTTCACCCCTTTGTCTGATCTGACTGAAGAGCATAGTCATTGAGTACGGAGCAGGCCCCATCCAGACACTTAGGAGTGTATTGGTGGGATTACGAAGAGGTGAATTGCTAGCAGCGTCTGTCGTGGGACAGCCAGAGCAAGCTATAAAGGAAGGCCTTGGGATTCATGTGGACTAAGGAGAAGCTGCTGATCCGTAAAGATAAAGAGTCTATGATAGACTGCAAAACTGTGAGCCCTAGCAGGAGCAGCGTGGGCTGTGAGAGCGCCACCCGAAGGAGAGATCAGCCTAGGTGGCTAGCACATGGCTGCTCCAAGAAGAGGCCAGCTCATTCTCCTCCTGAGAAGTATGTGCACTGGGGTAGAGGACAGGGGCAGTGATGGCCCACATGACTCATTAAAGATTGCCCTCCTCCTAAAACTCTTCTGCTGGTAAAAGTCACGTTCAAGCTTTACAAAGTGTGCGAAATCCATGATCCCCCTATTCCCGTTTCCTGGTATCACAAGTTATGGTGCACAACATATTTTCTCAATGATTTGCAACTTTTAAATTTTCCACGACTGCCTCCATTTTTTATAAAGTAGGTGGCATTTAGTGGTAGGAGGGAGGGCCACACACGGTCTGATAAATGTATGATCCATGGGATTTTCTGGTGCAAGCACAGCATATGTACAGTATGTCCTAAATGTAAAATCTGTGGAACATCTTCAAGCCCTCAGGTCCTGCGAGCACTTACCACTTTATAATCAGGAGAGATAGAAATGATCATGAGGAGCCGCACAGTGTCTAAGACCGTAATTCTTCCTCCTTCTGCCAAGAACTGCTGTATTTTACTACCGTTGGTTCATGAGGGCATCTTTGTGGCATAACATCTGCAATACCAAGAGCTTGTGTCACTGACATGCTGTCCACCTGCAGATGGACATGGGAATGCCACAGAAAAGAACACTTTCTTCTTGTTGAGGACCAAACTCCTCACAATTTGTGACAGTAACAGGCACAAACATTTTGGAAGACTAGTTCAGAGAAGGTCAACCATGGATGAGCCAACATCATTGTGTTGTAGTCATCAAAGTCTTCAGTGTAATGGGCAGTGACTGTTTCCAAGGCCTATTGTTGTTTATAGCACTCCAAGAATTATAGCCAAGGGATGCAGAAGTGAAGAAGAGTAGTAGAGTACCACGTACAGGTCTCCTCTGACTTACTACAGCCAGCAGCCGTGGCATAACCCTAAGCCTGGCACCCTCAGTCATGTTAGTGAGGTCACTTTGCATGGACTGTTGTCCACAATCCCAGAATCACCAGATACGGTCACCTTGATGGTCTAATGATAGCCAAGGTGTAAAGTACTAGACAAGAGCTTCTCACTTGAGAAAAGGTCCTGATCTTCAGAACTTGCTGTACTGTCAGACTTCCCGTATTAAAGACCGTCATCAATAACCCATCTGATGTGGCCCCTCTGGATTCCTGGGCCCCAGCGGGACCATGTATGATGGCAGTGATGGATGAATCTTCTGAGTTCACCAGTTTTACTGAATGTGACCACGAATTCAGATTAGAAATTAATCAAAAGATATGTCTCATATGACCGTAGCCAACACTTTACAAGCTCAACATAAGCAATGTCCAAGAGACCTCATCTTATAATTTTTGTTTTCAGCAATATTAGCGGCCTGCTTCTGCATAAATGCAAACAAAAATGTGTGATTTTATTACAGCAGCACTATAACCACAAGGATCAAGAAAGCCTCAGCCATCTATGTGTCCATACCCCTGCCTCATGGTCTGCTATCATGTCCTTCTCCTTATCAATGAAATCTGAATTATTTTCTCTTCCTCACATCTGTACTGTCAATCTCTCTATCCAGTATCTTCTATATTTATGGATCTATTGCTGACCTGTGAGCTGTGACATGCTCTAGCTATGCATATTCGCTATAAAAATGACTGCTGCATTCCCTGCCTCTGCTTTTATACAGGCTGTGATAGTCTCTCCTGATTGGCTGCACTATATCATGTGATGTGATAGCAGTAAGACGTTATGGGGAGGCCGGTTAGGCACAGCCTAGGGTTGGGGCAATGTTCTCTGGCTTCTGAAATGTGTAAAATGGTGGCAAGCCTTTTAGGCTACTTGTGTAAAATGAATAGCCTACTGTTTGCTTTTGCTGTTTTTGACAAATACCAAAACGTTATACACAAATTATATTTGCTTATCTGTTGTTGCTGCCGATTGTTGTGTTAATATCCAAATGTAAAGTGTCCAAATCAGCTACCAAAGTGAAGGGGAGTAATGACACCTGACCGCAGGACCCGAGCACTGCATCCTCACCCTCCTCCGCTCTGCGATGAGCGGCTGCACTGATTTACATGGATCACATGATTGATTACATTGGCTCTCATAGTTATGATGAAAGTCTCTATAATATGATTGTCTTATTGATAGAGAACCAATTATTTAGCCGTTTAATATATTTTTATATTTGTCTATATTTTTGTTCATGAACTTCAGTCTCCTCCCCCGAGGAGCCCTCACTCTCACATGTCAGACACATAGGGATCATGATTCTGTCACCTTTACAGCAGGTTCCAGATGTGACAATGTCCGTTGAGTGAATGTCCTCCATTCAGGATAGCACCGCCTTATAAGACGTGACACTTTATTGCGTGCTACATTGTTTTATATTAGCTCTGTTCACCATCATCCATCTCTCCAAATCGCCTTTTGTGATAACATTCCTCTCCCTTATCCATCTATCCAAGTCGTCCCACTTGGCACGGTCTCTGTCCAATTTTTTCTGTACTTTTTCCACATCTCTATCATGGGCAAATTCTAATAAGATTTTCTTCCTCTCCATCTTCTCGGCACTGGGATTTCGTGTCTCCTCCATCCGGAAATCCACATCTCTCATGATCTCGTACAGACACTTTAGGATCCCCTCATGTTTCCCCCGAGATTTCTCGTGATCCTCCACTGTGTAATTGTCCACGGGGAATATGTTGTCCACTCCCATCCTCCTGAACTTCTCCTGAATGTCTGGGAGATGCTCACTCAGCTTACGGGTGATGACCACGGTGGGGAAGAGACCTAGGAGATAATGGTGCAGAGGATATTATACATGGAATGCAGGTTATTACTTATTCCGCAGATATCTAGAACTCCGTCCCTCAGCTCTGTCCTGGTTCCTCATCTCACCGCAGATCCAGGCAATAGTTCAATATATTCAGCATTTTCCAGCCACGGAGCTAAGATCACAGAATCTGCAGAGAATATCCCAGTTTCCTCTCTCTCTTATATTAACATGGCCGACTAGCAGATGAACTACAGTATGGAAATTATTCTATAAACAAAACATGGAGGAGAATATAAAAGTCACTTTATAAGGAACACATAGCAGCTAGAGATAGATGGGAGGTCACGGAACAGGACGTTGCAATAATCCAGGTGGGAAAGGTTGAAGATGTGTATTAGAATTGCTGTTGACACATTGACTTGATGTTGGAGAAACAACAGAATAATGTAGAAGGCAGAGGACAGGTCTATGAGGAGGAGCACAGAGTAATGTAGAAGGCACAGGACATGTCTAGGAGGAGGAGCACAGAGTAATGTAGAAGGCAGAGGACAGGTCTATGAGGAGCACTGAGTAATGTAGAAGGCAGAGGACAGGTATAGGGAGGAGGACAGAGTAATATAGAAGGCAGAGGACAGGTCTAGGAGGAGCAAAGAGTAATGTAGACGGCAGAGGACAGGACTAGGAGGAGGAGCACAGAGTAATGTAGAAGGCACAGGACATGTCTAGGAGGAGGAGCACAGAGTAATGTAGAAGGCAGAGGACAGGTCTATGAGGAGCACTGAGTAATGTAGAAGGCAGAGGACAGGTATAGGGAGGAGGACAGAGTAATATAGAAGGCAGAGGACAGGTCTAGGAGGAGCACAGAGTAATGTAGACGGCAGAGGACAGGACTAGGAGGAGGAGCACAGAGTAATGTAGAAGGCACAGGACATGTCTAGGAGGAGGAGCACAGAGTAATGTAGAAGGCAGAGGACAGGTATAGGGAGGAGGACAGAGTAATGTAGAAGGCAGAGGACAGGTCTAGGAGCAGGAGAACATAGTAATGTAGAAGGCAGATGACAGGTCTAGGAGGAGCACAGAGTAATGAAGAAGGCAGAGGACAGGTCTAGGAGGAGGAGCACAGAGTAATGTAGAAGGCAGAGCACAGGTCTAGGAGGAGGAGCACAGAGTAATGTGGAAGACAGAGGTCAGGTCTAGGAGGAGGAGCACAGAGTAATGTAGAAGGCAGATGACAGGTCTAGGAGGAGGAGCACAGAGTATTGTAGAAGGCAGAGGACAGGACTAGGAGGAGGAGCACAGAGTAATGTGGAAGACAGAGGTCAGGTCTAGGAGGAGCACAGATTAATGTAGAAGGCACCTGACAGGTCTAGGAGGAGGAGCACAGAGTAATGAAGAAGGCAGAGGACAGGTCTAGGAGGAGGAGCACAGAGTAATGTAGAAGACAGAGGACAGGTCTAGGAGGAGGAACACAGAGTAATGTAGAAGGCAGGGGAAAGGTCTAGGAGGAGGAGCACAGAGTAATGTAGAAGGTAGAGGATGGGTCCAGGAGGAAGAGCACAGAGTAATGTAGAAGACAGAGGATGGGTCTAAGAGGAGGAGCACAGAGTAATGTAGAAGGCAGATGAAAGGTCTAGGAGGAGGAGCACAGAGTAATGTGGAAGACAGAGGTCAGGTCTAGGAGGAGGAGCACAGAGTAATGTAGAAGGCAGATGACAGGTCTAGGAGGAGGAGCACAGAGTAATGTAGAAGGCAGAGGACAGGTCCAGGAGGAGGAGCACAGAGTAATGTAGAAGGCAGAGGACAGGTCCAGGAGGAGGAGCACAGAGTAATGTAGAAGGCAGAGGACAGGTCTAGGAGGAAGAGCACAGAGTAATGTAGAAGGCAGAGGATGGGTCTAAGAGGAGGAGCACAGAGTAATGTAGAAGGCAGATGACAGGTCCAGGAGGAGGAGCACAGAGTAATGTAGAAGGCAGAGGACATGTCTAGGAGGAGGAGCACAGAGTAATGTAGAAGGTAGAGGACAGGTCTAAGAGGAGGAGCACAGAGTATTGTAGAAGGCAGAGGACAGGACTAAGAGGAGGAGCACAGAGTAATGTGGAAGACAGAGGTCAGGTCTAGGAGGAGCACAGATTAATGTAGAAGGCACCTGACAGGTCTAGGAGGAGGAGCACAGAGTAATGTAGAAGGCAGAGGACAGGATTAGGAGGAGGAGCACAGAGTATTGTAGAAGGCAGAGGACAGGTCTAGGAGGAGAGCAGAGTAATGTAGAAGGCAGAGGACAGGTCTATGAGGAGAACAGAGTAATGTAGAAGGCAGAGGACAGATCTATGAGGAGAACAGAGTAATGTAGAAGTCAGAGGACAGGTCTAGGAGGAGCACAGAATAATGTAGAAGGCAGAGGACAGGTCTAGGAGGAGGAGGAGCACAGAGTAATGTGGGAGGCAGATGACAGGTCTAGGAGGAGCACAGAGTAATGTAGAAGGTAGAGGACGGGTCCAGGAGGAGGAGCACAGAGTAATGTAGAAGGCAGAGGACAGGTCTAGGAGGAGGAGCACAGAGTAATGTAGGAGGCAAACGACAGGTCTAGGAGGAGGAGCACAGGGTAATGTAGAAGACAGAGGACAGGTCTAGGAGGAGGAGCACAGAGTAATGTAGAAGGCAGAGAATTCTATTTATTAATTCTTTTCCAATTGTGTTGGTGATATGAGATATTACCTGCATCAGGAGGTCACACTCAGATATGTGTATGGCACGGTTATTCTAGGCACTGTATGTTATTATATATTGATACTATATGACACATATGGATATAATCTGGTTCTGTTGTTACCTGTTATTTTTTTGGCCTTGGTGAGGATTTCCTTCAGCTCGCTTTCTTCTGCGGAGGCGATCTGTGTGTTCGCACTGTGAGATAACGGAGAATGACACCATGATTATCTCTGGAGATGTCATGGAGCAGAGGCTCTCAGAGATATTTCATCTCCTTGTACTGTAGAACATCTGCAGATATTAATGTGGAGGTCTCACCTGTAGACGAACACAGGAACGATGAAATCTGCTGAGCGATCCACTAAGTCTGCGGTCAGCACTATGTTCACCATGTCTTTATATGCAGAGCGCCATCTGACTTCACAGCCCAAAGGTAGAAAGTTCCCTGGATCGTGGAGAAGAGACATCTGCTAAATGTCATGGAGTCACTCACCAAACTTCTCTTCTTATCTCGCTCTGTGCTATTGTGTCTTCTGTCAAAGTGTTCCACTCCTGATGGCATCTCATTGTTCTCTGGGGTCTAGAAACCATCATCAGAAGGGCATAACCAGGAATAACGGATCCAAGGACCTGGACCCACAGACTACACTGTAGCTAAGAAGCCGTGCTCAATGTCAGGAGGCTGTTACAAACTCAGATAAAATCACTCAATAACTTACTTTTAAGACCATATCTACAATATTGGACTCGGTATTGGAAACGTGAAGCAGCAATTATGGACAAACACCATACATGTCTTTCATAGCCCTCTAGGTCAATGTGTTCAGCAGCAGCAATGGATTACTGCAAGTAGGAGATGTGGTGGTGAAGACTCCATAGATGGTCCCTCCTCCAGGCAATGGTTATCTCCTTCTTAACTACAACTCCTCCACAAGATCCTTAAAGGACATTATTGAAAATATCAGAGCAGAGGGTTGCACAGCACTGAAATTGAAAGGGAGAAGATACAGACTAGATATTATAAAAAACTTTTTGACAGTGAGAGTGATCAACAAGTGGAACAGGCGGCCACGAGAGGGGGTGAGTTCTTCAATGGAAGTCTTCAAACAGAGGCTGAACAGACACCTGTCTGGGATGATTTAGTGAATCCTGCATTGAGCAGGGGGTTGGACACGAGGACTGCGGAGGTCCCTTCCAACTCTAACCATTCTAGGATTCTATGATTGCATGCACTCTTCACAATCGGTCTTTTCTGTCTTGTAAGCTTAAACCCACCCAAGTAGTGTTTCAGCTTGTGGCTCTGGATGACAGAACAGAGGATGAGTTGCTCCTCTGCCTTAAGCAGCACATATGCTGGATGGGTTCCCACCACCTGCCCCCAGGCCTTGTCAGAAGCAACAATGCTCAGATCATTGCAGCATCTCTACATTTGGGGCACATTCTTGATGCTCCCTGCATGGTGCATGCTCTTAAAAGCGCACAATTTCTTAAAGATATATATCTGCCTGAAGAAAGTAGTGGCCATGTTCAAGAGCATGTCAATCATTCTTTGGTGGTGAAGCATGCCTTCCAGACTTAGTAAAAATAGGCCAGCCTGCCAGAAAGAGCCTGATTTTTAGTGTCAACCTGCTGAAATTCATCTCGGCATATGTTGGAACATCTGAAGAAGCAATATAAAGTGTAGACTGAGCATGTAATGCAGCAGTCAAACTGGAGCGCGGGTTACATTGAAATCTGCCATTGGCAGCTGATGAGGGATGTGCGTCACCTTCTGAGGTTCTTCAAAAATGATACTAAATTTGTCACCAGGGACAACAGTGGTATCACCGGAGTCATCTTCATCATATTTAAATTGGAAAAACACCCACAGTTAAGAAACAGCAGAAAACAGCAGCTTCTACATGTTAATTGCTGCTCTCAGTATCTCTGGGACCCTCAAGATGAATGTTTCCTGCAGCAGAATATGGAACAGGAGGAGTAAGAGGAGGAGCAGCAGCAGGTGGATGTGGAAGAAGACATTGCGTTGAACTTAACCATGATGAAAGAGAACCAATGAGGCTCAGTCATGCTGGTGAAAATCTGATCAACTGGTCCTGGGATGACGTGTTTATTATTAGCATTAAGTGAAAGAATACCTTTAAACTCTCTCGCTCTAAACGCAAAATGGAAGCATTTTTTTCAAAATTGGCATATTACCAGGAGAAGGTATGTCCCCTGCTCAGTGAAGCTTTCAAAGAATAGACAACTGCAGACCACTGGATGACTAGGAGACCCCGCTTAGCTCTGTGGGGAACAAATGATCCCGGCCTGTGCCATCACTAGGGTTAGAACAAGTATCACTCAACGATTGAAAGGGGGGTATGGAGCTCCCCGCGCTGCACAACTTGTCTGTCTGGGTTGGAACTTCGGTGGTAGGTGCCGATTCTGCTGGTGAGGTTCAGCCACCATATAAAATAAGAGGATTATATCCGGCACAGCCATCCCGGCAATAAAAGCAGAATTTATTGAATAGCCATTAAAAATGATAAAAGTAAAAACAAAACCTGACGCATTTCTGGCGCACACAGGCGCCCGTAGTCATAGGATATAGGATTGAATCATGGGAGAAGATTGACATGCAGAAAGAACCAATCACTGTAGAGAAGCATGAATCCTATTATAGAAGCCAAAGTTGTCAGTATCCAGGAGAAGTCATGAGAATGGAAACGCTCGACTGCAGCAAGAGGATAAGAATGAATAATCAATAGATAGAAGATAAATCATTCTTGTAGTTCATCCCATGCGGATATTTAGCGTCGAGTTGTTTGATCCAAAGGCTTCACATAAGGTGAAGGAGCAAGTAGCTGAAGCAGTCGCAGTATACACTGCGTTGAAAAAGTATTCATACCACTTTTTAAACAAGCCACAAGAAATCCCATTTGCAAATTGCAAAAATCCATATAGTAGATATTGAACACATGGAATAAGGGGCTCTGGCCAGATGAGACCAAAGGGAAACTTATTGGGCTAAATGCAAAACACTATGTGTGGTGGAATACTAACACTGCACATCACCCTGATAACAACATCCCCACCATCATACATGGTGGAGACAGCATCCTGTTTTGGGGATGCTTTTCTTCAGCAGGGGCAGAGAAGCTGGTCAACGGGGATGGGAAGATGGATAGAGCTAAATACAGGACAATCCTGGAGGAAACCTGTTAGAAGTTGCAGAAGACCTGAGATTGGGTCATAGGGGATTTGGATGTTTTGCCCCCAGCAGTTCGCCCCAGGTACATTTTGCCCCCAGCAGTTTTCCCCCGGCAGTCCTTGTGGTTCATGAATTCCCATCCGTCATCCACATGTCACAAAAGTACTGTACAGAGTGCTGCACTTTTGTAACATGTTAAATAAACTGTTTCCATCTAACGTCACAGAGAACCACTCCGTGACCCAAGGAGCTGCAGCTGTGACAGGTAAGTATCATCCTGGGGGCCAAATGCTGGGGATAAAATGTGCGGGGGCGAAATGTACCCAGGTGTGAGCTGCTGGGGGCGAAAGATCCTATAACCGGGTCATAGGTTCACCTCCCAGCATGACAATGACTCTCAACATCCTGCCAGAGCTACAATGGAGGGTTCAGCTCACAGCATATTCATGTGTGTGAACAGCGCTGTCACCGTCCAGTGTTATGACCTGGTGGTTAAGAAGCAACACTGATATGACCTGGTGGTTAAACTGAAACATGAACAAGCTCTGAGGAGGTGGTAACTTTACTGACCGCAATCCCTAATCCTAACACCAACACTAGAAGTAGCTGTGGGACGTTCCTGTCACTCCCTAGACGCCTCGTCACAGCCGGAGATCTTACTACCCCTAAAGATGGAAACAGAAAACTATCTCGCCTCAGAGAAATTCCCAAAAGGAAAGATAGCCCCCCACATATATTGACTGTGAGTAGAGAGGTAAATGACATACACAGGAATGAAAACAGACTTTAGCAAAGGAGGCCAATTTCTAATCTAGATAGACAGAAATAGGAAAGGTCACTATGTGGTCAGTATTAAAAAAACTAAAAATCCACGCAGAGTTTACAAAATATGATCTCCACACCGACTCACGGTGTGGAGGGGCAAATCTGCTGCCCCAGAGCTTCCAGCTAGCCTGAATATATCATGATGACAAGCTGGACAAAAAGAACATAACATGAGCTGAACAATAAGTCCAAAGCAAATGGACAACAAGAACCAGCAAGAACTGATCTTTTGCTGAAGTGGCAGGCCAACAGAGAAATCCAAGGAGAGATCTGAATCCAACCCAGAAAACATTGACAGCTGGCATGAAGTGAAGACCAGAGCAAAGTTAAATAGCAGAGCCAGGAGAAACGATAAGTGGACGCAGCTGAACAACAAAACTCAAGGTGAAGCGGTTCCACTCAAAACCACCAGAGGGAGCCCAAGGGCAGAATTCTCAAAAGTACCATTCACAACCACAGGAGGGAGAACGGAATTCACAACAGTCCAGATGCAAATCCCAGAGAATCGGGGACAAGATGTGAAAATTACTGATTACAGACATTTCCATCCAATGTCACTGAGCGAGGGGGCATAGAAGAAGGGGCAAAATGTCACCTGTAGATGTGCAATGCTGGAGAGACAGACCCCCAACGACTGCAGTGAAAGGAGGAGAGACAGACCCCAAAACACTGCAGAGAAAGGTGGAGAGAAAGTCAGGAAATCAGAAAGGCCAAACAAAGGTATCCCAGCTAGATGCCTTTCTTATAGGGTCAGAACACTTCCTGAGCCAGAGCACAGTCATGGCAAGAGATGCAAAAACTGCCTGTCCACGAGACGCAGAAGTGGATAAATGCTGCTGATGAAGAGATGAGTCCAACTCCAGACATGGGAGCTTACTGAGCTACTACAAGGAAAAAGAGCTATTGGATTCGGATGTAAGTGGGTCTTCAAAAACAAATATGACTCAGAAGTAGTGTTGAGCGTTCCGATACCGCAAGTATCGGGTATCGGCCGATACTTGCGGTATCGGAATTCCGATACCGAGTTCCGATACTTTTGTGGTATCGGGAATCGGTATCGGGATTGATATCAATGTGTAAAATAAAGAATTCAAATAAAAAATAGGGATATACTCACCTCTCCGGCGGCCCCTGGACTTTACCGCCGTAACCGTGAGCCGTTGTTCCTAAGAATGCGCGCTTGAAAGTACCTTAGATGACGTCGCGGCTTGTGATTGGTCGCGTAGCGGTCACGCGAACGCTCACGCGACCAATCAGAAGCCGCAACGTCATCGAAGGTATTTCAAGCGCACACCTAAGGATTAGGCACTACCAGCAAGCAAAGAATAAGAGGGCACACAGCATCACCCAGAAGTGACAACAAAAAGTGCAGCCAAGAAGCAAAGAAGAGTGGTAGTGGTGGGAGACTCACTACTGAGAGGCACAGAAGCAGCCATCTGCAGACCAGACATAACCACTGCCTCACAGGTGCGAAGATCAAGGATGTGACAAATAGGATCCCAAAGCTCATCAGTTCCAAGGACGTCCACCCATTTCTTCTGATACATGTTGGCACCAATGACACGGCAAGGAAGGACCTACCAACAATCTGCAAAGACTTTGAAGAGTTGGTGAAGAAAGTAAAGGAGCTGGATGCACAGGTAGTTTTTCTTCTATCCTTTCAGTAGACGGGCATGGCATCAGGAGATGGAACAGGATCCTTGATGCGAACAACTGGCTAAGAGAATGATGCAGTCAACAAGGATTCGGATTCCTGGACCACGGTGTGAATTACCTGTACGATGGACTCCTCGCCAGAGACGGACTACACCTCAACAAACCTGGGAAACACACATTCGCCAGAAGACTCGCTACACTCATCAGGAGGGCGTTAAACTAGAAGAAGAGGGGACGGGAAGAAAAACGCGTTAAACTCGAAACATGAAGCTAGAAAATATACTGATGAAGGATATGAGGTGTGGCAAAGAAGACCCAGGAAAACATACTCGGAAGGGAGGTAAGAAAATTTCTAAAACAATCCACAGGGAGGAGATTGGAACAAAACAAAATCCTCTAAACTGCATGCTCGCAAACGCCAAAAGCCTGACAAACAAGATGGAAGAACTAGAAGCAGAAATCTCTACAGGTAACTATGGCATAGTGGGAATAACCGAGACATGGTTAGATGAAAGCTATGACTGGGCAGTTACCTTACAGGGTTACAGTCTGTTTAGAAAGGATCGTAAAAATCAGAGAGGAGGAGGGGTTTGTCTCTATGTAAAGTCTTGTCTAAAGTCCTCTTTAAGGGAGGATATTAGTGAAGGGAATGAGGATACTGAGTCCATATGGGTCGAAATACATGGAGGGAAAAATAGTAACAACATTCTCATTGGGGTCTGTTAGGCTCCTCAGCTAGGCCGGTGGCTTTCTCACACCTGAGTGGACCAGGTAATTTTCTGTAAACGAGGAAACGAGCTGACGTTTTCAGAATAAATCAGGCATGAATCAGTGATGAATTTCATCCACCTATGGCTGCTGTGGATGCTCACATCTGCAGTGCCATCTGTCTGACCATCCGTGGTCTGTCTTCTACTCTGCTGCAGCCTATGCTGATCGCCCATACTCAGCCGGGCGTCTACACCCGTCCATCATGTCATCTATACTGTAGTACTCCTGCTGCCAGAGCGGCCCATTGCCGACCCGTTACAGTCACAAATCTGTTCATCTAATCCTGTACTGTGCAGTTGCTGTCTCTACTATTAACACTTCTAGTTTTTAAAGCTTCTTGCTTTGCAGTATTTTTCTACACTTGTTTTAAGCTTTTGTACAGCTTTATGTATATATATTTATATCTCTGTAATTCATATGCCATCCACATTGTGGCACAACATGAAGTCATCCCCGGCACTCACCCAGCTGAGCGTAGATCTCCCCGGTCTCATCCTTGTTCATTTTGGCACATCCTCGGTTGTCCACCAAGGTGATGGTCTCCGTCAGCTCATACGCATTCCTTATCATGGTCTTGGGCTTCTCCGCTGACCCGGCCACCTTAGCATGGGCCGTATAGGGTCCATCATCCACCACGTACTTACAGGAGTTGATGAAGGAGAATTTTCCATGACCAGTGTAACCGAAGAGCTGCAGGAGAACCCGGGAGTATCCCTGATTACCATGAGGCCCATTATTCAGGGTGAAGTTCCTGATATAATCCTTCATGGACCGAGAATCCATAGTTGGTTCTGGAAAGGAACTGTTTCTTTGAAGTCGGTTCTGTAGAGAGGAGCCGATTGTCACAAAAAAAATTGGGTTGTTCCTCTCTTTCTCAGGAGTGTAATTTTTCACTGTCTTTTGAAGGTGAAAGTGAAAGTAAAACTTTCCGGTTACTTCTATATAAAGGACACCGTATTAACCCTTTGTGAAGAGGAAGAAATAAGAAGCCGCCCATCCCCCTCTCCTTCTTCCCTCTATATTTTGCACAGTTTATAAATGTGAAATGAATATGTGTCCTACTCTCATGTTCCATCTTCTACGGCCGAGGATAGAGTGGGGAGAGCTCAGGAGAACTTGCAGAAGATCCTGCTCCCTCTGAGTCATTCGCAGTGCCTCAGTTCTTACAGGACCGCTCCCCAGACTTACAGGGTGAGGATTTATTACGTTCCGTCTGTGGTCGCCTGGCAGCTCTTAGTCTTTGCGTTGGCTGCTCTGAGGCCACATTCACACATTCAGTATTTGGTCAGTATTTTACATCAGTATTTGTAAGGCAAAGATAATGACAAATGCAGAAGTTGTGACGAATTTCTATTATACTTTTCCTCTCCCGGTCTCTGTTCTGGGGTTGTCACGGTGGCTAGGCCCAGTCCGTGACCCTGCTGAGGGGCGTACAATGAAGGTGGAGGGAATGGTGATGATGTTGTGGTGGTGCGGTGCAGGTTGCAGTAAATAACGAGGACACCAGGTTGCAGTCTCTTTACCTCTTTACTGAAGGCTTCAGGATCCTCAGTCCGGAATACGGTCAACCAGGCTGCGCAAGTCCGGCCGGTCCGATGGCACCTCCAGAGTTCCCTTTGCAGGTGGAAATCTGTGCCTTCCTTCTAGCGCTTGTGTGTTGTGGTCCTCCCCTGCTGTGCTTACAGGATAGTCCCCACAACTGTTGTGTCTGTTTCTGAAGTTCCCTCACAACTCGATTATGATGTTCTTCTTCGTCCCCCAGATGATATGGCTAGGACGCACCTGTATGACGGGTAGGCTCGGAGTTCTTCCGGGACCCTAGCGTCGCCCCTCTCCTATTGTTGCCCCCTGTGTCTTCGTAGGTGATTTGTGTGAGACAGCCCGCCTATAACTGACTGTCCTGCCGTAGGTTTGAAGTATTGCTTGGAGCCTATTACTTCCTCGGCGTTCCGGCCACCGGCTGCGCGCCTCAGTAGGATGTTGCCTCGTCTCACAGCACGACTCCTACTGGTATTTCTCCCTGTTGCGTTGATCTCGTTTCTCACTCAGCACAATATACCTCGCTTCTTGTCCTTTCTTAGGGCACCGCCGCTATCTTGTGCAGGCGCGGTCCCGTAACGTTCTCTCTGTTCGCTAGGCCTCTGTCAGGATCCCACCCCTGACAGGGACCCCCCTGAGTCTCTCCCCGCAACACCCTCTGCCACAGGATGTTGCCTGTTCGATTCCCAGTCAGCTTCTGTCTAACTTCCTGCCTGACCCCCAGTTTTACCAGACTGTGAGGAGTGGCCTAATACATAGCACCCTTAGCTCCCCCTGGAGGCCAGACTGTGAAGTGTTTTGGTGACTGTGATACCTGGTCAGAAGAACTCCTTCAGTGCCATCAGACGTATCATAGCCCCCCTTAGCGGCGGCGCGTCAGTACTGCAACGACCAGGACTCTGGGGCGCTGCAGATGAGTTCTCCTATAATAACCCTCTGAGCTAATCTTCTTCAAAATGTCTGTTTAGATCCTGACCAATTTCCTCCGGCACTTTGTCAATGCTCACCACAGTGAGTGGGCCAAACTTTATATAGGAGCTGGACTAGAGATGTGAACCAGGGTTTGTAAAACTATAACTGGCAGCTCCTAGCAGTAAGCTGGGAATTTTAGCAGGGCTAATAGGTACACGCGTCTGAGAGGTGCAGAGTCATCAGTGCATTCCTGTCTGCGTTCACGTAACCGCCTACAAAGACAGCTTGTCCAGGACATGGCGAAAAATAAGTGACGGAAGCTGCAATAACATAGTGTCGGACTGTGGTGCCTAGGGCCGACCAGCAGGATTGACTCCATGGGCCCACTATAAATTTCAATGCTCCGGCTAGGTACACCTTTGTGTAGTTGAATTTATTAGGAGGCTCAGTCGTAAGTTTCACCATATTAACTAGAAGAACAGGTACAACATGCTGCATATTTTTTCCACCAAAAGTTGGATGCTCTAATGTAAACAATAAAGATTTGATTACTGTATTTTTTGGACCATTAGACACGCATTTTTTAATATGAAAATGGGGGGCATTTTATAATCCAAATTTCGTTTACTGGGGGTGGAGCGGAGTCACAAGAGACAGAGTCGCTGCTGCAGTAACTGCGGCAGGATTAGGGAGATGCTGCAAGCCAAGGGCTGGGAAAAAAAAGTGTCCCAGTGGTGGGAGGCAGAAGCCGTTGATTTCCTGGCATGGGCTTCAGGAAAATGACGAGGGTGCGTAGAAGCAGCAGAGTCTCTGCTGCACACATTGATCTACCGGCGGTGGGCTTCAGGAAACTGGCGCCTCAGACTGCGCTTTAGCATATTGAGATTTTGGCTTATTATTGAGCTGAGATCTCAAACTTTGCATGCACCAACATTGGTGACATTTTTCTGAAGCCCTCCGGCAAGTCTACCCAAAATACTTTACTTCTTACAGATCATTCTCTGGGACATTGATGTTTTTTTTTTCTTTACTAAACTAGGTAAATGAGAAATTTTGTGTGGCATAGTGGAAGACCTCAACTGAGTGATGTGCAGGTCCAAGGACACCAGGGATGCAGGACTGCCTAATCTGAGGGCCTATCATGAAGCAACTATTGGAAATAGCATACTAGACTTGTTCCATGATAGAAAATCCAAACTCTGAGTAAAAATGTTAGAGGCCATCTTGGGTGGTAGGAGGAGAGCACTTGGATGTTGGTTACAATACTTTCAACTACATAGAAATATAAAGTCCCGGACTCCTGGGTCTCCCACACTCTCTCACCTACTTTGAACAATTATACTTCATGTCAAAAGCACCAGCTCACGCCATATTTTTGTTATATAGTCGGGTCGGGATAGATGGGTAACAATCTTTTGAACTGTATGGGTCAATCCAGTTGAGAGGTGGGCTAAGTCCTTTATCTTCACTCAGAAAATGACCGTGTCTTGTACACAACGAGAACTGAATTTTACGATCTGGATCCAGTGGTACAGAACGCCTGTCAATGTACACAGAATTTACCCAGACATGTCAGACATTTGCTGGAGGTATTCCTCAGCACCTGGATCAAGGCTTCACATCTGGTGGACCTCCTAGGAATCAGATCTCACTGGAGGGAAAAATTCTCCCTCTACAATCACCATCACAACTTAGGGATTAAGCCAGATCCTGAGATAGCTCTACCATCTATTTTCTCATGGTCTATTTCTAAAATTAAGAGGGATCTGCGACCATATTTTATGTTAGCCACCCGACAAATTATCCCTCAGCTATGGAGATCTCCTGTCTCACCAAAAAGAATAGACTGGGTAGAGGCGGTAAATGCGCTGCAGCGAGTGGAGGAGCTCAGGACGTTCGGTAACACATCGGACTCAGTATGGTTGGCGATATGGGATCCTGGGATCCGGAATCTAAGAAATTTCAGACATGGCGGACACAAGATGATTTTGATTAGATACATATTAAAGTTTTCTTCAGATCAGTGACATCCTAATCCCATTCTTCTTTCTCCTTCTTCCCCCTTTTCTTTCTCTCATTTGTATCTTTGTTATCTATGCAAGGCCATCAACTGATGTTTCCAACCAAAGGTGAACAAGGTTATTGTACAGATTCAGAATTGAGAGTCCTCAGTGGTTGATACCTTTTAATGGCTAACTGAAGAGATGGTAACAAACTGCAGCTTTCGAGACTACTCAGGTCTCTTCATCAGGCACAGACTAACACAAAGTCTGAAGAATCACATATTTATACACAATACAGCACAGGAATAATGCGATAGATAAGACAGGTGACGTGAAGCAGAATTGTCATTATGTGAGAGGGAGAAACATAAATATTGGAACAGTTCGCAGATAAGGAGTGAATGTTTTATTGTCCTGTGATTGGGGTCTGGTTCTGTGCTGTGATGCCCCCAGAAGGTCTGAAGAGCACATTTTTTAATTGATGTAAAAAGACATAAATCCATGCGACACATTCATTCCTGCACTGAGTGTGTCACCGACGTCAGCAGCTTGTACTCCCAAATGTTGCTGTCCCTCTGAAAGTTGAAATTACCTTTTAATACCAGAGTCTCTCATCGAACCAAATCAGTTCTCATACTTCACACTGACGAGGGCCATCAGCCCGGAACACCGTGTCTGCAAACTGAGATTCTGATTTAGCTTTTATACTAAGTCATATTGCAAGACTCATTAAAGGGTTAATTGTGACTTGTGACTTGTGGGATCGCTTTCTCTCTGAAGAGGCAATTTGCACTTTTATTGCTAGCAATTTCATGTCCATGGTGCTGTGATCAGGGATACAAAAATGTTTGGCCACAGGTAGATCTGTTCTTTTGTCTTTCATTGTGCAGCAATGAGAATTCATTCTTGTTCGTTTGTTTTTGCCCTGATTCCTCCTGCTGTGGTCTCTGCTGCGGTCTCTGCTGCCGTCTCTGCTCCATTTTATACATTGCCTACGTGACTCCCCTTCTCCTATTTTTCATTTGTTTGCTCATTTCCAGGAATCGCTCAGACTTTCACTTTCCTCCTGACTCAGACTAGCACTGTCCCCCTCCCCCTCACTATGTATGAGGAGGGTCCTGCAGCGCCTCCTCCGGGAACATGGACTCACGAGAAAGACAAGTCACAAGTCCTGAAAGGGGAAGATGCCTGACTGTCCACATTGTGTGCGGTAAAATGCTGTGAAGAATAAGAATGCCGTTCTCATCTCGTGTTTTTTTTATTGTTAAAGACATTAATTATTTGGTGAAAATGGCCGGGCAGCAGCAGAGCCGAGGCCACATGGACGAGACACTTCTCACAATAACAAAAGACTGACTGGCTCTTCTAGGCTAATGTGAACAGGTGCAGACTAGGAGCAGCCACCTCCATATACAAGATACAAAAAAAAGTTGCACTCTGTCATTAAAAAGCATGTAGACATGGAATATATGGAGTATGAATAGCAATACTGCTCTGGAAATGAGAAGAAATGGAGACACTTAGCACATAATGTGGCCAATTCATGCATGCCAAGCCACCAACGACAAGGTGGTCTCACGCTGCTGGGTCCCTACCTGTCTACTGTGAATACCTCTCTTAGGCCGGGGTCACACACTTGCGCGAGTCTCTCGCATCAATACCCGGCACTGCCGCCGACACTTGGGACCGGAGCGTTTACCTACACAGAAATACACACTCCGGTCCCGAGTGCCGGCGGCAGTGCCGGGTATTGATGCGAGAGACTCTCACAAGTTTCACGCTTTGCACTCGCAAGTGTGACCCCGGCCTTAGGCTGAAGTCTGAATTCCAGGGTAAACGTGGACACCTCTCTCAATAACTGGTATTTATGGGTAGGTAGGATCCTGAATTAAAACCACCACATGTTGAAGAGCAAAGTACTCAGTCAGAGAGTTAATATACAAGGACAAAAAGACTGACTAGAATTTCCAGGCTAATGTGAACAGGTGCAGACTAGGAGCAGTCACCTCCATATACAAGATACAAAAAAGTTTGTACACCCCAGGAACATTCCACACAAACACCCCACACACCACCTGTATACATCCAAACATTCCTCACACACCACCTGTACATGCCCCAACATCCCCCACAAACACCCCACACACCTCCTGTACACCCCGGAACATTCCTCAAATACACCACCCACTGCAAGTACACCCCTGAACATCCCCAACAAATACACCGCCTGTATACACCCCGAACATCCCCCACCCCGGAACATTCCTCAAATACACCACACACCGCCTGTACACCCCCAACAAATACACCACCTGTATATCCCCCACAAACACCCCACACACCGCCTGTACACCCCCAACAAATACACCACCTGTATACCCCCGAATATCCCCCACAAACACCCCACACACCGCCTGTACACCCTCCACCACACACCACCTGTATACATCCAAACATTCCTCACACACCACCTGTACATGCCCCAACATCCCCCACAAACACCCCACACACCTCCTGTACACCCCGGAACATTCCTAAAATACACCACCCACTGCAAGTACACCCCTGAACATCCCCAACAAATACACCGCCTGTATACACCCCGAACATCCCCCACCCCGGAACATTCCTCAAATACACCACACACCGCCTGTACACCCCCAACAAATACACCACCTGTATACCCCCGAATATCCCCCACAAACACCCCACACACCGCCTGTACACCCCCAACAAATACACCACCTGTATACCCCCGAATATCCCCCACAAACACCCCACACACCGCCTGTACACCCTCCACCACACACCACCTGTATACATCCAAACATTCCTCACACACCACCTGTACATGCCCCAACATCCCCCACAAACACCCCACACACCTCCTGTACACCCCGGAACATTCCTCAAATACACCACCCACTGCAAGTACACCCCTGAACATCCCCAACAAATACACCGCCTGTATACACCCCGAACATCCCCCACCCCGGAACATTCCTCAAATACACCACACACCGCCTGTACACCCCCAACAAATACACCACCTGTATACCCCCGAATATCCCCCACAAACACCCCACACACCGCCTGTACACCCCCAACAAATACACCACCTGTATACCCCCGAATATCCCCCACAAACACCCCACACACCGCCTGTACACCCTCCACCACACACCACCTGTATACATCCAAACATTCCTCACACACCACCTGTACATGCCCCAACATCCCCCACAAACACCCCACACACCTCCTGTACACCCCGGAACATTCCTCAAATACACCACCCACTGCAAGTACACCCCTGAACATCCCCAACAAATACACCGCCTGTATACACCCCGAACATCCCCCACCCCGGAACATTCCTCAAATACACCACACACCGCCTGTACACCCCCAACAAATACACCACCTGTATATCCCCCACAAACACCCCACACACCGCCTGTACACCCCCAACAAATACACCACCTGTATACCCCCGAATATCCCCCACAAACACCCCACACACCGCCTGTACACCCTCCACCACACACCACCTGTATACATCCAAACATTCCTCACACACCACCTGTACATGCCCCAACATCCCCCACAAACACCCCACACACCTCCTGTACACCCTGGAACATTCCTCGAATACACCACCCAAAGCAAGTACACCCAAGAACATCCCCAACAAAGAACCCACACACCGCTTGTAGACCCCAGAACATTCCCAACAAATACACCGCCTGTATACCCCCCGAACATCCCCTACAAACACCCCACACACCGCCTGTACACCCCGGAACATTCCTCAAATACACCACACACCGCCTGTACACCCCTAACAAATACACCACCTGTATACCCACGAATATCCCCCACAAACACCCCACACACCGCCTGTACACCCCGAAACATTCCTCAAATACACCACACACCGCCTGTACACCCCCAACAAATACACCACCTGTATACCCCCGAATATCCCTCACAAACACCCCACACACAGCCAGTACACCCTCCACCACACACCACCTGTATACATCCAAACATTCCTCACACACCACCTGTATGCAGCGCCCCAGAGTCCTGGTCGTTGCAGTACTGTGGCTCCGCCACTATGGGGAGCTATGGTGCGTCTGATGGCACTGAAGGAGTTCATCTGATCAGGTATCACAGACACCAATACATTTCACCGCCGGGCCTCCAGGGGGAGCTAAGGGTTCTATTTACTAGGCCACTCTCCACTTACAGGTAAAACTGGGGGTCAGGCAGGAAGTTAGGGAGAAAGCTGACTGGATATGAACCAGGCAACACCTTGTGGCAGAGGGTGTTGCAGGAGAGGATTCGGTAGGGTCTCTGTCAGGTTTGGGACCCTGATGGAGACCTGGCTACAAGAAAGAAAGTAACGGGACCGTGCCTGCACTGAGAAGCGGCGGTGCCCTAAGGAAGGACTAGAAGAGAGATATATTGTGCTGAGTGAGAAACGAGATCGAAGCAATAGGAGAATACCAGTAGGGGTGATGCTGTGAGAAGGGGGCAACATCCTACTGAGGCGCACTACCGGTGGCCGGAACGCCGAGGGAGTATTTCAATAGACAGCTTCAAGCAATACTCTAAACAGCGGCAGGACAGTCAGTCTCAGGCGGGCTGTCTCACCTAAATCACCTATGAAGTCTTGGGAGGCAATTGCGGGAGAGGGGCGTCTCTAGGGTCCCGGAAGAACTCCAGGCCTACCCGACAAACGGGTGCCGTTCTAACTGTAACATCAGGAAGGGACGGAAGATTAGCAGAAGATCAGTTAATCGAGTTGTTGTGAGGGAACACGAGAAACAGACACAACAGTTGTGGGGTACTTTCCGTAAGCATAGCAGGGAAGGACTAGTCTACAACACATAGCGCTAAGAAGGAAGGCACTGATTTCCACCTGTGAAGTGAACTCTGGAGGTGCCATTGGACCGGCCGGACTTGCGCAGCCTGGTGAACCGTATTCTGGACTGAGGACTCAGAGATCTCCAGTAAAAAGGTAAAGAGACTGCAACCTGGTGTCCTCGTTATTTACCGCGACCTGCACCCCACAACTGCACCGCTACGCCACCACTTATTGCACCGGACGTCCCCCACTGACGGACAGGGCCACGGACCGGGTCTAGCCACCGTGACAACCCCAGGACTGAGACCCAGAGGCCCGGCTCCGGGTGCCCCCTAGGCCCTGCGGCGGTGTGGGGGCGCTCCAAACTTGGCGTCACGAACAGGATCTACTTAAGCCTGACGAATCAGGTCATGTGTACCTTGGAACTGTGATTTATCGTGCTTGGACTGTGCTTTATTACAAGGACTGTATGTTGCCATTTGCCGCCGGAAGTTCCCGCCAAAACCGCCGCCATTACAGCGCTAAGGAGAGCGCAGGAGAAGAAGAAGGGCGTGGAAGTGGGCGTGAACAAGCTGAAGAGCGCGAAAGACAATGGCCGCCCAGTCTAAATATCTCGGCCCCTTGAGGACGTGTCCGTCAGCAGCCGAGATCCGCCTCCTGATCCTTAATGGTGGGCAGAGACAGAGAAAGCGGAACCGCCCACGAAGGAGAGAGCGGGAAAAGGACCAGGAAGAAGAAGTCAGAGACATGGAGGACGCCATGGCGAGCCGCCCGGAGCCGGAGCGTGGGGTCGGAGCCGAGGACTCCCCCAGCTACCCGGAGGGACACCGCAACCAGGCCTCCACCGCTGATATTGAATTCCTGCAGGCCAGAGCGGACGAGCTCGGCGACCAACCCCTGCAGACGCAGCTGAGTACTGAGGCCGGGTGGAAGAAGACCATCATCGGGAGCCTCGCCAGACGTCTGTCGGCAGCCTCGTCTGGTCCGGAGCAAGAAAGAAGTTCCAGCGCTCCGAAGCCAGAAAGCAAGGCCCTGCCGGAAAGCGAGGTGCTGCAAGCAGGGATGACAGCGTCGCAGCACAAGGCCCCGCAACCAGCGTTCCAGACCCCAGCGGAGACGGAGCAGACCGGCACCGGAGGAACCGCATCTGAAGCAGGTATGAAGGACGACCCTGCCCTGACGACCGACACCACTCCAGTGACTGCTAGTGCCACAGCTGCTGACTCCGTTCCAGTGACTGATCTTGCAGCAGACGCTACTTCTGCTGCAGCAAATGCCCATACTCGAGCTGCGCAGACCTCCATCGCTGCGCATGATTTAACTGTACATGAAAGACGGATTAACGGCGTTTGTCCAGCACTGGGTGTAACCCTGGACCTCACTTTCCCCAGGCCAAGAGGGGTTAAGTGCCAGGTGCAGCCCTGGAAGCCATCCAACTAAACCTCGGAAACCTGAAAATGTAAATAGTTCTCTGTTTAACTGTTTGTTTACTGGTTGCTGCTAAACCCGTCCAGGGTTAATTCCTTATGGATCCCTCTGCTGACCCGGGATCCTTGTTGTTTTGCTTATGCTTCTCAAGTTTGCACAAAAGTTTACAGAACTGCCGTAATCATGAACAGTGCATGATACAAACTTCTTTTATATAGTTCACACCTTATTAAGGGTGTTTCCTACTGGTTTTACTTGAAAAGAGACTCTTTGCGAAGATACCGCACCGGAGCCTTTGCTGAGTATGGACTGGTAGTCTGAGAAGACGTACTACCTCAGAAAAACTTGATCCCCTCTTAAAGGGGATGAACAACTGTGTACTTATGAGTGATACTGTTTTAAGAACAGTAATGTGATGATAATGCTTGGAAGAACATGATAATGCTTATTTGTTGAAGTTACTTGTATTGAACTAGTTGGCTGTAAGACAAAGAAATGTTGATAATGTCCTTAAGAAGAAAGAATGAGAGTTAGAGGAAAGATGCAGTAGGCCCGTAGGGGTAGACACAGTGTCCTGCATAGTCGGTAGTAAGAAGAGTAAAGATGGAAGTTTGTTATTTGATAATGTTGATAGAAAAGGGGGGGGATAGAAGGTAGACCCTGAGTCCTCCATAAGAAGTTAGTTATTGTAAGAAGAAGAGTTAAGAATGTGATACCGAGGACAGAGAGCGAACCCGTAGGGGTTAGGTGGTAGGTCCTCTTAGGAGCCATATGTAGATGGCTCAGTGTTCTCAAACCCGAAAGTGTGTTATGTTCTATACCGTGTATAGTAGTAGAAAAGACAGAAGGCTCGGGCTGAAAGGAGCGGTCCTGTATAGAAAGGAGAGGCAGTAGGTCTGGCGCCGATAGGACAGGCGGTCCTGCAGATTAAAGGAGAATGTAAAGTTAAATGTGCCTTATAATGTGATTATAAGAAGGTCTTTAATGGATGCCGAGTGTACGTCCTTAAGGGCGATGTTAAATTATTGTTCCAGAATTAATACTAAGTAGAATACCCGGTTGGGTAACAAGAGTTATTTATAGCCTGTAATTTATAATGTTAACCATGTTTGTAACGTTCAAGTGTCCTTACCTCCCATAAAGGGAAGCCTGTTCAAGTATACTTATTGTTATTGCACTCAACAAAATTGTATGTCTTTATGCTCACTTATATTGTTGTTTTTCTTCCCAGTCCCGGAGTACTGTGTTTAACCAGGGGGGAGTGCAGCGGCCCAGAGTCCTGGTCATTGCAGTACTGTGGCTCCGCCACTATGGGGAGCTATGGTGCGTCCGATGGCACTGAAGGAGTTCATCTGATCAGGTATCACAGACACCAAGACATTTCACCGCCGGGCCTCCAGGGGGAGCTAAGGGTTCTATTTACTAGGCCACTCTCCACTTACAGGTAAAACTGGGGGTCAGGCAGGAAGTTAGGGAGAAAGCTGACTGGATATGAACCAGGCAACACCTTGTGGCAGAGGGTGTTGCAGGAGAGGATTCGGTAGGGTCTCTGTCAGGTTTGGGACCCTGATGGAGACCTGGCTACAAGAAAGAAAGTAACGGGACCGTGCCTGCACTGAGAAGCGGCGGTGCCCTAAGGAAGGACTAGAAGAGAGATATATTGTGCTGAGTGAGAAACGAGATCGAAGCAAATAGGAGAATACCAGTAGGGGTGATGCTGTGAGAAGAGGGCAACATCCTACTGAGGCGCACTACCGGTGGCCGGAACGCCGAGGGAGTATTTCAATAGACAGCTTCAAGCAATACTCTAAACAGCGGCAGGACAGTCAGTCTCAGGCGGGCTGTCTCACACAAATCACCTATGAAGTCTTGGGAGGCAATTGCGGGAGAGGGGCGTCTCTAGGGTCCCGGAAGAACTCCAGGCCTACCCGACAAACGGGTGCCGTTCTAACTGTAACATCAGGAAGGGACGGAAGATTAGCAGAAGATCAGTTAATCGAGTTGTTGTGAGGGAACACGAGAAACAGACACAACAGTTGTGGGGTACTTTCCGTAAGCATAGCAGGGAAGGACTACAACACATAGCGCTAAGAAGGAATGCACAGATTTCCACCTGTGAAGAGGACTCTGGAGGTGCCATTGGACCGGCCGGACTTGCGCAGCCTGGTGAACCGTATTCTGGACTGAGGACTCAGAGATCTCCAGTAAAAAGGTAAAGAGACTGCAACCTGGTGTCCTCGTTATTTACCGCGACCTGCACCCCACAACTGCACCGCTACGCCACCACTTATTGCACCGGACGTCCCCCACTGACGGACAGGGCCACGGACCGGGTCTAGCCACCGTGACAACCCCAGGACTGAGACCCAGAGGCCCGGCTCCGGGTGCCCCCTAGGCCCTGCGGCGGTGTGGGGGCGCTCCATGTACATGCCCCAACATCCCCCACAAACACCCCACACACCTCCTGTACACCCCGGAACATTCCTCAAATACACCACCCACCGCAAGTACACCCAAGAACATCCCCAACAAAGAACCCACACACCGCTTGTAGACCCCAGAACATTCCCAAAAAATACACCGCCTGTATACCCCGTGAACATCCCCTACAAACACCCCTCACACTGCCTGTACACCCCGGAACATTCCTCAAACACCCCACACACCACTTATACACTGCCTGAATTTTCCACTCTGCACACCGCCTGTACACCGCCTGAACATTCCCCAAACACCTCACACCGCCTAAGCATTGCCAGAAAGCCGTCAGACTGATAAGTTAACTCTTGAGAACTGTAGTTATTTATATTATATACTTTATCCCATCCTGTACACCAAACTGTTAAACCCCAGTTTTACCCTATCTCCTCACTGTGTGGAGTATACCCCTGTTCCAGTAAACCAAGTTAACTCTTGTCTCCTGTCCATCACTGCATCCTGCAACCTGCTCACATGTACACCCCCCCGAATATTCCTCAAACACCCAGCACACCACCTGTACACCCCCAAATATTGCTTAAACACCACACCGATCATTCCTCAAACACCCCATGCACACCACCTGCACACCCCAAAACATTCCTAAAAAATCACATATACCACCTGTACACCGCCGAACACTGCACATACTGCTTGTACACTCCAGAACATTCCTCATACACCCCACGCACTACTTGTCCACCACCTGAACATTCCTCAAGCACTCTACACACCATTGGTACACTACCCGAACATCCCCCACAAACACCCCACACACTGCCTATATATCACCAAACATTCCTCAAACACCCCACGTCTCCCAAACATTCCTTATACACTCCACACACACCACCTGTACATCCTCGAACATTTCTCAAACACCTTACACAATGTGTGTACACCAACCAAACACTCCTCAAACACTCCCCACACACACTGCCTATACACCTAAGAACATTCCACAAACACCCAAACACCACCAGTACACCCTCTAAACATTCCTCAATCACCGCACACAACGCCGATACACCTCAGAACATTCCTCAAACACCCCACTCACCGCCTGCACACACAATGAACATTCCCCAAAGACCCCACACACCACCTGTACACCCTCCAAACATTCCGTAATCCCCGCACACACCGCCTGTACAGCTCAGAACATTCCTCAAACACCCCACTCACCGCCTGCACACACAATGAACATTCCCCAAAGACCCCACACACACCGCCTGTACACCCTCCAAACATTCCTCACACACCCCACACACCGCCTGTACATCATCCAAACATTCCTCACACACCCCACACACTGCCTGTACATCATCCAAACATTCCTCACACACCCCACACACACCGCCTGTACGCCCCTGAACATTCCCCAAACACCCCACACTCAGCCTGAACTCCCCTGGAACATTTCTCAAACACCCCACAGACCGCCTGTACACCCTCCAAACATTCCGTAATCACCGCACACACCGCCGGTACACCTCAGAACATTCCTCAAACACCCCACTCACCGCCTGCACACACAATGAACATTCCCCAAAGACCCCACACACACCGCCTGTACACCCTCCAAACATTCCTCACACACCCCACACACCGCCTGTACATCATCCAAACATTCCTCACACACCCCACACACCGCCTGTACATCATCCAAACATTCCTCACACACCCCACACACCGCCTGTACGCCCCTGAACATTCCCCAAACACCCCACACTCAGCCTGAACTCCCCTGGAACATTTCTCAAACACCCCACAGACCGCCTGTACACCCTCCAAACATTCCGTAATCACCGCACACACCGCCGGTACACCTCAGAACATTCCTCAAACACCCCACACAAAGTCTGCACACCCCCAGATCATTTATCAAACACCCCACACATCAATTTAGAGAAAAATCACCAGAACCACCGAGTGCATGGATCCAGGCTCTACAATAATTGATCCACAGATGGGTTAGGATGAAGAAGTGTCACTAACAGTTTTTTGTGGGACATTTTTCCTGTCTCTGATTTTTCATGTCAGATAAGTTTTAACATTTAAAATAAAAGTCTGTTTTTATCGACGTGCTGGATCTCCTGCCATCTCTCGGATTGCATTTGGATTACCCTCACAAACCATCTACACAGCCTGAGGGAACCCCCTGCATAAGCCCTTTGAAACCCTGCACAACCCCCACACACAGCTTCACACAGTCCCCACATGTCCCCCACACCTACTACACATGCCAACTACAAACCACAACACCCTACAGAGCCCCTGCACACCCCAGACACAACTGCTCCCACCCCGTGCATTTCCCCTGCACCCCTACTGCTTCTATCCCTCGTCTTATTACGGCACTATTCCTGTGTCTTGTGTGTATAATATGTGACCCCTCAGATTCTGGGATCTATCTGACCCCTGATGAAGAGATGGACCAGTTTGGAAGCTGCGATCTGTCATCACCATCTCAGCCATTAAAAGAGATTGAACACTTGAGTAATCAATTCTGTGACTGGCGGCTGCGGTGATTTATACCGATCACATGATTGATTATATTATATAAATAACTATATTGTAAAATCAATTATTATTTTCTTTATTTAATATGTGGTTTTAATATTTTCCATTCACATCAGTCCCCGCCCCCGAGGAGCTCAGAATCCCACATGTCAGATGCATATGCAGAATAAGGCAGGTTCTCATATATAAAAACAAATGGATCCGCGCTAAAGTGATAAACAAATAATCAAGGATATAGGATAATATATAATATAGTCCCTAAAAAATACTGGGCTGTGTACCTATCCAATGTATAGATGAAAAACGAGACCACAAGGGTGTGGATGTGAGGCCCCCCAACACCACACATAAACCGCTATAGGGCAACCTAGATGCGATACAGAAGTGGACCTGAAACAACGCTGGAAATGTGCCCAGAAAATCTGTACCGATGACACTGCAGACTCACCGTGATGTAGTGGCATCAACCCTGATGAAGAAGGAAGTTGTCCCTTCGAAACGCGTTGGTCGTTTGGTCCCTGTGGTTCCCCGTACCTTTCTCCAGCTCAGTGACGTCACACGCTGAGCCCTGTGCCAGCGAGCTCCTCCCCCCTGTTCTTTCGCGCTCGTATCCAGGGACGCTACCGGCCGGAGCTGTCCCTGGCTCTACGCAGCCTCCGCAGCACATGCCACTCTGCGGTTTCCTTTCCTGCTCGCCTGCCCGCCTGCCTGCACACCTACCGGACCCATCCCGCCACCCAATCCGGACCGCATCCTTCACTCTACACTGAGTTGCCACTACATCACGGTGAGTCTGCAGTGTCATCGGTACAGATTTTCTGGGCACATTTCCAGCGTTGTTTCAGGTCCACTTCTGTATCGCATCTAGGTTGCCCTATAGCGGTTTATGTGTGGTGTTGGGGGGCCTCACATCCACACCCTTGTGGTCTCGTTTTTCATCTATACATTGGATAGGTACACAGCCCAGTATTTTTTAGGGACTATATTATATATTATCATCTATATCCTTGATTATTTGTTTATCACTTTAGCGCGGATCCATTTGTTTTTATTTATTGTATTTCCCCACTGACAGTATCAGCCCCTTGCTGTCTTGGTTCCTGCAGCTCAGTGATTCTAGCCAGGCAGCGCTGGTGTATTTTCGTACATTACAGGTTCTCATATATAATATCATGTAGGTCTCTGGTATTGAAATGTTGACATTTTATGAGTTGATAGATCGTCCTCTACAGGTCCTTCTCAAAAAATTAGCATATAGTGTTAAATTTCATTATTTACCATAATGTAATGATTACAATTAAACTTTCATATATTATAGATTCATTATCCACCAACTGAAATTTGTCAGGTCTTTTATTGTTTTAATACTGATGATTTTGGCATACAACTCCTGATAACCCAAAAAACCTGTCTCAATAAATTAGCATATTTCACCCGTCCAATCAAATAAAAGTGTTTTTTAATAACAAACCAAAAACCCATCAAATAATAATGTTCAGTTATGCACTCAATACTTGGTCGGGAATCCTTTGGCAGAAATGACTGCTTCAATGCGGCGTGGCATGGAGGCAATCAGCCTGTGACACTGCTGAGATGTTATGGAGGCCCAGGATGCTTCAATAGCGGCCTTAAGCTCATCCAGAGTGTTGGGTCTTGCGTCTCTCAACTTTCTCTTCACAATATCCCACAGATTCTCTATGGGGTTCAGGTCAGGAGAGTTGGCAGGCCAATTGAGCACAGTAATACCATGGTCAGTAAACCATTTACCAGTGGTTTTGGCACTGTGAGCAGGTGCCAGGTCGTGCTGAAAAATGAAATCTTCATCTCCATAAAGCATTTCAGCCAATGGAAGCATGAAGTGCTCCAAAATCTCCTGATAGCTAGCTGCATTGACCCTGCCCTTGATGAAACACAGTGGACCAACACCAGCAGCTGACATGGCACCCCACACCATCACTGACTGTGGGTACTTGACACTGGACTTCAGGCATCTTGGCATTTCCTTCTCCCCAGTCTTCCTCCAGACTCTGGCACCTTGATTTCCGAATGACATGCAAAATTTGCTTTCATCAGAAAAAAGTACTTGGGACCACTTAGCAACAGTCCAGTGCCGCTGTTTATGGTTCAAAAGTGGCTTTACCTGGGGAATGCGGCACCTGTAGCCCATTTCCTGCACACGCCTGTGCACGGTGGCTCTGGATGTTTCCACACCAGACTCAGTCCACTGCTTCCTCAGGTTCCCCAAGGTCTGGAATCGGTCCTTCTCCACAATCTTCCTCAGGGTCCAGTCACCTCTTCTCGTTGTACAGCGTTTTCTGCCACATTGTTTCCTTCCAACAGACTTACCATTGAGGTGCCTTGATACAGCACTCTGGGAACAGCCTATTTGTTGAGAAATTTCTTTTTGGGTCTTAACCTCTTGCTTGAGGGTGTCAATGATGGCCTTCTTGACATCTGTCAGGTCGCTAGTCTTACCCATGATGAGGGTTTTGAGTAATGAACCAGGCAGGGAGTTTTTAAAAGCCTCAGGTATCTTTTGCATGTGTTTAGAGTTAATTAGTTGATTCAGAAGATTAGGGTAATAGGTCGTTTAGAGGACCTTTTCTTGATATGCTAATTTATTGAGACAGGTTTTTTGGGTTATCAGGAGTTGTATGCCAAAATCATCAGTATTAAAACAATAAAAGACCTGACAAATTTCAGTTGGTGGATAATGAATCTATAATATATGAAAGTTTAATTGTAATCATTACATTATGGTAAATAATGAAATTTAACACTATATGCTAATTTTTTGAGAAGGACCTGTATATAGGATAGCACCTCTCTATAAGACACTTTATGGCAGTCTACTCAAACTACTCCAAAAATTTTCTAAAAAAACTAAATGGATTTACGTTCACCCCCATCTGTCTCAATAAAGCTATCCTATTGATGGGATCTCTGCTCCCTGTTATCCACTTTTTTAAATCTTCCCACTTGGCAATTTCTGTGTCCAATTTGTTCTGTACTTTCTCTAGGCCTCTATAATGGGCAAATTCTAGTAAGATTTTCTTCCTCTCCATCTTCTCTTTGCCGGGATTTCGTGTCTCCTCCATCCGGAAATCCACATCTCTCATGATCTCGTACAGACACTTTAGGATCCCCTCATGTTTCCCCCGAGATTTCTCGTGATCCTCCACTGTGTAATTGTCCACGGGGAATATGTTGTCCACTCCCATCCTCCTGAACTTCTCCTGAATGTCTGGGAGATGCTCACTCAGCTTACGGGTGATGACCACAGTGGGGAAGAGTCCTAGGAGATAATGGTGCATATTGTATATGTAATCCAGGTTATTGCTCATACTTAATGGCTCTATGTCTTAGACCTATTCATCAGAGGTCTATGGTCCTGTCCCTCAGCTCTGGCCTGGTTCCTTCCCTCAACGCAGATCCAGGCAGTAGCTCGATCTATCCACCATTCTCCAGCCATGGAGCTATGGTTGGAGACTGCAGAGAGTGTCCCTGTCTCCTTTCCTCTCTCTGTGATAGGAACATGGCCAACTAGGAGGTGAACCACAGGATGGAAATGATTCAATAAACCAAACATGGAGGAGAAAATACAAGTCACTTTGTATGGAACACACAGCGGACAGATGATTTAAGATATTTAGATTCCCAGATGAGACCAGTCATAGATGTTAGGCATCCAGAATCTGACCGCTAATCACAGGGCCGTTGTCTCTTTCTCAGAAATAGTGGCGTTCAGGTCTCATGGTTGTCCTTCTCTCTGTGACTGTCAGCATCTAAGGTGGCCAGGATCATATTTGGGCTGCTATAACCGTGAGACTACAGCAGTATTATTCTACGTACTATAGGAAGGGGCAGTAAGATTGAAAGATGGGAGGTTGCAAAAAAAAGCTTAGGAAGGAAGCTGCAATGATCCAGGTGGGGATGTGTACCAGCATTGATGCTGACAAGTTGGCTTGATGTTGGAGAAACTAAAGATCTAAGACATGTTTTTAAGTTGGAGGCGACAGTGGGTGGTGATGGTTGGATGAGTGGGTTGAAATACGGTGCGGACTATAAGGTTATATAGAGTCAGGGGACTTGTCAGACTGGGCAACGTGTGGAGTCATTCATTGTTCTTGATAGGACTGGCAAGGAAGTGATTGAAATGGTGGAAAGATCATGTATTTGGTGTAATCTATAAAGCGTTTTATAAATCGAGAAGAGAAGAAGGTGAATATATCTTGATAGTTTGGAAATCTGTAAAGCAGAATGGTGACATCTGGGCCAGACAGTATGTGCATAAAAGTGGTACTGAAAGCTGTGCCGATGACTGGTTTCAGGAAAAGCATTTGAATAAAGAAGATTAAGGGTCTCAAAGCTTTGATGGACATCAACACAGAGGGCAAGAAGGAGAGGTGATGTGTAAGTAGTAGAGGCTAAACTCTCAGCCAGGTGACACTTGAGAAGATGCAAAAGATAGGCCAAGTCTGTCATCACAAACAAAAGGTAAGAGATGACCATGACCAAGACAGAGGGCAAGTAGAGAATGAGGAGCACAAAGCAATGAGGAAGGCAGAGGACAGATTTAGAAAAAGAAAGATATAATGTAGAAGGTTGTAGACCGGTCTAGACAGAGGACAGGTTTGAAATTAAAACGCTGGCACTAGGCCCCCAACTGGCATCGTAACGTCAACTGTATCAGCATCCTGATCCTGAATGCCAATACAGTTGAAACATTGATGGGAGAGGGAGCCGTCAGCTGACCCGCCTCCTCCCATCACTCTCATAATTTCCCTCTGCATCTGAGGTTGGTCACGTCTCAGAACTGAGGGTACGATGACATTACTACAGCGTGACCTCTGTGCCGAGCAGTGCAGAGGGTCAGAAGACGAGCTGTAGAGACTGGAGCAGAGGGAAACGGGAGATGTGAGTATTTATTTATTTATTTTTTATGTATGGAAAACTATATGGGGCCCATTATACTGTACGGAGGACCATGTGGTCCCCATTATACTGTATGAGGACCATCTGATGTCCATAATGCTGTATGGAGGACCATGTAGTGCCCATTATACTGCATGGAGAACTATGTGGTGTCCATAATATTGTATGGAGGACTATATGGTGCCCATAATACTGTATGGAGGACCATGTAGTGCCCATAACACTGTAAGGAGGACCATGTAGTGCCCATAATACTGTATGGAGAACTATGTGGTGTCCATAATACTGTATGGAGGACTATGTGGTGCCCATAATACTGTATGGAGGACCATGTTTTGCCCATAATACTCTAAGGAGGACCATGTGGTGCTCATTATACTGTAAGGAGGACCATGTGGTGCCCATAATACTGTAAAGAGGACCATGTGGTGCTCATTATACTGTAAGGAGGACCATGTGGTGCCCATAATACTGTAAGGAGGACCATGTGGTGCCCATAATACTGTAAAGAGGACCATGTTGTGCATATAATACTATATGGCAGACAATGTGGTGCAGATAATACTGTATGGAGGACCAAGTGGTGCCCATTATACTGTAAGGAGGACCATGTGGTCCCCATTATACTGTATGAGGACTATCTGATGTCCATAATGCTGTATGGAGGACCATGTAGTGCCCATAATACTGCATGGAGAACTACGTGGTGTCCATAATATTGTACGGAGGACTATGTGGTGCCCATAATACTGTATGGAGGACCATGTGGTGCCCATAATACTGTATGGAGGACCATGTTTTGCCCATAATACTCTAAGGAGGACCATGTGGTGCTCATTATACTGTAAGGAGGACCATGTGGTGCCCATAATACTGTAAAGAGGACCATGTGGTGCTCATTATACTGTAAGGAGGACCATGTGGTGCCCATAATACTGTAAGGAGGACCATGTGGTGCCCATAATACTGTAAAGAGGACCATGTTGTGCCTATAATACTATATGGCAGACAATGTGGTGCAGATAATACTGTATGGAGGACCAGGTGGTGCCCATTATACTGTAAGGAGGACCATGTGGTCCCCATTATACTGTATGAGGACTATCTGACGTCCCTAATGCTGTATGGAGGACCATGTAGTGCCCATAATACTGCATGGAGAACTACGTGGTGTCCATAATATTGTACGGAGGACTATGTGGTGCCCATAATACTGTATGGAGGACCATGTGGTGCCCATAATACTATAAGGAGGACCATGTAGTGCCCATAATACTGTATGGAGAACTATGTGGTGTCCATAATACTGTATGGAGGACTATGTGGTGCCCATAATACTGTATGGAGGACCATGTTTTGCCCATAATACTGTATGGAGGACCATGTGGTGCTCATACTGTAAGGAGGACCATGTGGTGCCCATAATACTGTAAAGAGGACCATGTGGTGCTCATTATACTGTAAGGAGGACCATGTGGTGCCCATAATACTGTATGGAGAACTATGTGGTGTCCATTATACTGTATAGAGAACCATATGATGCCCATTATAGTGTATGGAGGACTATGTGGTGTCCATAATACTGTATGGAGGACTACATGGTGCCCATAATACTGTTTGGAGGGCTATCTGGGGACTCAACAAGAAAATTTGGATGAACAAACCAAGGTTCAAAATCAAAAAGACTAACCAAAAAACCTTGTACCCTATCGAATACTAGATAAAACTACATTTTTATTGTTCACTTTAAAAATTGATACAATTATACTCCAATCTACCACGACAGGAAAAATGAAAGGGACAGTGAATGCTTTATAAATTAGTCATCTATAGCAATCATTGAGACAGTGTGAGGTAGAGTGAAAGACAGAATTAACTAAAGTGCAAAAAAAGTGCATAATCCACAAATAATACCTCTCTATAGCTGTTTTCCTGTCGTGGTAGATTGGAGTATAATTGTATCACACTATTTATAGTGTTTAAACAGGAGTAGGAGGGACAGCCGCTGTCGAGCGGGGGCGCCTATCTCGAATAAATTTTAGGGTGCCAACCTCCGCTGTATAGGCAGGGGGGATTTAGAGCATCAACAGTGTGAGGGATAGTTCTAGTCAAGCACGGTTGTTTGTATGGTGATTGTGTGTTCAATTTTAAAGTGAACAATAAAAATGTAGTTTTATCTAGTATTCGATAGGGTACAAGGTTTTTTGGTTAGTCTGAGGGCTATATGGGGACCATTATACTGTTTGCAGGGATATGTGGGGGCTATTATATTGTTTGGAAGGCTATGTGGGGCTATATTAGGTTTTTTGGGAGAGGGCAAATAGAACTTCTGCTGTGGAGAATTATGATTTCTATGTATGAGAAGCAGAAGAGGCAGAGGAGACATCTAGAAGGAGGAGCACAGAGTAATGTAGAAGGCAGAGGACATGTCTAGGAGGAGGAGCACAGAGTGATGTAGAAGGCAGAGGACAGGTCTAGGAGGAGGAGCACAGAGTGATGTAGAAGGCAGAGGACAGGTCTAGGAGGAGGAGCACAGAGTGATGTAGAAGGCAGAGGACAGGTCTAGGAGGAGGAGCACAGAGTGATGTAGAAGGCAGAGGACAGGTCTAGAAGGAGGAGCACAGAGTAATGTAGAAGGCAGAGGACATGTCTAGGAGGAGGAGCACAGAGTGATGTAGAAGGCAGAGGACAGGTCTAGGAGGAGGAGCACAGAGTGATGTAGAAGGCAGAGGACAGGTCTAGGAGGAGGAGCACAGAGTAATGTAGAAGGCAGAGGACAGGTCTAGGAGGAGGAACACAGAGTAATGTAGAAGGCAGATGACAGGTCTAGAAGTAGAAGGAGCACAGAGTAATGTAGAAGGCAGAGGACAGGTCTAGAAGGAGGAGCACAGAGTAATGTAGAAGGCAGAGGACAGGTCTAAAAGGAGGAGCACAGAGTAATGTAGAAGGTAGAGGACAGGTCTAGGAGGAGGAGCACAGAGTGATGTAGAAGGCAGAGGACAGGACTAGGAAGAGGAGCACAGAGTGATGTATAGAAGGCAGAGGACAGGTCTAGAAGGAGCACAGAGTAATGTAGGAGGCAGAGGACAGGTCTAGGAGGAGGAGCACAAAGTAATGTAGAAGGTAGAGGACAGGTCTAGGAGGAGGAGCACAGAGTAATGTAGAAGGCAGAGGACAGGTCTAGAAGGAGGAGCACAGAGTAATGTAGAAGGCATAGGACAGGTCTAGGAGGAGGAGCACAGAGTAATATAGAAGGCAGAGGACAGGTCTAGAAGGAGGAGCACAGAGTAATGTAGAAGGCAGAGGACAGGTCTAGGAGGAGGAGCACAGAGTAATATAGAAGGCAGAGGACAGGACTAGGAGGAGGAGCACAGAGTAATATAGAAGGCAGAGGACATGTCTAGAAGGAGGAGCACAGAGTAATGTAGAAGGCAGAGGACAGGTCTAGGAGGAGGAGCACAGAGTAATATAGAAGGCAGAGGACAGGACTAGGAGGAGGAGCACAGAATAATATAGAAGGCGGAGGACAGGACTAGGAGGAGGAGCACAGAGTAATGTAGAAGGCAGAGGACAGGTCTAGAAGTAGAAGAAGCACAGAGTAATGTAGAAGGCAGAGGACATGTCTAGAAGGAGGAGCACAGAGTAATGTAGAAGGCAGAGGACAGGTCTAAAAGGAGGAGCACAGAGTGATGTAGAAGGTAGAGGACAGAACTAGGAGGAGGAGCACAGAGTAATGTAGGAGGCAGAGGACAGGTCTAGGAGGAGGAGCACAGAGTAATGTAGAAGGCAGAGGAGACATCTAGAAGGAGGAGCACAGAGTGATGTAGAAGGCAGAGGACAGGTCTAGGAGGAGGAGCACAGAGTGATGTAGAAGGTAGAGGACAGAACTAGGAGGAGGAGCACAGAGTAATGTAGGAGGCAGAGGACAGGTCTAGGAGGAGGAGCACAGAGTAATGTAGAAGGTAGAGGACATGTATAG
This sequence comes from Ranitomeya variabilis, assembly GCF_051348905.1. Taxonomy (NCBI): domain Eukaryota; kingdom Metazoa; phylum Chordata; class Amphibia; order Anura; family Dendrobatidae; genus Ranitomeya; species Ranitomeya variabilis. The sequence continues at coordinate 3,778,047 of NC_135238.1, forward strand.
GAGGAGGAGCACAGAGTGATGTAGAAGGCAGAGGACAGGTCTAGGAGGAGGAGCACAGAGTGATGTAGAAGGCAGAGGACAGGTCTAGGAGGAGGAGCACAGAGTAATGTAGAAGGCAGAGGACAGGTCTAGGAGGAGGAACACAGAGTAATGTAGAAGGCAGAGAACAGGTCTAGGAGGAGGAGCACAGAGTAATATAGAAGGCAGAGGACAGGACTAGGAGGAGGAGCACAGAGTAATATAGAAGGCAGAGGATAGGTCTAGAAGTAGAAGGAGCACAGAGTAATGTAGAAGGCAGAGGACAGGTCTAGGAGGAGGAGCACAGAGTAATGTAGAAGGCAGAGGACAGGTCTAAAAGGAGGAGCACAGAGTAATGTAGAAGGTAGAGGACAGGTCTAGGAGGAGGAGCACAGAGTGATGTAGAAGGCAGAGGACAGGTCTAGGAGGAGGAGCACAGAGTGATGTATAGAAGGCAGAGGACAGGTCTAGAACGAGCACAGAGTAATGTAGGAGGCAGAGGACAGGTCTAGGAGGAGGAGCACAAAGTAATGTAGAAGGTAGAGGACAGGTCTAGGAGGAGGAGCACAGAGTAATGTAGAAGGCAGAGGACAGGTCTAGAAGGAGGAGCACAGAGTAATGTGGAAGGCATAGGACAGGTCTAGGAGGAGGAGCACAGAGTAATATAGAAGGCAGAGGACAGGACTAGGAGGAGGAGCACAGAGTAATATAGAAGGCAGAGGACAGGTCTAGAAGGAGGAGCACAGAGTAATGTAGAAGGCAGAGGACAGGTCTAGGAGGAGGAGCACAGAGTAATATAGAAGGCAGAGGACAGGACTAGGAGGAGGAGCACAGAATAATATAGAAGGCGAAGGACAGGACTAGGAGGAGCAGCACAGAGTAATGTAGAAGGCAGAGGACAGGTCTAGGAGGAGGAGCACAGAGTAATGTAGAAGGCAGAGGACAGGTCTAGAAGGAGGAGCACAGAGTAATGTAGAAGGCAGAGGACAGGTCTAGGAGGAGGAGCACAGAGTAATATAGAAGGCAGAGGACAGGTCTAGAAGGAGGAGCACAGAGTAATGTAGAAGGCAGAGGACAGGTCTGAGAGGAGGAGCACAGAGTAATATAGAAGGCAGAGGACAGGACTAGGAAGAGGAGCACAGAGTAATATGGAAGGCAGAGGACAGGTCTAGGAGGAGGAGCACAGAGTAATATAGAAGGCAGAGGACAGGACTAGGAGGAGGAGCACAGAGTAATATAGAAGGCAGAGGACAGGACTAGGAGGAGGAGCACAGAGTAATATAGAAGGCAGAGGACAGGACTAGGAGGAGGAGCACAGAGTAATGTGGAAGGCAGAGGACAGGTCTAGGAGGAGGATAGAGTAATGTAGAAGGCAGACGACAGGTCTAGGAGGAGGAGCACAGAGTAATGTAGAGGGCAGAGGACAGGTATAGGGAGGAGCACAGAGTAATGTAGAAGGCAGAGGACAGGTCTATGAGGAGAACAGAGTAATGTAGAAGGCAGAGGACAGGTCTAGGAGTAGGATCAAAGATTAATGTAGAAGGCAGAGGACAGGTCTAGAAGGAGGAGCACAGAGTAATATAGAAGGCAGAGGACAGGTCTAGGAGGAGGATCAAAGATTAATGTAGAAGGCAGAGGACAGATCTAGGAAGAGAAGCACAGAGTAATGTAGAAGGCAGAGGACAGGTCTAGGAGGAGGAGCACAGAGTAATATAGAAGGCAGAGGACAGGTCTAGAAGGAGGAGCACAGAGTAATGTAGAAGGCAGAGGACAGGTCTAGGAGGAGGAGCACAGAGTAATATAGAAGGCAGAGGACAGGACTAGGAGGAGGAGCACAGAATAATATAGAAGGCGAAGGACAGGACTAGGAGGAGCAGCACAGAGTAATGTAGAAGGCAGAGGACAGGTCTAGGAGGAGGAGCACAGAGTAATGTAGAAGGCAGAGGACAGGTCTAGAAGGAGGAGCACAGAGTAATGTAGAAGGCAGAGGACAGGTCTAGGAGGAGGAGCACAGAGTAATATAGAAGGCAGAGGACAGGTCTAGAAGGAGGAGCACAGAGTAATGTAGAAGGCAGAGGACAGGTCTGAGAGGAGGAGCACAGAGTAATATAGAAGGCAGAGGACAGGACTAGGAAGAGGAGCACAGAGTAATATGGAAGGCAGAGGACAGGTCTAGGAGGAAGAGCACAGAGTAATATAGAAGGCAGAGGACAGGACTAGGAGGAGGAGCACAGAGTAATATAGAAGGCAGAGGACAGGACTAGGAGGAGGAGCACAGAGTAATATAGAAGGCAGAGGACAGGACTAGGAGGAGGAGCACAGAGTAATGTGGAAGGCAGAGGACAGGTCTAGGAGGAGGATAGAGTAATGTAGAAGGCAGACGACAGGTCTAGGAGGAGGAGCACAGAGTAATGTAGAGGGCAGAGGACAGGTATAGGGAGGAGCACAGAGTAATGTAGAAGGCAGAGGACAGGTCTATGAGGAGAACAGAGTAATGTAGAAGGCAGAGGACAGGTCTAGGAGTAGGATCAAAGATTAATGTAGAAGGCAGAGGACAGGTCTAGAAGGAGGAGCACAGAGTAATATAGAAGGCAGAGGACAGGTCTAGGAGGAGGATCAAAGATTAATGTAGAAGGCAGAGGACAGATCTAGGAAGAGAAGCACAGAGTAATGTAGAAGGCAGAGGACAGGTCTAGGAGGAGGAGGAGCACAGAGTAATGTAGAAGGCAGAGAATTCTATTTATTAATTCTTTTCCAATTGTGTTGGTGATATGAGATATTACCTGACCCCAGGAGGTCACGCTCAGATATGTGTATGGCACGGTTATTCTAGGCACTGTATGTTATTATATATATTGATACTATATGACACATATGGATATAATCTGGTTCTGTCGTTACCTGTTATTTTTTTGGCCTTAGTGAGGATTTCCTTCAGCTCGCTTTCTTCTGCGGAGGCGATCTGTGTGTTCGCACTGTGAGATAACGGAGATGACACCATGATTACCTCTGGAGATGTCCTGGAGCAGAGGCTCTCAGAGATATTTCATCTCCTTGTACTGTAGAACATCTGCAGATATAAATGTGGAGGCCTCACCTGTAGACGAACACAGGAACGATGAAATCTGCTGAGCGATCCACTAAGTCTGCGGTCAGCACTATGTTCACCATGTCTTCATAGTCAGGGCGCCATCTGACTTCACAGCCCAAAGGCAGAAAGTTCCCTGGATCGTGGAGAAGAGACATCTGGTAAATGTCATGGAGTCACTCACCAAACGTCTTCTCTTCTTCTCTGGCTGTGGTGTCTTCTGCCATACTGTTCTGCCTCTGCATATTATGTGGGGTCCAGAGAGTTGCATATTAGGGGCATACGATATTCAAGCTGAACTCGGCCATGGACCTGGACACACAGGTTACAATGTAGCTAAAACAACATTTCTCCATTGCTCAATGTCAGGCAGCTGCTGCAAAAGCAAATAGGATTTTTTGGTTTATGGAAAGAGATAAAAACCTGTGAGCAATCATAAAATCTCTCTATAAATTACGGCGTCTCACACACTGGGTGTGGGTGTATGGAGCTGGCTCCAGAGGATGATACACAGCCGGCATCGGCCTGTAATAGCAGCAATCGGTGCTCGCTCAGATCGCGGCTGGTATCCTCTGAAATGCTGCTGACCATCTCTGACATCATCATGTGAGGTGTTTGCTGTTTCGGGGCCCTCCTGCGATGGGATTATTGGGTGCTGATAGCTTGACTTGACAGCTGGGAGCCCGGTAAGGGGCCACATGACTGCCATGTCCGTTATCCTGTCAGTCTCATCCACAGACTGAGCTTCTCGGGGGACTGTGATTTTACCAGATACTGAAATAATAGTGCGACAAATAGTGATCAGTGAGCACAGGCTCAAGTTCCCCAAGGGTCATGTAAAAAATATATATCTTTACACATGTTAAAACAATGAAAAAGCATAAAAACACTGATCCCTCCCAACTAACCACATTAAAAATGAAGGAGTTTAAAAAATAAAAAAACATAAATATATTGGCTATCACCGCATCTGCAAGCCTGACCTAACAAAGCAAAAAATGATTTAACCCTTACAAATCATAAATGATAAATGTTAAAAATGCCCGAATTTCCAATAACTCCATAACAGCAAAAACAAACAACAAGGTGGATTCACGTTGTTTTTTTGCGTTTGATGAATTTGAATTTTTTTGCTTATTTTCCAGTCCGTTATTTGACTTTGGTAAAGTTAAGGGCGTCACTCAAAACTTCCCACAACCCTCATACGGCTACATAGAAAGAAACTAACAATCTGTAAGACTTGTAACAAGGGAAGGAAAAAACAAAGGCACAAAAACAAAAAACTGGGCAGTCTTGTAGGACCACATCTAGGACGGTGATAGGACCTGATCGGTGCCTGCTCCTGCTCCGCGCCTTCAAGACATCAGGGCTCCGAAAATTGGAACCATTTCCGTTTGCACTTTACATTATTGGGGCATTTCAGGAATTTGTCTGTATAATAATGGAACCAATTTATCATCTGCATTGCATCATGATAGAAAATCATCTCCGGTACTCACCCAGCTGAGCGTAGATCTCCCCGGTCTCATTCTTGTTCATTTTGGCACATCCTCGGTTGTCCACCAAGGTGATGGTCTCCGTCAGCTCATACGCATTCCTTATCATGGTCTCAGGCTTCTCCGCTGACCCGGCCACCTTAGCATGGGCCGCATAGGGTCCATCATCCACCACGTACTTACAGGAGTTGATGAAGGAGGATTTCCCATGACCAGTGTAACCGAAGAGCTGCAGGAGAACCCGCGAGTATCCCTGATTACCCAGAGCCCCGTTATCTAGGCTGAAGTTCTTGATATAATCCTTCATGGATCGAGAATCCATAGCTGGTTCTGGAGCAGCCGGTTCTGTGTAGAGGAGCTGATTCTATGTAGAGGATCCGATCCTGGGGAGAGGAACTGGTTCTGGTGAGAGGACCCACTTCTGTGTAGAGGAGCTGAATCTGTGTAGAGGAGCCGGTTCTTTGTAGAGGAGCTGGATCTCTGTAGAGGAGCCGGTTCTGGTGAGAAGAGCTGGATCTGTGTAGAGAAGCTGGATCTCTGTAGAGGAGCCGGTTCTGGTGAGAGGAGCTGGATCTGTGTAGAGAAGCTGGATCTCTGTAGAGGAGCCGGTTCTGGTGAGAGGAGCTGGATCTGTGTAGAGAAGCTGGATCTCTGTAGAGGAGCCGGTTCTGGTGAGAGGAGCTGGATCTCTGTAGAGGAGCTGGATCTATGTAGAGGCGCCGGTTCTGGTGAGAGGAGCTGGATCTCTGTAGAGGAGCTGGATCTATGTAGAGGCGCCGGTTCTGGTGAGAGGAGCTGGATCTCTGTAGAGGAGCTGGATCTATGTAGAGGCGCCGGTTCTGGTGAGAGGAGCTGGATCTGTGTAGAGGAGCTGGATCTCTGTAGAGGAGCCAGTTCTGGTGAGAGGAGCTGGATCTCTGTAGAGGAGCTGGATCTCTGTAGAGGAGCTGGATCTCTGTAGAGGAGCCGGTTCTGGTGAGAGGAGCTGGATCTCTGTAGAGGAGCTGGATCTATGTAGAGGAGCTGGATCTCTGTAGAGAAGCTGGATCTCTGTAGAGGAGCCGGTTCTGGTGAGAGGAGCTGGATCTCTGTAGAGGAGCTGGATCTATGTAGAGGCGCCGGTTCTGGTGAGAGGAGCTGGATCTCTGTAGAGGAGCTGGATCTATGTAGAGGCGCCGGTTCTGGTGAGAGGAGCTGGATCTCTGTAGAGGAGCTGGATCTATGTAGAGGCGCCGGTTCTGGTGAGAGGAGCTGGATCTCTGTAGAGGAGCTGGATCTATGTAGAGGTGCCGGTTCTGGTGAGAGGAGCTGGATCTCTGTAGAGGAGCAGGTTCTGTGTAGAGGAGCCGGTTCAGTGTGGAATGGAGCAGTTATTCTCTCTTTCTCAGATATGGAGCAAGTGGAAATATTCACGAAGAGGAAAGTGAAAGTAAAAGTTTGCGCTTCCTGATACGTCTCTATAAAGGACCCCATGTTAACCCTTTATGAAGAAGAAAAAGCTGCCCTTCCCCCTCTCCTTCGCAGGACCCACAGGACCACCCCCAGGGCTCCATTTCTAATATTAAATGGCTCCTTCTTCTGAGGTTTCCTCACTAGTGATGAGTGATCGTGCTCTGTCACTGATTCAGATACTGGGGTACGCTCTTTACTTGATCGAGTATTGAGTCGCCCGCTAGGACAGTGGGGTACTCGGTACCGGGTCCGGTCTTAAAGGGGATATCACGGTGGCTGCGACCCGGTCCGTGGCCCTGTGACTCAATTAAAGGGGAACAGTCTTTTAAGGGGAATTATGAAGGTCTATTTTCGTGACGCCACTTGTGGTTCTCGGTCAGTAGGGACCGACGCCGCTTAAAGGGGTCATCTGGGGTGATGTTATGGTGGCTAGATGGTGATGCTTCCCACTGGTGAAGCGGGGTCCCCAGGGCTCCCAAGGGGTATGGCAAAGATGGTGTATGCCAATGAATAAGTGGAGGACACAAGTTGTAAAGTCTTTACCTGGTTTACTAGTAGTAATAGTCCACAGTCCAGGGTACCAGGCACAAGTGGTGATGTGGTCCGGCCGGCTTGGAGGCAAAGATGATCCCTCCTCCTCCAGACTAGGACATACTGTATATTCATATTTGAGGGAAGCTCCCCTGAATCCGGGCCTTGAGCTCCCCGTCCTCGCCTGGATTCAGAATGTGTTGCATGTGTGTGCTTACCTGGCAAAGAGAATCCTCCTTGCCTCCATGCATGATATCGCCCTCCCCGAAAGGAAGGTAACATCACTGTGACAACCGGTTACCTGGGGTGTTACAGTATCACAGTGCTCGAGTCCCCACCTGCTTTCTTTGTTAGACAGCCAATAATTAGGCGAGGTTGCCTGCGGTACACAGTAATGCCGGAGTCATGTTGGCTACTGGCATTACTGTGATTGGCCGGCGTCATGGGGTGTTATATAAAACTCGGTGATGCGATGCTTCACACACCCTCCTCTGGAAGCAGCTCATGGACAGTTAGGTGAGGCATATAGACAGGGTTTAATTGTTATTGCAGTACGTGTATACCGCTGCTGCACCACTAAAACTAAAGTCCTTAGGGTGACATACTGTTCTCTCTTTAGTAAAACCGCGGTTACCTGCATTCAGTGTAGGGGTAGCTGCTGGAGGAGGGTCAGTTTTGGATTAGAGGCATCTAGGCAGGGTTTATTGCCTTACAGTCCTTCAATAGGTATATGACTTCTGCAACCTAAAAATTGAAGTCCTTTTCAGGGCTACATATTTTCTTTTACCTATTAATAATAAAGTTTGCAGGAATATATTATATACCTAATTTATAACGTGCAAGGCATGCGATAAGTGACGGGGAAGCGGACGTGCTGCTGATGGTGCACGCAGAGACATAAAGCCAATGGAAATGTTCCTTTTTTTCTGGTGTATTCCCATGCACCCCTTTCCACCCCAAAAAGGGTATATGGGTATATACAAAGCTCTCCACAGTTCTGCACCGCCTTAGGCCTCTTTCACACTAGCGTTGTGCACTGCACGTCGCTATGCGTCGTTTTGCAGAAAAAACGCATCCTGCAAAAGTGCTCCGCCCCCGCCTCCCCGCACCTCACAATGGGGTAGCGGATGTGTTGAAAAACAGCATCCGCTGCCCCCGTTGTGCGGCGCTTCCACACTATGCGTCGGTACGCTGCAACGTCGCATAGCGACGTGCAGTGCATGACGCTAGTGTGAAAGTAGCCTTATATCTCCTCTCTCATCTCTGTCTATCGCCCTACACGTGCCCTCCGTTCTACAAATGACCTAAGACTAACATCCCCCGTAATCCGAACCTCGCACCTCCGTCTACAAGACTTCTCTCGTGCTGCGCCAGCTCTCTGGAATGCACTTCCCCAGACGATCAGACTGATACCTAGCCCCGACCTATTCATCTCTTCAAACAAGCCTACCACATCAACTACTCAGTAAACTAACTTTGCCCTGTTCCCTCCTTCCAAATATTACTCTGAATCTGCCCCCTACTATTCATCTGTCTCCACACCCTCCATGCACACGATAACTGCACTTGATACTTGACTATTGCACTTAAACACACGGGCTGATGACCGGATCATGCAGCTTTGTATGAAAATCCCTATGTATTATAATTGCCAGACCTGAAATAACGAGCACTGATCACCTATTGTGACCCCCCATTTCCTTGTAGATTGTAAGATCGCGAGCAGGGACCTCACCCCTAATGTCACTGATTAAATTGTCTTAACTTGTACTGAATTTATTGTCTGTACATGTCCCCGCTTAATTGTAAAGTGCTGCGGAATATGTTGGCGCTATATAAATAAAAATTATTATTATTATTATTATATGTTTCATGGTTTCTACTTTTTCTTGTCCTCCTCCTCCACCATATCAAGAGGGTCATTATGCAGCACTCGTTCTGAATTTTTTGAGGGCCAACATGCTGCCGTCGCTCATAATTTTTTTGTGGTCCTCAGGTCATTCTTGCTCATAAGTTTTAGAGGGTCATCATGCGACCATCGCTCTTAATTTTTCCAGGGTGTGTATGATGCCCTCCTTCATCATTTTAATGGGACGTGTATGAGGCCTTCCTCTACAATTCTCTTACTCATATAAATATATATATATACTCCCAGGGATAAATGTTTTCCAGTCGTTGCACTTACTGCATAGGCTTTACCAGTCTAGGAGTCACACTCCTTAAAAATGGGTAAAGTGTTTTCTGAGGCCTCCACCATGTGTCATCCAGGGTGTATTGCAGTCCCACCTTCTAATTTTTGGCAGCCCTCACACTTAGTGCTTTGGCTTTAAAGTCGAGGCCAATACCTAATAATTGTAACAGAGTGTGTATGAAGCCTCCATTATGTCTATTACCGGGTGCATCAAGTCCCTCTTCCTACAGGCCAACTACAGGAAACTAAGTGTCGTTGTTGGCTGTGTGCGACATTGTGCCTGGATCTGCTACTTCCATCGATGGTTCCTTTGCACGAAGCGCCGTTCAGCTTCCATTAACCCTTTCATTCAATAAGTCAGACCAGTCCTTATAAACAATGTGTCCATCTTGTATTAGGACAAACTGTTGAACAGGCGATTCCAGGTTGTACGTTCTCCTTCTCCATCTTCCACACAATACACTGGGTCCATTCTCAGAGTTACAGTCTGCTCTTTGTTTCCGGCAACAAGTTTCGCAGTGTGATGGGGAGATGTTGCTGTCACCTGTGTTTCCTTAGTATTAGGGTCCTACGGGTCCACATGTATCACTATGTTCCCAGTACCCAGAGTCTTTAGCTATGTTAGTTCCAGGGGCCGCTAGTAAAGACTAAGCTCCCTGTTCTAGTCCTCACAGCAGGCACCTCACCCTCTTGTTAGGGTCTGAAGGAAAAATGCTCGACTTTCCAGTTGACTTCCATTACACTTAGTACTCGAATCGAGCCCGTCCTAGCCTCCGACCTGCTGGATTCGAGTACCGAGCTCTCCAGCATTTTAGTGCTCGATCATCACTAATCCCCACATAACTTTAGAGATGGATCCCCCTGACACTTCTCATTGTCTTTCTCTTTAGATGTCATTATGTTTATATGTCACATGTCCATAAAATAAGAATGGTGACAACATCATAACAAATGTCAAGTGACTTCAGATCTGGACAAAGCTTCATTCCACTGATGGTCGGCAGCAAGGACCTCACCAACCAACAGGAGCAGAACATGGGGGTGAGAAAGGACCTGTCCTCCAAACACCATGTCCTTGAGAAGAGACCCCACTGCACAAACTATGTCACAACCAACACGTCATACTTCATTCTCATACACTATAAAGAGCAAAGTATGTGCCCCCACATCCACCTCTGGGGGCTTCTCTGTCCCCCAGTAGGGTGTGTCAGATCATGCCCTGCATCCCTGCCTAGTAAAATGGGTACGTTTTAGGATAACATGGTTTATTATGTGATAACATGTGTAGAGTATAGTTGTGCAGTTTTATAAGATTAGGGATAGAGTCAGGAAACTATAGCTAAATGTAGGATTTAGTTAGAGTAGTGAGAATGGTAAGAATTGGGTTTACTATAGTGGGGGGCACTGTAGAATAGGAAGTTAGATAATTTCAGGATAGAAGTAGTTAAGGAAATAGGGTATTTCCCAGTTGGGAGGGGTAGGTATAGTCGGACACTTCCTAGTTTAGTTAGTTAGGGAGTTGGATGGAGATTTGTGAGATTTTTCAAGAAACGAGTTCAAGGAAGAACCAATAGTTCAGGGCCACAGAGCTGGAAGTCACGCAGGTACGAGGAAACAGTTGTAGCATGAGATCGTCAGCAGCTAGGTTCAGTGGGTTATCCTGGAACATCCGAGTTCTACGGTCTGGAAAAGGTATGGAAAAGCCACCCTTAATTTCGCTCTTGGAGGGGAAAACGGGAGGGGATCTCCAAGCACGAACTAGTCTGGCTAGTCGGGAAGCTGCGGTACCGGATGGTACGTGTCGGAGACTAAGATTGCCAGGAGATCAGGGGACCGCACAGCTGGAGGGAACTATGACCAGTGAGAATCACGGTGTGGTGTCTGGGACAGAGCTGAACGTGTGGAGTAAAGTTGATATGTTAAAACTGGGCTCAGAGTCTGTCAGTCAGTGTGTGGTGACATCTGGAACTGTGGAACCTGAGGAGATCTCCAATCCAAAAGTGAATGACGTGCACCACACACAAACCACGCGACAGAATGGACATTACATTTTCTTTGCGGGGTGCCAGGGTGTGACAGAACAGCAGCCCCTCACCATGACTACCACCCTGGTCCCCTCACACTCCATCTATATCTATTGAGAATAATATGGCGTTGCTTTCCTGTAGATATAATGGTTCTGGGAAGTATTTCTACAAATGATGGAGGTGGGGTGGTAATATTTGTCTATTCATCCACAAGAGCACAATGCAGTCGGGGGTAGCGTCCTCCTAGAATCACCAGACTCCCCCATCAGACACAGAGAAGTGTGATCCATCCCTGCCCAGGACACGTCTCCTCCATGGCCCAGTGATGGTGGGTTGTGAGGATTCACATGTCTGTATAGAGTGAGTGCAGACCTGTAGCCGGAGGCCGGGGTCCGATGATCCTTCTCAGTCGTGCTGCTCCATAGCTTTCTCCATGTCGTGTACAGAGGCTCAGCACCGCAGACATCCTGTAATCCCCCCATATCGGCCCCTCGTGTTCAGACGTGGCACGCAGCGCTTCTTTCCATCATCAGCACAGGACAGATCACAGGGACAGATCACAGGGACCTATTGGCTTTAGTGACATTACAGGATCTGCTGCTTTATGGGGTCACAGGAGCATAAAAAAAAACAAAATCGGCCCCATTCTCATCCAGAACAGTGGGACGTTTCCTCTAGATGGAGGAAAGGAGAGAAGGGCTGATGTGGATGAGTGTTGATGGAGGGGGATGGGGCGGTGAATGTGGATGGCAAAAGCTCAAGGAAGGTGGACTTAGAAATAAAGCACAAAGTTAAAAGGGAGTACGAAGTGTGGGTTACCGGACTCCTGCCCTGACTCACTGCCATTGAAGTAACTGCTGGACACTTGGCAATGAGGACACTTCCATTGAAGTAAGGACTCATCACCCCCATTTCTGTGAGGACCACCCCTCTATAGGTCTGCGTGCAGACAGGAGCGGCCTAGCACTTCCTGCTGTTGATGGATCTGATATTCGGAGAATATTATTAGTGCCTCTCAGCTCCTGTTCACACATTCGTGTCTTTGTCGCTGATTTTCCCATCTCGTGAGTCTCCTGTGCACATTTGTGGAGGAGGCGCAGCAGGAACCTCCTGTACAATGTGTGAGGGAAACAAATGGGGATAAGTCTGAGTCAGGAGGAAAGTGAAAGTCTGAGCGATTCCTGGAAATGAGCAAACAGAAGAGAAACAGGAGCAGGGGAGTCACGTAGGCAATGTGTGGAGTGGTCAGAGAAAAGATCAGAGACCACAGCAGAGAAACAGGAGCAGGGGAGTCACATAGGCAATGTGTGGAGTGGTCAGAGAAAAGATCAGAGACCACAGCAGAGAAACAGGAGAAGGGGAGTCACATAGGCAATGTGTGGAGTGGTCAGAGAAAAGATCAGAGACCACAGCAGAGAAACAGGAGAAGGGGAGTCACATAGGCAATGTGTGGAGTGGTCAGAGAAAAGATCAGAGAATGCAGCAGAGAAACAGGAGCAGGGGAGTCACGTAGGCAATGTGTGGCGTGGTCAGAGAAAAGATCAGAGACCACAGCAGAGAAACAGGAGCAGGGGAGTCACGTAGGCAATGTGTGGAGTGGTCAGAGAAAAGATCAGAGACCACAGCAGAGAAACAGGAGAAGGGGAGTCACATAGGCAATGTGTGGAGCGGTCAGAGAAAAGATCAGAGACCACAGCAGAGAAACAGGAGAAGGGGAGTCACGTAGGCAATGTGTGGAGTGGTCAGAGAAAAGATCAGAGACTGCAGCAGAGAAACAGGAGCAGGGGAGTCACGTAGGCAATGTGTGGAGTGGTCAGAGAAAAGATCAGAGACTGCAGCAGAGAAACAGGAGCAGGGGAGTCACGTAGGCAATGTGTGGCGTGGTCAGAGAAAAGATCAGAGACCACAGCAGAGAAACAGGAGAAGGGGAGTCACGTAGGCAATGTGTGGAGTGGTCAGAGAAAAGATCAGAGACCACAGCAGAGAAACAGGAGCAGGGGAGTCACGTAGGCAATGTGTGGAGTGGTCAGAGAAAAGATCAGAGACCACAGCAGAGAAACAGGAGCAGGGGAGTCACGTAGGCCATTGTTGTGAATTTGCTTTTTGCTCCCTCTAGTGGTTACTAGTTTTTTGACTCTGGTTTTTCTGTCATTCCTTTTATCCGCACCTGGGTCGTTAGTTAGGGGTGTTGCTATATAAGCTCCCTGGACCTTCAGTTCAATGCCTGGCAACGTAGTTATCAGAGCTAGTCTGCTGTGCTCTTGTCTACTGATCCTGGTTCCAGTTATATCAGCTAAGTCTGCCTTTTGCTTTTTGCTATTTGTTTTGGTTTTGTATTTTTGTCCAGCTTGTTCCAAATCTATATCCTGACCTTTGCTGGAAGCTCTAGGGGGCTGGTGTTCTCCCCCTGGACCGTTAGACGGTTCGGGGGTTCTTGAATTTCCAGTGTGGATTTTGATAGGGTTTTTGTTGACCATATAAGTTACCTTTCTTTATTCTGCTATCAGTAAGCGGGCCTCTCTGTGCTAAACCTGGTTCATTTCTGTGTTTGTCATTTCCTCTTACCTCACCGTCATTATTTGTGGGGGGGCTTCTATCCAGCTTTGGGGTCCCCTTCTCTGGAGGCAAGAAAGGTCTTTGTTTTCCTCTACTAGGGGTAGCTAGATTCTCCGGCTGGCGCGTGTCATCTAGAATCAACGTAGGAATGATCCCCGGCTACTTCTAGTGTTGGCGTTAGGAGTAGATATATGGTCAACCCAGTTACCACTGCCCTATGAGCTGGATTTTTGCATCTCGCAGACTTACACGTTCCTCTGAGACCCTCGCCATTGGGGTCATAACAGTTTGCCAGGCCAGTATTAAATGTTTAATGCGTTGCAGAAGAGGGATTATAAGAAAGAAGATTCTGAGTTTTTTTTTTTTTTTTTTTTCTTCTTCCCCTTTACCTCAGAGTGGCTTGTGTTTGCTGCAGACATGAATGTCCAGACCTTGATTACAAGTGTGGACCAGCTGGCTACTCGTGTGCAGGGCATACAAGACTATGTTATCAGAAATCCTAGGTCAGAACCTAAAATACCGATTCCTGAACTGTTTTCCGGAGACAGGTTTAAGTTTAGGAATTTCGTGAATAATTGTAAATTGTTTTTGTCCCTGAGACCCTGTTCATCAGCAGATTCTGCTCAGCAAGTAAAAATTGTTATTTCGTTCTTACGGGGCGACCCTCAGGATTGGGCTTTTTCGCTGGCGCCAGGAGATCCGGCATTGGCTGATCTTGATGCGTTTTTTCTGGCGCTCGGTTTACTTTATGAGGAACCCAATCTTGAGATTCAGGCAGAAAAGGCCTTGCTGTCTATGTCTCAGGGGCAGGACGAGGCTGAAGTGTATTGCCAAAAATTTCGGAAATGGTCCGTGCTGACACATTGGAACGAGTGTGCACTGGCCGCTAATTTTAGAAATGGCCTTTCTGAAGCCATTAAGAATGTTATGGTGGGTTTTCCCATTCCCACAGGTCTGAATGATACTATGGCACTGGCTATTCAAATTGACTGGCGGTTGCGGGAGCACAAAACCGCAAATTCCCTCATGGTGTTGTCTGAACAGACACCTAATTCGGTGCAATGTGATAGAAAAACCGCAAATTCCCTCATGGTGTTGTCTGAACAGACACCTGATTTAATGCAATGTGATAGAATCCTGACTAGAAATGAGCGGAAAATTCATAGACGCCGGAATGGCTTGTGCTACTACTGTGGTGATTCTACACATGTTATCTCAGCATGCTCTAAACGTATAGCTAAGGTTGTTAGTCCTGTCACCGTTGGTAATTTGCAACCTAAATTTATTCTGTCTGTAACTTTGATTTGCTCACTGTCATCTTATCCTGTCATGGCGTTTGTAGATTCAGGTGCTGCCCTGAGTCTCATGGATCTCTCATTTGCTAAGCGCTGTGGATTTACTCTTGAACCATTAGAAAATCCTATTCCTCATAGGGACTGTGACTGTGCTATAGATTTGATCCCAGGCAGTAAATTTCCTAAGGGAAGACTGTTTAATCTGTCGGTACCTGAACATACCGCTATGCGTTCATATATCAAGGAGTCTCTGGAAAAAGGACATATTCGTCCGTCTTCTTCCCCTCTTGGTGCGGGATTCTTTTTTGTGGCAAAAAAGGACGGATCTTTGAGACCTTGTATTGATTATCGGCTTTTAAATAAGATCACTGTCAAATTTCAGTATCCTTTACCGCTGTTGTCTGACTTGTTTGCCCGGATTAAGGGTGCCAAGTGGTTCACCAAGATAGACCTTCGTGGTGCGTACAACCTTGTGCGCATTAAGCAAGGTGATGAATGGAAAACCGCATTCAATACGCCCGAAGGTCATTTTGAGTACTTGGTGATGCCTTTTGGGCTCTCCAATGCGCCTTCAGTTTTTCAGTCCTTTATGCATGACATTTTCCGGAAGTATCTGGATAAATTTTTGATTGTTTATCTGGATGATATTTTGGTTTTTTCTGATAATTGGGATTCGCATGTGGAGCAGGTCAGGTTGGTCTTTAAAATTTTGCGTGAAAATTCTTTGTTTGTCAAGGGCTCAAAGTGTCTCTTTGGTGTACAGAAGGTTCCCTTTTTGGGGTTCATTTTTTCCCCTTCTGCTGTGGAGATGGACCCAGTCAAGGTCCGAGCTATTCTTGATTGGACTCAGCCCTCGTCAGTTAAGAGTCTTCAGAAGTTCTTGGGCTTCGCTAACTTCTACCGTCGTTTTATCGCTAATTTTTCTAGCATTGTGAAACCTTTGACGGATATGACCAAGAAGGGCTCCGATGTAGCTAACTGGGCTCCTGCTGCCGTGGAGGCTTTCCAGGAGTTGAAACGCCGGTTTACTTCGGCGCCTGTTTTGTGCCAGCCTGACGTCTCACTTCCCTTTCAGGTTGAGGTGGATGCTTCGGAGATTGGGGCAGGGGCCGTTTTGTCGCAGAGAGGCCCTGGTTGCTCTGTTATGAAACCTTGTGCCTTTTTCTCTAGGAAGTTTTCGCCTGCCGAGCGAAATTATGATGTGGGCAATCGGGAGTTGTTGGCCATGAAATGGGCATTTGAGGAGTGGCGTCATTGGCTCGAGGGTGCTAAGCATCGTGTGGTGGTCTTGACTGATCACAAAAATCTGATGTATCTCGAGTCTGCTAAACGCCTTAATCCGAGACAGGCCCGCTGGTCATTGTTTTTCTCCCGCTTTGATTTTGTTGTCTCGTATTTACCAGGTTCAAAGAATGTGAAGGCCGATGCTCTTTCTAGGAGCTTTGTGCCTGATGCTCCTGGAGTCGCTAATCCTGTTGGTATTCTTAAAGATGGAGTTATCTTGTCAGCTATTTCTCCGGATCTGCGACGTGTGTTGCAGAGATTTCAGGCTGATAGGCCTGAGTCTTGTCCACCTGACAGACTGTTTGTCCCGGATAAGTGGACCAGCAGAGTCATTTCCGAGGTTCATTCCTCGGTGTTGGCAGGTCACCCGGGAATTTTTGGCACCAGAGATCTGGTGGCCAGGTCCTTTTGGTGGCCTTCCTTGTCAAGGGATGTGCGGTCATTTGTGCAGTCCTGTGGGACTTGTGCTCGAGCTAAGCCTTGCTGTTCTCGTGCCAGCGGTTTGCTCTTGCCCTTGCCTGTCCCGAAGAGACCTTGGACACATATCTCCATGGATTTCATTTCTGATCTTCCGCTATCTCAGGGCATGTCCGTTATCTGGGTGATATGTGATCGCTTCTCCAAGATGGTCCATTTGGTTCCTTTGCCTAAGCTGCCTTCCTCTTCCGATCTGGTTCCTGTGTTTTTCCAGAACGTGGTTCGGTTGCACGGCATCCCTGAGAATATTGTGTCAGACAGAGGATCCCAGTTCGTTTCCAGGTTCTGGCGATCCTTTTGTAGTAGGATGGGCATTGATTTGTCGTTTTCGTCTGCTTTCCATCCTCAGACTAATGGACAGACGGAGCGAACCAATCAGACTTTGGAGGCTTATTTGAGGTGTTTTGTCTCTGCTGATCAGGACGATTGGGTGACATTCTTGCCGTTGGCTGAGTTTGCCCTTAATAATCGGGCTAGTTCCGCCACCTTGGTTTCGCCTTTTTTCTGCAACTCTGGTTTCCATCCTCGCTTTTCTTCGGGTCATGTGGAGCCTTCTGACTGTCCTGGGGTGGATTCTGTGGTGGATAGGTTGCAGCAGATCTGGAATCATGTGGTGGACAACTTGAAGTTGTCACAGGAGAAGGCTCAGCGCTTTGCCAACCGCCGCCGCGGTGTGGGTCCCCGACTACGCGTTGGGGATTTGGTGTGGCTTTCTTCCCGCTTTGTTCCTATGAAGGTCTCCTCTCCCAAATTTAAACCTCGTTTTATTGGGCCTTACAAGATATTGGAAATCCTTAATCCTGTATCTTTTCGTCTGGATCTTCCTGTGTCGTTTGCTATTCACAATGTATTTCATAGGTCCTTGTTGCGGCGGTACATTGTGCCTGTAGTTCCTTCTGCTGAGCCTCCTGCTCCGGTGTTGGTTGAGGGCGAGTTGGAGTACGTGGTGGAGAAGATCTTGGATTCTCGTCTCTCCAGGCGGAGGCTTCAGTACCTGGTCAAGTGGAAGGGCTATGGTCAGGAGGATAATTCCTGGGTGGTCGCCTCTGATGTTCATGCGGCCGATTTAGTTCGTGCCTTTCATGCCGCTCATCCTGATCGCCCTGGTGGTCGTGGTGAGGGTTCGGTGACCCCTCACTAAGGGGGGGGTACTGTTGTGAATTTGCTTTTTGCTCCCTCTAGTGGTTACTAGTTTTTTGACTCTGGTTTTTCTGTCATTCCTTTTATCCGCACCTGGGTCGTTAGTTAGGGGTGTTGCTATATAAGCTCCCTGGACCTTCAGTTCAATGCCTGGCAACGTAGTTATCAGAGCTAGTCTGCTGTGCTCTTGTCTACTGATCCTGGTTCCAGTTATATCAGCTAAGTCTGCCTTTTGCTTTTTGCTATTTGTTTTGGTTTTGTATTTTTGTCCAGCTTGTTCCAAATCTATATCCTGACCTTTGCTGGAAGCTCTAGGGGGCTGGTGTTCTCCCCCCGGACCGTTAGACGGTTCGGGGGTTCTTGAATTTCCAGTGTGGATTTTGATAGGGTTTTTGTTGACCATATAAGTTACCTTTCTTTATTCTGCTATCAGTAAGCGGGCCTCTCTGTGCTAAACCTGGTTCATTTCTGTGTTTGTCATTTCCTCTTACCTCACCGTCATTATTTGTGGGGGGCTTCTATCCAGCTTTGGGGTCCCCTTCTCTGGAGGCAAGAAAGGTCTTTGTTTTCCTCTACTAGGGGTAGCTAGATTCTCCGGCTGGCGCGTGTCATCTAGAATCAACGTAGGAATGATCCCCGGCTACTTCTAGTGTTGGCGTTAGGAGTAGATATATGGTCAACCCAGTTACCACTGCCCTATGAGCTGGATTTTTGTATTCTGCAGACTTCCACGTTCCTCTGAGACCCTCGCCATTGGGGTCATAACAGGCCATGTGTGGAGTGGTCAGAGAAAAGATCAGAGACCACAGCAGAGAAACAGGAGCAGGGGAGTCACATAGGCAATGTGTGGAGTGGTCAGAGAAAAGATCAGAGACCACAGCAGAGAAACAGGAGAAGGGGAGTCATGTAGGCAATGTGTGGAGTGGTCAGAGAAAAGATCAGAGACCACAGCAGAGAAACAGGAGCAGGGGAGTCACGTAGGCCATGTGTGGAGTGGTCAGAGAAAAGATCAGAGACCACAGCAGAGAAACAGGAGCAGGGGAGTCACGTAGGCAATGTGTGGAGTGGTCAGAGAAAAGATCAGAGACCACAGCAGAGAAACAGGAGAAGGGGAGTCACATAGGCAATGTGTGGAGTGGTCAGAGAAAAGATCAGAGACCACAGCAGAGAAACAGGAGCAGGGGAGTCACGTAGGCAATGTGTGGAGTGGTCAGAGAAAAGATCAGAGACCACAGCAGAGAAACAGGAGCAGGGGAGTCACGTAGGCCATGTGTGGAGTGGTCAGAGAAAAGATCAGAGACCACAGCAGAGAAACAGGAGCAGGGGAGTCACATAGGCAATGTGTGGAGTGGTCAGAGAAAAGATCAGAGACCACAGCAGAGAAACAGGAGAAGGGGAGTCATGTAGGCAATGTGTGGAGTGGTCAGAGAAAAGATCAGAGACCACAGCAGAGAAACAGGAGAAGGGGAGTCACATAGGCAATGTGTGGAGTGGTCAGAGAAAAGATCAGAGACCACAGCAGAGAAACAGGAGAAGGGGAGTCACATAGACAATGTGTGGAGTGGTCAGAGAAAAGATCAGAGACCACAGCAGAGAAACAGGAGCAGGGGAGTCACATAGGCAATGTGTGGAGCGGTCAGAGAAAAGATCAGAGACCACAGCAGAGAAACAGGAGCAGGGGAGTCACGTAGGCAATGTGTGGAGTGGTCAGAGAAAAGATCAGAGACCACAGCAGAGAAACAGGAGAAGGGGAGTCACGTAGGCAATGTGTGGAGTGGTCAGAGAAAAGATCAGAGACCACAGCAGAGAAACAGGAGCAGGGGAGTCACGTAGGCCATGTGTGGAGTGGTCAGAGAAAAGATCAGAGACCACAGCAGAGAAACAGGAGCAGGGGAGTCACGTAGGCAATGTGTGGAGTGGTCAGAGAAAAGATCAGAGACCACAGCAGAGAAACAGGAGAAGGGGAGTCACATAGGCAATGTGTGGAGTGGTCAGAGAAAAGATCAGAGACCACAGCAGAGAAACAGGAGCAGGGGAGTCACGTAGGCAATGTGTGGAGTGGTCAGAGAAAAGATCAGAGACTGCAGCAGAGAAACAGGAGCAGGGGAGTCACGTAGGCAATGTGTGGCGTGGTCAGAGAAAAGATCAGAGACCACAGCAGAGAAACAGGAGCAGGGGAGTCACATAGGCAATGTGTGGAGCGGTCAGAGAAAAGATCAGAGACCACAGCAGAGAAACAGGAGCAGGGGAGTCACGTAGGCAATGTGTGGAGTGGTCAGAGAAAAGATCAGAGACCACAGCAGAGAAACAGGAGAAGGGGAGTCACATAGGCAATGTGTGGAGTGGTCAGAGAAAAGATCAGAGACTGCAGCAGAGAAACAGGAGCAGGGGAGTCACATAGGCAATGTGTGGAGCGGTCAGAGAAAAGATCAGAGACCACAGCAGAGAAACAGGAGAAGGGGAGTCACATAGGCAATGTGTGGAGCGGTCAGAGAAAAGATCAGAGACCGCAGCAGAGAAACAGGAGAAGGGGAGTCATGTAGGCAATGTGTGGAGTGGTCAGAGAAAAGATCAGAGACCGCAGCAGAGAAACAGGAGAAGGGGAGTCACATAGGCAATGTGTGGAGTGGTCAGAGAAAAGATCAGAGACCACAGCAGAGAAACAGGAGCAGGGGAGTCACATAGGCAATGTGTGGAGCGGTCAGAGAAAAGATCAGAGACCACAGCAGAGAAACAGGAGCAGGGGAGTCACGTAGGCCATGTGTGGAGTGGTCAGAGAAAAGATCAGAGACCACAGCAGAGAAACAGGAGAAGGGGAGTCACATAGGCAATGTGTGGAGTGGTCAGAGAAAAGATCAGAGACCGCAGCAGAGAAACAGGAGAAGGGGAGTCACGTAGGCAATGTGTGGAGTGGTCAGAGAAAAGATCAGAGACCAGAGCAGAGAAACAGGAGAAGGGGAGTCACATAGGCAATGTGTGGAGTGGTCAGAGAAAAGATCAGAGACCGCAGCAGAGAAACAGGAGAAGAGGAGTCATGTAGGCAATGTGTGGAGTGGTCAGAGAAAAGATCAGAGACCGCAGCAGAGAAACTGGAGCAGGGGAGTCATGTAGGCAATGTGTGGAGTGGTCAGAGAAAAGATCAGAGACCGCAGCAGAGAAACAGGAGCAGGGGAGTCACATAGGCAATGTGTGGAGTGGTCAGAGAAAAGATCAGAGACCACAGCAGAGAAACAGGAGCAGGGGAGTCACGTAGGCCATGTGTGGAGTGGTCAGAGAAAAGATCAGAGACCGCAGCAGAGAAACAGGAGCAGGGGAGTCACGTAGGCAATGTGTGGAGTGGTCAGAGAAAAGATCAGAGACCGCAGCAGAGAAACAGGAGCAGGGGAGTCACGTAGGCAATGTGTGGAGTGGTCAGAGAAAAGATCAGAGACCACAGCAGAGAAACAGGAGAAGGGGAGTCACATAGGCAATGTGTGGAGTGGTCAGAGAAAAGATCAGAGACCACAGCAGAGAAACAGGAGAAGGGAGTCACGTAGGCAATGTGTGGAGTGGTCAGAGAAAAGATCAGAGACCACAGCAGAGAAACAGGAGAAGGGGAGTCACGTAGGCAATGTGTGGAGTGGTCAGAGAAAAGATCAGAGACCACAGCAGAGAAACAGGAGAAGGGGAGTCACATAGGCAATGTGTGGAGTGGTCAGAGAAAAGATCAGAGACCACAGCAGAGAAACAGGAGAAGGGGAGTCACGTAGGCAATGTGTGGAGTGGTCAGAGAAAAGATCAGAGACCACAGCAGAGAAACAGGAGAAGGGGAGTCACGTAGGCAATGTGTGGAGTGGTCAGAGAAAAGATCAGAGACCACAGCAGAGAAACAGGAGAAGGGGAGTCACGTAGGCAATGTGTGGAGTGGTCAGAGAAAAGATCAGAGACCACAGCAGAGAAACAGGAGCAGGGGAGTCACATAGGCAATGTGTGGAGTGGTCAGAGAAAAGATCAGAGACCACAGCAGAGAAACAGGAGAAGGGGAGTCACATAGGCAATGTGTGGAGCGGTCAGAGAAAAGATCAGAGACCACAGCAGAGAAACAGGAGCAGGGGAGTCACGTAAAAATGTGTGGAGCGGTCAGAGAAAAGATCAGAGACCACAGCAGAGAAACAGGAGAAGGGGAGTCACGTAGGCAATGTGTGGAGTGGTCAGAGAAAAGATCAGAGACCACAGCAGAGAAACAGGAGCAGGGGAGTCACGTAGGCAATGTGTGGAGTGGTCAGAGAAAAGATCAGAGACCACAGCAGAGAAACAGGAGCAGGGGAGTCACGTAGGCAATGTGTGGAGTGGTCAGAGAAAAGATCAGAGACCACAGCAGAGAAACAGGAGCAGGGGAGTCACGTAGGCAATGTGTTGAGCGGTCAGAGAAAAGATCAGAGACCACAGCAGAGAAACAGGAGCAGGGGAGTCACGTAGGCAATGTGTGGAGTGGTCAGAGAAAAGATCAGAGACCACAGCAGAGAAACAGGAGAAGGGGAGTCACGTAGGCCATGTGTGGAGTGGTCAGAGAAAAGATCAGAGACCACAGCAGAGAAACAGGAGAAGGGGAGTCATGTAGGCCATGTGTGGAGCGGTCAGAGAAAAGATCAGAGACCACAGCAGAGAAACAGGAGCAGGGGAGTCATGTAGGCAATGTGTGGAGAGGTCAGAGAAAAGATCAGAGACCGCAGCAGAGAAACAGGAGCAGGGGAGTCACGTAGGCAATGTGTGGAGTGGTCAGAGAAAAGATCAGAGACCGCAGCAGAGAAACAGGAGAAGGGGAGTCACATAGGCAATGTGTGGAGCGGTCAGAGAAAAGATCAGAGACCACAGCAGAGAAACAGGAGAAGGGGAGTCACGTAGGCAATGTGTGGAGTGGTCAGAGAAAAGATCAGAGACCACAGCAGAGAAACAGGAGCAGGGGAGTCACGTAGGCAATGTGTGGAGTGGTCAGAGAAAAGATCAGAGACCACAGCAGAGAAACAGGAGCAGGGGAGTCACGTAGGCAATGTGTGGAGTGGTCAGAGAAAAGATCAGAGACCACAGCAGAGAAACAGGAGCAGGGGAGTCACGTAGGCAATGTGTTGAGCGGTCAGAGAAAAGATCAGAGACCACAGCAGAGAAACAGGAGCAGGGGAGTCACGTAGGCAATGTGTGGAGTGGTCAGAGAAAAGATCAGAGACCACAGCAGAGAAACAGGAGAAGGGGAGTCACGTAGGCCATGTGTGGAGTGGTCAGAGAAAAGATCAGAGACCACAGCAGAGAAACAGGAGAAGGGGAGTCATGTAGGCCATGTGTGGAGCGGTCAGAGAAAAGATCAGAGACCACAGCAGAGAAACAGGAGCAGGGGAGTCATGTAGGCAATGTGTGGAGAGGTCAGAGAAAAGATCAGAGACCGCAGCAGAGAAACAGGAGCAGGGGAGTCATGTAGGCAATGTGTGGAAAGGTCAGAGAAAAGATCAGAGACCGCAGCAGAGAAACAGGAGAAGGGGAGTCACATAGGCAATGTGTGGAGTGGTCAGAGAAAAGATCAGAGACCACAGCAGAGAAACAGGAGCAGGGGAGTCACATAGGCAATGTGTGGAGTGGTCAGAGAAAAGATCAGAGACCACAGCAGAGAAACAGGAGCAGGGGAGTCACGTAGGCAATGTGTGGAGTGGTCAGAGAAAAGATCAGAGACCGCAGCAGAGAAACAGGAGCAGGGGAGTCACATAGGCAATGTGTGGAGTGGTCAGAGAAAAGATCAGAGACCACAGCAGAGAAACAGGAGCAGGGGAGTCACATAGGCAATGTGTGGAGTGGTCAGAGAAAAGATCAAATAAACGAATTGCAGAAGGAACGTGCTCACGTGAGAATATATATATATACAGTATATCTCGAAGTAACAAAGGAAGTAAAAAATTACCCGTGAGACTGGACCAGTGAGTAAAAGCGTGGATAATCGGATATCAATTGAAACAACCAAAGAAAAAGTACCAGAACCGACCATATAATCCACAAAAATAAGATTTATTTACTAAGTTATAACATTAAAAGCACCATAGTGCAGGGAAAAGTTACAGGAATGTCCAGAAAAAGACGCTGTCTCAGGTCAAATGTATACATATGCGAGGCACCATGTGATAAAAACAAAGCCTATACTTTTAGTGCTAAGAGGACACAAGATCCAACAATAAGAATAATATAAACCACAGTGTAGGTGGTGAAACGAAAAAAATGGAAATTGAATGTCTCCAAAAATGAGAATGATTCAAATAAAGTGAGATTCCAAAAAATCAACCCAGTGAAATGAATATACAATCATAAGATATGTGCTGGCATATATAGGTAGGCACTTATAAATTAGTGCGGAGCTGGTGGTGATCGTGGGGTCACAGGGAATTGTGATAAGAATTAGGTTACAAAAACTTACAAAGTATAGTGTGGGACCCAGGCTCCAGGACAGCGTCCACCCCAACGCGCGTTTCGGCGCTAATGCCTTCGAAGGCTATACACTATACTTTGTAAGGCCAGAGCAGAGACTACAGTAGAGACTGCATCCGAGAAAAGAGTAGAGACCGCAGCAGAAACTAGAGCAGAGACCAAATCAGAGGCCAGAGTAGAGACCGCAGCAGAGACCACAGCAGAGACCGAAGCAGAAACTGCAGCAGAGACCACTGCAAAGACCAAAGCAGGGACCAGAGCAGAGACCAGAGCAGAGACCAGAGCAGAGACCGCAGCAGAGACCAGTGCAGAGACTGCAGAAGAGACCAGAGTACAGACCACAGCATAGACCATAATAGAGACTGCAGCAGGGACCAGGGCAGAGACCGCAGCAGAGACCAGAGCAGAGACTGAATCGGAGGCCAGAGTAGAGACCGCAGCAGAGACCAGAGTAGAGACCGCAGCAGAGACCAGAGCAGAGACTGAATCGGAGGCCAGAGTAGAGACCGCAGCAGAGACCAGAGCAGAGACCAAATCAGAGGCCAGAGTAGAGACCGCAGCAGAGACCACAGCAGAGACCGAAGCAGAAACTGCAGCAGAGACCACTGCAAAGACCAAAGCAGGGACCAGAGCAGAGACCAGAGCAGAGACCAGGGCAGAGACCCGTGCAGAGACTGCAGAAGAGACCAGAGTACAGACCACGGCATAGACCAGAATAGAGACTGCAGCAGGGACCAGAGCAGAGACCGCAGCAGAGACCAGAGCAGAGACTGAATCGGAGGCCAGAGTAGAGACTGCACAGAGACCAGAGCAGAGGCCACAGCATAGACCATAATAGAGACTGCAGCAGGGACCAGAGCAGAGACCGCAGCAGAGACCAGAGCAGAGACTGAATCGGAGGCCAGAGTAGAGACCGCAACAGAGACCAGAGTAGAGACTGCACAGAGACCAGAGCAGAGGCCACAGCATAGACCAGAATAGAGACCGCAGCAGAGACCAGAGTAGAGACCACAGCAGAGACAAGAGCAGAGACCGCAGCAGAGACCAGAGCAGAAACTGCAGCAGAGACCTGAGTAGAGAATGCACCAGAGACCAGAATAATGACTGCAGCAGAGACCAGTGAGAGACCACAGCAGCAGCAACCAGAGCAGAGACTGAGTCAGAGGCCAGAGTAGATAGAGACTGCACAGAGACCAGAGCAGAGGCCACAGCAGCAGCAACTCTGTGGATTCTTTCTCAGGTCTCGCTCACACGAATGTATAATTCAGACAAGTACAATCCAATAACCTACGGGCAGCACTCGGATGTTATAATGAGGCCGTGCAGATCTGCGTTTTTTCTCCTCTGTACTCAGCGCGCTGCAATAGTGCGAGAAAATAATCTCATGCGGTCCGGACCATAGGAGCGACATCTGATTACTACAGATACATTACAAGTATGGGACAGGAAACTGTAATTGTTCCTGTAAGTGATTAATCGCTGCTGAGTACAAAAAGGCATCGTACACGGATGACGATTTCTGTTGTGATCTCTTGGTGATGACTTTGTGTGATGATCTTTTTGCCAGAAGCTTGCTTCACCAGGTGGCAATGGACTCTGTGGATCCAGACCAGGAGTCCCTGTGTAAGTCCAGATCCCTGTGTCTGTGTTATAGCCCCTGGGATCTTTTAAATGGAGTGGCTTGCCCTGAGCCTGTCCTTGAAAGCTCTATTAACAGCTGCCAGGCTTCCCCCTACAGTGCAACTGTGACACCACCTAGCCCAAATGATAGCTTATCAATCAGTGCTCCCCCTCGCGGATGAATCTCCACCCACCTAGTCTGATTGACAGCTGCTCAGTGACCCTACCCTGCTGATGAACTTCCAACCACTTAGCCTGATTGACAGTTCATCAGTGCTCCTCCTTGCTGATGAATCTCCGTTCACCCAGCCTGATTAACAGCACCTCAGTGCTCCTCCTCCTGCTAATGAATCTCCACCCATCTAGTCTGATTGGCAGCTCCTTATTGTTCCTCCCCTGCTCAAAAATCTCCACCCACCTCAGCTGACTGGCAGTTGAACAGTGCTCCTCCCCATCAACCTAGCCTGACTGGCGGCCCCTCAATGCTCCTCTTCCTGCTGATGAATCTCCACCTGTAAGGAAAATATGAATTATTTTCCATTGTTTGGGGTATACAACCAGAGCTGGCCTACTACTCTTCCCATCATTGGTTTCTGAAGGACCAAATCCTTCCTGCAGCCCCTCTCCCACTCTGAGTTTCCACCCTCCTCCCTTCAGGCAAATGGTCAGTGTGGAATGCGAGTTTTTTTTGCCTGCCTGCATGAGCAGAGCTGAATGTGTTTCCCCTCCAAAGATTGCTTTGTCTTATAAGCAAAGCACTCAAAGTCAAACTCAATAAGACACATTAATCCTAGAAACATGAAAATTAGATTTCCAGGATCTGGGCACTTGGGGTTACACATGGCAGCGTTTTGCAGCATTTAGGGCTATCAGAAAGCTGAGAAATTAATTTCTGCCCACCAGCAAATCACAAACATACCGTGCTTGGACTCTATAGAACGGTAAAATCGCAGGGGAAAAAATAATGCCATTATCGTTAGCCTGTGAGCTTCCAAGCCAAAGATATGAAAAGGCATTATCCATAACTTTCCAAGCTATGTGAACCTCCAGAAAACAGACCATATGTGAGGTCAGCAAAGTGTGAGTTCTTAGCTTTATGGCCAAAGCATAAAACAAGAACGTCCATCTTGGGCATTCATTCAGAGCGAGGAGAGACAGCTGAAACACTATTCTGTGGTACTGGATCATTTCTTTGAGACCTCTCCTCCCCTTTATCGACAAGTCATACCTGTTACTGAGATTTAGTACGTTTCGCATTTTCATCCCTTTTATTTCATAACTGTTTGTACATACTTGTATTTTGTTTCTTTTGTACTATCATTTGTATCTGTTGTAAACACTGCCAATTTTTTCTGGAGTAATCTTATAAATTTGCTAGCTTTGTTCTTCTTGCTCTATGAGCAATCCGCCACGTACTCCACACAAATTCACGTTACCAATGGGCGTCCGATCCCCCTATAAGAGGTCGGTGGTGGCAGCATAGTTGTTATATTTATGTGGTGTTGGGGACTTGATGGTGACTGGATCGTGGTATATATATCTTCCTATCAGGAACCGGTGGTATACTTCCTGTCACATCACGTGCCGCAATATTCAACATAAATTAGAGCAGCTCCGGTCACTTTCTTATGCTCTGTCAATACCCTTATTGGCCAGCAGGGTAAGGGGGCACCAGATAGCTGCAAGTTAATGACAAAAAGTGAAGTTTTGCTTACACCACCCATCTAGCCTGATTGGCAGTTCCCAAGTGCTCCTTCACTACTGCTGAATCTCCATGCACCTAGCCTGATTGATAGCTGCTCAGTGTGCCTCCCCTGCTAATGAATCTCCACCCACCTAGCCTGATTGACAGCTGCTCAGTGTGCCTCCCCAGCTGATGAATCTCCACCCACGGAGCCTGATTGATAGCTGCTCAGTGTGCCTCCCCTGCTGATGAATCTCCACCCACCTAGCCTGATTGATAGCTGCTCAGTGTGCCTCTCCTGTTGATGAATCTCCACCCATCTAGCCTGATATACAGCTGCTCAGTGTGCCTCCCCTGCTGAATCTCCACCCACCTAGCCTGATTGACAGCTGCTCAGTGTGCCTCCCCTGCTGATGAATCTCCACCCACCTAGCCTGATTGATAGCTGCTCAGTGTGCCTCCCCTGCTGATGAATCTCCACCCACCTAGTCTGATTGATAGCTGCTCAGTGTGCCTCCCCTGCTGATGAATCTCCACCCAACTAGCCAGATTGATAGCTGCTCAGTCTGCCTCACCTGATGATGAATCTCTGCTCACCTAGTCTGATTGACAGCTGCTCAGTGTGCCTCCCCTGCTGAATCTCCACCCATCTAGCCTGATTGACAGCTGCTCAGTGTGCCTCCCCTGGTGATGAATCTCCACCCACCTAGTCTGATTGATAGCTGCTCAGTGTGCCTCACCTGCTGATAAATCTCCACCCACCTAGCCTGATTGATAGCTGCTCAGTGTGCCTCCCCTGGCGATGAATCTCCACCCACCTAGTCTGATTGATAGCTGCTCAGTGTGCCTCCCCTGCTGATGAATCTTCACCCACCTAGTCTGATTGATAGCTGCTCAGTGTGCCTCCCCTGCTGATGAATCTCCACCCATCTAGCCTGATTGACAGCTGCTCAGTGTGCCTCCCCTGGTGATGAATCTCCACCCACCTAGTCTGATTGATAGCTGCTCAGTGTGCCTCACCTGCTGATAAATCTCCACCCACCTAGCCTGATTGATAGCTGCTCAGTGTGCCTCCCCTGGCGATGAATCTCCACCCACCTAGTCTGATTGATAGCTGCTCAGTGTGCCTCCCCTGCTGATGAATCTTCACCCACCTAGTCTGATAGCTGCTCAGTGACTCCCATTCTGATGAATCTCCACCCACCTAGCCTGATTGATAGCTGCTCAGTGTGCCTCCCCTGCTGATGAATCTCCACCCACCTAGCCTGATTGATAGCTGCTCAGTGTGCCTCCCCTGCTGATGAATCTCCACCCACGGAGCCTGATTGATAGCTGCTCAGTGTGCCTCCCCTGGTGATGAATCTCCACCCACCTAGCCTGATTGATAGCTGCTCAGTGTGCCTCCCCTGCTGATGAATCTCCACCCACGGAGCCTGATTGATAGCTGCTCAGTGTGCCTCCCCTGGTGATGAATCTCCACCCACCTAGTCTGATTGATAGCTGCTCAGTGTGCCTCCCCTGCTGATGAATCTCCACCCACGGAGCCTGATTGATAGCTGCTCAGTGTGCCTCCCCTGATGAATCTCCACCCACGGAGCCTGATTGATAGCTGCTCAGTGTGCCTCCCCTGGTGATGAATCTCCACCCACGGAGCCTGATTGATAGCTGCTCAGTGTGCCTCCCCTGGTGATGAATCTCCACCCACCTAGCCTGATTGATAGCTGCTTAGTGTGCCTCCCCTGCTGATGAATCTCCACCCACCTAGCCTGATTGATAGCTGCTCAGTGTGCCTCCCCTGCTGATGAATCTCCACCCACGGAGCCTGATTGATAGCTGCTCAGTGTGCCTCCCCTGGTGATGAATCTCCACCCACCTAGTCTGATTGATAGCTGCTCAGTGTGCCTCCCCTGCTGATGAATCTCCACCCACCTAGCCTGATTGATAGCTGCTCAGTGTGCCTCCCCTGCTGATGAATCTCAACCCATCTAGCCTGACTGACAGCTGCTCAGTGTGACTCCCCTGATGAATCTCCACCCACCTAGTCTTATTGATAGCTGCTCAGTGTGCCTCCCCTGGTGATGAATCCACCCACCTAGCCTGATAGCTGCTCAGTGTGCCTCCCCTGCTGATGAATCTCCACCCACGGAGCCTGATTGATAGCTGCTCAGTGTGCCTCCCCTGCTGATGAATCTCCACCCACCTAGCCTGATTGATAGCTGCTCAGTGTGCCTCCCCTGCTGATGAATCTCCACCCATCTAGCCTGACTGACAGCTGCTCAGTGTGCCTCCCCTGATGAATCTCCGCCCACCTAGCCTGATTGACAGCTGCTCAGTGTGCCTCCCCTGCTGATGAATCTCCACCCACGGAGCCTGATTGATAGCTGCTCAGTGTGCCTCCCCTGGTGATGAATCTCCACCCACCTAGTCTGATTGATAGCTGCTTAGTGTGCCTCCTCTGCTGATGAATCTCCACCCACGGAGCCTGATTGATAGCTGCTCAGTGTGCCTCCCCTGGTGATGAATCTCCACCCACCTAGCCTGATTGATAGCTGCTCAGTGTGCCTCCCCTGCTGATGAATCTCCACCCATCTAGCCTGACTGACAGCTGCTCAGTGTGCCTCCCCTGCTGATGAATCTCCACCCATCTAGCCTGACTGACAGCTGCTCAGTGTGCCTCCCCTGATGAATCTCCGCCCACCTAGCCTGATTGATAGCTGCTCAGTGTGTCTCCTGCTTCTTGTTGCTGTAGTTCCACCCACATAGCCCAAGATGAACATAAGCCAAACTATTTGCCCAAGGACAGATCACTGCTGAAATGAACTTCATAAGTTTTACTTGTTTTTTTCCATGAAAGAGATATAATAAAATGTATGCTACTGCAGGGGTGTAATAACAAGTAAGTAATAATGCAATAACACCAATATAACCCCAGTGGCCTCCATAACAGTCATACTTGTAGATTGTGAGCCCTCGCGGGCAGGGTCCTCTCATCTTCTGTACCAGTGGTGACTTGTATTGATTACTGTGCTTGTTTTTTATGTACACCCCTCCTCACATGTAAAGCGCCATGGAATAAATGGCGCTATAATAATAAATAATAATACCAGGTGACACTCGAGTTTAGCAGACATTCAGTTGTGTGGAAAAGTATTTGCCGCCTTCCCGAGTTCCTATCCTTTGCATGTTTGACACACTTAAATATTTTGGTCACCAAAAAAATGTTAATATTAAACGAAGTTAATACAAGTAATCACAAAATGCAGTTTATAAATTAAGGTCTTTATTTTTAAGGAAAAAATAAATCCAAACCTACAGGGTCCTGTGTGAAATAGTGATTGCCTTCTAAAACTAATACCTGGCTGGGCCCTTAGCTCCAACAACTGCAATCAAACATTTGTGATAACTGGCAATGAGTCTTTTATAAAGCTCTGGAGGAATTTTGGCCGCTATCTTCAGAATTGTTGTAATTCAGCCACATTGGCAGTTTCCGAACATGAACCGCCTTTTTTAAAGTCATTACAGCATCTCAGTCGGATTAAGGTCAAGACTTTGACTAGGCCACTCCAAAGTCTTAATTTAGCTTTTCTTAACCCATTCAGGGGTGGACTTGCTGGTGTGTTTTGGATCTTTATCCTGCTGCATAACCCAAGTGCGCTTCAGCTTAAGGTTACGAACAGATGGCCCGACATTGTTCTTCAGGATTTTTTGGTAGACTGCAGAATTCATGGCACCATTTAACACAGCAAGCATTTCAGGTCCTGAAACAGCAAAACAGCCCCAGATCATCACACTACCACCACCATATTTTACTCTTGGTATGATGTTCCTTTTCTGAAATGCTGTGTTACTTCTACACTGTATGTAATGGGACATACACTTTCCAAAAAGTTCAACTTTTGTCTCATAAGGACTCAGAGTATTCTCCCAAAAGTCTTGGGGATCATAGCAAAATGGAGATGAGACTTAATGTTCTTATTTCTCAGCAGTGGTTTTTGTCTTTGACCTCTGCCATGCAGGCCATTTTTGCCCAGTCTCATTCTTATGGTGGAGTCAGGACTACTGACCTTAACTGGGACAAGTGAGACCTGCAGTTCTCTGAATGTTGGGGTCTTTTGTGACTTCTTGGATGAGTGATCGCTGAGCTCTAGGGATAACTTTGGTCGACCGTCCACTCCAGGGACAGAATAGGGTAAAATGGGGTGCACTCAGTCAATTTAAGGTGAGGTGCAGGTGTCATGGACTAAAAAAGTCCCAGTAATCAAATATTGTTCGGGAGACACCGCACACTCTAGTGATCAATTATGCAAGATAGTGTGAATTTATTCAACATAACTCAATATAAGTAACACATGGGAGCAATTCTACAAACATAAGGTAAGCGATCAAATTTAGTAACATAACATGACGTTTCGACTCTCCCGAGTCTTAATCATACCATTGCTAAAAGACAAAAACAGAACATTGGTAAATACAAACATATAGTATGTACATATATACAAGTCTAGAAAGTACATGCATAGTACACCATCAGTCCATTAGAGAAATTTCAAAGAGGTATGTCAAGCAACCATAGACCCTGAAAAGCACCAATGAATACACCGAGGTGAATAAAATGCTTATGATATCATGGATGTGGAGGATATAGGTGGTCTAGAGGTCAAAGTGGTATAGACTACTGGAGCTCCTTAGGCTTGTCCTCTATTAAAACTTTTTTTGTATAAGGACACATATTATATCCAAACGCGTGGGACCGCAATGGGCTCAAACGTAGCCCCGGCCTATGCCAACGCATTTATGAATCAGTTTGAAATTGAGCACATCTATGAGAATGAACTCTTTACAACACATGTCATTAACTATGTTCGTTACATAGATGACATCTTCATATGGACAGGGACAGCTGACACTTTGGACCAATTCTTTGTGTATCTTAACTCAATCTCCCCAGAGCTACAGTTTACCATTCACTATAACGCCCATGAAATTTCATTCCTTGACACCTTAGTAATTAAAGATGACAATGGTAATCTCACAACCAACATATTCACGAAACCTTCGGACTGTAACAACCTACTGCATTATTCGAGTTGTCACCCAAAGACAACAAAAAACAGTCTCCCACGATCGCAATTTAAGAGGGTCTCTCGTATTGTAACTGACCCTACTTTGCACCAGAATAGGTTGGACACCATGGCTCTCAAATTCCAAGAAAGACAGTACCCTCTTAAACTTTTGGATCAAGAGAAATCACGGATCAACTCCCCACACTCCTCGCCTACAACCTAAGGAGAGATTACCTTTTGTGCACACACATCACCCCTTCATGCCCAAAATACAGTTATTAAAAAACATTGGTCTTTGTTACACAAAGCCTACCCCACTGTGGAATCATTTCAGTCACCACCTCTAATGAGCACGAGGAGACCCAAGAACATCAAAGATCACCTAGTACGGGCCGACATCGGTAGCACACAACCTCAGACCACACAGAGGCTTCTTGCCAGCCGTCGACAGGGCACTTTTCCATGTCTTAATTGTGGAGCATGCTCGAATGTCATTAAATCGGATAATGTCACTCATCCTAGGACAGGGAAATCGTATCCCATACAGGGCTTCTTTACTTACGATACTAACTTCGCAATCTATGTAATCAAGTGCCCTTGTGGCCTTTTATATATTGGTGAGACCACACAACATGTCAAAGACCGCATAGTGAGTCACAAATCTACGATTTGGTGTGGCAAAACATGGCTTCCCATCCCTGATTATTTTATTACCCACAATCATACTGAGGCCCAATTAAAGTTTCAGATACTCGAGCAGGTCCATCGTCCCAGAAGAGGGGGCAACCACGTCAAATTACGTAAAAGCAGAGAAACCTTCTGGATACACACGTTAGACACCCTCTCGCCCAGGGGTTTGAATAGGGAAATAGACTGGCTTATATGTTAAAATTCCAGCATTAACCATTTGTTTTGTCTTTTAGACCCGCTGAATACTCATCACACAGGTGAGTTATCATCACAGTTCCCCCTTTTTATTTTGTTCATATTTTTTCCTTCTCCATTCTTTTATCTTTTTATTTTTCATTTATTTTTTATTTTTCATTTATCTTTCTATTTTTCCCTACATTTTTTCGCATTATTTTGCCGCATTAATCTTGTCTCTTTTTTTATTTTTCTTCTTATGGATTACTTTCTATTTTTATTATTCATTATTTATTCACGTTTTTTCATCATTTTTTCATCCCCTTTTTTGTGTATGCACAGCCTTTTCTCTGTTCTGAACACTGGATATCAACATTTGATCATCTTTTACGATACCCACCATTAGCAATCATCCTAATTCGGCATGGTCCCATTAATCCCATGTCACATACTACTGACATTACCCCCAGTCCACAGCCTCCACCTTGCGGCATTCTACTGTATACATCATTTTGATGTCTATCCTTGTATTTTGTCTTTTTTATATATTTTTTTTGCTGACATTTCTCCCAATCATCCAGGTAATATTCTCTTTCCATTATTATTTTCATATTTTCAATATTCATTTATCTTATTTTGTCTTTTATTTGTATTTTTTCATCTCTCATTCTATTTTTCTTTTTTTTCCAAATCTCATTAGCCAGTATCTATTAGCCTCCCCATATTCATTAGATTACCCCATTTCAGTGTCATGCTTTCATCCAACATGGTCCCAGACACCCTTGTATATGCAGGGT
The DNA here is from genome assembly GCF_051348905.1 of Ranitomeya variabilis. Classification (NCBI taxonomy): domain Eukaryota; kingdom Metazoa; phylum Chordata; class Amphibia; order Anura; family Dendrobatidae; genus Ranitomeya; species Ranitomeya variabilis. Next base: position 3,812,074 of record NC_135238.1, read on the forward strand.
CCACCCAACATGGCCGCCGCTATTTCGTACATATGCCTGGTTACCCTAGTTACATGTACACAGGCGCCTCCACACTCTGCGGATGGCCGGGGCGGGACTTCCGGTCCGGATGACGAACTTCCAGTCCGGCGGTCACTGCTCGTATTTAACAGCCCCATCCTGACTTCTCTCTACACGCCGGCATCTGGAAGGCGCGGGAGCGCTGCCATCCTAGACGCATATCGCAGGTAATGCAGGGCTCTGCCGGTGAGACCACCTACCAGTGTCCTCCATGTTCTCTACAGGTAGTCACCAATTGAGACCAACGTTCTCCCCAATAGAGCCGGTCTGTGGTGGCAACCTTAAAGCTCAATCCAGCACGTTCCCTGACCAAGGGTGTCCATTATTCTTCATTTTTAGGCCCCACACACAGGGCAACAAACGACCGTGGGCTATATATTACCTCACCATCAACTAGGTATTTAACCAGGGACCCTCTGTGTATTACCGTAATCTAGCCTCACCTTTGGTTTCATGATGCTGATCTGTATTCCTTACCCTACCCATCCTACCCATGTTTCTAAAACTAAGGATTTGCTACCTTTAAGCATTATTACCACCATACCAAGGTAACTAGTGTCTACTGTCACCTTTCCTGTCTCCTCCTGGTCTATACCACTGTGACCTCTAGACCACCTATATCCTCCACATCCATGATATCATAAGCATTTTATTCACCTCGGTGTATTCATTGGTGCTTTTAAGGGTCTATGGTTGCTTGACATACCTCTTTGAAATTTCACTAATGGACTGATGGTGTACTATGCATGTACTTTGTAGACTTGTATATATGTACATACTATATGTTTGTATTTACCAATGTTCTGCGCTGGGTGCTACCTACTTGGCTGGAGCGACACCATAGAGGCCAGTGATTGGCTGCTGTTTAGTCACATGGTTAGGCGGCTCATCATAATGAAACTTTACACCATTCATTCCACATGATCACATTTTTTATGATTATTACAACCCCCATAATACACACAATAGGGACATCGCTCGGTAACTGAAGAGGGACAAATCGAATTCAGGCAATCAGAATTCACGATGAATTTCACTAAAAATTTATAATTCGATTCACTGGAATGCAGGACTGAGAAGGGAAAAGTAATACAAAGCCCTTCTTACTCACCTCTCCCCAGTCCAGCGCGCCGCTCCCTGGTCCCAGTCCTCCGCTGACTCACATCTTTGCTCTGGCTCAGGTCTTCACATTATTGCACCGCCGGCACTGACTTGTCCTGAGCGGGTATTATAACATCACACCGTCACTGGGGACTAGTCAGCACCGGTGGGACCGAACAGGGAAGACATAAGAGAAGACCGTGGGAGTAAGCGAGCCAGCGGAGGAGCAGGCGGGGAGCTGCAGCACCAGAAGTGAGGGCCAAGGACAGGTGAGTAGAATATTTGTGTATTTTGACCCTTCTGCTTATTTTGCCCCGGGGTCTGGGGAAACTTCAGAACATGATAAGCGGCTTTCACCAGAAATTCATTTTCATCCAGTAAAATTGTCCAGAATTGAATTTCCCAGCCAAATCCGAGCAGATGTGGAAGTAGAATTTTGGCAGATTCGCTCATCAATAATGGCAACGTCTCGTTATGGACCTACAGATAATCCAAGCATCCGGGACACTGCACATTCAGGAATCAGGTGAAAATAAGCCTCAGTGTAGAAGCGTCTGTCACTACAGCAGGGAACCTTACCGGCCTTATAAGAGTCGATTTATCAGGACCAAATCCCAGTGCACATTCCTTAAAAAAAATACTGAATATGTGATGAAATCATGGTGAGATGGGGTGGGGGGCACTCGTCATGGTTCTGGCTGTTTCCATTGAGGACAGTACAGGAGAGAAGATTAGATCATCTGTTCTGCAGTTCCTGTAGGGAGGAGACTTTGATCAACTCTTTGGTTTCTTTTTACCCCCCTCAGATGCCTCCAGTAGATCGTTTATTAATGTTTCACCAATCTGCACCTGAGTCTTCAGATTCTGGATTTCCTCGTCCTTTTGCTGTATTCTACGTCTCAGCTCCTCTATCTGCTCGTCCGCTTCTCTCAGACTTTGTGTCTCTGCAGGCTTTGGCCCCGGATTAGACATTACAGTATTCCATTGTGTTCTGTCCCATGAAGAACCTTCTCCCTTCCACTCGTATTTCTTCACGTCCTGATTAGCACCTGTTTTATCAGCTTCTTGTCCAGGTATTGGGCTCCTCACTTTGTGTCTTTGGGAATCATATCCAGCATGTTCTTGCCTTGCATTAGTTTCCATTCCATGATATGCATTTTGTAGCTGTTGGATTTTCTCTTCCATCTTGCGGATTGTGTCTCGATGTTCCTCTTTGATTTTATCCTTGTTGCGCAGATCTTGGTGGAGCTTCTCCATGGCGCGCTCTGCCTGATTTCTGCTTCGTATTTCCTCTATTAATAGTTTTTCTTTCTCACAGAGTTTCTCCTTTAACTCGTTCATTTTGTCTTCCATCTTCCAGCGGGTGTCTTGATTTTCTGACATAATGCTATCCTTGTTGCGCAGATCTTGGCGGAACTTCTCTATGGTGCGATCCTTCTCTTCCACGGTCTTGATGTATGATTCTAGTAGCTGTTTGTGATTGTCCTCACTTTCTCTCAGCTTCATGACTAGGTCGCCATTCTGAAATTTCAGTTCTGCATTTTCTCTTTGGATTCTTTCTTTTTCCTCCCTCATGTCTCTGAACTCTTTTTCTTTGAGTTGCTGATACTCTTGAAATTTCATATTTGCCAAACTAATTTTCTCAGAAAATAAGGTAGAATAAGTGAATGCTTCTTGGATTGAACGTCCCACCTCAGCAGCGACCTGAGAACTATCAGGATTGGGGTCTAGATTTCTCTTTTTCGCTTCTGGTCCTGAATCATCAGCTCCTTTTCTCGTTGTGTCAGAAGCAGTGACGTTCTCAGGTTTTCTTCTGACTTCTGTAGGTTGACTCCATGAAGGTGTGGACTCCTTGTGTACCCTGCTGTCCTGGGAATGAGCTGAATCTGGGGACCTTCCAGGCACGCTTGAGTCTTTATGTTTCCTATCAGCAGCGTCCTGTCGATAATCTACATGTAAAGGAATAAAGAAGATGTGATCATCATGTTACTTTCTGTCCATCGTGAGCAAAGATTATGTCTACCTCCAATCATCTGCACATGAGCCTCTGTGAATGTGACGTCACGAAGGGAACTAATTGGGTCCTGGAAAGGCTGACTTGGGACCCATGTTAATGGCTTTCTAGTCATCTTACAGAAGTCATGGACTGAATACTGGGCAGACCCTCGTGGACACCTGTCATGATCTCTGCAGGCAGAGATCATAGCAAGCCTATAGAGGGACAAGCTCTCGGAAGATGGAACTATACTGACCATGAACTAAGCCTGCCGCGCAACTAGAAATAGCCAGGTAGCATTTCCTATTTATCGCTAGATGCCCAGCTCTGGCCTAAGACCTAAATAGCTAGCAGAGGGAAATATAAGACCTGGCTCACCTCTAGAGAAATATTCCAAAGAAGACAGTAGCCCCCCACATATAATGACGGTGAGTTCAGATGAAACAACAAACGCAGCAGGAAAATAGTCTTAGCAAATTTGAGGTCCGCTTACTAGATAGCAGAAGACAGATAGTATACTTTCATGGTCAGCAGAAAAACACTAACAAAACACCATCCAGAGATTACCTTAAACTCTGGCATTAACTCATAACGCCAGAGTAGCAATCCCTGATCAACGAGAGCTTTCCAGACACAGTAACAAAACTTCAGCTGTGAACTGGAACAAATAGGCAAAACAAAACATGGACAAAAGTCCAACTTATCTAGTAGTTGTCTAGAAGCAGGAACAAGCACTGAGAGGCATCAGATAACATTGTTGACCGGCAAGAAACCACCAAAGAAATGAGCTTAAATAGCGACACCCACTACTGATGGAACCAGGTGAAACAGGAAAGAGGATGACAAGTCCAATTCCACAAGCGGCCACCGGGGGAGCCCAGAATCCAAATTCACAACAGTACCCCCCCCTCAAGGAGGGGGCACCGAACCCTCACCAGATCCACCAGGGCGACCAGGATGAGCCCTATGGAAGGCACGAACAAGATCAGAAGCATGAACATCAGATGCATTGACCCAAGAATTATCCTCCTGGCCGTAACCCTTCCAGTTGACCAGATACTGGAGTTTCCGTCTGGAAACACGAGAGTCCAAAATTTTCTCCACAACGTACTCCAACTCACCCTCAACCAACACCGGAGCAGGAGGCTCAACTGAAGGTACAACAGGTACCTCATACCTGCGCAATAACGACCGATGAAAAACGTTATGAATGGAAAAGGACGCAGGGAGGTCCAAACGGAAAGAAACAGGATTAAGAATCTCCAATATTCTATAAGGGCCGATGAACCGAGGTTTAAACTTAGGAGAAGAGACCCTCATAGGGACAAAACGAGAAGACAACCACACTAAATCTCCAACACAAAGCCGAGAACCAACACGACGATGACGGTTGGCAAAACGCTGAGTCTTCTCCTGGGACAACTTCAAATTGTCCATAACCTGCCCCCAGATGTGATGCAATCTCTCCACCACCGCATCCACTCCAGGACAATCCGAGGATTCCACCTGACCGGAGGAAAATCGAGGGTGAAACCCCGAATTACAGAAAAACGGGGACACCAAGGTGGAAGAACTGGCCCGATTATTGAGGGCGAACTCTGCCAATGGCAAAAAAGCAACCCAATCATCCTGGTCAGCAGAGACAAAACACCTCAGATATGTCTCAAGGGTCTGATTAGTCCGCTCGGTCTGGCCATTAGTCTGAGGGTGAAAAGCAGATGAAAAAGACAAATCTATGCCCATCCTAGCACAGAATGCCCGCCAAAATCTAGACACAAATTGGGTACCTCTGTCAGAAACAATATTCTCAGGAATACCGTGCAATCGGACAACATTCTGAAAAAACAGAGGAACCAACTCAGAAGAAGAAGGCAACTTGGGCAGAGGAACCAAATGGACCATTTTAGAGAAACGGTCACAGACCACCCAGATGACAGACATCTTCTGGGAAACAGGCAGATCTGAAATAAAATCCATCGAGATGTGTGTCCAAGGCCTCTTAGGAATAGGCAAGGGCAACAGCAGTCCGCTAGCCCGAGAACTACAAGACTTGGCCCGAGCACAAACGTCACATGACTGCACAAAGACTCGCACATCTCGTGACAGGGAAGGCCACCAGAAGGATCTTGCCACCAAATCCCTGGTACCAAAAATTCCGGGATGACCTGCCAATGCAGAAGAATGTACCTCAGAGATGACTCTGCTGGTCCAATCATCCGGAACAAACAGTCTATCAGGCGGACAACGATCCGGTCTATCCGCCTGAAACTCTTGCAAGGACCGCCGCAGATCAGGAGAAACGGCCGACAAAATTACTCCCTCCCTAAGGATACCTGTGGGTTCAGAATTACCAGGAGAGTCCGGGTCAAAACTCCTAGAAAGGGCATCTGCCTTAACATTCTTAGAACCCGGTAGGTATGACACCACAAAATTAAAGCGAGAAAAAAATAAAGACCAGCGCGCCTGTCTAGGATTCAGGCGTCTGGCAGTCTCAAGATAAATCAAATTTTTGTGGTCAGTCAATACCACCACCTGATGCCTAGCCCCCTCGAGCCAATGGCGCCACTCCTCAAACGCCCACTTCATGGCCAAAAGCTCCCGATTCCCAACATCATAATTCCGCTCTGCGGGCGAAAATTTGCGAGAAAAGAAGGCACAAGGCCTAATGACGGAGCAGTCGGAACCTTTCTGCGACAACACTGCCCCAGCTCCGATCTCCGAAGCGTCAACCTCAACCTGAAAAGGCAGATTCACATCAGGCTGACGCAACACAGGGGCAGAGGCAAAACGGCGCTTAAGCTCCTGAAAGGCCTCTACAGCATGAGGGGACCAATTAGCAACATCAGCGCCTTGTCTGGTCAAATCAGTCAGTGGTTTAACGACATCCGAAAAACCAGCAATAAATCGGCGGTAAAAGTTGGCAAAGCCCAAAAATCTCTGAAGACCCTTAAGAGAGGAGGGCTGAGTCCAGTCACAAATAGCTTGCACCTTGACGGGATCCATCTCAATGGAAGAGGGAGAAAAAATATACCCCAAAAAGGAAATTTTCTGGACCCCAAAAACGCACTTAGACCCCTTCACACATAAAGAATTAGACCGCAGAACCTGAAAAACTCTCCTGACCTGCTGGACATGAGAGTCCCAGTCATCAGAAAAAATCAGAATATCATCCAGATATATTATCATAAATTTATCCAGAAAATCGCGGAAAATATCATGCATAAAAGACTGGAAAACTGAAGGGGCATTAGAAAGACCAAAAGGCATGACCAAATACTCAAAGTGGCCCTCGGGCGTATTAAATGCGGTCTTCCACTCATCCCCCTGCCTGATCCGCACCAAATTATACGCCCCACGAAGATCAATTTTAGAGAACCACTTAGCACCCTCTATACGAGCAAACAAATCAGTAAGCAATGGCAATGGGTATTGATACTTAACAGTGATCTTATTCAGAAGCCGATAATCAATACATGGTCTCAAAGAGCCGTCTTTCTTTGAGACAAAGAAAAACCCAGCTCCCAAGGGAGAAGAAGATGGACGAATATGTCCCTTTTCCAAAGACTCCTTTATATATTCCCGCATAGCAGCATGTTCCGGCACAGACAAATTAAACAAACGACCCTTTGGATATTTACAACCCGGTATCAAATCTATGGCACAATCGCACTCACGGTGCGGAGGTAACGACCCAAGCTTGGGTTCGTCAAAGACGTCTTGATAATCAGAGAGGAACTCAGGGACTTCAGAGGGAATGGACGACGAAATAGAAACCAAAGGTACGTCCCCATGAATACCCTTACATCCCCAGCTCAACACAGACATTGCTCTCCAGTCCAAGACTGGGTTGTGAGACTGCAACCATGGCAATCCCAGTACCAAATCGTCATGTAAATTATACAGCACCAGGAAACGAATAATCTCCTGGTGATCCGGATTGATACGCATGGTTACTTGTGTCCAGTATTGTGGTTTATTATTAGCCAATGGGGTGGAGTCAATCCCCTTCAGAGGAATAAGAGTCTCCAAAGGCTCTAAATCAAAACCACAACGATTGGCAAAGGAATTCTCGGCTCAGATACCGGAGCATGTACCACAAAATCTTGTAAATTTTGTACTTTCGTGATGAGATTATTCAAACCCACAGTTACACTCTGGAGATCCATTATTATCAGGTGCACACAGAGCATACAGAGATTAGGAGGAGAGAGAGAAAAAAAGACTGCAGAAAGGCAGACTGAAGGAAAAAAAAAAAAAAAATTCCAGCAGACTTCTTATAACTCTCCTTTCTCAACCTGGGTCTTTAACACTTTATGGGCCGGTCAAACTGTCATGATCTCTGCAGGCAGAGATCATAGCAAGCCTATAGAGGGACAAGCTCTCGGAAGATGGAACTATACTGACCATGAACTAAGCCTGCCGCGCAACTAGAAATAGCCAGGTAGCATTTCCTATTTATCGCTAGATGCCCAGCTCTGGCCTAAGACCTAAATAGCTAGCAGAGGGAAATATAAGACCTGGCTCACCTCTAGAGAAATATTCCAAAGAAGACAGTAGCCCCCCACATATAATGACGGTGAGTTCAGATGAAACAACAAACGCAGCAGGAAAATAGTCTTAGCAAATTTGAGGTCCGCTTACTAGATAGCAGAAGACAGATAGTATACTTTCATGGTCAGCAGAAAAACACTAACAAAACACCATCCAGAGATTACCTTAAACTCTGGCATTAACTCATAACGCCAGAGTAGCAATCCCTGATCAACGAGAGCTTTCCAGACACAGTAACAAAACTTCAGCTGTGAACTGGAACAAATAGGCAAAACAAAACATGGACAAAAGTCCAACTTATCTAGTAGTTGTCTAGAAGCAGGAACAAGCACTGAGAGGCATCAGATAACATTGTTGACCGGCAAGAAACCACCAAAGAAATGAGCTTAAATAGCGACACCCACTACTGATGGAACCAGGTGAAACAGGAAAGAGGATGACAAGTCCAATTCCACAAGCGGCCACCGGGGGAGCCCAGAATCCAAATTCACAACAGACACCGCACCAGCACCAGAGATGGTTGACTGAATGGTGACTATCGGTTCATTTCTTAAACCCTTAACATTATTTGCATTTGACAAAAAATCCTCCACGTTAGACCGATCCTTTACACCGAGCTGGATGTCTGACTTTCAGAGAAAAGAAGCCAAGTCAATGTTGGTAACTTCTTAATATGTGAATATGTCTTTTATTAACTATGTTGGGGTGTGTGGAGTGGACTGTTACACAGCCGGCATCTGCCTCTAGCAGCAGCGATCAGAACTGGCTCCAGTCACTGCTGTTACAGGGGAACTCCAGAGAGATAAACCATTCTCCTGGACACTCCTCCATGTCTATAGAGCTGACATTCATCACCATAGAATGTGCTATACACTGTGTGAATGAGCAGGCATAGACCCCGAGTAGAAGGGGGAAGGTGGATTCAAACACATGAAGCAAAGCTGGAACACACAGGCCATGTAGCCTGGTAGGGGCTGGCCGTGCCCCCAAATCTGAGGCGTAACCTCCCCGAAGGGTGACGGGGCACCGAGGAGCAGCATGACAGTGTATATGTGATGTTGTGATGATTACCAGCAAGGACATCCATTACACTCACAATTCCTCCCAAAGAACAGCAGCCCCATATGGAGAAGCCAATGGAAAAATGAAATAGTTACGGTTCTTGGAAAAAAGAGGAGGAAACAGGCAGAAGTGCAAACGCACAAAAAAAGGTCAATAAGGGGTTCAAACGTATCTATCGCTTTCTAAAACATTTATAGACTAGAGCCTGTGTATTGCCGCTGATCTGTGGGGTCCGGGTCCTGTGACCCCTCAGATCAGACAAGGCGCCGCTCTGAAGTCCTCACACCTGTGGGAGTCTATGGATGTGTAGACTTATAGGTAGCAGGAGTGATGACTCACCGCATACCGCAGACCAGTGGTTCTGTGATCGGCTGCAGTGGTCACCTGATCTGAACAGTGCGTCACAGGAAGCATGGCACGTCACCTGACCACTGCAGCCAATCACAGCCCCCAGTGCTCCTGTGCATGTGACATCATCACCTATGGTGCGAGCGGAGACCATGGAGCGGCCTGTGCTGGATTCAGGCGGGGGCCAGAGGCGATTTATAATCATTTTGTGTTTTTTTTCTCTCATTTTTGGCACTTTCACATTTCCTACTCTAGGGGTGAGGGTCGATGCCTGGTGTGTAGGTTTCTGTGTGACAGCTGACGAGGCTCAGCATCAAGCTCCCCAGTGCCCAGTCCTGTGCTGCTGGCTGTAGGGTGTAATCTCCGCCGCTGCACTGTGCCGGACAGGCGCTGCCGTGCAATATATAACGACTGTGTCACTTGCAGCACCGCATACGCTATGTCCTGGAGCTGAACAGCGGCTGTCAGGACTCAGTCAGTATGTCCGGAGCACAGACAGGAGAAGAGGCAGAACACTGGTGCACGCCTGTCCTCGGCCACCGCAATGGAGCTGCAGATGACAATGACCATTGCAGGGAGGAGTGGGGGAGATGCGGACATGTCAGCTCCTCTCCTGTCGATGGGCTGCGCGGCCTGGTGTTGTCTGCTGTTCCATTACAGGGGAGCGGTCAGCAGTGCATTGCGTACTTCTGCTCTCGGTGCCGGATGCTCTGCTCGCTGAGGACCACAGAGTCTGCAGATTAACCCTGTAGAATGAACACTCCTCCGCCCACCTACTCCTTTTATAGACAGCAGAAGGCTCTCTTGTGAACAGAGCCCTGGACAGTTGCCCAGTCTGCTCTCCCCAGCACAGGCCTCGTATAAACACTGTAAACATTTCCTACGTGACATCAGTTATCATAGACATGTGGCAGTATGACCGACGAGAAACCCTGGCTCACTGATACTCACCACTGATCATGTTTTCATTGCTCGGCATCTTCTTCCTCAGGATCTGCTTTATTTCTTCCAGGTTTTCACCATTTTTCTTTTTTTCATTGAACAGAAACAGTCCTTGGGCCAGTCGGCCAATGCTGGGCTGGTTACTCAGTATCCGGTTCTTCTCTGATGAGTCGGCGTTCTGCAGGTCATCGATCACCACAATCACATTTTCTTTACCTGTAAAGATAGGGAGAAAAAAGTCACAGATATACAGAACTTCTTACAAACTTTCTAGAACTTCTGAGACGATGGAGCCATCACCATCCGTGTGACATGTCCTACACACCAAGAGCCCTGGAGAGGTCCCGGAGCTCCTCATCGTATAAGTTGTCGGTGACGTCCGTGATGTTGATTCGTCCGTGTTTTTTTGTGTGATACAAGATGGCGAAGGAGCAGTTTGAGAGCTCTGAGTAAAATTGTGAGGAGGTATTACTGATGTAGACAGCATGGACTTCCACTGGTCTCGTCATATACGTGGTCTTCAGCCATTCTGTCAGCCAGCCATAGTTATTTTCCGCAGACCTCGAGAAAATGCTGATTTTCAGTCTTGATTGTGGTTGTGATGATGGTAATGAAGGTAAATCCATAGAAGGTAATTTCGGTCTCCATTGTGTAATTGGTTTGCTGTTACTCTGAAAGTAGAAGAACATTTGTGAGCGGCCTCCACGATCACATGGGGTAATGCAGTCATTTCTGATCTGGGGAAATGCACAATCCGATAGCACGAGCGGTCTGTATGAGGAGCATCACGTCCTCTACATGTCAGCACCTCACATTCCAGGAACTTGGTTTTTATACATCACCAGATCTCGGTATCGGTGCAGCCACCCCTCCCCCACAGGAGCACAGATTACCCTTATATAATGTAGGGGGGCGAGATGTATCGGAAAATGCTCCATTAGCTTAACGATGGCTGAACGCCCAATAGCCACAGGTTGGGTCGGCAGGCTACTGTGTGCGGGGGGCTTCCCGGCAGTTAGTGTTGGGGGAGTTATGGATCTGGCATGGCTGATATCCGAATACCAAGCTGCTATCAGACATGTCAGACTCAATAGAGCGAGCCCTCCTATGTATGGGAGAGTCGGCCGAGGAGGCTGCCGGCAGAATGATCGGCTGAAACATCAACGAGCCGTCAGCCATTTATAGTGTATGGTGAGGCTTATGTCTCCCTCCAAAAGTTGGCCAGATAAGAGAAGGAACTCTGGAAATTGTACAAAGGCATCAATGTCTCCCCTGATGGCCCTAGTGAAGGAGCCATGTTGGCCTATATAAGCTCAGCGTAGAGCCCCCCTTATGGACTTGTAATTCACCAGTGACTGGAAGTAAGACGTGACATGATCAGGTCTCACTGGGTCCCGGCACAGTCCACCCTGGACATTGGGCAAAACAGCAGAAGAGAAGCTGAGTGTTTATCAGACTTACATCAGGTAAGAACCGTGAAAAGATCTGAGGAAAGATGGAACTGGATGTATCTGTGGAGACAGGGAGAGTTACCAATCATCTGCAGCATGTCCTTTCTTACCTTTGCTCTTGAATCACTAAGTCTTGAGTCTAGTGCCGCGGACTGAGCAGCTTTGGAAAGAAAAGAATGTTCTTGTTAAACTCTGTCACGAGACGTCTATGGTCTATCGCTACACGTGGCCACCGGTGGTGGTGATGTGAGCTGCAGCCTGTCGGGCGTTTTACTAGAATACCTCACATCAGAGGAGTTTGGGGTCCTCACCCATCTGAAGACGAGGTGAAGCTGGACCCGTGTGCTCGGTGTCCCGGACCACAGCGATGGTGACAACTACATGTGCAGGTCCCGGTAATGCAGACACTGTGGCTTCACCTGGCCTTAAGGCCTGTTTTAAACAGCGTGGGCCCAGGGTAAATGCGTACAAATTGCACCCTCACACTCAAACATTTCGGTTGTATTTACATGCGCTGAGTTCAGGCCATTAAAGAGAACCTGTCACCTCCTTTTGCCGCTATTAGATGCGGCCACTGCCTTTCAGGGCTTATCTACGGCATTCTGTAATGCTGTATATCTGCCCCCGGTCCGACCTGAAAGATAAAAAAAATAAGTGTTATTATACTCACCCAGGGGCGGTCCAGTGCGGTCCGGTCTGATGAGCGTCGCGGTCCGGGGCCTCCCATCTTCATAGGATGACGTCCTCTTCTTGTCTTCCCGTCGTGGCTCCGGCGCAGGCGTACTGATTTGCCCTGTTGAGGGCAGCGTAAAATACTGCAGTGCGCAGGTGCTGCGCGTCTCTGACCTTTCCTGGCGCCTATGCACTGCAGTATTTTAGGAGGCACCGGACCGGACCTGCGACGCCCATCGGACCCGGACCGCCCCCGGGGTGAGTATAATAAAACTTGTTTTTCTTATCTTTCAGGTCAGATCTGGGGCAGGTATACAGCATTATAGAATGCAGCACATAAGCCCTGGAAGGCAGTGGCCGCACCTTATCGCGGCAAAAACACATAAGCAAATACATGCACATATGTCACCACATATATATACATATATATAGCCAAGAGTCCATACATTCTAGACTCCACCATGCGCACAGGACTCCTTATATTAGTTAAGAAAGACCTAAAAATGTTTAATAAAATAAGACAGAAAACGTTGTTACTGACTTTCCCGAGGATCATCTACATAAATGTAATGTTTAACAGAGGGCTCCTATATGCTTCATTCTAAACTCTATGTTACACAAAAAAGATAAACGTTAATTATTAAGCCCCATCCTGATGTTCCCTATGACAACACTTACTGTCTTGTGTCTTGTGTTGTTCTGGGGTCACTAGTGGAGATGTTGCACTTATTGCCTTTTGAGCTCAGACTGGTAACAGTCTACACCTGTAGGAATTAGGGCGGTCCCCAGACCCCAATGACATTTTAGAGATAGGATTATTTTAGTTTGTTAGTAACCGCATCATCAACATCCGAAGCCTGAAGCCTGCGGGGGGCGCCGTGCTGCTATTATACAGCTATTACAAGGATATTAACCCCTTCACGCTGGGGCGATTTTCCATTTTTTTGGTTTTTCTTCCCCTTCTTCCAAGAGCCGTTTTTATTTTTCCGTCCACATAGCTGTATGAGGGCTCACTTTCTTGCGGGATGAGTTGTACTTTTTATGACACTAGTCATAATACATATCACATAATGTATTGGAAAACGAAAATTCCAAGTGCGGTGAAATATAAAAAGAAGGGACATTAAACAATTGTTTTTTATTTACCGTGTTTACTATATGGTAAAACTGACCATGTGATACGATTCCCCGGGTCAGAACGAGTGCGCAGACATCAAACATGTATATATATATTTTTACTTAAAAACACTTTCTTCGCTTTTGACCCGTAACGTGTTTATTTTTCGGGATCTGGTGTGAGTGAGGGCTTCTTATTTGGCCGCTGAGCTGATGTTTTTATTAATACCATTTTGGGGCAGACGTTTTGATCGCCTCTTATTGCGATGTTGCGGTGGTCGTAATTCTGGAGTTTTGATTTTTTTCCCTTGTTACGTCGTTTATCGATCGGAATAATTTACCTTATATTGTGAGAGATCGAACATTTACACATATGTGTATTTTTTTATTTTAGCTCCGGCTGTAGATGCTGGGGCCACGAGGGTGCGGGGGTCCGGCCCAGGCTGTTAGGTAAGCTCAGGGCAATGAGCTGGAGCTTCGTTGTCTCTGCAGGAAGCCGCGCTTCTCCTTCTGATGGACATGTTGTTATGGGCTGGACTTGTGGTAATATGTCACTGCTCCTCCTGCTCCTGAAGGTCTAATCTTCTCTATCTATCAATGTGCAGCGCCCCAGAGTCCTGGTCGTTGCAGTACTGTGGCTCCGCCACTATGGGGAGCTATGGTGCGTCCGATGGCACTGAAGGAGTTCCTCCAATCAGGTATCACAGACACCAATACATTTCACCGCCGGGCCTCCGGGGGGAGCTAAGGGTGCTATTCATTAGGCCACTCCCCACCATAGTGGGTAAACTGGGGGTCAGGCAGGAAGTTAGATCAGAAAGCTGACTGGATTGGACGAAGCAACACCTAGTGGCAGAGGGTGTTGTGGAGGAAGAGACAGTAGGGTCTCGGTCAGGGGTGGGATCCTGACAGAGGCTTGGCAAGGAGAGCGAAAGTAACGGGACCGTGCCTGCACTGAGAAGCGGCGGTGCCCTAAGGAAGGATAAGAAGCGAGATATATTGTGCTGAGTGAGAAACGAGATCGAAGCAATTAGGAGAATACCAGTAGGGGTGATGCTGAGAGAAGGGGGCAACATCCTACTGAGGCGCACTACCGGTGGCCGGAACGCCGAGGGAGTATTTCTACATACAGCTTCAGGCAATACTCTAAACAGCGGCAGGACAGTCAGTCTCAGGCGGGCTGTCTCACCTAAATCACCTATGAAGTCTTGGGAGGCAATTGCGGGAGAGGGGCGTCTCTAGGGTCCCGGAAGAACTCCAGGCCTACCTGACAAACGGGTGCCGTTCTAACTGTAACATCAGGAAGGGACGGATGATTAGCAGAACATCATCTAATCGAGTTGTGAGGGAACTTAAGAAACAGACACAACAGTTGTGGGGACTTTCCGTAAGCACAGCAGGGGAGGACTACAACACATAGCGCTAAGAAGGAAGGCACTGATTTCCACTTGTGAAGAGAGCTCTGGAGGTGCCATTGGACCGGCCGGACTTGCGCAGCCTGGTGAACCGTATTCTGGACTGAGGACTCAGAGATCTCCAGTAAAGAGGTAAAGAGACTGCAACCTGGTGTCCTCGTTATTTACCGCGACCTGCACCCCACAACTGCACCGCAACACTAACACCACTTATTGCATCGGACGTCCCCCACTGACAGACAGGGCCACGGACCGGGTCTAGCCACCGTGACAACCCCAGGACTGAGACCCAGAGGCCCGGCTCCGGGTACCCCTCGGCCCTGCGGCGGTGTGGGGGCGCTCCAGATACGACATAGGGAGAACTCCAACTAATGGAAATCTCGGCTCCTGCTCCTCCACAAGGACATAGACCATCCTCGGTCTCCATCACCCGCAACTACTGACTGAAAACTTCCAATAATTTATTAAAACCGGGGCAACGTTCTGTGAGGATATGCAGCCTTATGAGTACAAATCACATTACCTGGTAATTTATACAAATGTCTTTCCCCTTTTTACTACCTTTAGTCTTTGTGGTGTTGGGTTGGGGATCCCTGGCTGCTGCTTTTATGCCAAAGAACTTAATGAAATCGGCCTTCTTCTTCATGGCTTCGTCACGTTTGCCTTCTTCAGGAAAAAGGAAGAACTCAGAAGAAAACGTCTGCAGGCTGGGTTGTGTAACCTGGATCCTCTGCTTCTCTGAGTCCGAGCAATTATCCAAATCATCCAACACGACCAGGACATTACTTCTGCCTGAAGAAAAGGGCATTTCAAACAAAAGATGCGATTAGGGAAGACACCGTGAAGACAACGAATCTGTGATAAGACACAAGCAAACAACTAACACCGCTCACATCACTGGCAATCGTTATAGTCTGTTCTAAGGGTACTGTCACACAGTACCATTTTGATCGCTACGACGGCACGATCCGTGACGTCGCAGCGATCGTATGATTATCGCTCCAGCGTCGTAGACTGCGGTCACACGTTGCAATCACGGCGCTGGAGCGATGCCGAAGTCCCCGGGTAACCAGGGTAAACATCGGGTAACTAAGCGCAGGGCCGCGCTTAGTAACCCGATGTTTACCCTGGTTACCAGCGTAAAAGTAAAAAAAAACAACCGTACATACTCACCATCTGCTGCCCGTCAGGTCTCTTGCCGTCCGCTTCCTGCTCTGACTGAGATCCGGCCGTACAGTGAGAGCAGAGCGCAGCGGCGACGTCACCGCTGTGATCTGCTCTCACTTTCCGGCCGGCAGACAGTCAGAGTGGAAAGCAGACGGCAAGGGACCTGACGGGCAGCAGATGGTGAGTATGTACGGTTTGTTTTTTTTTACTTTTACGCTGGTAACCACGGTAAACATCGGGTTACTAAGCGCGGCCCTGCGCTTAGTTACCCGATGTTTACCCTGGTTACAAGCGAACACATCGCTGGATCGCTGTCACACACAACGATCCAGCGATGTCAGCGGGTGATCAAGCGACGAAAGAAAGTTCCAAACGATCTGCTACGACGTACGATTCTCAGCAGGATCCCTGATCGCTGCTGCGTGTCAGACACTGCGATATCGTAACGATATCGCTAGAACGTCACGAATCGTACCGTCGTAGCGATGGAAATGGTACTGTGTGACAGTACCCTTAGGGTATTTTGTTTGCTTTATTCACACCTGTAGTCTCAGGAGGAAGATCAGTGTTTCCTTACCCACTCACATAGACAACATAGACCAAAATGTACAGGAGAGCACAAAAGTGGAAAAGAGACCAGTAATGAAAGAATGAATAGAGGAGACCAAGAGAAGACCATGATAGGACAGGTGACACCAATACTGGACAGGGACGACCAAGACTGAGCATAAAAGTTTAAGACTTGCTGAGGAGACCACTTCTACACAGTGAGACCAAGACAGGATGTGAGGATCAAGACTGGAAAGTCTGGAAAGTGAAAACCAAGAATTGACAGAGAAAACTAAGACTGAGCAGGGGAAACAACACTTGACAGGCAAGACCAAAACTAAATCTAGCAAGACTAAAAAGGGAGGCCAAACTATACAGTGGAGACCCATACAGGTTAAAGAAAAGTGAAACTGGAAAGCATACACTAATTATTAGAGGGGTAATGTAAAATTGTGCAGACAAGACCAATTATGGACAGTTAAGACAAAGTATGAGCAGGGAAAAATCAAGATTTGAGAAGGGGTGCACAAACTAAACAGGAGAAACAAGAAATAGTCAGTGTATAGCACCAATATGGGTAAGGGAAAACAAGACTGTAAAGGGGTGACTAATAGTGGACAGTGAAGACCAATAATGACCAGGAAAAACACGACAGGACAAGAAGACCATTACTGCCTAGTGGAGACCAAATCAGCACAGAGGTAACCAATACTGAAAATGTAGGACTGTGGTTGGCCATGAAAAACCAAGACTAGACACTAAGGCAGCATCTCAGGTTTTAATAAAAGTTCAACACAAATTATGAACTGGGTTAAATGTTGAGAGATACACATCGTGTATGCAAGAGTCCCATTCACTGAACGTCTCCAAGAGAAGCACTCTCCTTCAGATAAGTTGATTTGTCTCTGCGAGTGGCTTAGTAAGTTTCCTTTGTTCATCCCTTTTATTTTCTGTAACTGTATATTCTGTATTGTTTTGTACTCTTTGTAAAATCTTTTTATATATTTTTCGTAAACTGCCTCCTTTTGGATTAAATATAAAATAGTTCTGTTCCTTTTGTTCTGTAAACCGCACCTCAAAGTCATACACTACCAGAAATCAGGCATCCAGTCAGCCTATGTACACAAAATGATCGGTGGTGGTAGAGAGTAGTCTTGGGTTATCGTGGAGTTTGCAGTGATTGTATGGGAGGTGTATGTACCATACGCTCAGTGTTAGTTTCCCGATAACTGGCCTATTAGTGGAAGCAGCCTGCGGCCTCCTCCATTGATCATCGGCCAATCATGTAACTGTCTGGATAATAGTGGACAGAAGAGATGTTTGACACAAAGATCACAGCAGCTGGTTCTCGGTGACCTTCCCAGGCTACGATACCTTGACAGTTTTATTAACATATCAGTGCAGGTCTGCGACCTACATTTGGCCCATATTTAATAAAGATGTGGATGTCATTGTTACCTAGAGTTATGGAGAGTATCTTAAGCTCCTCATCATATAACGCTCCATCCACGTCTGTAATATTGATCCGCCCCTGGCGTTTTGTGTGATACAGCATCACGAACGAGCATGTGTTCACACTTCTCTCCCACTCTATTCGATTGCTGTTGGAGATTTGCAGATACTTCACATCGGACACGTGATCCCTGAATGTCCTTCTTATGAAATCCATTAACCATTGTAAATCTTGCTCTGAAGATCTGGAACTGATCCCCACGACAATCCTGTTACTGCAAGAGAAAACACAAGGTGATGCAGCATGTGCACTGTGGTCTTCATATGACTAGGAGCGGTCACCTGCATGAAGTGCGAAAGCGGTGGAGGTTGTATTATATAGTCTGTGTGCACTTAATATCATATCAGTGGTGTCAGATACAAGAAAAAAGTGCATGTTATGCAAGGGATCATCCGTATGTATAGAAAGTATAGATTTTATTATTGAACAATATACAGAGGTTACAACATTTAAAATGAGAAAGATTGGTACAAAATACCAACAGGTCATGCAACAATATGGCAGCGACAAACCTCCCGTAACCACTACTAAGGGAAGAACTGAGAGCCCCAAAAATTGACAAAAATGAAGACGAGCAACAAAATATATAATATTTAGTGTCATAGAAAATGTTAAAAATCCTTGATGTCCCTCATATCCCCCCTTGCTTTTTCTTACCTCTTCCATTTGGAAAAAAGGAGCTAGCACTTCAAGCTGCCGTTCTGTAAAATGTCAGTGCAGAAAGAAACATCTTAAATACCATGCCTCTTTATGCCCAGGTGACTGAAGAGGATGCGTATTGTGTGCAGACAGAGAGACAGGAAAAGGCGATTAGGTTTGGAGAGGATTAAAGAAAGTAGCCATGGTCACTGCAGTTACAATAAGCCAGCTCAGACAGTATGATAGAATATTGGAATTTCTATACATCCAATATTAATTAGATGGACATTTTCAGCATCGGGATAACTACTCAAAAATACTCATATTTTCTTGTTACTATAAGCACCGCCAAAAGGCCCCAAATCCACAGAGGTCATACAACTGCCAGCAGCTAGGCCATGTTTGGTCTCTAAGCATAGATAAAATCCTGATTCAAAAGATGACGTCAGTCTGAAACTTCTGGGATCACCTGGAGAGAAGCTATTGTAGAAGTTGGATTTCCTAAAGTCATGAAGGTTGCGACCAGCCCACAACCGGGTCCTCGTGAGGTCATCACCGGGGTTGGGGGAGCTTGAGTGGGACTCAGGGTCTGATAAAACAGTGTTCCCCAACTCCAGTCCTCAAGGCCCACCAACAGATCATGTTTTCAGGATTTCCTTTGTATTGCACAGGTGATGCAATTATCACCTGGGCAAGACTAAGGAAATCCTGAAAACATGACCTGTTGGTGGGCCTTGAGGACTGGAGTTGGGGACCCCTGTGATAAAAGATCAAGCTCAATTACGATCTGGGTTCATGACTAGTGAATGGTATATAGTGCCGTTCTTTAGAAAATAAGGCCTGTGACAACAAGCAAAGCCTCCCCCTCCTGCTTGCCTTTTTGGAAAGTTTTCCAATTGAATTATGAAATGCCAAAGTAACATCGCTATATACTGTCCATATATAATATAGGGCACAAATAATAAACAAGCAAATTCCGATAACAACCCTGCATAACACACCATGTATTCCTCAATAATGCAAACAATTCCCAAATAATATCACATACAGCACTAAACAATACTGGGAGATCTTAGCGAGCTCCTGAAGTGGCCATCCTGCGAAACATGGGACAGTCGCCCAGATTGTCTCTTCCTAAAACCAACCCTGATGAACAATGGATTGTATCAAGGGAAAACGGTTCAGAAACTTGGTGAACTCTGGTAACTCTGCCTATATCTGCAGATCAGCGGCTGCACGTTAGTACCATAGTGGCCGCTGGTCGCCACAGAAAAGGATTCATAGATCTGGGAATTGTTCAGATTGTAAAGTCCTAATGTTCAAAGAAGACAAAATCGGTGAAATCCAGGGTCAATTGGCAGCTCTAGCATGCAACGGTAAGGGCTGCTAGTATCGGGGGGCACGAGCTACTGCTATCAGGGGACACATGAGCTGCTGGTGTCGGGGGCACATGGGCTGATAGTATCGGGGGGAACATGAGCTACTAGTGTCGGGGGCACATGAGCTGCTGGTGTCGGGGGCACATGAGCTGCTGGTGTCGGGGTCACATGAGCTGCTGGTGTCGGGGTCACATGAGCTGCTGGTGTCGGGGGCACATGAGCTGCTGGTGTCGGGGGCACATGAGCTGCTAGTGTCGGGGAGCACATGAGCTGCTGGTGTCGGGAGCACATGAGCTGCTGGTGTCGGGAGCACATGAGCTGCTGGTGTCGGGGGCACATGAGCTGCCGGTGTCGGGGGCACATGAGCTGCCGGTGTCGGGGTCACATGAGCTGCTGGTGTCGGGGTCACATGAGCTGCTGGTGTCGGGGTCACATGAGCTGCTGGTGTCGGGGGCACATGAGCTGCTGGTGTCGGGGGCACATGAGCTGCTGGTGTCGGGGGGCACATGAGCTGCTGGTGTCGGGGGGGCACATGAGCTGCTGGTGTCAGGGGGCACATGAGCTGCTGGTGTCGGGGGCACATGAGCTGCTGGTGTCGGGGGCACATGAGCTGCTGATGTTGGGAAGCACATGAGCTGCTGGTGTCGGGGGCACATGAGCTGCTGGTGTCGGGGGACACATGACCTGCTGGTGTCGGGGGCACATGAGCTGCTGGTGTTGGGGGCACATGAGCTGCTGGTGTCGGGGGCACATGAGCTGCTGGTGTCGGGGGCACATGAGCTGCTGGTGTCGGGGGCACATGAGCTGCTGGTGTCGGGGGCACATGAGCTGCTGGTGTCGGGGGCACATGAGCTGCTGGTGTCGGGGGCACATGAGCTGCTGGTGTTGGGAAGCACATGAGCTGCTGGTGTCGGGGGCACATGAGCTGCTGGTGTCGGGGGACACATGACCTGCTGGTGTCGGGGGCACATGAGCTGCTGGTGTTGGGGGCACATGAGCTGCTGGTGTCGGGGGCACATGAGCTGCTGGTGTCGGGGGCACATGAGCTGCTGGTGTCGGGGGCACATGAGCTGCTGGTGTCGGGGGCACATGAGCTGCTGGTGTCGGGGGCACATGAGCTGCTGGTGTCGGGGGCACATGATCTGCTAGTGTCGGGGGCACATGAGAGGCTGATGTCGGGGGCACATGAGCTACTGGTATCAGGGGGCACATGAGCTGCTGGTGTCGGGGGCACATGATCTGCTGGTGTAGGGGGCACATGAGAGGCTGGTGTCGGGGGCACATGAGCTGCTGGTGTCGGGGGCACATGAGCTGCTGGTGTCAGGGGGCACATGAGCTGCTGGTGTCGGGGGGCACATGAGTGTTGTGAATTTGGTTTCTGGGCTCCCCCGGTGGTCACTTGTGGTACTGAACTTGTGTGCTTCATCGCCTCTGTTCACCTGTTTCCATCAGGATGTGGGAGTTGTCTATTTAGCCTTGCTCCTCAGTCATTTCTATGCCGGCCAACAATGTTACCAGAAGCCTTTCTGTTGCATGTTCCTGCTCCTAGACTACTATCAGCTAAGTTGGACTTGTAGTCCTAAGTTTGTTTTGCATTTTTGTTCCAGTTCTCTGTGTTTGAATATTTCTGAGGCTGGAAGCTCTTGTGAGCTGAAATTGCCACTCTGGTGTCATGAGTTGATATTAGAGTCTTAAAGTAATTTCAGGATGGTGTTTTGAAAGGGTTTTCAGCTGACTGTGTAGTTCCCTTTTCTGTCTTCCTACTATCTAGTAAGCGGACCTCAATTTGCTAAACCTATCTTCATACTTCGTATGTCAATTTCCTCTAAAATCACCGACATTATATGTGGGGGCTACTGTCTGCCTTTTGGGGAAAATTTCTCTAGAGGTAAGCCAGGTCTGTATTTTCCTCTGCTAGGGTCAGTCAGTTCTCCGGCTGGCGCTGGGCGTCTAGGGATAAAACGTAGGCACGCTACCCGGCCACTGTTAGTTGTGCGGTAGGTTTAGCTCACAGTCAGCTCGAGTTCCCATCTTCCAAGAGCTAGTCCTTTTGTATGCTTTACTACGGTCTCTTGCCATTGAGAACCACGACACATGAGCTGCTGGTGTCGGGGGGCACATGAGCTGCTGGTGTCGGGGGGCACATGAGCTGCTGGTGTTGGGGGGCACATGAGCTGCTGGTGTCGGGGGGCACATGAGCTGCTGGTGTCGGGGGGCACATGAGCTGCTGGTGTCGGGGGCACATGAGAGGCTGGTGTCGGGGGCACATGAGCTACTGGTATCAGGGGGCACATGAGCTGCTGGTGTCGGGGGCACATGAGCTGCTGGTGTCAGGGGGCACATGAGCTGCTGGTGTCGGGGGCACATGAGCTGCTGGTGTCAGGGGGGCACATGTGCTGCTGGTATCGGGGGGCACATGAGCTGCTGGTGTCGGGGGCACATGAGCTGCTGGTGTCAGGGGCACATGAGCTGCTGGTGTCGGGGGGGCACATGAGCTGCTGGTGTCGGGGGGGCACATGAGCTGCTGGTGTCGGGGGCACATGAGCTGCTGGTGTCGGGGGGGCACATGAGCTGCTGGTGTCGGGGGGGCACATGAGCTGCTGGTGTCGGGGGGGCACATGACCTGCTGGTGTCGGGGGCACATGAGCTGCTGGTGTCGGGGGCACATGAGCTGCTGGTGTCGGGGGCACATGAGCTGCTGGTGTCGGGGGGCACATGAGCTGCTGGTGTCGGGGGGCACATGAGCTGCTGGTGTCGGGGGCACATGAGCTGCTGGTGTCGGGGGCACATGAGCTGCTGGTGTCGGGGGGGCACATGAGCTGCTGGTGTCGGGGGGGCACATGAGCTGCTGGTGTCGGGGGCACATGAGCTGCTGGTGTCGGGGGGGCACATGAGCTGCTGGTGTCGGGGGCACATGAGCTGCTGGTGTCGGGGGCACATGAGCTGCTGGTGTCAGGGGGCACATGAGCTGCTGGTGTCAGGGGGCACATGAGCTGCTGGTGTCAGGGGGCACATGAGCTGCTGGTATCAGGGGGCACATGAGCTGCTGGTGTCGGGGGACACATGACCTGCTGGTGTCGGGGGCACATGAGCTGCTGGTGTCGGGGGCACATGAGCTGCTGGTGTCAGGGGGCACATGAGCTACTGGTATCAGGGGGCACATGAGCTGCTGGTGTCGGGGGACACATGACCTGCTGGTGTCGGGGGCACATGAGCTGCTGGTATCAGGGGGCACATGAGCTGCTGGTGTCGGGGGACACATGACCTGCTGGTGTCGGGGGCACATGAGCTGCTGGTGTCGGGGGCACATGAGCTGCTGGTGTCGGGGGCACATGAGCTGCTGGTGTCGGGGGGCACATGAGCTGCTGGTGTCGGGGGGCACATGAGCTGCTGGTGTCGGGGGCACATGAGCTGCTGGTGTCGGGGGCACATGAGCTGCTGGTGTCGGGGGGGCACATGAGCTGCTGGTGTCGGGGGCACATGAGCTGCTGGTGTCGGGGGGGCACATGAGCTGCTGGTGTCGGGGGCACATGAGCTGCTGGTGTCGGGGGCACATGAGCTGCTGGTGTCAGGGGGCACATGAGCTGCTGGTGTCAGGGGGCACATGAGCTGCTGGTGTCAGGGGGCACATGAGCTGCTGGTATCAGGGGGCACATGAGCTGCTGGTGTCGGGGGACACATGACCTGCTGGTGTCGGGGGCACATGAGCTGCTGGTGTCGGGGGCACATGAGCTGCTGGTGTCAGGGGGCACATGAGCTACTGGTATCAGGGGGCACATGAGCTGCTGGTGTCGGGGGACACATGACCTGCTGGTGTCGGGGGCACATGAGCTGCTGGTATCAGGGGGCACATGAGCTGCTGGTGTCGGGGGACACATGACCTGCTGGTGTCGGGGGCACATGAGCTGCTGGTGTCGGGGGCACATGAGCTGCTGGTGTCAGGGGGCACATGAGCTACTGGTATCAGGGGGCACATGAGCTGCTGGTGTCGGGGGACACATGACCTGCTGGTGTCGGGGGCACATGAGCTGCTGGTGTCGGGGGCACATGAGCTGCTGGTGTCGGGGGGCACATGAGCTGCTGGTGTCGGAGGGCACATGAGCTGCTGGTGTCGGGGGCACATGAGCTGCTGGTGTCGGGGGCACATGAGCTACTGGTATCAGGGGGCACATGAGCTGCTGGTGTCGGGGGCACATGAGAGGCTGGTGTCGGGGGCACATGAGCTGCTAGTGTCAGGGGGCACATGAGCTGCTGGTGTCGGGGGGCACATGAGCTGCTGGTGTCGGGGGGCACATGAGCTGCTGGTGTCGGGGGGCACATGAGCTGCTGGTGTCGGGGGGCACATGAGCTGCTGGTGTCGGGGGGCACATGAGCTGCTGGTGTCGGGGGCACATGAGAGGCTGGTGTCGGGGGCACATGAGCTGCTGGTGTCGGGGGCACATGAGCTGCTGGTGTCGGGGGGCACATGAGCTGCTGGTGTCGGGGGGCACATGAGCTGCTGGTGTCGGAGGGCACATGAGCTGCTGGTGTCGGGGGGCACATGAGAGGCTGGTGTCGGGGGCACATGAGCTACTGGTATCAGGGGGCACATGAGCTGCTGGTGTCGGGGGGCACATGAGCTGCTGGTATCAGGGGGCACATGAGCTGCTGGTGTCGGGGGCACATGAGCTACTGGTATCAGGGGGCACATGAGCTGCTGGTGTCGGGGGCACATGAGCTACTGGTATCAGGGGGCACATGAGCTGCTGGTGTCGGGGGCACATGAGCTACTGGTATCAGGGGGCACATGAGCTGCTGGTGTGACATTCAAAGATGACTTCATTTTTTTGTGAACTGCATATGTGACCATATCTCTATATGTATCAGCTGTATATGTGACTATATTTCTATATGTGACCGCATATATATATATATATACATATATATATATATATATATAGATATATATATATATATACTGTGTGTCTGTGGTATATATGTGGCTGTATATATGTGACTGTATATATGTGACTGTATATATATATATATATATATATATATATATATATATATATGTATGTCTGTGGTATATATGTGACTGTATTTATGTGACTATATATGTGACTGTATATATGTGACTGTATATATGTGACTGTATGTATATATATATGTATATATATATATATGTCTGTGGTATACATGTGACTATATATATGTATATGTATATGTCTGTGGTATACATGTGACTATATATGTGACTGTACATGTGTGCGCTGCTCGCTTTGCTCCTGTCAGCCCTCACCTCCCTCCATGACTGGAGCTCCTGTAGCTCATGTCTGCCTCTGCTCTTGCTGTCGTCTCTCTCCTGTACTTCTCGTTGTTTCTGTCTCTTTCTCTCCTCAGTCTCTGTCAGTCTCTGGGTGTTTTCCGGTAAGTCAGCCTCCCTCCTCCTTCCTCCTCCTCCTCTGTTTTCTACTTTCACTTTTCCTTTCTCCGGCAGGCTCCCGGTACTGAGGAGACCCCGGCACAGACCTCAGGTAATGGCGGGCAGGCTCAGGCACTTTTTCGCTCTCGTCCATTTTCCCATTTGCACTTTTTTTCTCTGCTGTTTTCGATTTGCACCAGATTCTTTTTCCTGCATTTTGTGCTTTTTCGTGTTTTCTGTCCCCACATGAATGGTCTTGGTTTTTGTTTTTTCTGATATTTGCAGTAAATTCATCAATTCTTATTTTTCTAGAAAGTCACAAATCTTTTGCCCAAATTCCCCCGATCCCCTTCCGTCCCCTGAAGGGATGTTATGGACGCTATACATTAATTTTGCTCACATTTTGTGTCTTTGCTGTAACACGAGACATTTTCCTCTGAAATGTAGGGCTACGTTCACATTTGCGTTGTGCGCCGCAGCGTCGGCGCCACAGCGCACAACGCAAACAAAAACGCGGCAAAACGCACGCTAAAACGCTGCGTTTTGCGCCGCATGCGTCCTTTTTGGCCGAAAGTTGGACGCAAAAAAAATGCAACTTGAAGCGTTTCTTGCGTCCAACGCTTGCGGCCATGCGGCGCAAAACGCAGCACAACGCATGTCCATGCGCCCCCATGTTAAATATAGGGGCGCATGACGCATGCGGCGCCGCTGCGGCGCCCGACGCTGCGGCGCTGACCGCAAATGTGAACGTAGCCTATAACAGTTTTACATTTGAGCAAAGTTCTCAAACCTCGGGCGTCATCTAGAGAATCAGGTGCAAAAGAAATCAGTGAAAATCAGAGGAGAAAAAACAAAAATGATGTAAAAAACGCAAAAGATCAATCAGGTCCGAAAACACTGCAGAAAAAAGCTGCGAGCAACAACGGGGGCTAATGGCGGAAGTAACAGTGGTAGTACTAGAAAAATAAGTCATGGCGAAAGCCGGAGCCACGACGGCAGGAGCAGAAGAAGAAGAGGTAGAAAAAATGCAGCGGTAATAGAGGGATCAGATATAATAATGTACAGATATACGGCAGGAAGAGACAGAGGCTGGGGACAGATGTGGTAAGAAGAAGCATTGGGCGAAATGCGCCTTGGGGTCTTCCTCTCTCCACGCTTGCTGCAGGTTGCTTTACATGCTTACTAACACATAGGGTATGTGTCCACGTTCAGGTAACGCTGCGTTTTTGACAAAAACGCAGCGTCCAGATGTTACAGCATAGTGGAGGGGATTTAATGAAATCCCGTCTCCACTTTGCATTAAAAAACGCATGCGTTTTTCCCGCAAAAACGCACATGCGTTGTGTTTTTTCAGAACGCAGCATGTTGCTACAATGAGCAAAACACGCAGGAACACCGCAGGTGACCTGCCAGTGACCTCAGGTGCATTTTTGGTCAGGATTTTACCTGCATAAAATCCTGACCAAAGCCTGAAGCAAACCTGAACGTGGACACATACCCTAAGTGTATTTATTTATTTCACATCACGCCATATAGGGTTCCTCACTGGACCATACGATCTCCTTCGAATACTAGGCACCTTCTCTTGATGTGCATTTGTTTCATGTTTTTTTCCCACTAAGGCTATGTGCACATGTTGCGGATTTTGCTGAGGATTCGCAGCGGATCTGCAGCTGCAGGTCCGCAGCAGCTTTCCATGCGTTTACAGTACAATGTACACATATGGAAAACGCAATCCGCAGTGCACAAGCTGCAGAAAAAAACATGCAATATTTCTAAGTACGTAAAAGATAGAACACTTTTATCCAGCTCCAGTGTCCATTTTCCTTTGGTTTCTCTACACATTTTATGGCAGAGCTTATATATTTAATGCCCCTTCCTTTGGTTTAATTATTCATTTCCTCTCCGCTGAATCATTCATTTCCTCTCCGCTAACATCCCCACTATCATCATGGGCGACTTCAACATACCCATTGACACTTCCACCTCAGCTGTTACTAAGCTTCTATCTCTCACTTCCTCCTTTGGCCTCACTCAATGGTCTTCTACAGCCACTCACAAAGATGGTCACACATCGGACCTCATCTTCACCCACCTCTGCTCCCTTTCTAACCTCTCTAACTCACCTCTTCCTCTTTCTGACCACAACCTACTCACATTTTCTTTCCTCTCCTCTCCAGGTCCACAATCCCCACTCCACAACTTACCACACCCTCGCAGAAATCTTAAACACTTCGATCTACACTCACTGTCTGAATCCCTTCTCCCTCTTACAGACATAAGTTCCCTACACAATGCAGATGACGCTGCCGCTCTATATAACATCTCAACAGCTGTAGCTCTGGAATCGGTTGCCCCTCTCACACATACCAAAGCTCACAAAACCAACAGACAGCCCTGGCACACCAGCCTGACCAACGAGGTGAAGCGGGCTTCCAGGATTGCTGAGCGGAGATGGAAAAGATCCCACTTCAACGAGGACTTCATCACATTCAAACAGTCCCTCACTACTTTCAAGGCCACACTTGCCACAGCTAAGCAAACCTACTTCTCATCTCTCATATCCTAAACAGTTATTCAACACCTTCAATTTTCACCTCCATCACCCAGCACCTCCTCCCTCCCCACTCATCTCAGCTGAAGACTTTGCCTCATTTTTCAAGCAGAAGATTGATAAAATCAGAGACAGATTTGGTCGACAACCCCAGAGCCCTTCCTCCTAATTTCCCAGCCCTCCACCTCCAAAACCAACTTCTCCACCATTACAGAAGATCAACTCTCCACTCTACTCTCAAGATCGCATCTCACCACATGTGCACTTGACCCAATCCCATCTAACTTCATCCTAAACCTCACCAAAGTCTTCATCCCAACTCTAACCCATCTCTTCCACCTATCACTAACAACTGTTGTTTTCCCGTCAAGCTTTAAACATGCCTCAATCACACCTATCCTCAAGAAGCCCTCTCTTGACCCATCCTCTGTATCTAGCTATCGTCCAATATAATTTCTCCCCTATGCCTCAAAACTACTGGAACAACACGTCCAACACAACAAGATGGACTTAAAGTCTTCCTTCAACCTTAATAACTTTGTTACTATCTTGAATTGTCCGCCCACCTCTCTTCTTGCTCCCTCTTCGACCGCTTACAATCTGGCTTCCGGTCACACCACTCCACTGAAACTTCCCTAACTAAGGTCACCAATGACCTATTGACCACCAAGGCCAAGTGACACTACTCTGTCCTCCTCCTCCTGGACCTGTCCTCTGCCTTTGACACAGTGGACCATTCTCTTACTACAGACCCTCTCATCTCTTGGCATCACACACAGACTTGGCCGTATGTTGAATCGCGCCATGCCTAACAGACTGGACATTCAGCATCTCCCACTTGCACACCACCTCCTCACCGCGCCCCCTATCTGTCGGAGTCCCGCAAGGTTCAGTACTAGGGCCCCTTCTCTTCTCCATCTACACCAGTATTTCTCAACTCCAGTCCTCAAGACCCACCAACAGGTCAAGTTTCCAGGATATCCTTAGTATTGCACAGGTGATAGTTTCATCACCTGCTCAAGCATTAATTCTATCACCTATGCAATACTAAGGAAATCCTGAAATCATGACCTCTTGAGGACTGGAGTTGAGAAACACTGATCTACACCTTCTGCCTGGGACAGCTCATAGAATCTCACGGCTTCCAGTATCACCTCTATGCTAATGACACACGGATCTACATTTCTGGACCAGATATCACCACGCTACTAACCAGAATCCCTCAATGTCTGTCCGCTATTTCATCCTTCTCCGCTAGATTTCTAAAACTTAATAAGGATAAAACAGAATTCATCATCTTTCCCCCATCTCACTCAATCCCCCCTATGGACCTATCCACTCTCCCAAGTCCCAGAAGCTCACTGCCACGGGGTTATCCTCGCACTGATCTCTCTTTCAAACCACATATCCAAGCCCTTTCCATTTCTTGCTGACTTTAACTCAAAAATATTTCACGGATCCGTTCATTCCTCAACCAAGAATCTGCAAAAACCCTAGTCCATGCCCTCATCTTCTCCCACCTTGACTACTGCAACCTCCTGCTTTGTGGCCTCCTGTTGTGATCCGCTTTTTGGGCTCCCCTAGTGGTGGCTGGTGGTACTGGAGACTTGTGTGTTCTTTTCTGCCTCAGCTCACCTGCTTCCATCAGTTTTGGGAGTTCCCTATTTAGCCTTGCTCTCCAGTCACTTCCTTGCCGGTCATCATTGTAACCTGAGTCTTTCAGTTGCATGTTCCTGCTACCAGTCTGCTGATCAGCTAAGTGGACTCTTGTCCTTTTTGTTTTGTATTTTTTGTCCAGTTTACAGTTTGTCATTTCCTGTTACTGGAAGCTCTTGTGGACTGAAATTGCCACTCCTGTGTCATGAGTTGACACAGGAGTCTTAAAGTAATTTCAGGATGGGTTTTTGAAAGGGTTTTTCAGCTGACCGTGAAGTCCTCTTTTGTATCCTTCCTCTATCTAGTAAGTGGACCTCGCTTTGCTAAATCTACCTTCATACTGTGTATGTGTTTTCCTCTGAACTCACCGTTGATATATGTGGGGGCTACTATCATCTTTGGGGAATTTCACTAGAGGTAAGCCAGGTCTGTTCCTTCCTCTTCCAGGCGTAGTTAGTTCTCCGGCTGGCGCATGGCATCTAGGCAGCCGTAGGAATGCTTCCTGGCTACTGTTAGTTGTGTGGTAGATTTAGGTCACGGTCAGCTTGAGTTTCCATCACCCGAGGGCTAGTCTGTTATTTTGTGTTTCTGATGTTCCCATGCCATTGGGGAATCATGACAGTATGACCGGCCACTGTTAAAGTAATTGGCAGAAGAAAGGAGAGTAAAAGAAGTCTGTAGATTTTTTTTTTTTTTTTTCCCTCACATGTTTGCTACTTAGTTGGCTCAGTTGTATTTCTGCTCTATTTACAGCCTTGCCTTTCTCTCCTTCTAATCCTTGAATGGCTCTGATCTCTCCGGTTTAAGGATGGACTCTCAGAGTTTGGCTGCAGGTTTAAATAATCTTGCTACGAAGGTTCAGAATTTACAAGATTATGTTATACGTACTCCTATTTCTGAACCTAAGATTCCTACACCAGAGGTATTTTCCGGAGATAGATCTCGGTTTCTGAATTTCAAATGTAATTGTAAATTATTCCTTTCTCTCAGACCTCACTCCTCTGGAGATCCTGTCCAGCAGGTTAAGATTGTGATTTCTTTGCTGCGAGGTGACCCTCAGAATTGGGCATTTTCATTGACACCAGGGGATCCTGCGTTGCTCAATGTGGATGCGTTTTTTCTGGCTTTAGGGTTGCTGTATGAGGAACCTAATTTGGAGATTCAAGCTGAAAAAGCTTTAATAGCCCTGTCTCAAGGGCAAGATGAAGCTGAGATATACTGCCAAAAATTTCGTAAATGGTCTGTGCTTACTCGGTGGAATGAGTGTGCCCTAGCGGCAATTTTCAGAGAAGGCCTTTCTGATGCCGTTAAGGATGTCATGGTGGGGTTTCCTACGCCCACAGGTCTGAATGAGTCCATCACAATGGCGATTCAGATTGATCGGCGTTTGCGGGAGCGCAAACCCGTGCACCATTTGGCGGTATCTTCTGAAGGGACGCCAGAGAAAATGCAATGTGACAGAATTCTGTCAAGAAGCGAGCGGCAGAATTATAGGCGCAAAAATGGCTTGTGCTTCTACTGTGGTGATTCCGCGCATGTTATATCAGCATGCTCTAAACGTACTAGGAAGGTTGACAAGTCTGTTTCTATTGGCACTTTACAGTCTAAATTTCTTCTGTCTGTAACTCTGATTTGTTCATTATCAGTTATTACCGTGGATGCCTATGTGGACTCTGGCGCCGCTCTGAGTCTCATGGATTGGTCCTTCGCCAGGCGCTGTGGGTTTGATTTGGAGCCTTTGGAAGTTCCTATACCTCTGAAGGGTATTGATTCTACACCTCTGGCTTGTAATAGACCACAGTTCTGGACGCAAGTGACTATGCGTATGACTCCAGACCATCAGGAGATGATTCGCTTCCTCGTGTTGCATAATTTACATGATGTGTTAGTGCTTGGATTACCATGGTTGCAATCTCATAACCCAGTACTGGACTGGAAAACTATGTCTGTGTTAAGCTGGGGATGTCGGGGGGCTCATGGGGACATACCTTTGGTTTCTATCTCGTCATCTATTCCCTCTGAGGTTCCGGCATTTTTGTCGGATTTTGGGGATATTTTTGAAGAGCCTAAAATTGGTTCTCTCCCTCCCCACAGAGAGTGTGATTGCGCCATAGATCTGATTCCAGGCAGTAAATTTCCAAAGGGTCGTTTGTTTAACCTATCTGTACCTGAGCATGCTGCCATGCGAGAGTATGTTAAGGAGTCCCTGGAAAAGGGACATATTCGTCCTTCTTCATCACCTTTTAGGAGCTGGGTTTTTCTTTGTCTCAAAAAAGGATGGCTCGCTGAGGCCTTGTATTGATTATCGACTCCTGAATAAAATTACTGTCAAATATCAGTATCCGTTGCCGCTGCTTACTGATTTGTTTGCTCGCATAAGGGGGGCTAAGTGGTTCTCCAAGATTGATCTCCGTGGGGCGTATAATTTGGTGCGAATTAAGCAAGGGGATGAGTGGAAAACCGCATTTAATACGCCTGAGGGCCACTTTGAGTATTTAGTAATGCCTTTCGGCCTTTCTAATGCACCTTCAGTTTTTCAGTCCTTTATGCATGATATTTTCCGTGAATATCTGGATAAATTTATGATTGTGTATTTGGACGATATTTTGATTTTTTCTGAGGACTGGGAGTCTCATGTTCAGCAGGTCAGGAGGGTTTTTCAGGTCTTGCGGGAGAATTCTCTGTGTGTAAAGGGTTCTAAGTGTGTTTTTGGGGTTCAAAAGATTTCCTTTTTGGGGTACATTTTTTCCCCTTCTTCTGTTGAGATGGACCCTGTCAAGGTTCGGGCTATTTGTGACTGGACGCAGCCTACTTCTCTAAAGGGTCTTCAGAAGTTCTTGGGCTTTGCTAATTTTTATCGTCGATTTATAACTGGTTTTTCTGGTGTTGCTAAGCCTCTTACGGATTTGACTAAGAAGGGTGCTGATGTTGCCAATTGGTCCTCTGCCGCTGTGGAGGCCTTTCGGGAACTTAAGCGCCGCTTTTCGTCTGCCCCTGTGTTGCGCCAGCCTGATGTCTCTCTCCCCTTTCAGGTTGAGGTCGATGCTTCCGAGATCGGAGCGGGGGCGGTTTTGTCGCAGAAAAGTTCCGATTGCTCAGTGATGAGACCTTGTGCGTTCTTTTCTCGAAAATTTTCTGCCGCCGAAAGAAATTATGATGTCGGTAATCGGGAGCTTTTGGCCATGAAGTGGGCATTTGAGGAGTGGCGTCATTGGCTTGAGGGTGCTAGACATCAGGTGGTGGTTTTGACTGATCACAAGAATCTGATTTATCTTGAGTCTGCCAGGCGCCTGAATCCTAGACAGGCGCGCTGGTCGTTGTTTTTCTCTCGGTTTAATTTTGTGGTCTCATATCTACCAGGTTCTAAGAATGTGAAGGCAGATGCCCTTTCTAGGAGTTTTGAGCCTGATTCCCCTGGTGATTCGGAACCTACAGGTATCCTTAAGGATGGGGTGATATTATCCGCTATTTCCCCAGATCTGCGACGTGCTTTGCAAGAGTTTCAGGCGGATAGACCTGATCGCTGTCCACCTGGTAGACTGTTTGTTCCTGATGATTGGACCAGTAGAGTCATCTCGGAGGTTCATTCTTCTACGCTGGCGGGTCATCCTGGAATTTTTGGTACCAGGGATTTGGTGGCTAGATCCTTCTGGTGGCCATCTCTGTCTCGAGATGTGCGTGTTTTTGTGCAGTCTTGTGATGTATGTGCTCGGGCCAAGCCTTGTTGTTCTAGGGCTAGCGGGTTGTTGTTGCCCTTGCCTATTCCGAAGAGGCCTTGGACGCACATCTCGATGGACTTTATTTCTGATCTTCCTGTCTCTCAGAGGATGTCTGTTATCTGGGTGGTGTGTGACCGTTTTTCTAAGATGGTTCATTTGGTGCCATTGCCGAAGTTGCCTTCCTCGTCTGAGTTGGTTCCTTTGTTTTTTCAAAATGTGGTTCGCTTGCATGGTATTCCTGAAAATATCGTTTCTGATAGGGGTACCCAGTTCGTTTCTAGATTTTGGCGGGCATTCTGTGCCAGGTTGGGCATTGATTTGTCTTTTTCGTCTGCCTTCCATCCTCAGACTAATGGCCAGACGGAGCGAACTAATCAGACTTTGGAGACGTATTTGAGGTGTTTTGTGTCTGCGGATCAGGATGATTGGGTTGCCTTTTTGCCGTTGGCGGAGTTTGCTCTTAATAATAGGGCTAGTTCGGCCACTTTGGTTTCCCCTTTCTTTTGCAATTCGGGGTTTCATCCCCGTTTTTCTTCTGGTCAGGCGGAGTCTTCGGATTGTCCTGGAGTAGATGCTGTGGTGGATCGGTTGTATCGGATTTGGGAACAAGTGGTGGACAATTTGAATTTGTCCCAGGATAGGACTCAGCGGTTTGCTAACCGCCAGCGTCGGGTTGGTCCTCGCCTTCGTGTTGGGGACTTGGTGTGGTTGTCTTCCCGTTTTGTCCAAATGAGGGTTTCTTCTCCTAAATTTAAGCCTCGGTTCATCGGTCCCTATAGGATTTTGGAGATTATTAACCCTGTTTCCTTTCGTTTGGACCTCCCGGCATCTTTCACTTCCTTGCCGGTCATCATTGTAACCTGAGTCTTTCAGTTGCATGTTCCTGCTACCAGTCTGCTGATCAGCTAAGTGGACTCTTGTCCTTTTTGTTTTGTATTTTTTGTGCAGTTTACAGTTTGTCATTTCCTGTTACTGGAAGCTCTTGTGGACTGAAATTGCCACTCCTGTGTCATGAGTTGACACAGGAGTCTTAAAGTAATTTCAGGATGGGTTTTTGAAAGGGTTTTTCAGCTGACCGTGAAGTCCTCTTTTGTATCCTTCCTCTATCTAGTAAGTGGACCTCGCTTTGCTAAATCTACCTTCATACTGTGTATGTCTTTTCCTCTGAACTCACCGTTGATATATGTGGGGGCTACTATCATCTTTGGGGAATTTCACTAGAGGTAAGCCAGGTCTGTTCCTTCCTCTTCCAGGTGTAGTTAGTTCTCCGGCTGGCGCATGGCATCTAGGCAGCCGTAGGAATGCTTCCTGGCTACTGTTAGTTGTGTGGTAGATTTAGGTCACGGTCAGCTTGAGTTTCCATCACCCGAAGGCTAGTCTGTTATTTTGTGTTTCTGATGTTCCCATGCCATTGGGGAATCATGACAGCCTCCCCTCTAACACTCTTGCATCCCTCCATTCTATTCTAAACTCTGATGCCCGATTAATCCACCTGTCTCCCCACTATTCCCCAGCCTCTCCCCTCTGTCAATCCCTGGACTGGCTCCCGATTACCCAGCGACTCTAGTTCAAAACCCTAACAATGGCATACAAAACCATCCAGAACCTATGTCCTCCATTTATCTGTGACCTCGTCTCCCGGTACTTACCTGCATGCAATCTCCGATCCTTACAAGATCTCCTTCTCTACTCCCCTCTTATCTCCTCTTCCCACAACTGCATACAAGATTTCTCTCGCGTATCACCCCTACTCTGGAACTCTCTACCACAACACATCAGACTCTCGCCTACCATCAAAACCTTCAAAAAGAACCTGAAGACCCACCTCTTCCGACAAGCCTACAACCTGCAGTAACCACTGATAGACCTTTCCTGATAGACCAAACCACTGCATGACCAGCTCTATCCTCACCTACTGTATCATCACCCATCCCTTGTAGATTGTGAGCCTTTGCGGGCAGGGTCCTCTCTCCTCCTGGACCAGTCATAACTTGTATTGTTTAAGTTTATTGTACTTGTTTTTATTATGTACACCCCTCCTCACATGTAAAGCGCCATGAAATAAATGGCGCTATAATAATAAATAATAATAGTAATAGTCGTAGTAATGTACTGATATACTGCAGGAGGAGGACAGAGGCCGGGTACAGATATGGTAATAACACTAGAAGAAGCAGCATTAGTAGTAATAATTGTAGTATTAGTCATGTTAGAAACAATGGTAGTAATCTCTCTATTGCTAATACTTAGGGAAGTAATAATGTATTGTAGTCATATTACTAAGTGTCGTAGTGGTGGTTAAAGTAGAAGAGCTAGACAAGTTAGTAATTGTAGTACTGAAAGCAATAGTAACAACCAAACACACTTCCCTTTACAATAGTAATAGTTGTGGTAGTTTTAGTTGTTGCGGTAGTGGTTGTACTATTGGTAGATGTAGTAGATCTATTACTAGTAGTAATAGTATTTGTATCACTTGTTATAATTGTTAGTATTATTCATGATAGTGACTTTTTTATTAGTTGTAATTGTAATATTAGAAGTACTATTGTAACACCCCAGGAACCTGGTTGTTACAGTGGTATTGCCTTCCTCACGGGGAGGGTGATGCCATACCTGGAAGCGACAAGGATCCCTTTAACAGGCAACATGTACATACAACACTGTTCTGACTCCAGGCCAGAAGGGGGAGCTCTAGACCCGGTT
The DNA here is from genome assembly GCF_051348905.1 of Ranitomeya variabilis. Classification (NCBI taxonomy): domain Eukaryota; kingdom Metazoa; phylum Chordata; class Amphibia; order Anura; family Dendrobatidae; genus Ranitomeya; species Ranitomeya variabilis. The sequence goes on from NC_135238.1 coordinate 3,848,071, forward strand.
TCAGGGGAACTTCCCTATACAGTATATGTTCTGGCTTGGGGGAGGAGTTAGATTAGTTTGTCAGAGAGGAGTGAGGAGTGGAGAGGCGGTGAGGAGAGCTGTAGCCGTGCAGACATGAGTTTCTGCAGCTCCTGGCAAGAGAGAGACAGAGCAGTCTGTAGGAGACTGTGAGGGGAGAAGGAGCTAAGGAGAAAAGAGGGGAGCTGCGAGTAGCTCACTCCAGGATCAAGCGCAGAAGCCGGAGGCCGGAATTCCGAGGTTGTGGGGGTAACTGTATGCCCCACAGCAGAAACCGGCGGGCAGGAGATTAAAAGTCGCCTGTCCACCATTAACACCCAAAGGCACAGCAGCATATAGAGCCCGGAGTCGCCACAAGTAGGGACCCCTGTAAAAAGGTCTCAAGTTGCCTGCCATGCGGGTAATGTCCAACTAATAGGACAGAGAGAGAGAGGACCTTGTGTGAAGCCTTAGGCAGCAAGGGACGCCCACTACAGCTCTGTAAGGAAGGCTTCCAATCCCACCTGGCTAGGGGGATTCCAAATCACTTCCAGGCTGGCCGGACCTCACCATCACCTGTGATCCGTACCCTGGACTGTGGCTGTATACCACCAGTAAAAGGTAAAGAGACTGCAACCTTGTGTCCTCTAATTCTTTCTGGCACTACACCGTCTGTCATCTTTTTTCACTACACCGGGAGCCCTGGGGATCAAGCTTCACATGTGGGAAGCCATACCATCCCTGCCGCAGCACCATCATCCCCAGAGGACCCCTTTAAGCAGCGTCAGTCATCTGTGACAGAATACCACAGGTGGCATCACGAACATTCTTTATTAAAAACAACCCCTTTTAAAACCTTCCCTTTAACTTGGACGCCCAGGGCCATGGACCGGGTCACTGCCACAGTGACCACCCCTTTAAGAACAGAACAGGCCCGGTACCGAGTACCCCATGGTCCTAGCGGGCACTCCATTATCAGTATCAGTAGCAGTTGTCATAGTTGTAGTAGCTGTCATGGTAGTGGTTTTCCTAGTAGTAGTGGTTTTAGTAGTAGTCATAGGTGTTGTTGTTAGTTCACACACGCCAGTTTTTCAGTGTTTTTATTAGTTTTTTCCTATTTTGTGTATTATTAGTAGTACCAGGAAGAGTTGTATTGTGTGTAATGGTAGCTTGGGTTCTAGGAGTAGTAATTGACTGTGATGCTACAATTATTAGTACTGTAGCAGTTACGGTATTTGTGAATATTGTGTTCTTCGCAGTACTAGGAGGACTTGCAGCATTACTTTTAGCAGTATTGGCATGCTCTGTACTAGTTGTAGCTTTTGTAATGTACGTAGTAACAGTCCTATTTGTAGTATTAATAATATTATTAGGCTCAGTTCAGATTTACATTTGAGGCTCCTTGAAAACTGTCAGGTTTCACATCAAATATTGGTATGAAAGCAGACAATTGCCTCCTGGTAAAGCGGAACCTGCATTTCCCGCAAGATTAGTAACTGGACTACTCATCTCGTACTCTGTCATTTGCCAGAATGAAATCAGAAAAGCTGGATGTAGCGGTGACCTCTCGGGCAGCAGAAGGCAATGCTCTATGGATGCTCAACCATCTGCGGTCCCCAACCTACAAAGACCTCCTGGGCAGAGTCACCCACCTGCCTATAAGCAACAGCAACCAAGCAGAATGGAGGTCGGAGATGCAGAAACATTCCTTCTCCATCCTCTACCACACCAAGCGTCAGGGGAGACTAAACCTCACAGACGTCACCGACTCCCTGTACGACCTGGAGCTCCAGGAACTCTCGGAGAGACTAGGTAAAGCATGGATGAGGACTCTGGGGTGAGGGATACGATTGTATCAGCGACACGCTTTACTTTGTTACATGATCACAAATTTTCCAAAGGTGGACACACAGGAGATTTTTGTCCCTCAGAATATGATGTGGTCCTTCAATACTCTTTTGAGCATGAGGACAACCTAGTATCCTCTAGACAATTCATGGCTTGGGAAGACTGAACTCTACCTCTCTGGTCCTTTTTTCTCTATTTTTGGCCCTAGAAATTTTGGCACCATTTATAAGTCTCTATTACTCCAATACATAGAGATGCTACTGTCCTCATTATTCCATAGTCACATAAAGGTCTGAAGGTCCTCAGTGGCCAGAGGTGTAGCAGTTGTACCTGGGGCTTAAGGTGGCCCATTAGTTCCTTGTCCATGTAATTAGACATCAGTATTATACAAGGCTCGTGTTAGGTGGTAACATGACAAATTTGATAGATCCAATGCCAACTGGACACTTCTGAACAGATGAGCAAGAGATCCATTGGGTTCACATCAGGATTTTTGGAAAGTAGAGTTACAACTCTGAATGAACAGGGATCATTGTTAAATTATGCTTAATGGTGTTTGTTTACAGCCTTTTTCTTAAGGAATTATCAGTGATGAAATAAACCAATAAATCACCAAGTTACTAATTAACCAGCGTGAAAACATTGAAGTCTTTCACATGTCAGTCTAAGCTCTGATTCATAGGAGATTTCTTTACTCCTTTCTTAGATTGTAAAGCTAATGGTGGGCTGTCTTCTTTTCTAAGGTCGTGACAGTGTAATGGTGGTGGTGGCTGACTTACTCAAGAGTGATGAGGAGGAGAAGCAGCGGATTCTTACCAACCAGCCCAGCATCTCCCGATGGGCCTCCGAACTGGTGCTCTTTGCCGAGAATGAGAAATACCCGATTCCTATACACAAGCAACAAGTCTTTCTCCAAACCTTCCAGAGAGGTAACGGAGATGCTCGTGTCCTCTGTCATCCAGTGGCGCTGTTTTTCTCACATCCAGAACTTTTTTTTTTAGGATGATTGTTGATGACACCTACTGGAAGATGCAATTTATTGTAGGATGTTCCTGACTCTTCTCTGTCTTCTTTTCCAGCGCATAAGAAAAACCAACAGAAGCGCCAAATATTGGTAGGTAGCAGGTATATATGTCGGGGAACGTGAGCCCACAATGTCATCGATCAATGCTGAATCCAGTGGGAATGTCAGTTTAGATTCTTTGTATTGGATCTGATGCATAGAGTGCCATGTCAGCTGTGTAGGCTAAGAATGGAAAGTTCCTCTAAAATGTGAAAAATGTCTACAAATGTTCTCACATCTGAGCCATGGGCTCTGTAGGTGAAGTCCGACTCTCCAACCATCCATGACCCCTGAATTTCCATATTTATCATTTTACCTAACTGTAACTTCCTTATGACCTCAGACATGATAATGTTCATTTTATCCCTGGACTGTGACCAGCCCTATACTGTGGTAAATGAGTAAGAGAAGACTGTGGAGATAAGTGGTGCTACACACAGGACTTTCTAAAATATGACCCCAGGAATACAAGGCTGATCAGTAATTGGCTTTCTGTCAAGTAAAGATACAGAACTGAGTGGAATCCAAAGGTGAAATGATATCTGTGAAGAGAAGAAAAGGATGAGGTGGATATCTCTTATGGTTTTTCATCACGAACGTTAACTCGATAAGTTCTCGATAAGTCCATCACATATGGAGCACTTGTCATTGGAGATCTTATAGGAGCCAGAGACCTGTGTTTCCTGGGTTTAGCATTGCACGTTGTGTAGATCTCATAGTTTTATTTAATGTTATTACAACCATGAGTATTTATTTCCCAATTCAATGCTTATATCTTCCTCCTAGCAGAAGAACGTCATCTATGGGCTCGTCGGATGCATCGCATTGGTTCTACTTGTAAGATGGCGCTGGAGAAAAAAAATCTTCTAGATTGATGCTGGAAATATGCAGACCAAAACTCTTCTATACTAGATCCCTCCGCATGAAGGTCACCTTCGGGACAACAATCTCCAGAGATCTAGACCTTCTCTGCTTTAACATCTTCTTCAATAAACAGAATGAACCAATTTTATAAGTCTCACCGTGTCATGTTGTCAGGGGGAAGGTGGAAAGTTTAAGAATGCTCCAAATTACAAAATTGTTTGGATGAAGAGAGGACAAGGTGTGTGAGGATTAACGGGGCTAGGAGAAGAAGGGTGGTAGATGTGAAGAGCTGAAAGAGAAAATATCCTACGCTCAAGAGGCAGAATAAAACTAAGTACCATAAAATCTGGAAGGTTCAAGGGTGACTTACTCCTCAGTATGGGCAGTAGATACACGTGGACTTACCCAGTCAGATTGCCTCGGGATCCATACTGAAGATGTGGGTCCTCCTCTCGGCTCCACCATTGATCATACGAGTATAATAATATATGTCCAATGTGATTTTATTAATCAAAATTACAATAAAAGTCCTTGTAACGCATTTCGGGAGGTAAGGACTCCCCTCTTCCTCAGACACAGGATGCAAACAGTGCAGACTTATCATTACAACCCCTGATTAAGCACAAAGCGTCGGGGACCGGAGGGGTCCTCACATTCACCTGCACAGCCCTGTCAATCATAGCAAATGCACTTACAGTATCTGGAAGCATCTTAAGATAATTACCGGGTAGCAGTAGACTCGGCATTATTGATACATTGTCGTATTGTTAATAATATCAAATGTAATTATGGCCCTAAAAAAATAATAATGATAATGTAATGTTCTCCACAGACCGGAGATGTCATCAAGGAGGCTTCAATCAGTCATAAATCAAGTTGTATCAAAACTAATAAATCACTAAGAAGAAACCTCAGTATTACAGGATATAGTAAAAATCACGTCATGTATGATCGCCATCAGCACGTGCACAATGCCTGTGCGCCAACTCACTGCGAGCAATGGATGCAGGTGGAGTTCAGGCATTCGTTACTCGCAGTAAGACCCCTTCACACTTCTGTTTTATTCAATGGTGGTGCGCACATGTCAGGTTTTTCACACAGACTGTGTGTATGTGTGAAAACCCGCAGACATGTCCGTTTTTATCAGCAACACGGACAAAATGTGTGCAGCACACGTGGATGACATCCGTGTGTCATCAGCGTGACATGTACCCGCGCCTGGGAAAAAGCCATAGTTTGTGCTGTTCTCCGGCGCTGGCTGCTGAAAGCCGCTCTCATCATTGTTGCCAGGTCTCCCTGACATCTGCATGACCAGGCGACAAAAATGGGGGTCGTACTCAGCAACAACTGTGTACATCGTGTGAAAAAAAATTAGAGCACAGGGTTCTTATCTGCGAAGCACAGGGTTCCCATCTATGGAGCACAGGGTTCCTGTCTGTGGAGCACAGGATTCCCGTCTATGGAGCACAGGGTTCCTGTCTGTGGAGCACAGGATTCCCGTCTATGGAGCACAGGGTTCCCGTCTATGGAGCACAGGGCTCCTGTCTGTGGAGCATAGGATTCCCGTCTATGGAGCACAGGGTTCCCGTCTATGGAGCACAGGGTTCCTGTCTGTGGAGCACAGGGTTCCTGTCTGTGGACCACAGGATTCCCGTCTATGGAGCACAGGGTTCCCGTCTGTGGAGCACAGGGTTCCTGTCTGTGGAGCACAGGATTCCCGTCTATGGAGCACAGGATTACCGTCTATGGAGCACAGGGTTCCCGTCTATGGAGCACAGGGTTCCCGTCTGTGGAGCACAGGGTTCCCGTCTGTGGAGTACAGGGTTCCTGTCTGTGGAGCACAGGATTCTCGTCTATGGAGCACAGGGTTCCCGTCTATGGAGCACAGGGTTCCCGTCTGTGGAGCACAGGGTTCCCTTCTATGGAGCACAGGATTACCGTCTAGAGCACAGGGTTCCCGTCTATGGAGCACAGGGTTCCCGTCTGTGGAGCACAGGGTTCTCGTCTATGGAGCACAGGGTTCACATAGAGGACAGGGTTCCTGTCTGTGGAGTACACGTTTCCCATTTGGAGCACAGGGTTCCCATTTGGTACACAGGGTTCCCATCTGTAGAGGACAGTGTTCTCATCTGTAGAGGACAGGGTTCCCATCTGTAGGGGACAGTGTTCCCATCTGTATAGAACAGGGTTCGCATCTGTAGAGGACAGTGTTCTCATCTGTAGAGGACAGGGTTCCCATCTGTAGGGGACAGTGTTCCCATCTGTATAGAACAGGGTTCCCGTCTGTAGAGGACAGGGTTCCCATCTGTAGAGGACAGGGTTCCCATCTGTAGAGGACAAGGTTCCCGTCTGTAGAAGACAGGGTTCCAGTCTGTAGAGGACAGGGTTTCCATCTGTAGAGGACAGGGTTCCCATCTGTAGAGGACAGGGTTCCCATCTGTAGAGGACAGGGTTCCCATCTGTAGAAGACAGGGTTCCCGTCTGTAGAGGACAGGGTTCTCATCTGTAGAGGACATGGTTCCCATCTGTAGAGGACAGGGTTCCCATCTGTAAAGGACAGGGTTCCCGTCTGTAGAGGACAGGGTTCCCGTCTGTAGAGGACAGAGTTCCCGTCTGTAGAGGACAGGGTTCCCATCTGTAGAGGACAGGGTTCCCATCTGTAGAGAACATGGTTCCCTTCTGTAGAGGACAGGGTTCCCGTCTGTAGAGGACAGGGTTCCCATCTGTAGAGGACACGGTTCCCTTCGGTAGAGGACAGGGTTCCCATCTGTAGAGGACAGGGTTCCCATCTGTAGAGGACAGGGTTCCCATCTGTAGAGGACAGGGTTCCCAGGACAAGGTTCCCGTCTGTAGAAGACAGGGTTCCAGTCTGTAGAGGACAGGGTTTCCATCTGTAGAGGACAGGGTTCCCATCTGTAGAGGACAGGGTTCCCGTCTGTAGAGGACAGGGTTCCCATCTGTAGAGGACAGGGTTCCCATCTGTAGAAGACAGGGTTCCCGTCTGTAGAGGACAGGGTTCTCATCTGTAGAGGACATGGTTCCCATCTGTAGAGGACAGGGTTCCCATCTGTAAAGGACAGGGTTCCCGTCTGTAGAGGACAGGGTTCCCGTCTGTAGAGGACAGGGTTCCCGTCTGTAGAGGACAGGGTTCCCATCTGTAGAGGACAGGGTTCCCATCTGTAGAGAACATGGTTCCCTTCTGTAGAGGACAGGGTTCCCGTCTGTAGAGGACAGGGTTCCCATCTGTAGAGGACACGGTTCCCTTCGGTAGAGGACAGGGTTCCCATCTGTAGAGGACAGGGTTCCCGTCTGTAGAGGACAGGGTTCCCATCTGTAGAGGACAGGGTTCCCGTCTGTAGAGGACAGGGTTCCCGTCTGTAGAAGACAGGATTCCCATCTGTAGAGGACAGGGTTCCCATCTGTAGAGGACAGGGTTCCCATCTGTAGAGGACAGGGATCCCATCTGTAGAGGACAGGATTCCCATCTGTAGAGGACAGGGTTCCCGTCTGTAGAAGACAGGGTTCCCGTCTATAGAGGACAGGGTTCCCATCTGTAGAGGACAGGGTTCCCATCTGTAGAGGACAAGGTTCCCGTCTGTAGAGGACAGGGTTCCAGTCTGTAGAGGACAGGGATCCCATCTGTAGAGGACAGGATTCCCATCTGCAGAGCACAGGGTTCCCATTTGTAGCACAGAGCTCCCATCTGCTTAACATAGGGTTACTGTCTGCAGGGCACAGGGTTCCTGTCTGCGGAGCACAAGATTCCTGTCTGTGGAGCACAGGGTTCCTGTCTGCGGAGCACAAGATTCCTGTCTGTGGAGCACAGGGTTCCTGTCTGCGGAGCACAAGATTCCTGTCTGCACTGCAGAGCACACGGTTACCATTTGGAGCACAGGGTTCCTGTCTGCGGAGCACAAGATTCCTGTCTGTGGAGCACAGGGTTCCTGTCTGTGGAGCACAAGATTCCTGTCTGCACTGCAGAGCACACGGTTACCATTTGGAGCACAGGGTTCCCATCTGCGGAGCACTGGGCTCCCGTCTGTGGAGCACAGGGTTACTATTTGGAGCACAGGGTTAATGTGACGACCCCTCTGACACTTTGTGTTTAATCAGGGGTTGTAATGATAAGTCTGTACTCTTTGCATCCTGTGTCTGAGGAAGAGGGAGTCCGACTCCTTATGTCTCAAAACACGTTACAAGGACTTTTATTGTAATTTTGTCTAATAAATCCACTCTAGAACTATATTATACATGAATGATCACTGGTGAAGCTCTGAGGATTCATAGGAGGACACACATCTCCTGTATGGATCCAGACAGGGGTAAGTCCATGTGCATCTACTGGCCCTACAAAGGAGTAAGTCACCCTTGAGCCTACCAGACTCGATGGTACCTTAGTGTTATTCTGCCTCTGAGCAATTTTTCATATCTTTTTGCTGATAAATACCTCAACCGAGCACCTGATGAAGTTGTAGCGTTACTGACGATCTCCAGGTTCTATGTTCCTTGGACAGAGATAGTTTGTGTTTGATTGTTTGGAGGTGATAGATGGAGTCTATGAGCCAGGAACAGTTCATCGATAGATGTAGACTGTGAGCCAGGAACAGACAATGGATCCATGTAAACTAGGAGCCCGGACAAGACTATCAAACATTGGATGGTGGATGGATGGACTAAGAAGGTATGTTGATAAAGTCACCAGTACAAACGCGGATCTTCCTGAACATAAAGGATCCAACGTAAGACATTACACTGAGTCACAATTACTATTCTGATTGCTCCATGAATCTGGTGGACATTGTGCACTTAGACTTATTAATATGGAGCAATAGCCTCTGTGTGATTCCAAACGTGTCTAGAAAAAAGGTTGTAAAATGCGCAAGATTAATCAATGGCGTGCACCATTTGTGGAGCAGAGAAGTCTAAAATAATTAAAAGGAGGAATGTTGAAAGTCCAGGAGCTGCTTCGGGACAATCACACTGTCTATCACATATAAACTGTCTGGTCTAAGATTACATCTAACTATAAAGCTACTTTTACACTAGCGTTGGGCACTGCACGTCGCAATGCGTCGTTGTGGAGAAAAAACGCATCCTGCAAAGTTGCCCGCAGGATGCGTTTTTTCTCCATAGACTTTTATTAGCGACGCATTGCGACACAGTGCCACACGTCACAACTGTCGTGCGACGGTTGCGTCATGTTTTGGCGCACCGCCGGCATAGAAAAACTTTACATGTAACTTTTTTTGTGCGTCTAGTCCGCCATTTTTGACCAGGCATGCACGGCCGAAACTCCGCCCCGGACCGTGCAGTGGGGCAGCGGAAGCGTTGTAAGACTGCTTCCGCTGCCCACGTCGGGCATTTTTTTCACAGTATGCGTCGGTACATCAGGCCGACACAGCGCGACGGCCCCGTACCGACGCTAGTGTGAAAGCAGCCTAAGACATCAAGACAGCATAAGTAAATACAATCCTAAAGATTGTGGAGGGGGATGATTAGCTGGGAATACTCTGGTTTGCGGAAATATTCACCCTCTTGGCTTTTTACCTATTTCATTACATTACAAGCTGTGTTTAAATATTTTTGTAAAAAAACACAACATGAAGAGCAGACTCACCAAAACCTTGTCAGATGACAAATGCACTCACATGGTGCAGCAGGCCCCCGATAATAAATGCTAAAGCAGCCCAGGTGCAAGCTACTGATGAGAGCAACCACCCACTCACCCAAACATCAGAGGGCGAGTGGGTGGTTCTCGTCAGTAGCTTGCACCTGTGCTGCTTTAGCACTTATTATCGGGGGCCTGCTGCACCATGTGAGTGCATTTGTCATCTGACAAGGTTTTGGTGAGTCTGCTCTTCATGTTGTGTTTTTTGTTAGTTTTTCTGTGTTAGCTGTTTTAACTATATTTGTAATCCGATTCGTGTGTATCAGCACTTATTAATCTAAATTGGTGAAGTGAAGAGAGAAAAATATAGGCATAAATTAAATTTATGGGATCAAATAACTAAAAATTGGCATATGCATATGTATTCACCCCTTTTACTATGAAGCCCTCTAAACATTTCCGATGCAAGCAATTCCCTTCATAAATCCACCTACGTGTAATCTAAGTGTCACATGTCGGTCAGTATATACACTTTACCTTTTATGAAAGGACACAGAGGCTGCAACATTATTAACAAGAGGCACCAGTAACCAAACAACACCATGAAGACCAAGGAGATCTCCAAACAACACCATGAAGGCCAAAGAGATCTCCAAATAACATCATGAAGGCTAAGTAGATCTCCAAACAACACCATTGAGGTCAAGATCTCCAAACAGCACCATGAAGAACAAGGAGCTCTCCAAACAAGACCATGAAGGCAAAGGAGATCTCCAAACAACACCATGAAGGCAAAGGAGATCTCCAAACAACACCATGAAGGCAAAGGAGATCTCCAAACACCACCATGAAGACCAAGGAGATCTCCAAACATCACCATGAAGATGAAGGAGATCTCCAAACACCATCATGAAGACAAGGAGATCTCAAAACATCACCATGAAGATGAAGGAGATCTCAAAGCAAGTCAGAGGCAAAGTTGTTGAGAAGTACAGAGTACCACAACAAACCTGCCAACAAAAGGCCCCCCCCCAAACTCACACCCCAGGCATCAATCAGAAAGGCAGCAAAGAGATTAAAGGTAACCCTGAAGGAGCTGCAGAGTTCCCAAGCAGAGACTGGAGTATCTGTCCACATGACCGCTATAAGCCGTAAGCTCCATAGAGGTGGCCTTTATGGAAGAGGGGGCAGGAAATAGCCTTTACTTAGACATAAAATGAAAGGCTTGTTTTGTGTCTGTCAAAAGACATGTGGGAGACTCCCTACATGTATGGAGGCAGGTGCCGTGGTCAGATCAGACCAAAATGTAACGTTCTGGCCGCCAATGTAAACTCTAATTATGTAAACCCATCCCAGCAACATGAGATTGGACGAGTACATCCTCCATTATTTATTGTGTTTTCTCTTGACCACTGCCGTGAATTTCATGGGTTAATTATTCTTATTGCCTGTATTTGAACCTTTCTAACATGCTTTAGTGGGTTTTTCTTTATCGATACCATGTCCTGTATATTAAGCTTCCTCGCTGACTTTCTCACATGATTAGAAAAGCCCTTTTCAATTATTGGTGACCCTGAGATTCTGTGGGTCGGTTCCCTTATTTTGGATTATTATTGGTGCTGTCCACCTAAATCACCAGTAGTTTTACCTAGGATACTTCCTGCTATAAACTTCTTTTTTCTGATTTCGGGTTCAGAAAGTATACCGTACTAAGAGCCATCATCTACATGGTCTCTCTGAAAAGATACAGGTCATTGTACTGCACTTTATTGTTATTGGTTTTCTGTTAGTTCCTCCCTCTAGCATTATAAGGAGAGCCGACGTTGAGCGGGGGCGCCGTGTTGAACTTAGGGTGCAACCTCCACGGTAAGGTGGGGTAAGGAAGGGAGAGTTCACTGTCCCCTCCCCCTAGTCAATCTTTTCTATTTAGGATATGACTCTGTTATTACTATATCTAGTTGACCCCAATTTATGGGTAATTTTACCTTTAACTAATAAAAGTTACATTTTAGGGGTATTTTTTTCTCTTTTTTGGTAAAAAAATACTCTTAAAGGTAGAGAGGCCCAAGTCTCCGACATTACTATGCTTCTGTAAAAACCCTAATATGTCCCCTCCCCCAACCCATGAGGCAACAACCTTCTTACAAAATGTCCTCTTGATATTAAACCCTTTCTATCGCTTTGTCACCTGGAGCAATATTACCAGAATTCTTTCCTGTAGGATGTTACTTTAGCCATAGTACAATATGTTCCTATGATGAATACATAGTTTACCATGGTGTCACTCTCTTGTCCGTTGAGAATTTTGTAAAAAGGTTGTTTTGCAACTTTCTGTGTAACCTTGGCCCCTGCATTTCTGGTATTTAGCAGACTTTTTATTCTCTTAATGTATTGTATACTTTACTAAAGATTGTATTTTTTGGATTATACTCTTGGTGGTTTAATGATATAGTGATCAAGGACAGTCTGATAGCAATGGGGATAAGGTTGCTTTGGCAAGAAGGGGCCCCAGGCTCAGTGGTGTGCAGACGGTCACCAGCTAAAATGGTAACCATCCCTGAGAGGATCCGGGGCCTATGGCCGGGACTAGGTAAAGCTGAGACGGTGAGCCTTTTACCTCTTCCTTTGAAGCTGGACAATGGGAATGGGAGAAAGCTGGTGGGCCTGAAGGCACAAATGGGACAGAGATTGTCCAGCGTGGCAGGGATTGCCAGAAGCGAGGTATGGATTGCCAGGAAGAACGGAGGTTGCCGAGAAGGCATGGAAAGCCTCAGAAATGTCACTGTTAAGTAAAGTTAACTTGTTAAGAAAGGACATTATCTCCAGAGATGTTTGTGAGGCCCATGGAGCTGAAGATGGGATGATAGGACCAGAAGGAACTCTGGTGATTAATGTGAGTGTTCTTGCTTCAGAGATGAGGTTGTTATGGAATGTCTTCTGTGGGACAACCTGGGATGTAAAAACAATAAACCTTATGATGACTCATAATTTGCATTATTACATAGTAGTAAAACCAGATTCATCTGGAAGAAAAAACAATATGGCCACTATTACAGCACCTATAGGGATTGTCAGCCAAGTAGACAAATAATACTGTCACGATAATATAAATATGCCATATTCGGAGTATAGTTCTAGAAGGTTACATGGCACACACACACGCTGTTGGCTCTCTGACCCCCCTCTTCAGCTGCATAGGAAACTGTCTTCTCACTGCACACTTTGTGCAACTTGATACCAATGTGCAGCAGCCCCCACTGAGTATTTTATGACTTTCAGCTGGCTAAAGGCCATGTGAAAACTTACAAGTAGGGCATAACTAGACCCCAATTAATGACAGAGATATGAAAGTTATATATTTGGTATGTGCAACAATAGGGCTACACACCAGCGCAGCACCTAGTAGAAACGGATTACTGCTTGACAGAGGCTCATATCCACTTTCATGTTTGGGCTCAAATTAACGCCAGGTCATGCCTGGAGAATGGCAGTTCCGTGGTCGCTATACATGGTGCCATCCCCGAGCCACGGCGGTTAGGAGCTTTCAGTATGCTTCAGTCCCTCTGAGAAAAGAGGAGTGCATTTCATAACTCAGCTCACTCAGTGATGTCACGACCAGAGGGTATATCTTAAACCTGCTGAGTTGAGTCAGCCTTTGCCCAGGAAGCTAGCTGAGAGACACATTTGTGATGCACTGGGACATATGCTCCTTCCCCCAGCTGCATGGTCAGCCATTATATGAAAGAACTGTAAGTCTATTTACTTCCTTCAATCCCTTTTATTTTGTAAATGTCTGTAGATACATAATTGTCTCATTTTATCACATCTTTTTATACTTTTGTAAACACTGCCTACCTTTTGGAGTAAAATATATAAAATTACTAGCTTCGTTTCTCCTTGCTCTATAACGTACTGTCACATCCTCTGAAGTAAATTACGCTACTAATTGGGTTGGCTCGTGACCCATTATTGATTTAGGAATAGGAGCTGGTGACAGCGGACAGTACTGAGCTTGTTGGGTAAAGCTGGCAACGACAGAACGGGGTTTATAAATGTAATGCTTGGCTGCGGCTGGTAATAATTATATCACCCTCACTGCAGTGTGTGCCCAACAGCCAGTACATAGCAGGCAGCCTTTCTGGCAACTAATTATCCTAGGTGAAGTTCCCTGACTGACCTGAGGGTAAGGGGGGCACCAGAGAGCTGCGAGTTCCAAACTGGGAAGTGGGATATAGATAAATCCCCTTCAGAAAAGAACCTGGGCAGCCAAACAATCATGACTTATTGGTGGCAGTGGTGGGATGATAAAAATATCCCTCTGTGATTCATGACAAATACACTTTACCTAAGTGAGTGACAACTCCTGAAGCAGAGATCATGGCCGCCCTGGTGGTTCTCAATTTACTTTTATTGAAACTACAATGAGGCACACATCTGAAATAAAAGGTGGAGAGAATTGACCGTGAGCCCAACAGTCCACCATGAATATCAATATGTCCAACCTTTTGATCTCCTGGGAAATAAAAAAACGGCTGATATGATTGGGGGGAAGGAGTCTGCATATATAAGATTATAGAGGGGTCACAACAGAGAAGTGGACGTATCATTCATAATGACATCTTCTTGCCGCCTCCTCATTGGAGAACACAGTCAGATTTCTTCTTGAGTTGTTGTATAATCCGCTGATATTCCCTCATTTCAGCCTCGTTTCTTCGTTGGTCGCATTGTCTCTGAAGCTCATACTTCTCTGTTAAATTTTTTATTGCTTCTTCGTAATGTCTCCTGTCCTCCTCTCTGTCCATATCGGCCTTCTCCCAGTTATCCATGTCATCCTGTTCCTCTCTATGCATGTCAGCCTTCTCCCGCCTGTCAACATCAACTTGGTCATGCCTGTCCATGTCAGCTTGTTCCCACCTGTCTATTTTAGAATGGTCCCACCTTGTCACTTCATATTCCTGCCTGTCCATGGGGACACAACCCAACCTATCCATGTCAGCCTGTTCCCACTTGTCCATGTCAGTCCAATTCTGCCTGTCCATGTCAGCCTGCTCCCACCTGTCCATGTCGGCGTGGTTCCATCCATCCTTGACGGCCTGGCTCCACCCGTCCATGTAAGCCCAGTTCCGATGTTCCATGTCAGCCTGGTCTTTCCTACTGATGTTGACTCGGTCCTGCCTGTCCATGTCATGATGGTTACACCTGTCAGCCCATTCACATCTGTCCATGTCAGTTTTACCCTGCCTATCCTTGTCAGCCTTTTCCCACCTGGATATGTCGGTCCGACACTGCCTGTCCACGATGACTCGGTCCCACCTGTCCATGTCACGTATGACCCGTTGGATGAACTGTATTCTGTCTTTCACCTCCTGAATTCGATCTCGTGGATGTTGTAGAGAAAACCTAACTTGTTTGATAACTTCAAATAAAAGATGTAAGATGGCTTCATGTCTTCCTCTTGATCTGCAGTTATCCTCCAGGGTGTAATTCTCCAGCGCGAAAATCCTTTCCACCCCCATTTTTCGGAACGTTTCCTCAATTTGTGTCAGTCTGCCATAAGTCTTGTATGTGAGGACAACAATGGGAAATGTCCCTGAGGAACAGAGAAATTATTATATAATGATTACTGTCTACTATTATCTATCTATTATCTATCTGTCTATTATCTATCTATTATCTATTATCTATCTATCTATCTATCTATTATCTATCTATTATCTATCTATCTATTATCTATTTATTTATCTATCTGTCTATCTATTATCTATCTATCTATCTATTATCTATCTATCTATTATCTATTTATTTATCTATCTGTCTATCTATTATCTATCTATCTATTATCTATCTATCATCTATCTATCTATCCATCAATCATCTATCTATCTAATTATAACATAACCTGTCTTGGTCACCAGATGGCAGCCATGATCCAGACGATAAGTATTCAGGAGAATTCAGCCTAAGTTTCTTACCTGTGACACTTCCGGCAGTCTGGAGAAGCTTCTTTATATCTTCTACTTCCTCTTGGTCAATTCCTTTCTTAATGCTGAAAATACAGAACAGATCTTCTTGATACATTGTGTTGTTATCTGCAGAACAGAATGGACCCAATCTTCTGAACTTCTATCCGCCACTAATTCTACAGTACAGATCCTTTTGCCTCCGTATTTCTGTTACCCAGGGAAGCCTTCTCCTTCCTTTGTGACACTCAGGTGGTAGATGCTCCACTGCAGAGGAACAAGCTGGAGGCTTCACTTCTAATAATGGTCCAGAATCACAACCTGCTCCTGGAGATGTGGAGATCACAACCTCCATGGAAGTGCATCAGACCTTCCATGGATTCTGAGATAAGAACATCACGTCACAGGATGAAGGAAATGGTGATGAAGAGGGAAGTGGGTATGACAATGATGATGATACTGATGGTTGCGTTCATTTTGACGATGGTGGTAATAATGAATGAGGAGAGGACGGGAAGAAGAGTTGGTATACTTAGTATATTTTCTGCCTGGCTTACTTTTATCTTATTTTCTAAAACAATAACTGTTTAACATCCCCATTGAGAACCTGATCTGCTTCCCTGTCTCTCAGCTTAGAGATTTTGCCTTGATCTTGATGTTCTACAACTTATACACGTGCAATGATGTTGTCTACTTGTTCTAGTCTTCTTTAGGCTCTGCTTGGTTTCTGCCTACACTAACTCTCCACTTCTACGATCTGATCACAATAAAACTCTCTGATCTTTACCAAAGTCCTAAAAATCTAGTCATAATCCAAGCCCTAGTCCTAACCAAAGTCTAGTCCTAACCATAGCATAGTTGTAACCATACCATAGTCCTAACTAATCCCTAGCCCTCACGAACCTTAGTCCTAACCAAACTCTCAGCCTTACCATATCCTAGCCCTAACTCTATTTTTAACCCAAACCCCAGTCCAAACTAGACCCTAAACCTAACCCTAATAAAATTGGGGTTGGAAAGAGAGTGTAAAAATGTATTAAAATGTTGCTCTCCCTACAATTTGGCACCCAGGGCAACCTCCTCTGTTCCCCCTACATGCTACACCAATGCTTGGCTCTGCTCCATGCCAGCCTTCACCTCTCTGATCTCCATATGAATAGCCCAAATTCGATTCCTTGACACTTTTCACACTTTTCTTGGTGCTGATGGGCAGGTGCTGATCATGGATCTCAGTGCTGAAGATATTTTCAGTTTTAAAGTTAAAATTGACATAAAACAGGATTTTCCCACCTTCCTGCACTTCCTTTTGATCATTTTAAGCCAATATCAGAAGTCTCCAGACTCCTCGCTTTCTCCACGGCTCGTCCAGTCCCTCTCCCCGGCTGTCTCTATAAAATATTCCACATTCCTTTATTGTACAGTGTTTTTCCTTCCCCTTTATGACATAACCCCATTGTGTAAAAAGAAATATTCTTGCTGACAGATCCCGCTAACTATGACCTGGTCTCTAGTCTCCCCTCATCTCTACTCTCCGGGAATGTTTGCTCCACTCTCCTTTAACCCCAAATCTTTCTGACAATGGTCTTCTTGACCCATTACAATCTGGTCTGTGCAGTCTACAGGGACCACTCTGACTGTTCACACGTAGTGTTTGTTGATGCATTATTATTTCTGCATTATTATTTCAGTGCTTTATATTATGCAGAAAAAATGTGGAATTTTACAGTAACAGCGAAATCAATGACATTTCTGAAATCTGTTTCACTAAGTGACCTTTTTTTCCTAGGATGCTTTAACCTCTGGGATGTTTTTAAAAAAATGTAGCACATCACTTCTTTAAGTGTCTTTACTCTGGCATTTACCCACTGAACTCAAAATAACAAAGCATCAAGAAGCTGACAGAAACGCCTAAAAAATGCACCAGAACGGCATCATTTCTTATCCACTTTCCCGTTCATTGCTTATATTTTTTATGCAGAAAAAAAGTGATAAAAAAGCTGCATATGAACACACAGTAAAAAAAGTCTCTAACGATCTACTAACAGCTAAACTCTACAGTCACTGCTCCCTGCTGATCTTCTGGATCTCTGCAGCAACTGACACTGTGGATCCTCGAATCCTCCTCATTGTGCTCCACTTTATTCCCATCAAGGACACTGCTCTCTCCTGGTTCTCCTCCTGTCTCTCTGAATGTTCTCTCCTGGTTCTCCTCCTACCTCTCTGAATGTTCTCTCCTGGTTCTCCTCCTACCTCTCTGAGTGCTCCCTCCTGATTCTCCTACCTCTCTGAGTGCTCTCTCCTGGGTATCCTCCTACCTCTCTGAGTGCTCTCTCCTGGTTATCCTCCTACCTCTCTGAGTGCTCTCTCCTGGTTATCCTCCTACCTCTCTGAATGTTCTCTCCTGGTTCTCCTCCTACCTCTCTGAGTGCTCTCTCCTGGTTATCCTCCTACCTCTCTGAATGTTCTCTCCTGGTTCTCCTCCTACCTCTCTGAGTGCTCTCTCCTGGGTATCCTCCTACCTCTCTGAGTGCTCTCTCCTGGTTATCCTCCTACCTCTCTGAGTGCTCTCTCCTGGTTATCCTCCTACCTCTCTGAATGTTCTCTCCTGGTTCTCCTCCTACCTCTCTGAGTGCTCTCTCCTGGTTATCCTCCTACCTCTCTGAATGTTCTCTCCTGGTTCTCCTCCTACCTCTCTGAATGCTCTCTCCTGATTCTCCTACCTCTCTGAATGCTCTCTCCTGGTTCTCCTCCTACCTCTCTGAATGCTCTCTCCTGATTCTCCTACCTCTCTGAATGCTCTCTCCTGGTTCTCCTCCTACCTCTCTGAATGCTCTCTCCTGATTCTCCTACCTCTCTGAATGCTCTCTCCTGGTTCTCCTCCTACCTCTCTGAATGCTCTCTCCTGATTCTCCTACCTCTCTGAATGCTCTCTCCTGATTCTCCTACCTCTCTGAGTGCTCTCTCCTGGTTATCCTCCTACCTCTTTGAGCACTATCTCCTGGCTTGCCTCCTACCCCTGACCGCACTGTCCTGGTTCTCCGCCTACCTCTCTGACCACTCTCTCTTGGTTCTCGTTCTCCTTCTCTAACCATTCTCTCCTTGTTCTCCGACTTCTCTCTCCTGGTTCCCCTCCTCTCTTCTAGCCGCTCTATCCTGATTCTCTTCCTACCTCTCTGACTGCCCTGTCCTGGCTAGCCTCCTATCTCTATGATCGTTCTCTCCTGTTTCTTCTCTTACCTCTCTGATTGTTCTCTCCAGGTTCTCCTCCTGCCTCACTGACCACTCTCTTCTAGTTCTCTTCCTATCTCTCTGACTGTTTTCTCCTGGTTTTCCTCCTACCTTTCTAACCACTCTATGCTTGTTCTCCTCCTACCTCTCTAACCATTCTCTCCTGGTTCTCCTCTGGTCTTTCAAACCATTTTCTACCAGTTTTCCTCCTACCTCTCTAACTTTTCTCTCCTGGTTCTCCTCCTACCTCTCTGACTGCTTTTTCCTAGCTATCCTTGTAACTTTCTGACCATTCTCTCTTGTTTCTCCTTCTACATCTCTGACTGCTCTCTCCTCGTTTTGCTCCTAACTCTATAACCGTTCGCTACTGTTCTCCTCCTACCTATCTGACTGCTCTCTTCTGGTTCTCTTCCTATCTCTCTAACTGTTTTCATCTGGTTCTCCTCCTACCTCTCTGACCGTTCTTTGCTGGTTCTCCTACGTCTCTGACCATTTTCTCCAGGTTATCCTCCTACCTATCTGACCACTCTCTCCTCATTCTCCTTCTACCGCTCTGACCACTCACTCCTGGTTCTCCTCTTATCTCTCTAAAAACCCTCTCCTGGTTCTCCTACCTCTCTTACTGCTCTCTCCTAGTTTTCTTCCTACCTCTCTGACCGTTCTCTCCTGGTTCTCCTCCTACCTCTCTGACTATTCTATCCTGGTTTTCCTCTTACTTCTCTGACCACCTTTTCCTGATTCTCCTCCTAGCTCTCTGACTGCACTCTGCTGGTTCTCCTCCTTCCTCTCTGACTGCTCTCTCTTGGTTTTACTCCTACCTCTAACAGCACTCTCCTGGTTTTCCTCCTATTTCTCTGACTGCTCCCTTTTGGGTCTCCTCCTACCTCTCTGACTGCTCTCTGCTGGTTCTCCCCGTTCCTCACTGACCATTCTCTCTTGGTTCTTCTCCTACCTCTCTGACAGCTCTCTGCTGGTTCTCCCCGTTCCTCGCTGACCATTCTCTCCTGGTTCTCCTCCTACTTCTCTAACTGTTCTCTCTTGGTTCTTCTCCTACCTCTCTGACTGCTCTCTGCTGGTTCTCCCCCTTCCTCTCTGACTGCTCTCTGCTGGTTCTCCCCCTTCCTCGCTGACCATTCTCTCTTGGTTCTTCTCCTACCTCTCTGACTGCTCTCTGCTGGTTCTCCACCTTCCTCGCTGACCATTCTCTCTTGGGTCTCCTCCTACCTCTCTGACTGCTCTCTGCTGATTCTCCCCGTTCCTCACTGACCATTCTCTCTTGGTTCTTCTCCTACCTCTCTGACTGCTCTCTGCTGGTTCTCCCCGTTCCTCGCTGACCATTCTCCTGGTTCTCCTCCTACTTCTCTAACTGTTCTCTCTTGGTTTTTCTCCTACCTCTCTGACTGCTCTCTGCTGGTTCTCCCCGTTCCTCGCTGACCATTCTGTCCTGGTTCTCCTCCTACTTCTCTAACTGCTCTCTCTTGGTTCTTCTCCTACCTCTCTGACTGCTCTCTGTTGGTTCTTCTCGTTCCTCGCTGACCATTCTCTCCTGGTTCTCCTACTTCTCTAACTGTTCTCTCTTGGTTCTTCTCCTACCTCTCTGACTGCTCTCTGCTGGTTCTCCCCTTTCCTTTCTGACTGTACTGTAGAATTTCCAGGCTCTTTTCCCTCTCCTCTTCCCCATATTATTGGGCTTCATTAGTTCTCAGAATTAGGTTTTCTCCATTTTTTTCTTTACTCCGTTCCCCTCCCTATCATCTTTCGGAAATATGTTGTTGGCACCTATGGACCCAGTGATGTATTTACCTATAGAGAAACACAGGATAGATGAAATCTGATGAGATGACCTCTGTCTCCACATCCACAGCCTTGTCTACTAGTTGCAATCCTTCGCTCCACTCCATGTCCACATCCAGGGGTAGAACATTACCTGCAAGATACAGAAAATCTCTCAGAAGTTAATGGCCAACAGTGAGGAGTCTCAGAACGAAGATCTCCGCACTTCTGAGCCCAATAACTAACCAGTACTCAAAATAATGGGATGCAGTAAAAGAGGCATAGATGCTCATGAGGAGAACATAATTTTACCTCTATACAAGTCACTAGTGCGACCACACTTAGAATACTGTGCACAGTTCTGGTCTCCGGTGTATAAGAAAGACATAGCTGAACTGGAGCGGGTGCAGAGAAGAGCGACCAAGGTTATTAGAGGACTGGGGGGTCTGCAATACCAAGATAGGTTATTACACTTGGGGCTATTTAGTTTGGAAAAACGAAGACTAAGGGGTGATCTTATTTTAATGTATAAATATATGAGGGGACAGTACAAAGACCTTTCTGATGATCTTTTTAATCATAGACCGGTGACAGGGACAAGGGGGCATCCTCTACGTCTGGAGGAAAGAAGGTTTAAGCATAATAACAGACGCGGATTCTTTACTGTAAGAGCAGTGAGACTATGGAACTCTCTGCCGTATGATGTTGTAATGAGTGATTCATTAATTAAATTTAAGAGGGGACTGGATGCCTTTCTGGAAAAGTATAATGTTACAGGGTATATATACTAGATTCCTGGATAAGGCGTTGATCCAGGGAACTAGTCTGATTGCCGTATGTGGGGTCGGGAAGGAATTTTTTTCCCCATGATGGAGCTTACTCTTACCACATGGGGTTTTTTTGCCTTCCTCTGGATCAACATGTTAGGGCATGTTAGGTTAGGCTATGGGTTGGACTAGATGGACTTAAAGTCTTCCTTCAACCCTAATAAGTATGTTACTATGTTACCTGTAAGAGTAATCTGCACTGGAGAAAGCCCTGGTCTGTAAACACCATTTTGGAATTATGACCAGAGGCTTCCATCCAATAAGGATGACCCATGACGATATGGGACTGGTGTGCCACATTCTGATCATTTGTGACAACACGGGACTGGTGGACCACATTCTCATAATTTTTTCTCTACTCACCGAGCTGAGCGAATATCTCCCCTGTCTTATGGCTGATCTTCTCACACCCACGATTGTCTACCAGAGTGATGCTGTCCGTCAGCTTGTAGGATATCCTGGCCGAGCTGCGCCGGGTATTGGACATATTTGCCCCTGCATAGCTCACGTAGTCCTCATCATCCAAGACATATTTACAGGAGTTAATGAAGGAGGATTTGCCATGACCCAAGAAACCAAAAAGCTGCAGTAGGATTCTCTCATAGCCCTGTCCACCCGACTCACACCTGCCAAAGCTGAAGTTCTTAATGCATTGTGTCAGTTCTTCGATGTCCATGTCTGAACTGGCAAGTCGCCTGTACAACGAGTTATATTATGTACAAAGTTCAAGAAAAGCAGAGCTCCACACTCGGGCAAGGACTTTAACTCCGAGCTTTATGCTGAATATTCATTTCCCAGCCCGCTCAGTGGATTTCTGGATCTCGCCACTAGAGGTGCACCAGGTGTAGAGTTACTGCTCTCATTATAGTGTGACTTTCCTGAGTCCAATTCCACCATAGTTATGGCCTGGCTTTTTTTCACGTTGCCCCCACATAAATCATGCACCAAGGGTGTTGTTCAAGACACAGCAGAGTCGCAGACGAGAAAACAACTAATATCCACCCAGTCCACTGTCAGTAACTATTTTACTTAGGAGGAACGAAGATATTCCTACTCAGTTTTGACAAACGCACAAAGTAAACGCATCAACCAAACATTTTGCCAGAAGGCTTTATTCACTATGCTGGACAGCTCGGCATCCAAGAGAACTCTTTCTGCTATTTTCTCCAGAAAACTGGTTTAAGTGAGTGCGAAGCATGAGCTCACCTGCGGTTCAGCACAGGGATTCACAATCTTAAAGGGAACCTGTCACCACGTTTTTGGAAGATGGGATAAAAATAGTGTTAAATAGGGGCAGAGGTGGGCGTTACATTAGAGTGTTTGTTATGCGTTTATTACCCACCTAAGTTGCCGAAATACCTTTGCAAAGTCTCCGTTTTCGCCTGTCAATCAGGCTAGTCTGGTCAGATGGGCGTTGTCTTCCCCCAGATCTTGTTTAGTTTTCCGTTGGTGGCGTAGTGGTGTGCGCATGCCCAAGGTCCCGAATCCTCTTCCAGGGGATTTCAAAGAGCGCGGTGTCCGTTATTGCATTGGTGATCGGTGGGCGCGGCCATCTTCCTTTGGCCGCGCGTGCGCAGAAGCGGCGCTCTGCTTGCCAGCGGCGCTCTGCTGGCCGCGGCTTCAGGAAAATGGCCGCCGCGATATCCATCTGCGCACGCGCGGCATCCCGCGGCAATTTTCCTGATGCCGCGGCCAGCAGAGCGCCGCTTCTGCGCACGCGCGGCCAAAGGAAGATGGCCGCGCCCACCGATCACCAATGCAATAACGGACACCGCGCTCTTTGAAATCCCCTGGCAGAGGATTCGGGACCTTGGGCATGCGCACACCATTACGCCACCAACGGAAAACTACGCAAAATCTGGGGGAAGACAACGCCCATCTGACCAGACTAGCCTGATTGACAGGCGAAAACGGAGACTTTGCAAAGGTATTTCGGCAACTTAGGTGGGTAATAAACGCATAACAAACACTCTAATGTAATGCCCACCTCTGCCCCTATTTAACGCTATTTTTATCCCATCTTCCAAAAACATGGTGACAGGTTCCCTTTAAGAATATATATTTCTATTCCTATTTCCCAACCAAATGTTCCCTCCCGTCCCCGTATAAACTCAAGAAACTAGAGGAAAAGTCTGTCCTCGACTATATGGAGAGTATTACAAAATTAGCCAAATATACAGTGGGGTAAAAAAGTATTTAGTCAGTCAGCAATAGTGCAAGTTCCACCACTTAAAAAGATGAGAGGCGTCTGTAATTTACATCATAGGTAGACCTCAACTATGGGAGACAAACTGAGAACAAAAAATCCAGAAAATCACATTGTCTGTTTTTTTATCATTTTATTTGCATTTTATGGTGGAAAATAAGTATTTGGTCAGAAACAAACAATCAAGATTTCTGGCTCTCACAGACCTGTAACTTCTTCTTTAAGAGTCTCCTCTTTCCTCCACTCATTACCTGTAGTAATGGCACCTGTTTAAACTTGTTATCAGTATAAAAAGACACCTGTGCACACCCTCAAACAGTCTGACTCCAAACTCCACTATGGTGAAGACCAAAGAGCTGTCAAAGGACACCAGAAACAAAATTGTAGCCCTGCACCAGGCTGGGAAGACTGAATCTGCAATAGCCAACCAGCTTGGAGTGAAGAAATCAACAGTGGGAGCAATAATTAGAAAATGGAAGACATTCAAGACCACTGATAATCTCCCTCGATCTGGGGCTCCACACAAAATCCCACCCCGTGGGGTCAGAATGATCACAAGAACGGTGAGCAAAAATCCCAGAACCACGCGGGGGGACCTAGTGAATGAACTGCAGAGAGCTGGGACCACTGTAACAAGGCCTACCATAAGTAACACACTACGCCACCATGGACTCAGATCCTGCAGTGCCAGACGTGTACCACTGCTTAAGCCAGTACATGTCCGGGCCCGTCTGAAGTTTGCTAGAGAGCATTTGGATGATCCAGAGGAGTTTTGGGAGAATGTCCTATGGTCTGATGAAACCAAACTGGAACTGTTTGGTAGAAACACAACTTGTCGTATTTGGAGGAAAAAGAATACTGAGTTGGATCCATCAAACACCATACCTACTGTAAAGCATGGTGGTGGAAACATCATGCTTTGGGGCTGTTTCTCTGCAAAGGGGCCAGGACGACTGATCCGGGTACATGAAAGAATGAATGGGGCCATGTATCGTGAGATTTTGAGTGCAAACCTCCTTCCATCAGCAAGGGCATTGAAGATGAAACGTGGCTAGGTCTTTCAACATGACAATGATCCAAAGCACACCACCAGGGCAACGAAGGAGTAGATTCGTAAGAAGCATTTCAAGGTCCTGGAGTGGCCTAGCCAGTCTCCAGATCTCAACCCTATAGAAAACCTTTGGAGGGAGTTGAAAGTCCGTGTTGCCAAGCGAAAAGCCAAAAACATCACTGCTCTAGAGGAGATCTGCATGTAGGAATGGGCCAACATACCAACAACAGTGTGTGGCAACCTTGTGAAGACTTACAGAAAATGTTTGACCTCTGTCATTGCCAACAAAGGATATATTACAAAGTATTGAGATGAAATTTTGTTTCTGACCAAATACTTATTTTCCACCATAAAATGCAAATAAAATGATCAAAAAACAGACAATGTGATTTTCTGGATTTTTTTTTCTCAGTTTGTCTCCCATAGTTGAGGTCTACCTATGATGTAAATTACAGACGCCTCTCATCTTTTTAAGTGGTGGAACTTGCACTATTGCTGACTGACTAAATACTTTTTTGCCCCACTGTATAGACATCGGAGAAGGTGCCGTGGACAAAGTCTGTTGGAGCTGAATCACTGCTCCACCTCATATTGTCCCACAGAGAGACCCCTCTTCCAGCAGAGCAGAGAGGAAAACACAAGCCCTTCCTGGAGTTCACCGCTGCTGTGTCAGCACCTAAATATAGCCTAGAATCTTTAGTTACTGGACTGCACGAAAATGTAGAGACAAATCCAGGTTTTCTGGCCCTTGATTCCAGTAGGAAAATGTGGTCCGAAGAGTCAATATACCTAACTAACTAAAGTTTTGTTACAGCCATGTGTCTATTGGCACTAAAATATATTGTGATGCGTGCATGTTTACTTACCGTGACATCGCTGTGGGCTTTTGGCATTTCTTGCCGCTGTTCCGAACGACACAATCAGGACATGCGGGTGGATGCAGAGTTCTTCCAGCCAGTGAACAATACCGAGGAGGCTTGTGCTATCACGCTTCCACAGGGTGCAGCACCTTTCACTTCACAGGTCCTGGGCCCTTTCTTTTCTTTAACAGCTTTTCTAGCAGGAATTCCCTCCCATGCAGACAGGTTCGGATACCGGTTCAGTTCATCTTCAATCTACCGCTGCTCTTTATTCAGTTGGGTGCTGTCACGAGGGGATGTCATCGCATCCCTCTCCAGCACAGCCTCCTACACTCCTCATTCCTGCAGACTCTGGCCCAAGATGGCTGCGCTTCCTCTTCCTGTCTTTCCCTTTATAAAACCCTCCATATCACATCTTACAGACATATGTCAGTCTCTTAATGATGTTCAAACAACAGCGACATCTTGTAGCCAGTTAGCTACATTAACTATAAAGAAACAAATCTATTGACAACAAGTACAAAGATTATTCAGGAGTGAGTACAATTACATTTATCTTCAGTTATATCGCCCTGGTGATCCGACACACATCTCACACCTACCGTACCTTGCCCAATATTTGCTAATTGCTTGAAATTTGATGTCTTATAACCTGATAACCCAGAAGATGGTCATAATGCACACTAACGGTAATATTAAATGTGTACCACACTCAGTGCAGCCGTCATTGGGCCCTGTAATTTGGGGATCGTGGTGGGGAACAGTGCTGCCTAGAGTTTCAATTCCAACAATATCTGAATTGTCAGGATGTAACCACAGTTGAATACAGTGGAGCAACAAGGAGCTGTTAGGGCCATGTTCGGCCATTCAGCCTGAGTCTCAGCACTGCAGGTGTGATGACATCACCAGGGACACCTGCTGCGCAGAGCCACAGTCTGCATGGTGCAGTGCAGTATTGTAGGGGCATAGTACTCTGTGGGGTCATCAAAATATGTGAGGAGCTGCAAATAAAATTATATTTGAGATGACTTTTGGTATCATACTGTGGGGGAACTGTGGGGGTACCACACTGTGTATAGGGAGCAGTGGGGGCACTATATTGTGTATGGGGAGATGTGGGCCCACCATACTGTGTATAAGGGAGCTGTGGGGCATCATGCTGTGTGTAGGGAGCTGTGGGGGCACCATACTGTGATTAAGGGAGCTGTGGGGGCATCATATTGTGAATAGGGAGCTGTGGGGGCACCATACTGTGAATAAGGGAGCTGTGGGGGCATCATATTGTGAATAGGGGAGTTGTGGGGGCATCATACTATGTATAAAGATGCTATGGAGGCATAATACTGTGTGTAGCAAGCTGTGGGGGCATCATACTGTGCATAGTGAGCCGTGGGGGCATCATACTGTGTAATGGGGATCGGTGGGGGCATCATACTGAGTGTAGGGAGCTATGGGGGCACCATATTTTAGAAGACTATAAATGGAGGTGTGCCGCCTCAGCTGGGCCGCTGCAGTAGCGGCACTGGGTCATGGCGGTTCTGAGTGCTGGTCGAGTCCGTCAGGGGGTGCATGCCAGTCTTTGTCAATTGCGGGGTTAATAATAACAATAATTAAAAGATTTGTGATGCCAGTTGGAATGTTCGGCCTGGTATGTCCGGGCACTGATGAAGGACCTGGGGTGTTAGATGGTGATGGACAGTGCCAGATGATTGACCCCTTCCCATCTAGGGCTGGTTCCCAAGGACATTGGAGCAGGAATGGTGTAGCATAGAATAATCAGCATTATTCAGCATTAGCAGTGACGAATCGCACTTCTCTATCTGCGTCTGATGGATGACTCCGAGTCTGGTGATTTCAGGAGGACATTACCCTCTAGCTGCATTTTGCCTGCTGTATAGATGGTGGAGGAGGATAATGCCCTTGGCTCCTTACCAGGGGAGACAGTCTCGGACACTCATGTCCAATGAAGGAGAATCTTAATCTTCAGCACAAGACATTGTGGACAATTTTAGCTTCAGTTTTGTGGGAGCCTTTTGGGAAGACCCTTATCTGCCCCCCATGACTGTGCTCAATGCACAAGGTCCATTCAGACATGGAGGAGGACATGAGCGGACCTCAACCCGATCTAACACCAAGGAGATGAGGAGCCCGGCCTCCTCCCAACATCAGGGTCTGAACTCACTAATGCGCTTCTGGATGAAGGGGCAAAAATTCCCACAGATGCCCCTAAAATCTTGAAGAATTCCTTCCCAGAAAAGCGGGATCTGTTATACCTGCAGAGGAACAACTTCATATTAATGTCTATGTTTGTTGGTCAGAGTGAATTCCATCACAGACTGGCAGTGAAGAATGAGTCTTTCAGACAATGGTCATGGGAAATGTCATGGGGCTGACACAGAGGAGACCACACAGATCCCACCGCTGCCACCACTTGTCAAAGATCGCAGCCAGGTAAGTCATAACTGAACCCATGAAACTCAGACAATAGAGAAACTTGGCACTCAAAAATACTTCAGTGTGGACAGTTATTTATTCAATGTGCATCCATAGAGACAAAAGTTGAACGTTTTTGGTCCACATACGGATCTTCATCATCACGCGACTTCTGTCGCCCTCCATGTGCACGGACACACTCAGGATTCCTCTTTGCATCCAGGCTTCTTTGAAAACTCTGTTGGAACCAGATTTGACAGGATATACGTATTTCCCAGTATACCAGTATAATTGTTCTGATGAAGGTCCGGATGTGGACCGAAAACGTTCAACTTTTGTCTCTATGGATGCACATTGAATAAATAACTATCCAAGTATTTTTGAGTGACAAGTTTCTCTATTGTCTGGATTGCTTTGGGCTGGATGCCCTACTTGAGCACCTAACTCGCATGCTAGTACGAGTACAGTGTTATACCACTACAAATTTGAACCCAAGAAACTGTTATCTTTTTGTCATGAACAGCTCTGCTGCTCCTTATCGTCTGGACAATTATGTAATTGACCGATGATTGACGGAGGAGGCTGCAGCTGTTTCCACTAAGCCAGTTATTGGGAAACTAGCAGTGAGCATATGGTAAAAACAATTCCCCAGGTGCGGTCACTACTGACTCCATGATAACCCAAGAACTACTCGCTGCCACCAGTCGTTTTTATACACGCTGACAGGACACCTGATTTCTGGTAGCATATGGCTTTGGGGTGCGGTGTACAGAAAAAAAGGAACAGAACTATTACACTTTATAATTAATCCAGAATGATAGGCTGTGTTTATAAAAAAAAATATATAAATGATTTTACAAAGGGGACAGCATATACAATTACATAAAATAAACAGGTCTAACAAAAGAAACTTACTAGGCTGATCACAGAGATGATTCGACTTAGCGAAGGAGACCTCTTCGATTTGAAACATTCAGTGAATGGGATCATGCATTCACTGATATGTATCTCTCTGCATGAACACAGACCATAATTCACCTTGACCTTTTATCAGCACCTAAGTTACACCCCCCTTCTTACTGACCTCACATGGACCATGTTGTGAGATGTTCTCAGTCCTCCAGGATTTTATGAAATTCTCTAAATTAACAATATATTCACTCCAGACGATCGCAGAAGTTTGAGATCACTGCCTTATTTTTTATTGGGATTTTACCTTTCCATTGATAGTAAACATGACATGGCTGGTGTCAGTTATCTGGCCAATATTGATTTGGTGCTTATGGGCAGTTGTCATAGTTATGAAAAATATGCATATTCTTCCACAATTAGTCCTGAAATTGAAAATTTATGTCCCATTACTATCAGATCAATCAGATCCATACAAACCCCAATATTCATAACTTTCCTTTGGAGACACAAAGTCTGGGGGAGGTTCTTTCATCATATCAGCTCATCCTTAAGAGAGCCCACTGCCCATCCTCTAATAAAAACCCGCCAGACTTAGTGTCCAATCTTACAAAAGGTATCCTGCCTTAATTGATTGCTCATACCAGGGAGTTTTGGGTTCAAGGGGAACGTGAATGGCTAACTCTTTCTATCCTAATTGGTTTCCTCATCACCTAGCTATCCCATATGTTACCTGGACAATTCTATTTCTAAGAGACTTAGAAGGTAAGCTCTTTTTCCTACTGCAATTCTGTGTGATAAAGGAGGGGGGTGAATGCCCACCACACTAGAGGGACTTTTGGGATCTTAATACGTTCTATGACAGGAAACATCTCATATACGGCTGCAGTTACAAATGTTTGATGAAGATCCAGTGATGGAAGTCATGAACGGTTCTGCCCCTGGTTCACATACTGCTATAATATCCTCTATATTTCAATATGTGGCCCGCTTCTCTATGGCGCAATCTTTATAACAAGTCTCCACAGTCCAGCTTGTAGAATAGCTGTATGGCTGCTGTCTGTGTATTACACTGGGGTCACATCCTTTGTAATCGCCGGCTTCACATTGTGTATTTCCTAGGAGCAGCTCAGTTACAACATCGCTGCCGGTGCGGAGGATGTGGCGTCATTAATACACTGTCTCCAGAGTTGCACCATAGATGTTCTATAGGACAATAACAGTAATGAAGCTTTCCGGGTCCCGGAGAGGGACACATGACTCACTGTTTAAGAGAACACGTCGTACGTCAACCCTTGTGGGGCCGCGCCAGAAGGAGCGTTTATCAGTTTTGCCCCTGAGCATTCTTATAAAGTAAAACATAAAATAGCAGCGGAACCAATGCGGGACATCACCGATAATACAATTACCTCTAATAATACTGTCACATTTATTATATGAACCTCAATACCACAACTGACTTTCTCCGTCGATGCTAACTTAGTAACTTAATAAGCACTGAGATCACTCCAGACTCCCAAAGCTTAGCAAATGGTGGAGGAAAGGGGTTCAACAATAATAAAATGTTATCCGTGCCTGTCCTACTTGCACCTGTCACTGCAGCTCCCTGCCTGGTCCACCTGTCATTACTCCATCTTCTGACCTCTGGTGTTTAGGCACTGACTGAGCTTTACTTGGACACATCAAAAAACATGAAGACCGGAGACTGAAAGAGTCGAATTGAAAACTGGCTGGTCAGGCAGGAAGCTACAGGACAGGTGAGAGGCAGACCTAGGACAGGTGAAATGGGGGCCAAGGATAGGTGAGAGGCAAACATAGGGCAGGTAAATAGAAGGCCTGGATAGGTGAGATGGAGGACTAAGACAAGTGAGAGGCAGACCTAGGTCAGGTGAGAGGCAGACCTAGGACAGGTGATAAGGAGGCCTAGGCCAGGTTAGAGGGAGGCATAGGACAGGTGAGAGGAAGGCCTAGGACAGGTGAGACGGAGGCCTAAGACAGGTGAGACGCAGACCTAGGACAGATGAGAAACAGGCCTAGGACAGATGAGAAACAGGCCTAGGACAGGTGATAAGGAGGCCTAGGCCAGGTTAGATGGAGGCATAGGACAGGTGAGAAGCAGGCCTAGGACAGGTGAGAGTGAGGCATAGTGCAGGTGATAAGGAGGCCTAGGACAGGTGAGAAGGGGGCATAGGCAGGTGAGAGGAAGGCCTAAGACAAAGGAGAGGCAGGCCTAGGACAAGTGAGCGGAAGATCTAATACAATGAGATACAGGCCTAGGACAGGTGAGAGGGAGGCATAGGCAAGGTTAGAGGGAGGCCTAAGACAGGTGAAAAGGGAGCATTGGCAGGTGAGAGGCAGGCCTAAGATAGGTGAGAGATAGGCTAGGGCAGGTGAGAGATAGGCCTAGGACAGGTTAGAGACAGTCCTAGAATTAGGCCTTGAATGAGTAAGAGAAAGGTTTTGGACAGATAAAAGTCAGGCCTAGGACTGGTGAGAGTGAGGCGTAGGGCACGTGAGAGATAGGCATAGGACAGGTGAGAGACAGGCCTAGGACATGTGAGTATTATCTTTCATTATTTTTAACCCCTCCCTGGCCATCCGAAAGAATCCACAAAATTGACTGGCTGCTGTCCCTCCAATTTGTTAGATTGGTGTGAATTGAAATCACAAAACGTTTTCATTCTGGCGAATCTGAAATTTTCATGAAGTTCATGAAGAATCTGAGTCTGTAGCTGGTAAGACAGGCTCGTATACCGGCTCTTCCTCTGGATCCAGGCGCTCCATCATCTCCTGCATTCTTCTGATGTCTTCTTCCAGTTGTCTTTCCCTTTGTGTCTCTTGATCTACATCCATCTGGGAGTCGTTGGTCACCTCAGCTGCCAACTTCTGCTCCAGGAATCTCTTCCTACTTAAGGCCTCCTTTCTGTTAATCTTCTCCCTTTCCTTCACGTACTGGATCATGTACCTCCTTCTTCTTCTCATTTCCCTCTCGGGGTTTCGAGGTTCATTCACTTTAAACTGAGCATCTTTTACAACCTCATATAAAAACTTCAGAACCTCTTCGTGTTTGGTTCTTTGCTTGTAGTGATCTTCTGGAGTGTAGTTCTCAATGGAAAATATCTTTTCGACCCCCATATTCTTGAACATTGCTTCCCGCTTGGTCAGTTCACCGCTTGTTTTATGGGTGAGAACTACAATAGGGAATATCCCTGGAATGAAAATGGAAAAGGTTCATCAGTGACTCACCTATGGACTATTGCTTCTTCCTATTAGGTTACAACTCTTACTATCAGCGCTGGTCATTAACCCTTCCGACTTCACCAGTGTCCCGACCTCTTAACTCAGTGGTATACTATGGGGGACAAGAGGGCCCATGGTGCCAATTTTTATGGGGGTGCAAAGTCTCTCCTTAAGGGCTAGAATTGGAGTTATGGCTGAGGCTAACTTTTTTTTTTAATGTTATGATGATTTCAGAAAAACCTGAAAAAATAAAGTGACAAAGGGCAAATTATAATTCCATCAGTATTTCCAAAAAATACAAAAATACAATACACACTCGTGCGGCAAAGGGCTTCAATATAGGATTGGTTGAAGAAGCCCAAATACAGATAGTTGGATATATGATACGTGCCTTGTCCCAGGGGCCCGTAATAAACAGACTAATTTTTCGGCAGTGTAAATGTTATAGTGCACCGAACTTACCAAAGTGTCCGGTAAAGAATGAATGCGCCTCTACACTGTCTCGTCCATTTTACACCATCTATTGCTTAGCTCACTACGCAGCAGAAATGTGAAGCATTAAATGGCACCGATCGCTTCCAGCTCCCAGATTATTGGTTTTATCAAAAGAGGAGGGAAACGAATTCGGGAGCAGCAAATTTGTGTCACATTTTTAAGAATTTGCTGAATCCGATGAATTCAAACAATTGTCAATACACGAGAATCACCACAAATCCCCACTGACATTGTACCCCGCCAGGGAAGGATCACTTGAACTGGTGCACAGCAGAGTGCACTGCTCTATAATGCCAATCACATCACATGGTACAGCACAGCCAATCAGCTGGGAATATTAGAGCCTGTGTAAAAGCAGAAGCAAGAAACGCAGCAGCCACAATGTGGAGACTCTGGATAGTGAGAGGACGTCACAGCTCAGTGCTCAGGGAGTGTGACACCGTCACTGGCAAGGTGCTGCAGGGGAGATATGTTTCACTGAGGCTAATGGCCTCAGTAATGTAAAAGCCCAAAAGCTTTTCTCTATTCTCCTTCTTGTGCTGATGGTGCCATGTTGTATGTTCAGTGTTAGCGCTCCTGATCCTCAGCTTCTGTATAGTCCCAATCCAGCCCTGAATAGTTGGCGCTAGAGTTCCCATCCTCTCTCTTTCTCTCTCTCAAATGTCTATTTAATGATTTGTTTTCCCTGAGGAGCAGTGCACAACCTATAAGTCTCGCTACGCTGACTTGGTGGTCTCCACCAGGATTGACGTTCCCCCTTAGATGCCCAGTCTGCACCAGTACTGCCGAGGGCTCACTGAGGTTACCTGTCAGGGTTTCAGAAATCTTTAGCACGGCCTTCAGTTCTCCTTGTTCTTCAGGGTTTACTGACTGTGTGACACTGAAAAAGAAGAGATTAGAACCATGAAATGTCCTTGTTTCCATCCCCTCTATGATCTTCAGTAACTACAGGGTGTCTAAGATAAGGGGACCAGATATGAAGAGGAGCAAGATGTACAGCAGTCTGTAAGATGTGCAAGATGGAACAGGAGACAAGGAATCACAGTGATCGGCTCCACATGATGGAGTGCGGCATCAATCTGAAGAATGGCTGCAGAATCCAGAGCCAAAGTGGCCCCAGAGCGATCAACCGTTCCTCCGTCTGTCCATCCATCCATCTGTCCATCCATCCATCTATCCATACATCGATCCTTCCGTCCATCGATTCATCCGTCCATTCATCCGTCCATCCATCCATCTGCCTATCCATCCATCCATATGTCCGTCTGTCTGTCCATTTATCCATCCGTCCATCCATTCGTCCATCTGTCCGTCCATCCATCCATCCATCTGTCCAGAATTCCAAGAAGTTATACAGTGAATGAAATTCAGTGGGGTCCCGGAATAATCTCATGGAGCTTCTATTCTCCAGGAGACAATTACAGGGATCATGGTGGCTCCGACATTGTATGGACACTAACACGTGACAACATTACAGAGCGATGGAGGAGAGGACTGAGGAAAGGAAACAGTGTCATGGATGGAAGAAGGAGACTGGTAATGGAGGAGACAAGGAGAAGAACCTATCATGCACCTCACCCTCCAGTGAAAAAGTACAAGTATTTACAGTGTTTTTATAAAGCGTTGTCTGTTTCCTTTCCCTTCCACCCAATCTGGTATCGAATGTGGAGAGAAGTGCTGCTGTACATGGGTCAGACAACTGCCGAGGCCGAGGCGGCCATACAGCACCTGACTGTCCCACCCGTGTACACTAGCCTCTCTCTCCGTGCTTATGGCCATGTGACCCACTAACGACAGCACATTTCTTCAGTATCAGATTAGGCAGAATGGAGAGACACCAGACACCTCTGAAGGGGAGAGCTCATGTCCTGTCTTCAGGAGCACACTACTCCCGGACCCCTGCATTGGGGGCAATACTCTCCTAATGATTGACAGTTCAGACCAGCGGCATTATTCCACCTGTCAAACCTCTGCTCTTCCAGATGCTGTGAGCAGAGACAGCTTTGTCCAGGAGCAGCGAGTGGCACTGAAACAGGCACGGCTCTTAATAAATTGACACCACCAAAAATATAATCCTGTCATGGATAAGATACCTTTCTGTAATAATTTACCCCACTTTAGTGCTGCTCCACTTTGACACGACCCTCATTATTAAGATCATCTCAATTTCACTGACGTTGCTGGAACAAAAATGACTAAAAATCATTAAATCTTAGTACAACTACAAGGTGCCCAAATATCTGGTAACATTTCAACCAGTTTTATGATAATTCTGTCCTCTGATTGGTCGGTTCTTCGATGTCTTCCCATTTCCTTCTTTGTCCCAGATGACGTCTCAGTGCAGAATGACCCAATAAATACTGGGAGATCTATGAGGTCACCTCTATCGGATCCTGCCACGGTTATGAAGATATTGGAGAAACATCCCGGGGGTGGACCCTGTTACATGTCACCTGTGTGCACCTCGTCCTCACCTGTAGACCAGTACCGGGACCACAAAGTCTGAGATCCGGACTCTGCTCTTGGATTGATGCATCTTGTCGATCAGTTCATACTTCTTGGTCCATTTCACTTGTTCATCCAAAGGCAACAAATTACCTTCAGATTAAGAAAGAGCAAACGTCAAGGGTCACGTATCAAGGACCAGAGAAAAGTGTGTGGACACTCACCAACAGAGCCACTCAAGCTTACTATAGACGTCATACAGTATATTAAGATGGACGATCACATAACAATAAGATGTATCTCATCGGGGCCGAGACATTAAAAGGAATCTGTCAGGACGGCCTCCCATAGGGTTATATTGGTCATTAACAACTTTATTGACGCTGTCTTACTGAAAATTTGTTGTTTTGTTTCACATGCAAATGAGGCTAGAGTGCTTTAGGTATGGTCAGAGCACTTCCCCAGCTTTTTACCCTCCATCCCCATCTCCCTTTGCTTGGATAACAGATCACTCACTGTAAAATCAGCCAATAAACTTTCAGTCAGACAGTGGAACGTGAAGTTGGGCAGTGAAGAGTCTCGGGGAGGCATAAAAAGGGGAAGTGCTTTGACACTCCCAGAGCACTTAAGCCTTATTTGCATATGCACTAACACAGACAGTTTTAAGTTAAGGAGCTACAACACCATAAGCAGTTCTGGGACTGACATCTGGATCCACGGTTGGTGGCATTGTACCTACATGCCGGGACTTCCACAAGACTCATATGCTCTACGGTCATGTTTTTGTGACATGGTTTTTCTTTACTTACCGAGTTGGGCAAAGATCTCTCCGCTCTCGTATCCTCCGATTATACCAAAGCCTCGGTTGTCCACCAGAGTTATGGCCTTTGTTAGGGGGTACGACCTCCTCTCCAGTGTGTGGCCGCCATCGGTATCCATAGAATATGCATAGTTCTTGTACTCTTCATTCTCCCATACGTACACACAACTGTTAATGAAGGCCGATTTACCATGACCGGCAAAGCCAAAGAATTGGATGAG
This sequence comes from Ranitomeya variabilis, assembly GCF_051348905.1. Classification (NCBI taxonomy): domain Eukaryota; kingdom Metazoa; phylum Chordata; class Amphibia; order Anura; family Dendrobatidae; genus Ranitomeya; species Ranitomeya variabilis. Next base: position 3,883,919 of record NC_135238.1, read on the forward strand.
AATCCGGGTAAAGCCTTGACTGCCGTGAGTGCAATGATCAAAGCTAAAATGACTGATAGTGTGTCTTATTCTGTCAGAGTCTGTGGCCATGACTGAAGACTCTTCCTTCAGGACGACACAGATAGGAGGAGTACAAGGTCCTCTCGAGTAAGGAAGTAATTGATTTTATTGCCCCATCATTTGCATATTACTTGTAGAAGCCTCGGGTCCTTGGGTTATGGAGCAGAAAATATTCTGAGATTATAGTATTACCTGCAAGTCTCATCTGTGACCCACAAGCCTATGGATACGGGCGGTGGAATACGGCACCTCTACTGGGTGCCCATGTGGCAAAGGCTGGTACCAATCCCGGCCCTCAGCTCATGGCGGCAGTAGTTTGTGCTGTGATCAGTCATTTCTTCCAAGGCTTTACTGCAAGTAACACGACTCTCTGCTGCAGGAACATAGTACGAGAGACCCTACAATCAGCCGACATCGCCCGGGGAGGCTGCACGGGAAATGTTGGCTCATAATTCATTGTGGGACCAATAATTCTTGTTCATGCGGAGTTGACATTTCATTAATGTTATTCTTTGCTTTGTCTAATAGAGGGGCTTCATAGCAAGGGTCCTTCTCAGCGATGTCCATGTGCCTCAATAGGGGCGGTGCTCTATGGTGCCATAATTGGATGATGACAGATTGGATGGTATAAGTCAGAAACATACCCACTGTGGATATCTTAAAAAAGCTGCTGGATGGATGCAAAGTTATGTCTATAGATAATGGGGAACAGATCGAGGGGTCACACAGATACCCTGATAGGTCAGCATTGCTCCATTCTAGCAGATTACCACAAAACCTACTTGATTTGCCCCGTTATATAACCTCTGCTCCTATTGCCACAGTCTGGCCTCATGTTTATAACCTCTGGCCCCCCACCATGCCATCTGAACTTATTGCCATGTGGCAGCGGCTGGTGGTGCCGAGCTCCCCGATACCAGTGCAGTCTGTAATAGGAGCCACTGGGGTAACAAGTCCGTCCATGACATTTCTTCCTCCTGAATCTTCCCCATCACCTGCGAATGACATTACTGAGAAGTGGAAGGAACTGCAGCAACTCAGCCACGAAGTGGAGACCCCGTAAAGTTACAGAGCAGGGGCCGAGTGCTGAGGAGCAGAGGGCAGAAGAGCCACCAAGGGAAACTTTAATGTTTCAGCACAAGACATTGTGGACAATTGAAGCTTCAGCTTTGTGAGCACAGTTTGGGGAAGACCCTTGTCTGCCCCCATGACTGTGCCCAGATCATGAGGGCCATACAGACATGGAGGGGAGAAAATGAGCGGCCGCACAGAGCCGGGACATCGGCCACACAGAGCCGGGACATCGGCCCTATCTAACGTCTTTGGGATGAACCAAAATGGAGATCGTGAGCACAACATCTCCCCAACATCAGCATCTGACCTCACAAATGTTCTGAATGAAGGAGAAAACAATCCCACACATGCCTCCAAAATCTTATAAAAATCCTTCCTTGCCAGAAGAGAGGGAGCTGTAATATCTGTAGAGGAAATCAGGATTAAATAAATAGGGGAGGTTCAGCTTGAAAAAGGCTGCCATGGAGGAACCCCGAAAAAATGTTGATTTTAAAATAGAACTTTTAATTAATTGCCGTTAAAAGAGACAAACAACAAATACAGAAATAAACACCATACTAAAAAGTGCACCCTGCGTTCACCCTATGAGTAGTCCCTGACCTGTACACCTGCCTACCTGCGGATGTTGGCGCCCTATGAGCAGTCCCTGACCTGTACACCTGCCTATCTGCGGAGGCTGGCACCCTATGAGCAGTCCCTGACCTGTACACCTGCCTACCTGCGGAGGCTGACACCTTATGAGTAGTCCCTGACCTGTACACCTGCCTACCTGTGGAGGCTGATACCCTATGAGCAGTCCCTGACCTGTACACCTGCCTACCAGCGGATGTTGGCGCCCTATGAGCAGTCCCTGACCTGTACACCTGCCTACCTGCAGAGGCTGACACCTCATGAGTAGTCCCTGACCTGTACACCTGCATACCTGCGGAGGCTGACACCTTATGAGTAGTCCCTGACCTGTACACCTGCCTACCTGTGGAGGCTGATACCCTATGAGCAGTCCCTGACCTGTACACCTGCCTACCTGCAGAGGCTGACACCTCATGAGTAGTCCCTGACCTGTACACCTGCCTACCTGCGGAGGCTGACACCTTATGAGTAGTCCCTGACCTGTACACCTGCCTACCTGTGGAGGCTGATACCCTATGAGCAGTCCCTGACCTGTACACCTGCCTACCTGCGGAGGCTGACACCTTATGAGTAGTCCCTGACCTGTACACCTGCCTACCTGCGGAGGCTGGCACCCTATGAGTAGTCCCTGACCTGTACACCTGCCTACCTGCGGAGGCTGACACCTTATGAGTAGTCCCTGACCTGTACACCTGCCTACCTGTGGAGGCTGATACCCTATGAGCAGTCCCTGACCTGTACACCTGCCTACCAGCGGATGTTGGCGCCCTATGAGCAGTCCCTGACCTGTACACCTGCCTACCTGCAGAGGCTGACACCTCATGAGTAGTCCCTGACCTGTACACCTGCATACCTGCGGAGGCTGATACCCTATGAGCAGTCCCTGACCTGTACACCTGCCTACCTGCAGAGGCTGACACCTTATGAGTAGTCCCTGACCTGTACACCTGCATACCTGCGGAGGCTGACCCCTTATGAGTAGTCCCTGACCTGTACACCTGCCTACCTGCGGAGGCTGACACCTTATGAGTAGTCCCTGACCTGTACACCTGCCTACCTGCGGAGGCTGATACCCTATGAGCAGTCCCTGACCTGTACACCTGCCTACCTGCAGAGGCTGACACCGTATGAGCAGTCCCTGACCTGTATGCAGCGCCCCAGAGTCCTGGTCGTTGCAGTACTGTTGCTCCGCCGCTATGGGGAGCTATGGTACGTCTGATGGCACTGAAGGGATTCATCTGACCAGGTATCACATACACCAATACACTTCACAGTCTGGCCTCCAGGGGGAGCTAAGGGTGCTATTTATTAGGCCACTCCTCACAGTCTGGTAAAACTGGGGGTCAGATAGGAAGTTAGAGAGAATGCTGACTGGGTTGGAACCAGGCAACATCCTGTGGCAGAGGGTGTTGCGGGGGAAGATTCAGAGGGGTCCCTGTCAGGGGTGGGATCCTGACAGAGGCCTAGCGAACAGAAAGAACGTTACGGGACCGCGCCTGCACGAAATAGCGGCGGTGCCCTAAGAAAGGACAAGAAGCGAGGTTTATTGTGCTGAGTGAGAAACGAGATCAACGCAACAAGGAGAAACACCAGTAGGAGTCGTGCTGTAAGACCGAGGCAACATCCTACTGAGGCGCGTAGACGGTGGCCGGAACGCCGAGGAAGTATCAGGCTCCAAGCAATACTTCAAACCTACGGCAGGACAGTCAGTTATAGGCGGGCTGTCTCACTCAAATCACCTAAGAAGACATAGGGGGCAACATTTGGAGAGGGGCGACGCTAGGGTCCCGGAAGACCTCCGGGCCTACCCGTCATACGGGTGCGTCCTAGCCATAGCATCTGGGGGGACGGAGAAGAACATCATAATCGAGTTGTGAGGGAACACGAGAAACAGACACAACAGTTGTGGGGACTATCCCGTAAGCACAGCAGGGGAGGACCACAACACACAAGTGCTAGAAGGTAGGCACAGATTTCCACCTGCAAAGGGAACTCTGGAGGTGCCATTGGACCGGCCGGACTTGCGCAGCCCGGTTGACCGTATTCCGGACTGAGGATCCAGAAGCCTTCAGTAAAGAGGTAAAGAGACTGCAACCTGGTGTCCTCGTTATTTACTGCGACCAGCACCGCACCACAACAACACCACCATACCCCCCATCTTCATTGTACGCCTCCTAGGCAGCAGGGTCACGGACCGGGCCTAGCCACCGTGACAACCCCAGAGCAGAGACTCAGAGGCCCGGTACCGGGTGCCCCTCGGCCCTGCGGCAGTGGGGGCGCTGCATGTACACCTGCCTACCATTGGAGGTTGGCAGCCTATGAGTAGTGCCTGACCTGTACACCTGCCTATCTGCAGAGGTTGGCACCCTATGAGTAGTCCCTGACCTATATACCTGCCTAACTGCGCAGGTTGGCGCCCTATGAGCAGTCCCTGACCTATATACCTGCCTAACTGTGCAGGTTGGCGCCCTATGAGTAGTCCCTGACCTGTACACCTGCCTACCTGCGGAGGTTGGCGCCCTATTAGTAGTTCCTGACCTGTAGACCTGCCTATCTGCGGAGGTTGGCGCCCTATGAGCAGTCCCTGACCTATATACCTGCCTAACTGCGCAGGTTGGCGCCCTATGAGCAGTCCCTGACCTATATACCTGCCTAACTGCGCAGGTTGGCGCCCTATGAGAAGTCCCTGACCTATATACCTGCCTAACTGCGCAGGTTGGCGCCCTATGAGCAATCCCTGACCTATATACCTGCCTAACTGCGCAGGTTGGCGCCCTATGAGTAGTCCCTGACCTGTACACCTGCCTACCTGCGGAGGTTGGCGCCCTATTAGTAGTTCCTGACCTGTAGACCTGCCTATCTGCGGAGGTTGGCGCCCTATGAGCAGTCCCTGACCTATATACCTGCCTAACTGCGCAGGTTGGCGCCCTATGAGCAGTCCCTGACCTATATACCTGCCTAACTGCGCAGGTTGGCGCCCTATGAGTAGTCCCTGACCTGCACACCTGCCTACCTGCGGAGGTTGGCGCCCTATTAGTAGTTCCTGACCTGTAGACCTGCCTATCTGCGGAGGTTGGCGCCCTATGAGCAGTCCCTGACCTATATACCTGCCTAACTGCGCAGGTTGGCGCCCTATGAGCAGTCCCTGACCTATATACCTGCCTAACTGCGCAGGTTGGTGCCCTATGAGCAGTCCCTGACCTGTACACCTGCCTACCTGCGGAGGTTGGCACCCTATGAGAATCTATACGAAAATGGCGCCCCCGCTTGATGGCGGCTAGCCCTATCTGCCATGAGTGGACCTATACATATGTGATGGCGGCTAATATACACTCAGACCATCAAGGGTGGGTAGAGAGAACTGTATTGAGACAGCCAGAGAAGAAAAGGAAGATAAATGGGAAAGCAGGTGTTACAAAGGTCAATGGGACGGTGACTCGCCATGCATGGTTTTGATAGTTAAAGGGACTCTGTCACCTGATTTTGGAGGGAACAATTTTCAGCCATAGAGGCGGGGTTTTCGGGTGTTTGATTCACCCTTTCCTTACCCGCTGGCTGCAATATTGGATTGAAGTACATTCTCTGTCCTCCGTAGTACATGCCTGCACAAGGCAATCTTGCGTTACGCAGGCGTGTACTATGGAGGACAGAGAATGAACTTCAATCCAATATTGCAGCCAGCGGGTAAGGAAAGGGTGAATCAAACACCCGAAAACCCCGCCTCTATGGCTGAAAATTGTTCCCTCCAAATTCAGGTGACAGAGTCCCTTTAATATATGATAAAAAATGTCATAAGTGACCCCTCTGAGCTGTACCTGAGCTGAGAACCTGCCTATACCGCAGAGGTTGGCACCCTATTTGTCAGCGGATATGGTGCCCTTGCTCCACGATGGCTATCCCTGGGAGGCAATGATCAACACCAATCCCAGGGGTCAATAATGATGAGTGGAAGCAGAAAGTGGCTCAATACCTGCAACAGCTAAATCCCCACAGTGGTGCAAAGTGTGTCAAACCCTATCCTTTTTGAGAAGAAATGCGGGTACTTATCAGTCAGATGTCATGCGACCTCTATGCGTTTCACCACATGGCCCATCAGGAGGTAAGATGATGCTGCATGGTGCCAGAGCATACTCCTTCATTTATATACACATGGTATGGCCTTATAGTGCCTCCCCCAATGAGGTACACAAACTAGAAAGTCAGAGATAAAAGTGAGAGTAAAGGGCACAATCACCCATGTCTCTCATCAAGGAGACGTTATATGGGTTTCATACCGACCCTCGTCTCCATACAAACGGCGCTAGTTTATACCTCTATTGATGCCCAGACGTACCACATGATTCCATCCGAGGACACAGCATGCGCGTCCGTTCCACCTTGAAGCGCAATACACCATAAAAATAGGCAGATAAGTGCAGCCTAGATATGCGCTTCATCAAGAGTCCTCAGAAGGAACTTACGGGTACTGCAGACACATGATGTGACGTGTCCCCGGAAGTGACGTCGCGGCCAGATGTCAGCACGGGATTGCACATGCGCTGGACTTATTAGCGTTCCATGGATTGTACCGCACAATCCCGGCACACCAGAAGCACTGTTCCCAACCCTCTCCTTGGGCGACATGTGCCTCTCAGGGGAGTGGCATGTAGAACCAAAATAAATACAGGACCAACAGCATGAAACATAATGACTACATTGGGGGGGATTGGTATATATGTGCGGAGCACGTTAAAAAAATGTAAATAGAAAATGATGGTCCCAAAACAGAAAATGTCCATATATAAAGATAATCACCACGTCAATATGTGAGCCTCTGGACTGGGGATTTATAGAACATGGCAGCAAATCTTGAAATTAACCAGGATTCATTATATGGGTTTGGGAGGTTTTCACAGGTACCCATTCACATGGAGACGTTTATTCTCAGCGAGGTAGGCAAGCGTAGGGCCTGATATACGAGAGATGCCGTAAAGGGGCTATCAGGTACACATAAAATTGGCCATTTTTATGCGCTAAACGCTCTCATTTTTCATATTTCTAGTGCAGTATTGCAGTTCAGTTTTCATGTTTCATGTTTGCATGTCTTAGCGCTGCAGTGTGCTGCCTTTTTTACTTGACTATATATGAGTTGGTTACTCTAGGTTCAGCACCTGTTCACACTTAGTCTATGTATGGATGTGACGGTCAGTTTTTTTCAAATATATTATTTAGCCTTCTGACTGAGCACTCCGCCTCCTAGCCCAGGTGTTTTAATCGCAGCAGGTCCAGTACCCCTCCACAGAGAGAGAGAATATGAGTCTAGGAGGAGGTTTTCACAGGTACCCATTCACATGGAGACGTTTATTCTCAGCGAGGTAGGCACGCGTAGGACCTGATATACGAGAGATGCCGTAAAGGGGCTATCAGGTACACTGTTATGACCCCAATGGCAGAGGGTCTCAGAAATAATAACTAAGTCTGCAAACACAAAAACCAGCTCATAGGGCAGTGGTAACCTGAAATCGGTCTCCAGAAAACAGTTCAGGAATAGGTATTTTAGGTTCAGACATAGGACTACTGGTAACAAAATCTTGTATGCCCTGCACACGAGCAGCAAGCTGGTCTACACTTGTAATCAAGGTCTGGACATTCATGTCTGCAGCAAGCACAAGCCACTCAAAGGTAAAGGGGAGGAAGAGAGGAAAAAAAAAAACTCAGAATTTCCTTTCTTGTTATCCCACTTCTGCAATGCATTAAACATTCAATGTTGGCCTGGCATACTGTTATGACCCCAATGGCAGAGGGTCTCAGAAATAATTACTAAGTCTGCAAACACAAAAACCAGCTCATAGGGCAGTGGTAACTGGGCTGACCATATATCTAATCCTAGCACCACAAATAACAGCAGCCGGGGAACGTGCCTACGTTGATTCTAGACGTCTCGCGCCAGCCGGAGAACTAACTAACCCTAGAAGGGAAAAGAAAGACCTTTCTTGCCTCCAGAGAAAAGACCCCAAAAGTTGGATACAAGCCCCCAACAAATAATAACGGTGAGGTAAGAGGAAAAGACAAACGTAAGAATGAGCTAGATATTTAGCAAAGAGAGGCCCACTAGCTAATAGCAGAATATAGAAAGATAACTTATATGGTCAGCAAAAAACCCTATCAAAATATCCACGCTGGATATTCAAGAACCCCCGAACCGTCTAACGGCCCGGGGGGAGAACACCAGCCCCCTAGAGCTTCCAGCAAGGTCAGGAATCACATTTAGTACAAGCTGGACAAAAAATGAGAGCAAGCAAATAACCCAAAAAACAAAGAAGCAGGACTTAGCTTAATTTTGCACGAACCAGGACTAGCAGATAGGAGCAAACAGAAAGGATCTGATTACAACGATGCCAGGCACTGGACTAAGGATCCAGAAGGTTTATATAGCAACACCCCTGGACTAACGACCCAGGTGGGTGCAAACTGAGGGAAGAAAATCCCAGAGTCATATCACTAGTAACCACAAGAGGGAGCCAAAAAGTCTAATTCACAACAGTACCCCCCCCTTAAGGAGGGGTCACCGAACCCTCACCAAGACCACCAGGGCGATCAGGATGAGCAGCGTGAAAGGCACGAACTAAATCGGCCGCATGCACATCAGAGGCAACCACCCAGGAATTATCCTCCTGACCGTAGCCCTTCCACTTGACCAGATACTGAAGCCTCCGTCTGGAGAGACGAGAATCCAAGATCTTCTCCACCACGTACTCCAACTCGCCCTCAACCAACACCGGAGCAGGAGGCTCAGCAGAAGGAACCACAGGCACAACGTAGCGTCGCAACAAAGACCTATGGAACACGTTGTGAATGGCAAACGACACCGGAAGATCCAAGCGAAAGGACACTGGATTAAGGATTTCCAATATCTTGTAAGGACCGATGAAGCGAGGCTTAAATTTAGGAGATGAGACCTTCATAGGAACAAATCGAGAAGACAGCCACACCAAATCCCCAACACGAAGTCGGGGACCCACACCGCGGCGGCGGTTGGCAAAACGCTGAGCCTTCTCCTGTGACAATTTTAAGTTGTCCACCACATGATTCCAGATCTTGAAGAAACAAAAAAGCACAGTGAGGTCAAAAATACTCTGTTGTAAAAAAATCACAGTAATAAGCAAGTGCTAGTCAAAAGATGTAAAGAAAACAGGGTATTTAGTTGATACGTTTTTTTGCAAAAAAATGTATACTAAGCTGCTCCACCAAATCGCCAAGGTATACCCTTATAGAGCAGTCCTAACTAATGTATGCAATCCCTATCTGATGTATTTAAAACCTGATTATCTGTATAGTACCTGTATAAGCAGGGTTCAGAGAGAAAAAAATATACATGTGGACATGCAGGATGGAACAGCTTAAATGCAAATGACCCACAGAGGAGTGGTGGACTCCCCAGTCTTGTAGAAACAAGAGAACAATTATAGAACCAGAAACACATGGGCTACTTGCACACTGAACAAGTCTGTAGGAACCTGTTCAGACCACCAGAAAACTTGAAGAAACAAAAAAGCACAGTGAGGTCAAAAATACTCTGTTGTAAAAAAATCACAGTAATAAGCAAGTGCTAGTCAAAAGATGTAAAGAAAACAGGGTATTTAGTTGATACGTTTTTTTGCAAAAAAATGTATACTAAGCTGCTCCACCAAATCGCCAAGGTATACCCTTATAGAGCAGTCCTAACTAATGTATGCAATCCCTATCTGATGTATTTAAAACCTGATTATCTGTATAGTACCTGTATAAGCAGGGTTCAGAGAGAAAAAAATATACATGTGGACATGCAGGATGGAACAGCTTAAATGCAAATGACCCACAGAGGAGTGGTGGACTCCCCAGTCTTGTAGAAACAAGAGAACAATTATAGAACCAGAAACACATGGGCTACTTGCACACTGAACAAGTCTGTAGGAACCTGTTCAGACCACCAGAAAACTTGAAGAAACAAAAAAGCACAGTGAGGTCAAAAATACTCTGTTGTAAAAAAATCACAGTAATAAGCAAGTGCTAGTCAAAAGATGTAAAGAAAACAGGGTATTTAGTTGATACGTTTTTTTGCAAAAAAATGTATACTAAGCTGCTCCACCAAATCGCCAAGGTATACCCTTATAGAGCAGTCCTAACTAATGTATGCAATCCCTATCTGATGTATTTAAAACCTGATTATCTGTATAGTACCTGTATAAGCAGGGTTCAGAGAGAAAAAAATATACATGTGGACATGCAGGATGGAACAGCTTAAATGCAAATGACCCACAGAGGAGTGGTGGACTCCCCAGTCTTGTAGAAACAAGAGAACAATTATAGAACCAGAAACACATGGGCTACTTGCACACTGAACAAGTCTGTAGGAACTTTTTTGTTTCTTCAAGTTTTCTGGTGGTCTGAACAGGTTCCTACAGACTTGTTCAGTGTGCAAGTAGCCCATGTGTTTCTGGTTCTATGATTCCAGATCTGCTGCAACCTATCCACCACAGAATCTACCCCAGGACAGTCAGAAGGCTCCACATGTCCCGAGGAAAAACGAGGATGGAAACCAGAGTTGCAGAAAACTGGCGAAACCAAAGTAGCGGAACTAGCCCGATTATTAAGGGCAAACTCAGCCAACGGCAAGAATGTCACCCAATCATCCTGATCTGCCGAAACAAAACACCTCAAATAAGCCTCCAGAGTCTGATTAGTTCGCTCCGTTTGTCCATTAGTCTGAGGATGAAAGGCAGACGAGAACGACAAATCAATGCCCATCCTAGCACAAAAGGATCGCCAGAACCTGGAAACAAACTGGGATCCTCTGTCTGACACAATATTCTCAGGGATGCCGTGCAAACGAACCACATTCTGAAAGAACACAGGAACCAGATCAGAAGAGGAAGGCAGCTTAGGCAAAGGCACCAAATGGACCATTTTAGAAAAGCGATCACATATCACCCAGATGACAGACATACCCTGAGACACCGGGAGATCAGAAATGAAATCCATGGAAATGTGTGTCCAAGGCCTCTTCGGGACAGGCAAGGGCAAGAGCAACCCGCTGGCACGAGAACAGCAAGGCTTAGCTCGAGCACAAGTCCCACAGGACTGCACAAATGACCGCACATCCCGTGACAAGGAAGGCCACCAAAAGGACCTAGCCACCAGATCTCTGGTGCCAAAAATTCCCGGATGACCTGCCAACACCGAGGAATGAACCTCGGAAATGACTCTGCTGGTCCACTTATCAGGAACAAACAGTCTGTCAGGTGGACAAGAGTCAGGTCTACCAGCCTGAAATCTCTGCAACACGCGTCGCAAATCAGGAGAAATGGCTGACAAGATAACTCCCTCTTTAAGAATACCAACTGGTTCTGCGACTCCAGGAGAGTCAGGCACAAAGCTCCTTGAAAGAGCATCAGCCTTCACATTCTTTGAACCTGGTAAATACGAGACCACAAAGTCAAAACGGGAGAAAAACAATGACCAGCGGGCCTGTCTAGGATTCAGGCGTTTAGCAGACTCGAGATACATCAAATTTTTGTGATCAGTCAAGACCACCACACGATGCTTAGCACCCTCGAGCCAATGACGCCACTCCTCAAATGCCCACTTCATGGCCAGCAACTCCCGATTGCCAACATCATAATTCCGCTCAGCAGGCGAAAACTTCCTGGAGAAGAAAGCACATGGTCTCATTAGCGAGCAACCAGGGCCTCTCTGTGACAAAACGGCCCCTGCCCCAATCTCAGAAGCATCTACTTCGACCTGAAAGGGAAGTGAGACATCAGGCTGGCACAAAACAGGCGCCAAAGTAAACCGGCGCTTCAACTCTTGGAACGCCTCCACGGCTGCAGGAGCCCAGTTAGCAACATCAGAACCTTTCTTGGTCATATCCGTCAAAGGTTTAACAACGCTAGAAAAATTAGCGATAAAACGACGGTAGAAGTTAGCAAAACCCAAGAACTTCTGAAGACTCTTAACTGACGTGGGTTGAGTCCACTCATGAATAGCTCGGACCTTGACTGGGTCCATCTCCACAGCAGAAGGGGAAAAAATAAACCCCAAAAAGGGAACCTTCTGTACTCCAAAGAGACACTTTGAGCCCTTAACAAACAAAGCATTATCGCGCAAAACCTGAAACACCATCCTGACCTGCTCCACATGTGAGTCCCAATCTTCAGAGAAAACCAGAATATCATCCAGATAAACAATCATAAATTTATCCAGATACTTCCGGAAAATATCATGCATGAAGGACTGAAAAACTGAAGGTGCATTAGAGAGCCCAAAAGGCATCACCAAGTACTCAAAATGACCTTCGGGCGTATTAAATGCAGTCTTCCATTCATCTCCTTGCTTAATGCGCACAAGGTTGTACGCACCACGAAGATCTATCTTGGTGAACCACTTGGCACCTTTAATCCGGGCAAACAAGTCCGACAACAGAGGCAAAGGATACTGAAATTTAACAGTGATTTTATTCAGAAGCCGATAGTCAATACAAGGTCTCAAAGATCCGTCCTTCTTGGCCACAAAAAAGAATCCCGCACCAAGAGGGGAAGAGGATGGACGGATATGCCCCTTCTCCAGAGACTCCTTGATATACGAACGCATCGCGGCATGCTCAGGTATCGACAGATTAAACAGTCTTCCCTTAGGAAATTTACTACCTGGAATCAAATCTATGGCGCAGTCACAGTCCCTATGAGGAGGCAGAGCACTGGACCTGGACTCGCTGAATACATCCTGATAATCAGACAAGTACTCAGGAACTTCCGAAGGAGTAGAGGAAGCAATAGACACCGGCGGGGAATCAGCATGAATTCCCTGACAGCCCCAACTTGACACAGACATTGCCTTCCAATCCAAGACTGGATTGTGGGTCTGTAACCATGGCAGACCCAAAACGACCAAATCATGCATTTTATGCAGAACAAGAAAACGAATCACCTCCCGATGTTCAGGAGTCATGCACATGGTTACCTGCGTCCAAAACTGCGGTTTATTTTCCGCCAATGGCGTAGCATCAATACCTCTAAGAGGAATAGGATTTACCAACGGTTCAAGAACAAAACCACAGCGCTTGGCAAACGACAGATCCATAAGACTCAGGGCAGCACCCTGAATCCACAAACGCCATAACAGGGTAAGAAGACAATGAGCAAATTAAAGTCACAGACAAAATAAATTTAGGTTGCAAATTACCAATGGCGACAGGACTAACAACCCTTGTTAGGCGTTTAGAGCATGCTGATATAACATGTGTAGAATCACCACAGTAAAAACACAACCCATTCTGACGTCTATGATTTTTCCGCTCGTTTCTAGTCTGAATTCTATCACATTGCATTAAATCAGGTGTTTGTTCAGACAACACCACCAGAGGATTAGCGGTTTTGCGCTCCCGCAAACGCCGGTCAATTTGAATAGCCAGCGCCATGGAATCATTCAGACTTGTAGGAATGGGGAAACCCACCATCACATTCTTAATGGCTTCAGAAAGGCCATTTCTGAAATTTGCGGCCAGAGCACACTCATTCCACTGAGTAAGCACGGACCATTTCCGAAATTTTTGGCAATACACTTCAGCTTCATCCTGACCCTGAGAAATAGCCAGCAAGGCTTTTTCTGCCTGAACTTCAAGATTAGGTTCCTCGTAAAGCAGTCCGAGCGCCAGAAAAAACGCATCAATATTTGCCAATGCCGGATCTCCTGGCGCTAGCGAGAAAGCCCAATCCTGAGGGTCGCCCCGTAAAAAAGAGATAACAATTTTAACTTGCTGAGCTGAGTCTCCAGACGAACGGGGTCTCAGAGAAAGAAACAATTTACAATTATTCTTGAAATTCCTAAACCTAAATCGGTCTCCAGAAAACAGTTCAGGAATAGGTATTTTAGGTTCAGACATAGGACTACTGGTAACAAAATCTTGTATGCCCTGCACACGAGCAGCAAGCTGGTCTACACTTGTAATCAAGGTCTGGACATTCATGTCTGCAGCAAGCACAAGCCACTCAAAGGTAAAGGGGAGGAAGAGAGGAAAAAAAAAAAACTCAGAATTTCCTTTCTTGTTATCCCACTTCTGCAATGCATTAAACATTCAATGTTGGCCTGGCATACTGTTATGACCCCAATGGCAGAGGGTCTCAGAAATAATTACTAAGTCTGCAAACACAAAAACCAGCTCATAGGGCAGTGGTAACTGGGCTGACCATATATCTAATCCTAGCACCACAAATAACAGCAGCCGGGGAACGTGCCTACGTTGATTCTAGACGTCTCGCGCCAGCCGGAGAACTAACTAACCCTAGAAGGGAAAAGAAAGACCTTTCTTGCCTCCAGAGAAAAGACCCCAAAAGTTGGATACAAGCCCCCAACAAATAATAACGGTGAGGTAAGAGGAAAAGACAAACGTAAGAATGAGCTAGGTATTTAGCAAAGAGAGGCCCACTAGCTAATAGCAGAATATAGAAAGATAACTTATATGGTCAGCAAAAAACCCTATCAAAATATCCACGCTGGATATTCAAGAACCCCCGAACCGTCTAACGGCCCGGGGGGAGAACACCAGCCCCCTAGAGCTTCCAGCAAGGTCAGGAATCACATTTAGTACAAGCTGGGCAAAAAATGAGAGCAAGCAAATAACCCAAAAAACAAAGAAGCAGGACTTAGCTTAATTTTGCACGAACCAGGACTAGCAGATAGGAGCAAACAGAAAGGATCTGATTACAACGATGCCAGGCACTGGACTAAGGATCCAGAAGGTTTATATAGCAACACCCCTGGACTAACGACCCAGGTGGGTGCAAACTGAGGGAAGAAAATCCCAGAGTCATATCACTAGTAACCACAAGAGGGAGCCAAAAAGTCTAATTCACAACAGTACACATAAAATTGGCCATTTTTATGCGCTAAACGCTCTCATTTTTCATATTTCTAGTGCAGTATTGCAGTTCAGTTTTCATGTTTCATGTTTGCATGTCTTAGTGCTGCAGTGTGCTGCCTTTTTTACTTGACTGTATATGAGTTGGTGACTCTAGGTTCAGCACCTGTTCACACTTAGTCTATGTATGGATGTGACGGTCAGTTTTTTCAAATATATTATTTAGCCTTCTGACTGAGCACTCCGCCTCCTAGCCCAGGTGTTTTAATCGCAGCAGGTCCAGTACCCCTCCACAGAGAGAGAGAATATGAGTCTAGGAGGAGGTTTTCACAGGTACCCATTCACATGGAGACGTTTATTCTCAGCGAGGTAGGCACGCGTAGGACCTGATATACGAGAGATGCCGTAAAGGGGCTATCAGGTACACATAAAATTGGCCATTTTTATGCGCTAAACGCTCTCATTTTTCATATTTCTAGTGCAGTATTGCAGTTCAGTTTTCATGTTTCATGTTTGCATGTCTTAGCGCTGCAGTGTGCTGCCTTTTTTACTTGTCATTATATGGGTTGTTAGAGAAAGGAGGAGGCCAAACGAGGAGGCCAACGAACCTATGTGGAAAATCCACTCACATTCTTTTTTAAGGAGATATCTATCATAGTTACCCTCACTAGGATTATGTCTCACTACATCCAGGACACAAAAAGTGAAATGTTTGAGGTTGCCCTGGTGCGTCCCATTCATGTGCAGCGCTCCAGAGTCCTGGTCGTTGCAGTACTGTGGCTCCGCCACTATGGGGAGCTATGGTGCGTCTGATGGCACTGAAGGAGTTCATCTGATCAGGTATCACAGTCACCAATACGTTTCACAGCCGGGCCTCCGGGGGGAGCTAAGGGTGCTATTCATTAGGCCACTCCCCACCATAGTGGGTAAACTGGGGGTCAGGCAGGAAGTTAGTCGAGAAAGCTGACTGGGTTGGAACCAGGCAACACCTTGTGGCAGAGGGTGTTGTAGGGGAAGATACAGTAGGGTCTCTGTCAGGGGTGGGATCCTGACAGAGGCTTGGCAACGAGAACGAATGTAACGGGACCGTGCCTGCTCCGGGTAGCGGCGGTGCCCAAGAAAGGATTAGAAGAGAGATAGATTGTGCTGAGTGAGAAACGGGATCACGCAAAGGAGAAATACCAGTAGGAGTCGTGCTGTAAGACCGAAGCAACATCCTACTGAGGCGCACTACCGGTGGCCTGAACGCCGAGGGAGTAGAATATCATTCAGCTTCAAGCAATACTCCAAACAGCAGCAGGACAGTCAGTCTAAGGCGGGCTGTCTAACTCAAATCACCTATGAAGTCTTGGGGGGCAACTTGTGGAGAGGGGCGTCTCTAGGGTCCCGGAAGAGCTCCGAGCCTACCCGTCAAACGGGTGCCGTCCCAACCGCAACATCAGGGAGGGACGGAGGATTAGCAGAACATCATCTAATCGAGTTGTGAGGGAACTTAAGAAACAGACACAACAGTTGTGGGGTACTTTCCGTAAGCACAGCAGGGAAGGACTGCAACACATAGCGCTAGGGGGAAGGCACAGATTTCCTCCTGTGAAGAGAACTCTGGAAGTGCCATTGGACCGGCCGGACTTGCGCAGCCTGGTGAACCGTATTCTGGACTGAGGACTCAGAGATCTTCAGTAAAGAGGTAAAGAGACTGCAACCTGGTGTCCTCGTTATTTACCGCGACCTGCACCTCACAACTGCACCGTTACAACACCACTTATTGCACCGGACGTCCCCCACTGACAGACAGGGCCACGGACCGGGTCTAGACACCGTGACAACCCCAGAACTGGACTGAGACTCTCAGAGGCCCGGCTCCGGGTATCCCTCGGCCCTGCGGCGGTGTGGGGGCGCTCCACATGTGTCTCGCCAATGGGGTATCACATTTATGTATGATGTCACCACCTTTGACCTCCCTACCAGTCTTGCCTATGTAATCCATAGGGCATGTGCATGTTGCTAAATAAATAACACCTATACTCTTACAGTTCAAAAAATCACGCTGGTAGAGTCTTTTGCCAGAGGAGCAGCTACAGATGAACTTGCAAGAATTCATGTATTTACAGTTCACAGTCACCGCACTTGAAAAACCCATAAATCTCCCTCTCCAGCCATGTACCTTCTGGAGGTGGACTCTTGAAGAAACTGTGTACTAGGTTGTCCCTGATAGAACGTCCCTTTCTAAACGTGACCATAAGCGAAAGCCCTTCCAAACCCTTCAGATTGGGATCCACAGTCAAGATGTTCCAGTCTTTGTTTAAGACTTTCAGGACACGCTTGTTCTGGCAATCAAAAGTGCCAATGATTCAAGTGTGCTCGGGGTCTGTCTGGATGGGTTTTGTGCAGGTCTGAAGTAATTTTCCTCTGTCACAAGATAGAGCATGTGAAAATGCTGTTTTGGCTGTGTGCCTCGGGTATCCATTATCATGGAACCTACTACTCATGTCCATAGCGTGCTTGTGAAAGTCATTCATGTCGGAGCAGTTCCTCCTCAACCTCAAGAACTGTCCCTTGGGAATGCCACGTCTAAGGGGTAATGGATGATGACTCTCCCATCTGAGTAGACTATTGGTACTGGTGGGTTTACGATAAATTTGGGTGTCAAGACTGCCATCAATATTTTTGCGAATTAGGACATCCAAGAAAGGTAGTGTCGATACCCATTTCAGAGATAAGTCTAAGGCCTATAGTGTTCACATTCAGATCCTTGATGAACTTCAGAAAATCAGCCTTAGTACCATGCCAGATGACAAAGATGCCTTCTATGAACCTATGCCAAACCCCGATGTGGGAATGCCACCACCTAGGTTAATTGGTGAACATAACGGTTTCCTCCCACCAGCCTAGGAACAGATTGACATACAATGGGGCGCAGGGACTCTCCATCGCAGTGCCCCTGAGCTGGTGGAAGTACTTCCTGTCAAAAATGAGAAAGTTGTGAGTGTGAACTTGAGAAGGTGGTTATGATTCTCACATACGACTGATCTAGAACTAAGGAAATGTCTAACCCCTTGAAGACCATGCTCATGTGGGATGTTACTATAAAGGGATATAGAGGCCAAGAAACAACCCTCAACGACATGGATGCCCTCAAGTTTAGTAAGGAGGCCAGAGGTGTCTCTGATGTAAAAGAGGAGAGCGAGCTCAAAGGGGCGAAGAATCCTGTCAACATATACACCACAATTCTGGATAAGGGGATCAGTTCCTGATATAATGGGGTGTCATTTTAAAGGATTTAACCCCTTGTGCACTTTTGTCAGGGTATAAAATGTTGCCAACAACAGATGCATTGGCAACAAGAATCTGTACTCATTCTTAGATATCAATGCACCCTCTCTTGCCCCATCTAAAATACTCTTAACCCCTTCTGTGGGGTCAGATTTTAGAATCTCATATGTGTCCCTATCTCGTAAAGCACAGCACATGTTCAGATAATTTTCTCCTCCATAATGACAAGATTCCCGCCCTTGTCAGATGACTTGCTGATCAGTGTGTCGTTCTTAGACATGTCATGTAGGGCCTGTTCCTCCCCTTGTGACAGATTGCAACTTGAGATAAATGGCATACATGGATTTTTTTGAAGGTCCCTTTCCATTAGCCTCAGGAAAATATCCACACTGTTGGTTCCCCTTGCGGTGGTCTTTTGGTAAATTTATTACTGAGGTCAGTGAATGGCCCAGTGGTCCCATCCCTCTCATTTTCCTCCAATAGTCCGACAAAGGCTCTAATTCCCTCCAGTTCATCCTCATTCAAGCCCAGTTGTAAACATTGTTCCTTATCATGGCTGAAACAATCAAAGCAATTAGTGTGAACAAAATGAAGGCCCTTTCCCAGAACACCATGTTCTTCCCTAGTGACGACATGGGATGAAAGGTTAATAATTTGGCCTTGGTTCGATAGTCCTTTGGTCTCAGGTAGTAGCCCGTGTGGGTGTTCCTTTCTAAATAAAGATGAGGTGGAGTACAGTGAAGTAGTCCCAGAGGGGGGATCCTTCATGGGTTGGTTTGACTGTCCGCCCTGAATGATCCCGTCCGTGCACATCTTCCTCCACCTCTCCATCCCTGTCAATGTCGTTTCCCCCTAGGTGAAAAGCTTGTATTGGAGCGTTCTGTGTGAGAAGTCTCAATGTCTGGTGAAGAGGTGTCAGGTAGATTTGACTTCTGAAAACTGTAGGCCTGATTGTCCCCAAAGGACTTTAACTCCCTCTGGAACGGAATATGTTTCCTCTCTTTAATAAGGGACTGATACTTCTCCACCAGATTCTGTAACAGACCTTCCCGTCTATTGAGGTCTGGGTCGGCCTTATGTTTGAGAATGCTCTCAATTAATTTATTGAGTTGATTTTTCAAATAATTTTTTCTCTTCCTCAAATAATAATTTCATAAATTATTATTTAATAATTTTATTATTCTGTTACGTGTCATAACAATCACACATGAGCCCCGGGAACGCGAGTGCCGACACCTCTAGAATGGTGCCAGCACTTGGGGTGAGTATAGGCTTCTTTATTTTATCGGGCCAAACATTTACATCAAAAAGGGAATGTCCTAGTGGTGGCCAACCGCTTTCCCATCCTGACCCCTTCCAGTAACATATGTCACCCATCCCGAACCCCTACCATAATGTCCCACATCTTGGGCCCCTTTGTGGTCTAATGTATGCCATCCTGGGCTCCTTATAATAATAATGTTACCCCATCCTGCTACCCTAATATGATATGATATAATGTATCTCATCCCTGGCCCCTTCCTGGTATAATGTCCCCATACTAGGCCCAACTTGGTATATTGTCCTCCATCCCTTGCCCCTTCCTGGTGTAATGTTCCCTATCCTGATATAACGTCCCCATACTAGGCCTAAATTTGGTATATTGTCCCCCATCCTAGGCCCCTTTCTGGTACAATATTCCCCATCCTGATATAATGTCCCCATACTAGGCCCCAGCTTGGTATATTGTCCCCTACCCTAGGCCCCTTCCTGGTATAATATTCCCCATCCTGGACCCCTTCTTGATATAATGTCCCCATAATAGGCCTAAACTTGATATGTTGTCCCCCATCCTAGGCCACTTTCAGGTATAATATTCCCCATCCTGGGCCCCATCCTGATAATATGTCGCCATACTAGGCCCCAGCTTGGTATATTGTCCCCTACCCTAGGCCACTTTCAGATATAATATTCCCCATCCTGGGACTCTTTCTGATATAATGTCCCCATACTAGGCCTCAGCTTGGTATATTGACCCCCATCCTGGGCCCCTTCCAGATATAATGTTCCCTGTTCTTCTCCAGCACCTTTAAAATACTGGAACAATTCTTCTTGCCTTCCCCCACTTTCGCGACGCGCAGCGTCCTATCCTGTGACAAGCGTGGAGGCCTGCTGCTGACTTTGGCCTGCTGCTGACATCACTCCATGACATCACTGCTATGCGCCTCCTGTGATTGGCAGATTGATACCAGCTGCCGGCCCCTGATTTACCACCGTCGCGTATTGCAGTGCAAGGACCCGGTGGGTCTCCGGTAGAGATGAGCGAACATCGCCGGCTCCCTCCTTATCCGAATAGCTATAGCACTTACCGAGGAAACCCGGATACCTGGAGCGCCCCCGATAATCAGGTGTCCGGTGCCGTAGACAACACACAGGAACTCCATGTATGTGCTGTAACTGTCACACGGCCGCGGAGTGGAACATCTGATGATCGGGAGCGCTCCAGGTATCCGGGTTCCCTCGGTAAGCGCTATAGCTGATGGCATAAGGAGGGAGCCGACGATGTTCGCTCATCTCTACTCTGGTCCTCAGGTCCTCAGTACATTTCTGCTGAAGTTGTGGCTGAGATCGGCAGGTTGCGATTCATCAGTTTTTTGTGTTTTTTGTCTTGTACTATTCATTGCCATTTTCTTTGGCAAATTTAAAAAATTGTCAAAAGTGGATTATTCCTCTGATTTTGTGTTTCACCTTTTTACACCTTTTTAGAGGAAAAAGTTGCACGATGCTTTAGAACAATACACATTAGTTCCCATTGTATTGAAAACTAAATGTTGCAACATTTCTTAAAATCACACGTGATGAATTTGTCTAAAACATCTGAATAAGGAGGCCAAACAACAACGACAAACGAACAAAACAACAAAAACAACAACTGAACAAAACAACAACGACAGAACAAGACAACAACTGAATAAAACAACAAAAACAACAACCGAACAAAACAACAAAACCAGAACAAAACAACAACAACAAACAAGTAACTTATAGATATGTGCAGATTAATTAATTGATAAGGTACAAATATAAAAGTTATTGCTCAGGACATGTAGCTTTATACACACGAGCGCTGATTTATTTGAGTCATACGAGATCCAAAGGTGAATTTGCTGAGTTTATGGCCAGTAAAGCTGGAGCGCTGGCAACTTTACAGCTCCATCATTTACAAGGCGCGACTCCTTCATACACAGAGAGCGTCAGATCCCGGCTGTCGCCACCACACAGGACTGACGTGTCCGGCATTTCCCGACTACTGAAGAGATGAACACTGCTCAACAGAGATCAGTAAATGGACTTGACAAATATTAGGAATTATGATCCAGAACAATATGTGACTCACCTAAAATCGTTGCCACCATTTTACATTTTCTAAAAGATTGCCACATCGGCCACATCGCCTCACATTGTAAATGTTGAGTTTCCCAATAATACCTTGCAGCTATCACATCACAGCTAATTCATAGCCTGTATGAAAGCCGAGGCATGGAATGCAGCAGCCAATGTGCAGGGAAGCTGGATAGAGAGAGAACGTCACAGCTCCCAGGTTAGGCATAGAGATATAGAGAGAAAAAGCCAAAAAACACTGAAGACGCTGTACAGGCAGCGAATGAACGTGAAGAAAATGAGTCAAGACATCTAGTTGATGTCACTTTGACATTAATAAGGTTGTGTTTGTATTTAAGACATGAAAAGTTGTTGAATACAATCCTGGGAGACCTCGGAGAGTCTTACACAAATGTTAGGGCAATTACAGGCTTTGTGGGACCTTTGACTCTTTACAAATTGATTCACTGCAAACTCAATTTCTTGGGAGAATTCAGCATAGTTGGCAACCTGGAATATTTCCAAAACTTAAGTCTAAGATTAATGTAGGAAGAGTTGAGGTCTAGGCAGTTATCGGTGTAGTCAGGGCAGGTAAGGTTAGGGCCTAAGGGTTATGGAGGGAAACGATAGGTGTCTATCAATGAAGGGAAGGAAGGAGGAGCCGGATCCTAGAGGAATATGTAGGCCGGGGTCTCACCAGCGTACGGCATAGGATGTGATCTGCTAGTGGCCCTCGGCTCCAAAGTGTCCGCGCTCTGTGCTGCGGCCATGATCCGAGTGTCCGCGCTCTGTGCTCCGATCTTCTCTCATCAAGGAATCGCAGAGGAGATGGAGAAAGTAATTTCTCCATCTCCTTTGCTGGCGTCATCCGAGTGCAGTCCAAATAGTTTCCACACACCCATAGACTTGTTTGGAAGTGTCCATTCTGATTCTCGGATGTAATGAAATAAAATAAAATAATTTGATATCTGAGCTGCCTCATAGAATAACACTGGTCCGAGTGATCTGTGATGCTCCATCGCACTCGGCCGGGTGAATTAGTCCTTACAGTGAACCTGCTACTTATCATCAATATGGACGGTACTTTTCTTCCTGGTGTAAATGCTGCTGTTTTCTTGAATCTGACATTGTTCTTCTTTTGCTCCTCACCTATGGCCTCCTCTTCCCAATATATATAAATCCAGTCTTTTTAGCCAAGTGGGCATGGTCATCAATAAGATGCTCCCAGATGAGATGAGAGATGAGCATCACGTCCACTTTGCTAACCAGGCTAGAGTTAGGGAAGATGGACACAAATCTCAGGAGCAGAGAACAGTAGGAGCAAAGAAGACCACTCCAGATCCAGGAGAACAGAGGCGTTTACACCAAGTAAAAAAAAGACATTTTTATGGCACGTGACAGGTCCTCTTCAATGAAAATGTAGGCCGAGGTGGGAGAGCCCGTGAGGAGACGTCAGAGAACATCATCTGGCTCAAAACCAGAAACTGCAACCAAAGCCAAAGTCTGCTGAGGAGCAGAAGAATGAAGTCGGGTAAGAAGGGAAATAAATGGTAAGTATCTGAAGATCTGGAAGAGGGACAACGGAGTCTTCATAATCAGTGATAAACAGGCCATCTAGTCGGGGATATTCTGACAAGATGCTTTAGTGATACATTGGTAACTCCTGTGTGATAGGAAGAGGAAATATATAAGAAAGAGATAAGAAGTCTTACGTCCTCATGCACTTTGGGTAAGGGCTGACCGAAATGGCTCACATGTTTCTGAGAAAATATGCTGTAAAGTGTTGGCCAAGGACCATGGCCAGAGACGAGACAAGTCCAGGGCCACCGCTCTTCCAAGAACTTCAGAGAATGATAGACTTGGCTGCAATTCATGCTGCCATTGGTTCAT
This sequence comes from Ranitomeya variabilis, assembly GCF_051348905.1. Lineage (NCBI taxonomy): Eukaryota > Metazoa > Chordata > Amphibia > Anura > Dendrobatidae > Ranitomeya > Ranitomeya variabilis. Next base: position 3,907,080 of record NC_135238.1, read on the forward strand.
GTGACAGTTTCCCTTTAAGGGTTATGTTTACTTTAAGGAAGTAGTAAGAGGAGCGTAGTTTGCTTTTACATCCCGTGTGGTAGAGCAGTTAGATACTTCGTGAGTAAGAACGTGTGAAATGCGTTGGCAGACAGACTGCGCTCCCATTTATTTATTTGCACAATGATTTAAAAGAATATAAATGAATCTTGGTCCTGATCCATAGACTGGTGTCATGTACTCCGTAAGGGATCCTGGAATCAGACGTGCGTGATGTGTGCCATAAGGGATCCTGGGGTCAGAGACGGGTCACGTGCTCCATAAGGGACCCAGGTGTAAGACACGTGTCATGTACGCCATAAGGGATCCTGGAGTCTGACGTGTGTCATGTACGCCATAAGGGATCCTGGAGTCTGACGTGTGTCATGTACGTGGTAAGGGATCCTGGAGTCAGACTTGTGTCATGTATACAGTAGGGGATCCTGGAGTCAGACTTGTGTCATGTACGTGGTAAGGGATCCTGGAGTCAGACTTGTGTCATGTATACGGTAGGGGATCCTGGAGTCAGACTTGTGTCATGTACGTGGTAAGGGATCCTGGAGTCAGACTTGTGTCATGTATGTGGTAAGGGATCCTTGAGTCAGACTTGTGTCATGTACGTGGTAAGGGATCCTGGAGTCAGACTTGTGTCATGTACGTGGTAAGGGATCCTGGAGTCAGACTTGTGTCATGTACGTGGTAAGGGATGCTGGAGTCAGACTTGTGTCATTTATACGGTAAGGTATCCTGGAGTCTGACTTGTGTCATGTACGTGGTAAGGGATCCTGGAGTCAGACTTGTGTCATGTATACAGTAAGGGATCCTGGAGTCAGACTTGCGTCATGTACGTGGTAAGAGATCCTGGAGTCAGACTTGTGTCATGTACGTGGTAAGGGATCCTGGAGTCAGACTTGTGTCATGTACGTGGTAAGGGATCCTGGAGTCAGACTTGTGTCATGTATACAGTAAGGGATCCTGGAGTCAGACTTGCGTCATGTACGTGGTAAGGGATCCTGGAGTCAGACTTGTGTCATGTACGTGGTAAGGGATCCTGGAGTCAGACTTGTGTCATGTATACGGTAAGGGATCTTGGAGTCAGGCTTGTGTCATGTACGTGGTAAGGGATCCTGGAGTCAGACGTGTGCCATGTACGTGGTAAGAGATCCTGGAGTCAGACTTGTGTCATTTACGTGGTAAGAGATACTGGAGTCAGACGTGTCATGTACGTGGTAAGAGATCCTGGAGTCAGACGTGTGTCATGTACGTGGTAAGAGATCCTGGAGTCAGACTTGTGTCATGTACGTGGTAAGAGATCCTGGAGTCAGACTTGTGTCATGTACGTGGTAAGGGATCCTGGAGTCAGACTTGTGTCATGTATGTGGTAAGGGATCCTGGAGTCAGACTTGTGTCATGTACGTGGTAAGAGATCCTGGAGTCAGACTTGTGTCATGTACGGGGTAAGGGATCCTGGAGTCAGACTTGTGTCATGTACGTGGTAAGAGATACTGGAGTCAGACTTGTGTCATGTACGTGGTAAGAGATCCTGGAGTCAGACTTGTGTCATGTACGTGGTAAGAGATACTGGAGTCAGACTTGTGTCATGTACGTGGTAAGAGATCCTGGAGTCAGACTTGTGTCATGTACGTGGTAAGGGATCCTGGAGTCAGACTTGTGTCATGTACGTGGTAAGAGATATTGGAGTCAGACTTGTGTCATGTACGTGGTAAGAGATCCTGGAGTCAGACTTGTGTCATGTACGTGGTAAGGGATCCTGCAGTCAGACTTGTGTCGTGTACGTGGTAAGGGATCCTGGAGTCAGACTTGTGTCATTTATACGGTAAGGGATCCTGGAGTCAGACGTGCGTCATGTACGTGGTAAGAGATCCTGGAGTCAGACTTGCGTCATGTACATGGTAAGGGATCCTGGAGTCAGACTTGTGTCATGTACGAGGTAAGGGATCCTGGAGTCAGACATGTGTCATGTATACGGTAAGGGATCCTGGAGTCAGACTTGTGTCATGTACGTGGTAAGGGATCCTGGAGTCAGACTTGTGTCATGTACGTGGTAAGGGATCCTGGAGTCAGACTTGTGTCATGTACGTGGTAAGGGATCTTGGAGTCAGACTTGTGTCATGTACGTGGTAAGAGATCCTGGAGTCAGACTTGTGTGTCATGTATGTGGTAAGGGATCCTGGAGTCAGACTTGTGCCATGTATGTGTAAGGGATCCTGGAGTCAGACTTGTGTCATGTATATGGTAAGGGATCCTGGAGTCAGACTTGTGTGTCATGTATGTGGTAAGGGATCCTGGAGTCAGACGTGTGTCATATACGTGGTAAGGGATCCTGGAGTCAGACTTGTGTCATGTACGTGGTAAGGGATCCTGGAGTCAGACGTGTGTCATATACGTGGTAAGGGATCCTGGAGTCAGGCTTGGGTCATGTACGTGGTAAGAGATCCTGGAGTCAGACTTGTGTCATGTATATGGTAAGAGATCCTGGAGTCAGACTTGTGTCATGTACGTGGTAAGGGATCCTGGAGTCAGACTTGTGTCCTGTATATGGTAAGAGATCCTGGAGTCAGACTTGTGTCATGTACGTGGTAAGGGATCCTGGAGTCAGACTTGTGTCCTGTACACCGTAAGGGATCCTGGAGTCAGACGTGTGTCATGTACATGGTAAGGGATCCTGGAGTCAGACTTGTGTCATGTACGTGGTAAGGGATCCTGGAGTCAGACTTGTGTCATGTACGTGGTAAGGGATCCTGGAGTCAGACTTGTGTCATGTACGTGGTAAGGGATCCTGGAGTCAGACTTGTGTCCTGTACACCGTAAGGGATCCTGGAGTCAGACTTGTGTCATGTATACGGTAATGGATCCTGGAGTCAGACGTTTGTCATGTATGTGGTAAGAGATCCCGCGTCTTAATGGGTTTGTCGCTTCTTACATCACACTCCTCTGCCAGGCAGGTTACTGCACTCAGGGGCTGGTGTAGATTCCCAGTGTTGTTGTTGGTACTTTTATAGCAGATGTGTTGATGAATTTGTCAGATGTATTTTCCGCACCCTGTACCTTTCCACCCCTGCGACCACGATTACCAGAAAAAGTCCAAAAGTCAGAAAAATTGGGTGAAATTTAGAGTTGCTAAATTTTTTGGAACATTACTCGTAGTTTTCCTCTAGGATTCTGGCATAACCTGCCTTCTGGACTTTCCTTTGAAGTTTGGTGGTTGCAGCCTCCTCATCACAAGGATACGGATTTGTGGTGATTGAATCGGCCCATGATGAGATCGCTGCTTTCTTTTTAAATAAAAAATCATAAAATTTCACTGTGAACCAAGATACCACACGGTGTAAATGCGGTGTAACCTGTGGACACCATGTGTCATCACTGCATGAATGGTAACCACTGCTGGGCTTGGCCCTGTTCCCACCAATGTCTTATGCAGCCTTTTATTTTATGTTTTTCCTCATTCACACACAAAAAAGTCAATGTCTCTGAGCTCAAAGAAAAGTTCAAAGTTCTGCTGGGATCAATCAAAAATAAAAAAATGAAAGAAAGAGATGGAGTCTGGTGTCTGTGGTCAGAGCTTGATGAGAAGGTCACTAGTGAAATAGGCGATCATACCACTTCTTTTTCTTGTCTTTGCTCGCCCTCTGAGCCCTGATTTCCGCCTCTCGTCTGGCCTGGTTTACCAGATTCATCCGCTCCATCTCCTCCTGCTTCCTCCGCACTTCTTCCTCCATCTCCATCTCTTCCCTCTTCCTCAGCTTCCCCAGTGTCTCCTCTTCTTTCCTTAGTTGGGTCACTAGGATGGCCTTCTCCTGCACCTTGTGTCTCTCCACCTTGTCCTCCTGCAGCTTTTTCTCTCGCTCATGCACATAATTTAGTACAAATTGTTTCCGCTCCTTCATTTCTCTCTCTGGATCCCGGGAATGGTCAATTCGGAATATCGCCTCCTCAATGACCTCGGATAAGAACTTCAGGACTTCCTCGTGCCTTCCCCTTGTCTTATCACAGTCTTCAAGGGTATAGTTTTCAAATGCAAATATCTTCTCGGCCCCCATGTCCCTGAATGCTGCGATGGTGTCAGTCAGGCTCCCACTTGTCTTGTAGGTAAGAACGACAATTGGGTAAATCCCTGGGAAGGAAGCAGAAAGGAAAGACTCTGAAATCGGCATTGGAAATTCGGTCATAGCTCCACCAGCTCCACCATCTACTCGAAAGTCGAAACATTTCTACTGGTTACTGAGCATTTATAAGACAAGGATGCAACGGTCCAGATATGAGATGCTTGTTCCAAGTTGCATCAAGAGCTTAACGTAGGAAATGCAAATTAAGAGTACATGTGACTATAAGGAATTTTATAATATATCTTACCATCAGCTTACAAATCACCTCTCCCCCTCATCCTGCCTTGTGAAGGCACCATCCACGGAAAAAACCGCTCAACCCCGTCTTGCTCAAGATAAGAAGGACTGCTCTTATTATACTGCATGAAGATGGATGAGGAGCAGAGGGAGGAAACAAGCAGAGACAGACGCAGAAAGAACATGCTGAGCTTTCTAACAAGTATTTTCCCTCTGAATGTATGGATGCACATCTGCACCGCTCAGTACTACAGCATAATACTCCTCTATGTTTCTTCTGCTTCTGTCTGTGGGATAGCTAAGGAATAAAGAGGAGCAGGAATCCCTGATGTCTGTGTGTTACATATCGGAGAAATGATAGTGGCTAGTCTCCACCCAACTCAGAGGCAATTGTATGTTAAAGGGATGTTCTCATGTTGTCTCTTGAACGGCTAAGAGCCGTTCAGTTTCCTTACCTACTAGTTTCTAGTGGGATGGTCCTCCTCCTTCAGTTGCAGATAAAGTGAAGAGTAAAACTACAGTATTAGTAGAACTATAAATCATATTGATAACAAGGCACAGAGCTTCCAAGCAGAGGCCTCCTGAGAACGGACTGGTCTCTACATTTAATCACTCGGCATCTTAGGAAGCCCAAAGCGGTTCAAAGAAGTAACTTCTAATTCTTCAAATGGCTTCTTCTGGGAAGCTGCCCACGCTCTGTGCCGAGAGTATAAGGTGAAAGACACCAACAGTGGAGCAAATGCCTCCTCAGGAAACCACCTGCCAGAGTTTTCAGGAAGTGGCTTCACCTGGTCAACCTCTGAGGCTGGGCCGGGGCCTATAAAGCACTGTGTGCACATGTGCCAAGGCTGCGAAAAACGCATTAGCAGAAAGACCACCGACTTCTTCCAAAAGTGTCTTCATCTAGGAAAACCTCCGCTGGTCTGCCGGCATCTTAAAGATGACATGTGGACATATCCTTAAACTGCTTCAAAAACTCTTCTAAAACCTCCGCTCAAATTAAAAACTCCTCCAAAAACTCAGCAAGGAAGAAACGTTTCCTGAAATGGTGTGCATTGGAAAAGTCAACACTCAAAATAAAAGCGCTCTGCGCACGCAGCCTAAGGACATGTTCACACTACATCTGTTTCCAGGGTTCAAAACCGTCTATTATTCATGCAGAAGATGCTTCAGGAATCGTTCCTTTCTTTTTAGCGCTTTGTGATCCCGAGCGTTTTTTAATTGTATTTTCAGTTGTTTTTGAATCTGTTGTCAGCGTTCTTTTCCGCCTGCAAATTTTTCGAGCATTTTGCCATCTTTTTGTTTGTATTTCTGGATATTTTAGTAAATCCATTAATCAATGAAGAAATCGCAGAAAAAAAATGCTCAAAAAGACCCTGGGGAGTTTCCGCCATTTTTTAGCCCTTCCATTGACTTCTATTGTGTAGTGTGTTGTGTCATCTTATTGGAAAACACTTCCGGAATGGTCAGGTGTCTTCTCTTAGACGCTCGGCGGTTCTGAAAGCCTGAATCATGTAACAGACGCTCCACGGCCTGGAGCACCGGCACAGAATAACAGGTTTTTCCATAGAAGTTAATTAATGGTCTATCGAGCGCTTATTAAACACTATTCTCTCTTTTCTCAGAGTGAATCTGCTTAAAAAACACTGGAAAAAGTCATGTGTGAATATCCCTCGAGCCTTTGGCCGCTGTCACATGAACGTAGTAGTTGACTGGATTCTTACCAGTGAGTTTGGCGGCAGTATGTAGCAGATGTTTGATCTCGTCGGCCTCGGTGGGGTGGACGCCGGTCTTCACACTATGAATGAAGAAATCCATGTGATCAATATTCTAGTGATAACCGGCATCTGTACATTGTTAGAGGGAACCTGTCAGCAGGTCTGTCTGATATAAGATGCGGCCAGCACCTCTCAGTGCCGATATCCTATACAGGATTCTATAATGCTGTATATCTGCTCCCGATCCGGCCTGTAAGAGAAGAAAAATAACTTTCATTATACTCACCTGGGGTACGGTCCGGTCCGAGGGGTGTCGCTCTTCTTGGTCCAGCGCCTCCCATCTTCTTGTCATGCCGTCCTCCTTCTTACTTCTTGTGGAGACGCGTCCGCGTCCTACATCATCCACTCAGTCTCCCCGGCATTGCGCTCCTGTGCAGGTGGACTTCTGTGTCCTGTTGAGGACAGAGCAAAGTGCTGCAGTGTGCAGGTGCCAGGAATGGTCAGAGATCCCCGACACTTGTGGTCTGTGGTACTGTACGCTGCCTTCGTCAGGGCAAAGAAGGACGCCTGCACAGGAGCGTTAAGCCGGGGAGACGGTGTGGAAGACATAGGGATACATCATCCACAGTAAGCAAGAAGGAGGGCGGCAACTGTAAGATGATGAGAGGCGCGGGACCAAAACCAGCGACCCCTCTGTGACCGGACCACCTCCCAGGGGAGTATAATAAAAGGGGTTTTTCTTCTCTTACAGGTCGGGTTATTTTTTAGTCCCCTTAGTGCACTTGAGGTTGTTTCATTACTTACAACGCAATATTGCAGCACAAAGGACAAATCATGGCCACATATGTTGCTGAGCGTCATAGGAAAGCTAATAATGGCAGCTGCGGGTCCTCCTCATTGTGAGGCATTGATTCCCCATAATCATGTTACAGGGCCAATGGGAGCATGAGTAAATAACCTATTCATATAATCACCACTGTTGGAGATTGACAGCAGCATCTAAATGGTTAACAGCAGCGATCAGCACTCAGCTCTGGCAGCTGTATAGTGAAGCCACCGTCTGCCCTGTACGGAGGGAGTTCAGCTCCTGAGCCCTCTCTACATGATGATCTGCCCTGTGGACTTGTTGAGGATGACTTCTTAGGGGCCATATTTTGCCACCGCCTGAATTTAAATGCTTCAAACTTTTTGATCATGGCCGACTGACCATTTAACCACATACTGGAAAACGGAAAAAATCTAACTGCCGCGAAAGGATGAGCTGAAAAACAAATCCACAATTCTGCCTTTTTTGGGGAAAGTTCGTTTTTACGTCATCCACTGTGTGGCAAAAATGACCCGGTAAAATGATTATTCTGGGTCAATATGACTGAGGCGATAGCAAACTTGTACAGTTAATTTTGTTTTGCTTTATTATTATTTAAGGGGTAAAAAAAATCGTTAAAGGGGTTTCCACTCCTACGACAGACCCTTCTTAAACTACATATTATGCCCTGATAACATAATAAAGCCTACACTCCCATCCGATGCCGGGGTCGTTCCTGTGGTGTCGGCACTCGCGGTCCTGGGGCTTTGATGCGGTGTTGTGACATGTGACTCCAGCGTCCAATCAGCGCCAGCGTCACTGTCTCCGCCTTCAGACAAATCGATCATGAAGAGGAAGTCCGGGATCAGCTGATCTCTGACTTCCTCTTTATGTTCAGTTTATCCAAAGGCGGAGACAGTGACGCCACAGCTGATTGGACGCCGGAGTCACATGTCACAACACCGCATCAAAGCCCCAGGACCGCGAGTGCCGACTCCGCAGGAACGACCCCGGCACCAGAGGGGAGTGTAGGCTTTACTATTTTATGGGGTCGAACATTTTGCTTAAGAAGCCGTTGTCCTACGAGCGTAAAACCGCTTTAGTTTGCAAAAAAAAAATGTCGTTTGTGTCAGCATCTTCTGAGACCCGCAACGTTTACATTTTTCTGTCCATGACCTTTGTGGCGTTTTTTGCTCAGCTGATGTCGTTATTGGGACCATTTTCGAGTTCATGTAACATTATGATCACTTTTTTATTGCAATTTATATAGAAAATTCTGCTAGAAAAAAAATCAATTTTTCCTTTTTTTCCTGTTTTCTTTATGGGAAAAGCGGTGCAGGATAGAAGCAATTAAATGTTTAATCAAATATATCAATATTATTAGGTGACATTAAAAAACAGAAGAAACGCCAAGAAAACGTACGGGAGAATGTCGTCTGAGCCTCAGAGAATGGCTGCGGCAAGGTACTGAGTCCGTGTACCCGTAGCACTTTCCTATGTCTCGGACCCCGGTGTGATTTCTTTTTTGTGTTTTATGCTCAGACTGGCCCCTTTGGGTCTGTTTCGTGCTTTGGGTCATCGCCCTTCGCTTTGTCTTATGGGTTAAATAACTGTATATTTCCATAGGTCGGACGCTGATGGATGCAGCAATATTGAATATTCTTATTGATACATTTCTTTATTTTGGATTGTGGAGGACGAGGTTGATTCCACTTTGTTTTTATTGGTATAATGACATTTTTCCTTTTCGCCGCCCATCGCCGTTCCCGTAGAGGATTTGTTATGCAGCGAGCCTTCAGTAAGGAGTGGGCTCCACAGCAAACACAAGATGGCATCAACGGGCCCCGGCTGCTATGGCAAACAATTGGCACCTCGCGACAACATCAGGGAATGTGTTGGGGGCTTTCTGAGAGGTCCCCCCTCCAGGCTCACGCCGATTACATGGTTGGAGTGAGCGCTGACCCCGGCAGGCAGAGGCGGATGCTTTATAATACAGCCTGCACTCCGCGGAGCGAGCTCCTGCGCCGTATACTCGCACATGATGCGCCTTCCTCTCTCCTGCTGGACCCACAGTGCCTCTAGGGACGCTGCTCCCTGTCCGTGCCGTACCGGACCCCCGCACTTCCCAGCTTTCTTGGATACTTTGTGGAGTTTCTATCTCCATCCATCGGACAAGTGTCCCCCTCTCTCCTCCATCACTCTCTACTCATTAAGTTAGGTTTGATAAAGACCCAAAGGGTCGAAACGTTACCTCAGAACTCTATTGACCACTGAGGTGTTACTCAACAAATATTTCACATTTCTGATGCAATCTGAATACATTGTCTGAGTGCGGTTGTTGGTCCAAATCTATGAGTTTACTGGATCCATTCCAGGTTCAGCCTGCACCAGCTTCACTCCAACAGAGTGCACGCCTTTCCCTTTTACCTACACGGTGTGAGGCGCTGTACTGACCCGGTGTAACAGGCCAAAGTAACCCCGTCCCTGATTAACCCCGGGTATAATTTGGCCTAGGCCAGAGTATACCCCGGGGTATAAACTGGCCTAGGCCAAACTATACCCAGGCATAAAATGGCCTAGGCCAAACTATACCCCGGGGTGTAAAATAGCCTAGGCCAAACTATACCCCTCCAGGCCACATTATACCCCCCAGGGTTAAAGTGGCCTAGGCTACATTTAACCCTGGGTATATTTTGGCCTAGGCCAAACTATACCTAAGGATGTAAAACAGCCTAGGCCAAACTATAACAGGCCACACTATACCCTCAGGCCAGACTATAGCCTTTTACTGGTTGCTATGGGATTTTACATGGCCACTTTATCCTAGCAACGCCCTGGATACGGTTGGAAAAGGGGTTTATCTACCTTGGGGGCACCCTCACAGCACTGCGGGGAAGCCGGGGAACCCTTTTACTGGTTGCTATGGGATTTTACATGACCAATTTATCCTAGCAACGCCTTGTATACGCTTGGAAAAGGGGTTAATCTACCTTGGGGGCACCCTCACAGCACTGCGGGGTGGGTGGGGATCCCTTTTACTGGTTGCTATGGGATTTTACATGGCCACTTTATCCTAGCAACGCCCTGGATACGGTTGGAAAAGGGGTTTATCTACCTTGGGGGCACCCTCACAGCACTGCGGGGAAGCCGGGGAACCCTTTTACTGGTTGCTATGGGATTTTACATGACCAATTTATCCTAGCAACGCCTTGTATACGCTTGGAAAAGGGGTTAATCTACCTTGGGGGCACCCTCACAGCACTGCGGGGTGGGTGGGGATCCCTTTTACTGGTTGCTATGGGATTTTACATGGCCACTTTATCCTAGCAACGCCCTGGATACGGTTGGAAAAGGGGTTTATCTACCTTGGGGGCACCCTCACAGCACTGCGGGGAAGCCGGGGAACCCTTTTACTGGTTGCTATGGGATTTTACATGACCAATTTATCCTAGCAACGCCTTGTATACGCTTGGAAAAGGGGTTAATCTACCTTGGGGGCACCCTCACAGCACTGCGGGGTGGGTGGGGATCCCTTTTACTGGTTGCTATGGGATTTTACATGGCCACTTTATCCTAGCAACGCCCTGGATACGGTTGGAAAAGGGGTTTATCTACCTTGGGGGCACCCTCACAGCACTGCGGGGAAGCCGGGGAACCCTTTTACTGGTTGCTATGGGATTTTACATGGCCACTTTATCCTAGCAACGCCTTGGATACGCTTGGAAAAGGGGCTTATCTACCTTGGGGGCACTGTCGCAGCATTGCATGGAGGCTGGGGAACTCTTTTCCTGGTTGCTAAGCGATTTCAAATGATCAATCTAAGGTACTTACACCATGTAAAACCCTATAGCAAGCAGGGTGCCCCCAAGGTAGATAAACCCCTTTTCCAAGCATATACAAGGCATTGCTAGGATAAAGTGGTCATGTAAAATCCCATAGCAACCAGTAAAAGGGTTCCTCGGTGTAACAGGCCAAAGTAACCCTGTCCCAGATTAACCCCGGGTATAATTTGGTCTATGCCAGAGTATACCCGGGCATAAACTGGCCTAGGCCAAACTATACCCCGGGGTGTAAAATAGCCTAGGCCAAACTATACCCCTCCAGGCCAGATTATGTAACTAATCTGGGGTTAAAGTTGCCTAGCCCAATTTATACCTCTCAGCTCATATTATACCCCAATGAAATCATTTGCATTGAGTGATATACACAAGAATTACTTAATGCTTCAACATTTTATTGAGAAACCAAACTGACAATTCTTAAAGAGTACCTCCCACTATACAAAACTTTTGCCCATGGCAAAAGTAGTTGTAAAGGGGGGTATTTGTAATGCATATGCATTACAAATACCCCCCCATTTTATAGTTACCTTAGGGGGGCTGCCCGATTACCCCCCCTCGCTAACCGCCGCTGCCCGTCTCCTGGTAGACGGGGTCCCCCTCCTGCCGCTAGGTGGCGCTGCCTCTCCATGCGCCGACGTCACAGCCAGGCGCCATAGAGGAGAGCGGCACCTGGCTAGTGCCGTTGGAGCTTGTAGAAGCAGAGCCAGCACCACCTAGCGGTGGGAGGGGGGGCAATAATTTCTCATTAGCTATAAGTCACTTATCATGCAATGCAATTATCTGGGGCAACAAATCGCCCAACAGTCATTCTGTGTATTATGACATTTAGTCTAGCATGTCCTTGCTACCAAATTAACGTTTAAAGCTAAACACTGATAACAACATTGAAATGATCGTGCTTATTTTCAAGATACAGTGCATGTTCAGTTGTTGACTGCAGATTGAAGCTTGCAGGATATGTCAACCAATCCATGGAGTCACCGACGTTTGTGTAGATTATTATGTCGCAACTCAACAGATTCGCCGTGGTCATGATCTCTGCATCAGTTGCCCAGACTCCATCACGAGAGATTCCAGAGATGTTCACATATTCATTCACATTTTGGTTCAAGTAGTCCTGTAGTTTTTTTGTCAAGTCAGTTTTCATATGGTGGATGACTTTATCTCTGAGAAGGGAATGGTTGTCCTCTGTTCCTGTCAAGATGTAGCTGATGGCCCGGAAGAAGCAGTTTCCATCACCTTTGGTTTTATATGTACGCCGTGGTTGTTCAAGGTCTCGTCTGCATCCACAGTATACAACCTTACTAAACGTAAGGCCAAGAGTGGTGCTAAGATACTTCCTTCTTGAACTTGGTAGTAGGTTGAAAGCCTTAGTTTGCTTATTTTTCTGTGTGGCAGAGTCACTGGAATAATCATCATCGGATGGTGGAGAAGCCTCTTTATCCTGGTAAATCTTTAGGTTGCTGGTGTGGTATGTGTTGCTTAATATCTTGCCAGTTTTGTTGTTCTTAAGTTTTACTCGTCCCTTGGTCAAGGATTCCACAACTAAATAAGGTCCAATCCAGCGTGGTTCCATCTTTGAACCTATGCGTTGAATACGGCGCTGATTCTTGATATAAACTATGGTACCAGCAGTGATTTCTTTGTTGCTTTTGTGTCGGCGATCAAAGGCACACTTCTGGTGTTCTTGAGCAGAGTGGATGTTGGTACTGACGTCTGAGTGCAGCTTTTTAAGAATGCTTGACAGTGTATTTAGCACATCAGGGGTGGCATGATCTGAAATGGGCATGGGATCCACCGTATCATCTTTTGAGGGATTAAGGTCCATGGGAAGCTTGGCCTTCCGTCCATACATGACCTCAAATGGAGTAACCTTGGTTGAAGCATGCACAGATGTGTGATAGGCAAACAGAACACCAGGGATGAATTGATCCCAGTTGTTTCCTTGGTCATTGACAAGCTTACTAAGAGCTTCTTTAAGTGTCCGATTATCACGTTCCCGCTGGCCATTTGTTTGTGGGTGGTATGCAGATGAAATACGGTGATCTGTTTGAAAATGTTCCATCAGGTTGTCAATGATCGAGTTTACAAACTCTCGTCCCTGGTCGCTAATCAGAGTCTCCATACAGCCAAGGCGACAGATAACGGAGTACAAAAAATTTGCCACTGACTTGGCACTCTTATCTGGGACAGCTGTTGCTTCAGTCCATTTGGAGAAATGATCAGTGGCAGCAACTATATATTTGTTGCCATTTGATGTTTCCTGAAGAGGGCCAATCATATCAATCCCAACTAAGCTCCATACTTTTCCAGGCACTGATATACTGTTGAGTGGTGGAGCTTCCTTTGTGATTTTGGGATTTATAACAAAACATTTTTGACAGGCTTTCACATACTGGTGAACGTCATTTTTCATTCCCTTCCAGTAAAACCGGTCAGAGATTTTGGCTAAAGTTTTATCTCTGCCAAAATGGCCCCCAGATATTGGGTTGTCATGACAGGCCTTCAGGATATTTGGCAGTCGACTTTTAGTAAGAACCTCCTTTTCCCTATGATAAACAATTCCTCCTTGGGCTCGATATGGCTTTGCTGTTTGTCTAAACTGGGACTTGGCATTTGCACGTTTCTCAGGAGGTAGATCGTAGGTATACTGAGGGTACCTTTGTTCTGTTGCAGTGTAGAATCTCAAAAGCTGGTCATACAATTGATCTTCCATGGTTGTCAAAATTGGAAAAGATTTGGTGTCATAGAGAGCAGAGAGGTGTCATAGAGAACATACAAAACAAGTTATCATTAACTATGCACTGACAGGACAGCGCCATCTACTGTCAGTTCAGATCTGCACACTTTTCAACAAATAAGCAATAGGGTGAGAAAAACAGTGAAGTGATAACATTATGGCCTAGAGAAATACTATAAAAACTATTTTATACCCCCTGGTATAAAGTTTATCCCCCGGGGGTATACTATGGCCTAAGTCAGCTTTTGAATTTTTGTGCTGTTTCCTTCCTCAGTAAAAGGGTTCCCCGGCTTCCCCGCAGTGCTGCGAGGGTGCCCCCATGGTAGATAAACCCATTTTTTAAGCGTATCCAAGGCGTTGCTAGGATAGAATGGCCATGTAAAATCCCATAGCAACCAGTAAAAGGGTTCCCCACCCACCCCGCAGTGCTGTGAGGGTGCCCCCAAGGTAGATTAACCCCTTTTCCAAGCGTATACAAGGCGTTGCTAGGATAAATTGGTCATGTAAAATCCCATAGCAACCAGTAAAAGGGTTCCCCGGCTTCCCCACAGTGCTGCAAGGGTGCCCCCAAGGTAGATAAACCCCTTTTCCAAGCGTATACAAGCCGTTGCTAGGATAAAGTGGTCATGTAAAATCCCATAGCAACCACCTAAGGGGTTAACCACCTATCCTTAAGTGCTGCGAGAGTGCCCCCAAGGTAGATAAACCCCTTTTTCAAGCGTATTCAAGGCGTTGCTAGGATAGAGTGATCATGTAAAATCCCATAGCAACCAGTAAAAGGTTTCCCCACCCACCCGCAGTGCTGCAATGGTGCCCCCAAGATAGATAAACCCCTTTTCCAAGCGTATCCAAGGTGTTGCTAGGATAGAGTGATCATGCTATATCCCATAGCAACCAGTAAAGGGGTTCCCCACCCACCCCTCAGTGCTCGTCAGTGCCCCCTAGGTATACAAAGCCCTTTTCCAAGCATATCCAAGGCGCCAAGACAACGAGCTGGCACGAGCAGGGCTGAAGATTTCATGTCACATGTGACTATAGGGAGGGGGTGGGGCTTAGAAAGGGAGATCCCTGGCGTCACCAGAGGTGGAGGAGCTTGAAAAGGAGCAGTGCCCGATGGGAGGGGGAGCTGTGACCTAGAAGAATGAGCAGCTTTCCCTCAGCTTACCCTGGGGGGTATAATCTGGCCTGGAGGGGTATACTTTGGCCTAGGCTATTTTATACCCCGGGGTATAGTTTGGCCTAGGCCAAAGTATACCCGGGGTATAATCTAGCCTAGGCCACTTTAACCCCGGGTATAGTCTGGCCTGGGGGTATAATCTGGCCTGTTACACCGGGACTGTTCACTTTGCTGCCAGAACTGATGAATATGGGGGTGAACATTGCTGGATCCCGGCCCATCTTAAGAATAACTCACTGACATACAAGTGTGGACAACCCCTGTAATATTGAAGCCTATCAGTGGATCAGGTAGGTCCGCTCCCCATGCCCCGATCCAGTGACATGAAATGTAAAGTGCTGATATCATTTGTAACTCGCCTGTAGATGAACACCGGGACAATGAAATCCGAGGTCTCTATTATTTTTTCTGCTCGGACGATTCTCTCTACGAGTCCAAATCCTTTACTCCACTCAACTGCGCTGCCGAGAGGAAGCAAATGACCTGAAAACCAAAAAAACAGCGATAATAATGAGCATGCCGAGAGCAGCGGAGGGCCGATACCCCAAACCCTGTGACCCCTGTATAGGGATGCGGACTGATTTACCCTGTTCCTCCCCTGAAGACAACAAGCGCACTGTGTGTACAGTGTCATGCAGTTTTACATGTGACTAGCTGAAGATTTCGGCATTGCCCAGGCATAGTAACTAACTGTGGTTAGTTATAACAAATTATGATTATTCTCCATCCCATAGTCCCGTGCCCATATACCCATCACACATCCTCTATCACATAGCCCAGGCCCATATACCCATCATATATAACCTCCATCCCATAGTCTCTGCCCATATGCCCATCATACATAACCTCCATCCCATAGCCCCTGCCCATATACCCATCACACATCCTCCATCCCATAGTCCCGTGCCCATATACCCATCATACATATCCTCCATCCCAGAGTCACGTGCCCATATACCCATCACACATTCTCTATCACATAGTCACGTGCCCATATACCCATCATACATAACCTCCATCCCATAGTCCCGTGCCCATATACCCATCACACATCCTCCATCACATAGTCCCGTGCCCATATACCCATCATACATAACCTCCATCCTATAGTCCCATGCCCATATACCCATCATACATAACCTCCATCCCATAGCCCCTGCCCATTTACCCATCACACATCCTCCATCCCATAGTCCCGTGCCCATATACCCATCACACATCCTCCATCCCAGAGTCACATGCCCATATACCCATCACACATCCTCCATCACATAGCCCCTGCCCATATACCCATCACACATCCTCCATCACATAGTCCCGTGCCCATATACCCATTATACATTACCTCCATCCCATAGTCCCGTGCCCATATACCCATCATACATAACCTCCATCCCATAGTCCCGTGCCCATATACCCATCATACATATCCTCCATCCCATAGCCCCTGCCCATATACCCATCACACATCCTCCATCACATAGTCCTGTGCCCATATACCCATCATACACACCCTCCATCCCATAGCCCTGTGCCAATATACCCATCATACATATCCTCCATCCCAGAGTCCTGTGCCAATATACCCATCATACATCCTCCATCCCATAGTTCTGTGCCAATATACCTATCATACATATCCTCCATCCCATAGCCCCGTTCCAATATACCCATCACACATCCTCCATCCCATAGTTCCGTGCCAATATACCCATTATGAAATCATCTTTGCCATGGCAACCATTATGACATCATCATCACCATGGCAACCATTATGACATTATATTCGCCATGGCAACCTTTATGATATCATCGTCGCCATGGCACCCATTATGACATCATCATCGATACATACACACATACACTCGCTTTTGTATATATAGATAGTGAGGTGTGTCTGATGTAATGTACTCTGATGATTTACAGGAAGTTGGGTCAAAAATTAAGGCATCAAATCAAAATCAGCAAGATCCAATGTGTCAAAAATACTAATAAAGGACATATATAAGGTTCAGTACTATATAATAGAATCAGAAAGAACTCAAGTACTCAAGAGCCAATAATAATAAAAAGTACACAATTTCATTTACCAAAAAACAACAAAAAACAGACAAAGTTATTAAAAAGTGGTAAACAAAAAAAATGGCACCAATTCCCCACCACACGGTACACAGAGGTTGTACATAAGAACTGATGGGATGACATACTTCACAAGGTAATACATGCAAGAATCAAAGCAAAATCCTAGAGGAAAACGTTCTCCTGAAAGAGCGTGAAGAGCTGTAAAAGGAGGTCACGATGGTACAAACATCTCCTCTGGAGGGTGACGGTGCCGGCCCCGACGCACGTTTCAGCTAGTGCCTTCTTCTCAATGGCAGTTCCTACTCTTTAATAACTTTGTCTGTTTTTTTGTTGTTTTTTGGTAAATAAAATATTGTACTTATTATTATTATTATTATTGGTTCTTGTGCACATATTTTTTCTTTCTGATTGTATTCTGGTGATGTGCAGTATAGGAGACGACGAGTGACGAGCTGGGGTGTAATGTCCGGAGTGTGCAGCTGAAGGTGTAAGTGCGGTGCACGTGTTAGGGACACAGAATAAGGACACTAGGTTCAGTCTATAGGACGGATGACGAAAGGATTCTCAGAGTGATCCCTCTATTATGTCCTAGGAGGGATCCCTTTATTGGTAACCAGAAGAAATATAGTTGTAGCTTTCAGAGCACAGTGGCTCCTTCTTCAGGCAGGTAAACAAATGAATGTGAGTGGATGATGAGTGTGTGAGTGGATGATTGGAGTGTGAATGGATGATGGCTGTGTGAGTGGATGATGGGAGTGTGAGTGGATGATGGCAGTGTGAGTGGATGATGGGAGTGTGAGTGGATGATGAGTGTGTGAGTGGATGATGGCTGTGTGAGTGGATGATGGCTGTGTGAGTGGATGATGGGAGTGTGAGTGGATGATGGCAGTGTGAGTGGATGATGGGAGTGTGAGTGGATGATGAGTGTGTGAGTGGATGATGAGTGGATGATGGCTGTGTGAGTGGATGATGGGAGTGTGAGTGGATAATGGCTGTGTGAGTGGATGATGGCTGTGTGAGTGGATGATGAGTGGATGATGGCTGTGTGAGTGGATGATGGCTGTGTGAGTGGATAATGGCTGTGTGAGTGGATGATGGCTGTGTGAGTGGATAATGAGTGGATGATGGCTGTGTGAGTGGATGATGAGTGGATGATGACTGTGTGAGTGGATGATGGGAATGTGAGTGGATGATGGGTGTATGAGTGGCTGTTCGTCTGTATTTGCACCCATGGTACCCACCACATGTGAGAAGCTCCAGTTCTTGTTATGAAGACCGGATGATGATAGTTTTTATGACCCATCATCTTATGGACGGACGAGGCTTTCTCCACTTGATCAATATGGCAGCCAGTGGTGGAGAACGTGACTCCTCATCATGGCTGCTCTCACTTACCCAGCTGAGCAAATATCTCTCCAGACTCGTAGCTCCCCAGTTTGGCGTATCCTCGGTTGTCCACCAGGGTGAGGTGCCGGGTGAGCGGGTATGCCAGCCTGTTCATAGTGCAGCCCTCATTGCTGGCAGCAGACTCTGCCCAGTTCTTGTAGTCGCCATCTTCCCAGACGTACAGGCAGCTGTTGATGAAGGAGGACTTCCCATGACCCAAGAGGCCAAAGAGCTGAATGAGAACCCTGCTAAATCCCTGCCGGCCATTCTCACCGGGGCTCAAGGTAAAGCTTTTTATTTTGCTCCTCAGTTTATCCATATCCATGGCTGCCTCCAGAGTCGGGTATTTTCTTAAGTCACAAGGACTAAAGTCCTCTTACTGAACTTTATTAGACAAGTTACTGATTACATATTTGGCAGTGGGAATATCCCCAGCGGGTCCAGGGTTCATTTTAGCAGGAACTGTCACTTCTGGTCACTCAGGCCCCATATGATGACGTAGCTTCTCATCTATGACATGGTGGGTGAGGAGGTAGACTGCTCAGTAGTGATGAGTGAGTATACTCGTTACTCGGGTTTCTCCGAGCATGCTCTGGTGGTCTCTGAGTACCGTATTTTTCGGACTATGAGATGCACCAGACCATAAGACGCACCCAAAATTGTGGGGTGAAAATAACAGAAAAAAAGATTTTTATAAGATGAGGGTCCATCTTATTGTCCGAATTTAAGGTATCTTATCTGAGGGCTGTGGTGGTACAGCAGGGTTACAGGAGGCATGGTCCCTTCCTCAGCATAAGTCCGGTCCGTTGTCGGCAGTGCTGATGTTCAAGTGTGGGTGGTATGGCGTTTACCTGAGCAGGGTCCCTTCCTCGGGTGAGGTGATGCCGTGGCCCAGTGTCCAAGGTGAGCAGCAGAGCCAGGTTAATCACGGGTTTCTCGGTGGCTGCGGCCATCTTCATGAGGCCGTTCATGCACAGATTGAGTACTCTACTTCCCGGGGCTTCAGGAAAATGGCCATAGGAGGCAGCGCGTGCGCAGATGGAGATCGCAGCGGCCATTTTCCTGACGCCGAGTGAAGCTGAGATCTCAATCTGTGAAATCGGCTTCAGGAAAATGGCCACCGTGATCTCAATCTGCGCACGCGCAGCCTCCTGCGGCCGGGAAGCAAAGAACTCAATCTGCGCATGTGTGGAATCTGGAAGATGGCCGCCACCACACCTGAGGAAGGAACCCTGCTAAGTTGCACGTGCCTCAGCATTGCCACACCTCTGTCGCCGCCACACCACACCACTGCTGCAACCAACTGGTAAGCCTGCGTTCACACTATAAGATGCACCCCCCCACTTTCCTCACAATTTTTTTTGGGGAAAAGTGCATCTTATAGTCCGAAAAATATGGTATGTTGGCGTGCTCGGAGATTTAGCTTATGTCGACGCAGCTGCATGATTTGCAGCTGCTAGGCAGGCTGAATACATGTGGGGGTTGCCTGTTTGTTAGGGAATCCCCACATGTATTCAGCCTGTCTAGCAGCCACAAATCATGCAGCTGCGGCGACAAAAACTAAATCTCCGAGCACACCGAAATACTCTGAGAACACCCGAGCATGCTCAGGGAAACCCGAGTAATGAGTATACTCGCTCATCACTACTGCTCAAGTCTAAGAGGAGGCACGCATTGATGTTCCTACATCAGCTTTCCCCAGTCACCAGTGCCACCACAGAAAAAAGTGAAGTGATACACAGTGGTAGAGGTCAGCAAATCAGTTGGAGAATTGAATTTGCCTCAAATATTACAACAAATTTTGCCTCAAACAAACCTGAATTGCTTGTGACTGGCAAAATGCCTCCCAACCACCACTTTGCTTTATTCCTATGTGCCGGGAAGGAGATAACAAGAATGATACCTTGCTGCTTATCTGTGCCACCAAAGTGGATCCCTACCTGCTCATCAGATCTCTCCCTGCTGCTCTGATGATGAACAACCTCCCCCTGATCTTCAGTTTTCACCAACTAGCTTCCAGCAATATTCATTGTGACTCCATGACATGCACCACCCAATGCCTAGTCAAATAAAGGAATGATCACTGAGAAACTGTAATCCAGGAGATCCAATGCTTTATTAGAAAATTCCATAGAATATCATGTACATGTGGCCCAAAGTCCTTAGGTGAAAATGAAGTCCAAAAGTGCTATGCAGTTCAAACCTTGTAGGGTTTTTACCCAAAGTAAAAGCATTAGGACAGACTGACAACACGGCATTTGTTCTTAATTATTCCATATTATTTCAGTATGCTCAGGGACATTAGCTATTGTTCATATGACCCTGTTCGTTGACTCTTTTTGTAGGTTGAATTGATGTATGTTGATTTGGTGAATGTTAATTATCTATTGTATCAGACCCTACAGCTTATTGTTCAACTATCCTTTGGGAACAAAGTCACAGGTTAATTGAACAATTGATGATTGCTAATTTGGTGTATTCCAGCAGACTGCCTATTGAATTAGCCCATGCAACTTGTTGCTTTTCAAACATTGAAAGACAAACTATCCAAGATATTTGAGTACACAAACAATGAGAAGACCTCCTACCTTCTCCCGCCTCCCCCAAACCTGTGGAAAGATGCCTGAATAGGAGCTGTGATCTATAAATGGGCAATCTGCCTCTGATTCCAGACAGACCATAGAAGACATCTACTGGAAAAATACAGATTTGATCCACTGACCATCACTGAACCCATGGAGATGCTTGGAGAACCCAGGTTGGGACAATCAGGTCACCTGGACACATACCTCAATGTACTCTGTCAGCTTCCTAAGCTTGCTGCTACCTCATCTGTCTGGGTGTCCACCAAAAGCAAGGTGCTACTCTTTGGAACAGTCAGCCCTGGAAGCCCCGAAGTCACAAATGTTCTAATACCTGGTGAGCAAGCGGGTACTTTGCACTTGTGTATTTTGCTGGGGCTGTACTTAATGTTATTGACTGTTGGAGATCCAATAAAGTATCACCCCATTGTGCTTCCCTCGCCCTGTGTTGTCTGAGTAGTATTCTGCCCACAGAGAAGCAAAACGGTCGCTCAGTTTGATGACTTGTGGTCCGTGCAGTCTTTTTAAAGATCAGATGAGAGCACCTACTCACCCTGGAAGTCTGGATCTTTCCCTAACCTGCTGTGTCTGTCCCTGTCCCTATTCCTTAAACCTGCAGTGTCAGAACCTGTTTCTATCTCAAAAGATCTGCAGCGTCTGCACCAATACTTATCTAAAAAGCCTGCAGTATCTGAACCAGTATATACCTCTATTCTGCTGTCTCTGTACAACTAGTAATCTTGTGTACACTTGCTACGTCATTGTAAGTACCTGTAAATCTGGTCCTGTCTGTCCTGCTTGTTCCTGTCCTTGTATTGGTCTAGTGTGAACTTGATCTGGTCTGTCATGTGTGTACTTAACTTTGTAATTGTCCTATGCTTGGCTGCGTCTGTGGTTTTCTGCCTGACCGAGCCTGCGGTTTCCTGCTTGACGACACTTGCGTTTCTCTGCCTGACTGTGCATGAGGTTTCCTGACTGGCCACACCTGCAGCTTACTGCTTGACCACGCCTGCGCTTTCCTGCTTGACTGTGTCTGCGGTTTCCTGCTTGAACCCGCTTGCGGCTCTGCACCTGTCCACGTCTGCAGCTCTGCATCTGTCTGTGTTTGTGGTTCCTTGTATGTCCAGTCTGAAGTGGGTCCTTTCTGTTCTTGGATTCCAGTCATACCTGCCTGTGTCCCAGTCCATCCTGAAACTGCTCCTAGTCTGAACTGGGTCCTACCCTTCCCTGTATTCCAGTCGTATTTGCCTGTGTTCCAGTCTTTCCTGAAACTGTTCCTGTCCGTCCAGTCTGAACTGGTTCCTACCTGTTCCTGTATTCCAGTCATACCTGCCAGTGACCCAGTCCTTCCTGAAACTGTTCCTGCCCCTCCAGTCTGAACTGGCTCCTACCTCTGCTGTGGATCTGCCATGCCTGTCAGTGTATCACCATGCCTGCCTGCCTGTCAGTGTATCACCGTGCCTGCCTGCCTGTCAGTGTATCACCGTGCCTGCCTGCCTGTCAGTGTATCACCGTGCCCGCCTGCCTGCCAGTGTATCTGTTGTGCCCGCCTGCACCCATCTGCCTGCATTCCAGTTGCGGACGCCAGTACTTGCCTGTCTATGTATTAGCTGAGCCAGACAGTATATCTACAGTACTTGCCTGCACCTGTCATTACAGTGTCCTGTCCCCTTGGGGGTCAGCCGCTACTGGCAGATGCTGCCCTGTAGTGGAACCTGGAAGCTACCTGCCACACAAGCCTTACCTCACTTTAGAGGCTCCAGTGAACCCCAACGTAGCAGCTCAGTTACGCCCCTCCGGGGTAAGCTTGGTTTGTGGCACAGTGGAACCATAATCCTCACTTGCACCAACCAGTCCAGGCGTGAGCATTACAAATACTATGAGGATAATACACACAAATGTGTATTGCAGACACAGATCATGGAAAAGATGGAGAAATGAAGTTCTCTGTTTTTTCCACACCTTTTCTCACATAAGAGAATCAGATCAAACTAAGGTCAGATCAAACTCTGCCAGAATTTGCTCCAAGTGTCATTAGCATAATCGTCCCGATTCTCTCGCATAAGACAATTGACGGCTGCGTGACCCTGGCCTTAGAGCATGTGTAACACTCCAGGGTCCTGGTTGTTACAGTGGCATTGCTTTCCTCATGGGGAGAGTGATGTCAAGCTTGGAAGCGAGTGAAGATCTCTTCTATCAGGTAACACAAGCATACAACATGTTCATACTCCAGGCCAGAAGGGGGAGCTCTGATCCAGCTTGTGGGTGGCTACTTTATATATATATTCTGGTCTGGAGGGAAATTTAGACAGTGAGTGCCAGACAGCAGACTGGAGCAGTCTGAGGCAGAAAGACGTGTGAGGGTCCGTGCAGCCAGAGGTGCTGCAGCTCCTGGATAGTGATATACAGAAAGAAGAACACATTTGTAGTGAGCATGCAGGAGAGTGAAGCACAGGTGATTGACAACTGGGGAGGACAGCTGCTATTGGTCTAACTCCCTGCAAAGCGCAGATACCGGTAGCTGGAAGACCGAGTGTTATGACCTGGTGGTTAAGGAGCAACATGGGACGAGCTCTGAGGAGGTGGTATCTGTACTGACCGCAGTTCCTAATCCTAACACCAACACTAAAAGTAGCCGTGGGATGTTCCTGTCACTCCCTAGACACCTCGTCACAGCCTAAGAACTAACTACCCCTAAAGATGGAAACAGAAAGCTATCTTGCCTCAGAGAAAATCCCCAAAAGGAAAGATAGCCCCCCACAAATATTGACTGTGAGTGGAGAGGGAAATGACATACACAGAAATGAAAACAGATTTTAGCAAAGGAGGCCACTACTAATCTAGATAGACAGAATAGGAAAGGATACTGTGCGGTCAGTATTAAAAACTAAAAGTCCACGCAGAGTTTACAAAAATAATCTCCACACCGACTCACGGTGTGGAGGGCAAATCTGCTTCCCCAGAGCTTCCAGCTAGACTGAAAAAATCATATTGACAAGCTGGATAAGAAAAAACATAACATGAGCTGAGCGATTAAGTCCACAGCAAATGGACCACCAAAAGAACTAGCAAGAACTTATCTTTTGCTGAAATGGACAGGCCATCAGAGAAATCCAAGGAGAGATCTGAATCCAACCCAGAAACATTGACAGCTGGCACGGACTGAAGACCAGAGCCAGGTTAAATAGCAAAGCCAGGAGAGACAATCAGTGTAAGCAGCTGCTAATGCTAAACCCAAGGAGCAACAGTTCCACTTGAAACCAACAGAGGGAGCCCAAGGGCAGAATTCACCAAAGTGCCATTAACAACCACCGGAGGGAGCCCAAGAACGGAATTCACAACAGTACCCCCCCCCCCCTTGAGGAGGGGTCACCAAACCCTCACCAGAGCCCCCAGGCCGATCAGGATGAGCCAAGTGAAAAGCACGAACCAAATCGGCAGCATGGACATCGGAGGCAACAACCCAAGAATTATCCTCCTGGCCATAAGCCTTCCACTTGACCAGATACTGAAGCTTCCGCCTCGAAAAACGAGAATCCAAAATCTTCTCCACCACATATTCCAACTTCCCCTCAACCAACACCGGAGCAGGAGGATCAACAGAGGGAACCACGGGCACCACATATCTCCGCAACAAAGATCTATGGAACACATTATGGATGGAAAAAGAAGCTGGAAGGGCCAAATGAAAAGATACCGGATTGATAATTTCAGAAATCTTATAAGGACCAATAAAGCGAGGCTTGAACTTAGGGGAAGAAACCTTCATAGGAACATGACAAGAAGATAACCAGACTAAATCCCCAACACAAAGCCGGGGACCAACACACCGACGACGGTTAGCAAAACGTTGAGCCTTTTCCTGAGACAACGTCAAATTGTCCACCACATGAGTTCAAATCTGCTGTAACCTGTCCACCACAGAATCCACACCAGGACAGTCAGAAGGCTAAACCTGCCCTGAAGAAAAACGAGGATGAAAACAAAAATTACAAAAAAAAGGCGAAACCAAGGTAGCCGAACTAGCCCGATTATTAAGGGCAAACTCAGCCAACGGCAAGAAGGTCACCCAATCATCCTGATCAGCAGACACAAAGCATCTCAAATAGGTTTCCAAGGTCTGATTGGTTCATTCAGTTTGGCCATTTGTCTGAGGATGAAATGCTGAAGAAAAAGACAAATCAATGCCCATTCTAGCACAAAAGGACCGCCAAAACCTAGAAACAAACTGGGAACCTCTGTCAGACACAATATTCACCGGAATGCCATGCAAATGAACCACATGCTGAAAGAATAATGGAACCAAATCAGAGGAGGAAGGCAACTTAGGCAAAGGTACCAAATGGACCATCTTAGGAAATCGGTCACAAACCACCCAGATGACAGACATCTTCTGGGAAACAGGAAGATCTGAAATAAAATCCATGGAAATATGCGTCCAGGACCTCTCAGGGACCGGCAAAGGCAAAAGCAACCCACTAGCACGGGAACAGCAAGGCTTGGCCCGGGCACAAGTCCCACAGGACTGCACAAAAGAACGCACATCCCGCGACAAGGAAGGCCACCAAAAGGACCTAGCAACCAAATCTCTGGTACCAAAAATCCCAGGATGACCAGCCAACACTGAACCTCAGAAATTACCTTACTAGTCCATCTATCAGGAACAAACAGTTTCCCCACTGGACAGCGGTCAGGTTTATCAGCCTGAAACTCCCGAAGCACCCGCCGTAAATCAGGGGAGATGGCAGAAAGAATCACCCCCTCCTTGAGAATACCAACCGGCTCAAGGACTCCCGGAGAATCAGGCAAAAAACTCCTAGAAAGGGCATCAGCCTTCACATTCTTAGATCCCGGAAGGTACGAGACCACAAAATCAAAACGGGAGAAAAACAGGGACCATCGAGCTTGTCTAGGATTCAACAGCTTGGCAGACTCAAGGTAAATCAGATTCTTATGATCGGTCAAGACCAAAACGCGATGCTTGGCTCCCTCAAGCCAATGTCGCCACTCCTCGAAAGCCCACTTCATAGCCAACAACTCCCGATTACCGACATCATAATTACGCTCAGCAGGCGAAAACTTTCTGGAGAAGAAGGCACACGGTTTCATCAAAGAGCCATCAGAACTTCTCTGAGACAAAACGGCCCCTGCCCCAATCTCAGAAGCGTCAACCTCAACCTGAAAAGGGAGAGAAACATCCGGCTGATGCAACACAGGGGCAGAAGTAAAACGACGTTTAAGCTCCTGAAAGGCCTCAACAGCCGCAGAGGACCAATTCATCACATCAGCGCCTTTCTTCGTCAAATCGGTCAGGGGCTTAACCACACTAGAAAAGTTAGCAATGAAATGGCGATAAAAATCAGCAAAGCCCAAAAATTTCTGAAGGCTCTTCACAGATGTGGGTTGAATCCAATCATGAATGGCCTGGACCTTAACAGGATCCATTTCAATAGCCGAGGGAGAAAAAATGAAACCCAAAAAAGAAACCTTCTGAACTCCAAAAAGGCACTTAGACCCCTTCACAAACAATGCATTAGCACGAAGGATCTGAAATATCATCCTGACCTGTTTCACATGAGACTCCCAATCATCGGAAAAAAACAAAATATCATCCAAATATACAATCATGAATTTATCAAGATAATTCCGGAAGATATCATGCATAAAGGACTGAAACACAGATGGAGCATTAGAGAGCCCGAATGGCATCACAAGGTATTAAAAATGGCCTTCGGGCGTATTAAATGCTGTTTTCCATTCGTCACCCTGTTTAATACAAACAAGATTATACGCCCCTCGAAGGTCAATCTTAGTAAACCAACTAGCCCCCTTAATCCGAGCAAACAAATCAGAAAGCAAAGGTAAAGGGTATTGGAATTTGACCGTGATCTTATTGAGAAGGCGATAATCTATACAGGGTCTCAAGGAGCCATCCTTCTTGGCAACAAAAAAGAATCCCGCTCCCAACGGTGATGAAGACGGGCGAATATGTAGCTTCTCCAAAGACTCCTTAACATAACTCCGCATGGCGGCATGCTCTGGCACAGACAGATTGAAAAGTCGGCCCTTAGGGAATTTACAGCCAGGAATCAAGTTAATAGCACAATCGCAGTCCCTATGAGGAGGAAGGGAGCTGGACTTGGGCTCCTCAAATATATCCTGGAAATCCGACAAAAACTCAGGAACCTCAGAAGAGGGGGAAGAGGAAATTGACATCAAAGGAACATCACTATGTATCCCTTGACAACCCCAACTAGTCACAGACATAGATTTCCAATCCAGCACTGGATTATGTACCTGTAACCATGGAAAACCCAGCACAACATCATGCAAATTATGCAACACCAAAAAACGACAATCTTCCTGATGTGCTGGAGCCATGTACATGGTCAACTGTGTCCAGTACTGAGGTTTATTCTTGGCCAACGGAGTAGCATCAATCCCCCTTAAGGGAATAGGGCTCTGCAAAGGCTGCAAGGAAAAACCACAGCGTCTGGTGAACTCTAAGTCCATTAAGTTCAGGGCAGCGCCTGAATCCACAAATGCCATAACAGAAAAGGATGACAATGAGAAAATCAGGGTAACAGACAAGAGAAATTTAGGCTGTACAGTACTAATGGTAACTAGGGTTGAGCGACTTTCATTTTTTTAAGATCGAGTAGGGTTTTGGGAAACCCGATTTTGTCCAGAGTCGAGTCGAGTGCAGTCGGCCGATTATCGCTAAAAGTCGGGGATCGACCGAAACACGAAACCCAATGCAAGTCAATGGGGAAGCATAGTCGGCAGTGAGTGGAGGCCAGGAAAACACCTACAGTGCCCATTTTAATGCCAAAAACATCCATTCTTGTTTCTGAAGCTTGTCAATCTTAATTAACTTTATAATAATAGTTGGGCATAGGGAATTGGGGGTCATTTGGCAAAAGTTGTGGGGGGAGTAGGGCCGGCTCAAGTTTTTCGTGGGCCCAGGAAATGCGGACTACGTCACGGCGGTGTTGCAGGGAAAGGTAATTATTTAAAAGTTGCAAGTGCTGTGATCCTGAGCAAGCAGGGGGGGGGCCCACTCGTTCGCATTGCCACTGGCACAGGGCCCCTCAAAGTACGGCGGTGTGTTTGCATGGCGGGGGCGCCTCCCACCAGCAGCGACACTTTTGCGTACTCTGAGGGGCCCTGTGCCAGTGACGTCGCCAACGAGTATGCCCCCCCACCTGATGAAGGAACCTGCACTTTCATCTGCACCTTCCTCTTTGTCCCTGTGTAAGGTGGTATAACATGCGGGAAGGGGAACCTTACTTTCAGCAGGGACAGATTCTGGCTGTGTAGAGTACAAGGGGAATGTAGTGGTCTCGGTCAATGTACCAGCAGACTCATTTAGCAGTGGCTGGGCAATGGGCAGGATGAGGAGGAAACAGATATAGGGCCAAAGAATAAAGTAGGCTACATGCAGTTCAAAATTGGTAACAGGACTAAACAGGCGGCATTGCTTTGTTCAGTGGAGTAGCAAACCCAAGAGCAGCAGACACTGTTTCAAGGGCCTAACCACACTAGTAGGCCAAATGCAGTTTAATATCTGATAGTATAGGGCGAAAGCCAGAATGTGGAAGCTCAGCTTTGTTCAGTTGAGGACAACACCAGGGAGGGGCAGACACCTTTAGTAGGCCGGAAAAGCCTATTGCATTTTTTAAAATGGTAATTTGGAGCAGAAGGTTGAAGCTCAGCTTTATTTAGTTGAGGGCAACACCAGGGAGGGGCAGAAGCCGTTAGTAGGCCCTAACCACCATTTTTTTTTTAAAACCACTTAATGAGAGCCGGAAGGTTGAAGCTCAGCTTTATTTAGTTGAGGACAACACCAGGGAGGGGCAGAAGCCGTTAGTAGGCCCTAACCACCATTTTTTTTTTTTAAAACCACATAATGAGAGCCGGAAGGTTGAAGCTCAGCTTTATTTAGTTGAGGACAACACCAGGGAGGGGCAGAAGCCGTTAGTAGGCCCTAACCACCTTTTTTTTTTTAAAACCACATAATGAGAGCCGGAAGGTTGAAGCTCAGCTTTATTTAGTTGAGGACAACACCAGGGAGGGGCAGAAGCCGTTAGTAGGCCCTAACCACCTTTTTTTTTTTTAAAACCACATAATGAGAGCCGGAAGGTTGAAGCTCAGCTTTATTTAGTTGAGGACAACACCAGGGAGGGGCAGAAGCCGTTAGTAGGCCCTAACCACCATTTTTTTTTTTAAAACCACATAATGAGAGCCGGAAGGTTGAAGCTCAGCTTTATTTAGTTGAGGACAACACCAGGGAGGGGCAGAAGCCGTTAGTAGGCCCTAACCACCTTTTTTTTTTTTAAAACCACATAATGAGAGCCGGAAGGTTGAAGCTCAGCTTTATTTAGTTGAGGACAACACCAGGGAGGGGCAGAAGCCGTTAGTAGGCCCTAACCACCTTTTTTTTTTTTAAAACCACATAATGAGAGCCGGAAGGTTGAAGCTCAGCTTTATTTAGTTGAGGACAACACCAGGGAGGGGCAGAAGCCGTTAGTAGGCCCTAACCACCATTTTTTTTTTTAAAACCACATAATGAGAGCCGGAAGGTTGAAGCTCAGCTTTATTTAGTTGAGGACAACACCAGGGAGGGGCAGAAGCCGTTAGTAGGCCCTAACCACCTTTTTTTTTTTTAAAACCACATAATGAGAGCCGGAAGGTTGAAGCTCAGCTTTATTTAGTTGAGGACAACACCAGGGAGGGGCAGAAGCCGTTAGTAGGCCCTAACCACCATTTTTTTTTTTAAAACCACATAATGAGAGCCGGAAGGTTGAAGCTCAGCTTTATTTAGTTGAGGACAACACCAGGGAGGGGCAGAAGCCGTTAGTAGGCCCTAACCACCTTTTTTTTTTTTTAAAACCACATAATGAGAGCCGGAAGGTTGAAGCTCAGCTTTATTTAGTTGAGGACAACACCAGGGAGGGGCAGAAGCCGTTAGTAGGCCCTAACCACCTTTTTTTTTTTTAAAACCACATAATGAGAGCCGGAAGGTTGAAGCTCAGCTTTATTTAGTTGAGGACAACACCAGGGAGGGGCACACAGACAGACTCCTTTAGTAGGCCTGAAAAGCCTATTGCATTTTTCAAAATGGTAATTTGGAGCAGAAGGTTGAAGCTCAGCTTTATTTAGTTGAGGGCAACACCAGGGAGGGGCAGAAGCCGTTAGTAGGCCCTAACCAAAGTTGAAGGCCAAATGCAGTTTAATTTCTGATACTATAGGCCGAAAGCCAGAAGGTGGAAGTTCCGATTTAGACAGTGGAGCACAATTTGAATTAGGGACTGCAGACAGACTTAGTAGGCTGTCCCCTGTGGACCATGCATCCACCACATTAACCCATTGCGCCGTAATGGACACGTAATCTTCCGTGGCCATGCCTACAGGTCCATGCGTCTGTTGTCAGGTGCACCTTTGTACTCACAGATTGCCAGAGT
Source organism: Ranitomeya variabilis (assembly GCF_051348905.1). Classification (NCBI taxonomy): domain Eukaryota; kingdom Metazoa; phylum Chordata; class Amphibia; order Anura; family Dendrobatidae; genus Ranitomeya; species Ranitomeya variabilis. Next base: position 3,937,261 of record NC_135238.1, read on the forward strand.
GCATGGACAATGCGGTCTTCTACATGCTGGTGGAGGGTTGGGATGGCTTTTCTCGCAAAAGAAGTGTCGACTGGTTAGCTTGTAGCGTGGTACAGCGTAGTCCATCATGGCCTTATTAATAGTAAATAAAATATATAACTAGGCTCTATGAACTTTTAAATAGGTTCCAGGGGTACACGGGCAGCATTGGTGTGGTCAGTGGAGGAGTATTGCAAGTAGGGGCTGCAGACAGGCTATCAAAGGCCTAAAATAACAAACAGTAGGCAGTCATGGCAGTTTTACATCGGTTACATGGATACACAGGCAGGCACTCCAGGCAGCATTGTGGTCAGTGGAGGAGTATTGCAAGTAGGGGCCGCAGACAGGCTATCAAAGGCCTAACATAACAAACAATAGGCTCATGATGGCAGTTTCACAGCGGTTACATGGATACACGGGCAGGCAGCTTGGTGGTGAGTGGAGGAGTATTTAAAGTAGGGACCGCAGACAGGCTATCAAAGGCCTAAAATAACAAACAATAGGCTCATGGCAGTTTCACAGCGGTTACATGGATACACGGGCAGGCAGCTTGGTGGTGGTGAGTGGAGGAGTATTTAAAGTAGGGACCGCAGACAGGCTTCAAAGGCCTAACATAAGAAAATGGGCTGGCTGTAGGCACTTTATAATTGGTTCCAGGGGTACACGGGCAGCAGTGGTCTGGTCAGTGGAGGAGTATTTAAAGTAGGGACCGCAGACAGGCTATCAAAGGCCTAACATAACAAACAATAGGCTCATGATGGCAGTTTCACAGCGGTTACATGGATACACGGGCAGGCAGCTTGGTGGTGAGTGGAGGAGTATTTAAAGTAGGGACCGCACACAGGCTATCAAAGGCCTAAAATAACAAACAATAGGCTCATGGCAGTTTCACAGCGGTTACATGGATACACGGGCAGGCAGCTTGGTGGTGGTGAGTGGAGGAGTATTTAAAGTAGGGACCGCAGACAGGCTTCAAAGGCCTAACATAAGAAAATGGGCTGGCTGTAGGCACTTTATAATTGGTTCCAGGGGTACACGGGCAGCAGTGGTCTGGTCAGTGGAGGAGTATTTAAAGTAGGGACCGCAGACAGGCTTCAAAGGCCTAACATAAGAAAATGGGCTGGCTGTAGGCACTTTATAATTGGTTCCAGGGGTACACGGGCAGCAGTGGTCTGGTCAGTGGAGGAGTATTTAAAGTAGGGACCGCAGACAGGCTATCAAAGGCCTAACATAACAAACAATAGGCTCATGGCAGTTTCACAGCGGTTACATGGATACACGGGCAGGCAGCTTGGTGGTGAGTGGAGGAGTATTTAAAGTAGGGACCGCACACAGGCTATCAAAGGCCTAAAATAACAAACAATAGGCTCATGGCAGTTTCACAGCGGTTACATGGATACACGGGCAGGCAGCTTGGTGGTGAGTGGAGGAGTATTTAAAGTAGGGACCGCAGACAGGCTATCAAAGGCCTAAAATAACAAACAATAGGCTCATGGCAGTTTCACAGCGGTTACATGGATACACGGGCAGGCAGCTTGGTGGTGGTGAGTGGAGGAGTATTTAAAGTAGGGACCGCAGACAGGCTTCAAAGGCCTAACATAAGAAAATGGGCTGGCTGTAGGCACTTTATAATTGGTTCCAGGGGTACACGGGCAGCAGTGGTCTGGTCAGTGGAGGAGTATTTAAAGTAGGGACCGCAGACAGGCTATCAAAGGCCTAACATAACAAACAATAGGCTCATGGCAGTTTCACAGCGGTTACATGGATACACGGGCAGGCAGCTTGGTGGTGAGTGGAGGAGTATTTAAAGTAGGGACCGCACACAGGCTATCAAAGGCCTAAAATAACAAACAATAGGCTCATGGCAGTTTCACAGCGGTTACATGGATACACGGGCAGGCAGCTTGGTGGTGAGTGGAGGAGTATTTAAAGTAGGGACCGCACACAGGCTATCAAAGGCCTAAAATAACAAACAATAGGCTCATGGCAGTTTCACAGCGGTTACATGGATACACGGGCAGGCAGCTTGGTGGTGGTGAGTGGAGGAGTATTTAAAGTAGGGACCGCAGACAGGCTTCAAAGGCCTAACATAAGAAAATGGGCTGGCTGTAGGCACTTTATAATTGGTTCCAGGGGTACACGGGCAGCAGTGGTCTGGTCAGTGGAGGAGTATTTAAAGTAGGGACCGCAGACAGGCTATCAAAGGCCTAACATAACAAACAATAGGCTCATGGCAGTTTCACAGCGGTTACATGGATACACGGGCAGGCAGCTTGGTGGTGAGTGGAGGAGTATTTAAAGTAGGGACCGCACACAGGCTATCAAAGGCCTAAAATAACAAACAATAGGCTCATGGCAGTTTCACAGCGGTTACATGGATACACGGGCAGGCAGCTTGGTGGTGAGTGGAGGAGTATTTAAAGTAGGGACCGCACACAGGCTATCAAAGGCCTAAAATAACAAACAATAGGCTCATGGCAGTTTCACAGCGGTTACATGGATACACGGGCAGGCAGCTTGGTGGTGGTGAGTGGAGGAGTATTTAAAGTAGGGACCGCAGACAGGCTTCAAAGGCCTAACATAAGAAAATGGGCTGGCTGTAGGCACTTTATAATTGGTTCCAGGGGTACACGGGCAGCAGTGGTCTGGTCAGTGGAGGAGTATTTAAAGTAGGGACCGCAGACAGGCTATCAAAGGCCTAACATAACAAACAATAGGCTCATGATGGCAGTTTCACAGCGGTTACATGGATACACGGGCAGGCAGCTTGGTGGTGAGTGGAGGAGTATTTAAAGTAGGGACCGCAGACAGGCTATCAAAGGCCTAACATAAGAAAATGGGCTGGCTGTAGGCACTTTATAATTGGTTCCAGGGGTACACGGGCAGCAGTGGTCTGGTCAGTGGAGGAGTATTTAAAGTAGGGACCGCAGACAGGCTATCAAAGGCCTAACATAACAAACAATAGGCTCATGATGGCAGTTTCACAGCGGTTACATGGATACACGGGCAGGCAGCTTGGTGGTGAGTGGAGGAGTATTTAAAGTAGGGACCGCAGACAGGCTATCAAAGGCCTAAAATAACAAACAATAGGCTCATGGCAGTTTCACAGCGGTTACATGGATACACGGGCAGGCAGCTTGGTGGTGAGTGGAGGAGTATTTAAAGTAGGGACCGCACACAGGCTATCAAAGGCCTAAAATAACAAACAATAGGCTCATGGCAGTTTCACAGCGGTTACATGGATACACGGGCAGGCAGCTTGGTGGTGGTGAGTGGAGGAGTATTTAAAGTAGGGACCGCAGACAGGCTTCAAAGGCCTAACATAAGAAAATGGGCTGGCTGTAGGCACTTTATAATTGGTTCCAGGGGTACACGGGCAGCAGTGGTCTGGTCAGTGGAGGAGTATTTAAAGTAGGGACCGCAGACAGGCTATCAAAGGCCTAAAATAACAAACAATAGGCTCATGGCAGTTTTACAGCGGTTACATGGATACACAGGCAGCTTGGTGGTGAGTGGAGGAGTATTTAAAGTAGGGACCGCAGACAGGCTATCAAAGGCCTAAAATAACAAACAATAGGCTCATGGCAGTTTCACAGCGGTTACATGGATACACGGGCAGGCAGCTTGGTGGTGGTGAGTGGAGGAGTATTTAAAGTAGGGACCGCAGAAAGGCTTCAAAGGCCTAACATAAGAAAATGGGCTGGCTGTAGGCACTTTATAATTGGTTCCAGGGGTACACGGGCAGCAGTGGTCTGGTCAGTGGAGGAGTATTTAAAGTAGGGACCGCAGACAGGCTTCAAAGGCCTAACATAAGAAAATGGGCTGGCTGTAGGCACTTTATAATTGGTTCCAGGGGTACACGGGCAGCAGTGGTCTGGTCAGTGGAGGAGTATTTAAAGTAGGGACCGCAGACAGGCTATCAAAGGCCTAACATAACAAACAATAGGCTCATGGCAGTTTCACAGCGGTTACATGGATACACGGGCAGGCAGCTTGGTGGTCAGTGGAGGAGTATTTAAAGTAGGGACCGCAGACAGGCTATCAAAGGCCTAAAATAACAAACAATAGGCTCATGGCAGTTTTACAGCGGTTACATGGATACACAGGCAGCTTGGTGGTGAGTGGAGGAGTAGTGCAAGGAGTGTCTGTCCCAGTACTCCCAAAATATAAACAGATGTTAATGTCTCGCAAAACAACCAAAACAAAAAAAAAAGGTGGCATACTTAGGTACAGGGGTGGGCTCATCTACTGAGTTTCTGACATTGTAATTTGGCAGTAACTATTTAATGGTGCCAATATAGGACACAGACACAGACTACTTTAAGTTGCATCATAGATGTCTACAAATTTGTATTGTCAGTGCCAGACATTGAATGATGTCAGCGAATAGACTAAAGATTGGTGGAGCTGTGCGACATAATTTTGCACGTGGTAGAGCACATTTTGAGCTGGGGTAGGGGGGAACTCTCTTGAGGCCGGCGGGACCGCCCCAGGGCCCCTCATGTTACAACGGTGTGTCTGACGTTGGGTGCGCACCACCACCGCCAGAGACACTACATTGTACTATGAGGGACCCAGTAGCAATGCCGTCAACCAAAAGCGAGCACACCCACCTCTTCAGACAAACAGCAGTCTCACGGGTGCTTGCGCCAAGTCGCGATACCACGGCCCCGTGTGGGGAGTTTTGCCATTTAGGGAGGTGTAAACATGTCGTATGCTGTACAATCAGCTGCAGCAAATTAGACATTAGAAAAGTAATTCACAGGCAAGAGCTTTTCATAGGAAAGCTAGGTGTCGGCCGGGCAAGGTGGGGCAAAAGATTTCGAAATCCAGTTGTGGTTCATTTTAATGAATGTTAGATCGTCAACATTTTGGGTAGCCAGACGAGTCCTTTTTTCGGTTAATATTGAACCTGCAGCACTGAATACTCTTTCTGATAGGACACTTGCTGCCGGGCAAGCAAGCTCCTGCAATGCATATTCTGCCAATTCTGGCCAGGTGTCTAATTTGGAGGCCCAGTAATCAAATGGGAATGACGGTTGAGGGAGAACATCGATAAGGGATGAAAAATAGTTAGTAACCATACTGGACAAATGTTGTCTCCTGTCACTTTCAATTGATGCAGCAGTACCTGTCCTGTCTGCGGTCATAGCAAAATCACTCCACAACCTGGTCAGAAAACCCCTCTGTCCAACGCCACTTCTGATGTGTGCACCCCTAACACTCCTAGTCTGCTGCCCCCTGGAGCTTGTGTGAGAACGATCACGTGCGCTGTGTGCTGGGAATGCCTGAAGCAAACGGTCAACAAGAGTTGATTGTTTGGTTGCTAATATTAGTTCCAAGTTCTCATGTGGCATAATATTTTGCAATTTGCCTTTATAGCGTGGATCAAGGAGGCAGGCCAACCAGTAATCGTCATCGTTCATCATTTTCGTAATGCGTGTGTCCCTTTTTAGGATACGTAAGGCATAATCCGCCATGTGGGCCAAAGTTCCAGTTGTCAAATCTCCGGTTGTGATTGGTTGAGGGGCAGTTGCAGGCAAATCTACGTCACTTGTGTCCCTCAAAAAACCAGAACCCGGCCGTGACACGCAACCAATTTCCTGTGCCCCCGTGAAAGTTTCCGCATTAAAAATATACTCATCCCCATCATCCTCCTCGTCCTCCACCTCCTCTTCGCCCGCTACCTCGTCCTGTACACTGCCCTGACCAGACAATGGCTGACTGTCATCAAGGCTTCCCTCTTCCTCTGGTGCAGACGCCTGCTCCTTTATGTGCGTCAAACTTTGCATCAGCAGACGCATTAGGGGGATGCTCATGCTTATTACGGCGTTGTCTGCACTAACCAGCCGTGTGCATTCCTCAAAACACTGAAGGACTTGACACATGTCTTGTATCTTCGACCACTGCACACCTGACAACTCCATGTCTGCCATCCTACTGCCTGCCCGTGTATCCTCCCACAAATAAATAACAGCACGCCTCTGTTCGCACAGTCTCTGAAGCATGTGCAGTGTTGAGTTCCACCTTGTTGCAACGTCTATGATTAGGCGATGCTGGGGAAGGTTCAAAGACCGCTGATAGGTCTGCATACGGCTGGCGTGTACAGGCGAACGTCGGATATGTGAGCAAAGTGCACGCACTTTGAGGAGCAGGTCGGAGAACCCAGGATAAGTTTTCAATAAGCACTGCACCACCAGGTTTAAGGTGTGAGCCAGGCAAGGAATGTGTTTCAGTTGGGAAAGGGAGATGGCAGCCATGAAATTCCTTCCGTTATCACTCACTACCTTGCCTGCCTCAAGATCTACTGTGCCCAGCCACGACTGCGTTTCTTGTTGCAAGAACTCGGACAGAACTTCCGCGGTGTGTCTGTTGTCGCCCAAACACTTCATAGCCAATACAGCCTGCTGACGCTTGGCAGTAGCTGGCCCATAATGGGACAACTGGTGTGCAACAGTGTCATCTGCCGATGGAGTGGTTGGCCGACTGCGTTCTGTGGAAGAGCTGTAGCTTCTGCAGGAGGACGAGGAGGAGGAGGAGGGGGTGCGAACGCCTACAGCCAACTGTTTCCTAGACCGTGGGCTAGGCACAACTGTCCCTAAATTGATGTCGCCTGTGGACCCTGCATCCACCACATTCACCCAGTGTGCCGTGATGGACACATAACGTCCCTGGCCATGCCTACTGGTCCATGCATCTGTAGTCAGGTGCACCTTTGTACTCACAGATTGCCTAAGTGCATGGACGATGCGCTGTTTAACATGCTGGTGCAGGGCTGGGATGGCTTTTCTGGAAAAAAAGTGTCGACTAGGTAGCTCGTATCGTGGTTCAGCGTACTCCATCAGGGCTTTAAAAGCTTCGCTTTCAACTAAACGGTAGGGCATCATCTCTAACGAGATTAGTCTAGCTATGTGGGCGTTAAAACCCTGTGTACGCGGATGCGAGGATAAGTACTTCCTTTTTCTAACCAGAGTCTCATGTAGGGTGAGCTGGACTGGAGAGCAGGAGATCGTGGAACTTTCGGGTGTGCCGGTGTACATGGCAGACTGAGAGACGGTTGGAGACGGTATTGTTTCCGCCGGTGCCCTAGATGCAATATTTCCTCCTACTAAACTGGTGATTCCCTGACCCTGACTGCTTTTGGCTGGCAAAGAAACCTGCACAGATACTGCCGGTGGTGCGGAAAATGGTGGCCTTACAGTGACGGAAGGGATGTTGCGTTGCTGACTAGCTTCATTGGCCGAGGGTGCTACAACCTTAAGGGACGTTTGGTAGTTAGTCCAGGCTTGAAAATGCATGGTGGTTAAGTGTCTATGCATGCAACTAGTATTTAGACTTTTCAGATTCTGACCTCTGCTTAAGCTAGTTGAACATTTTTGACAGATGACTTTGCGCTGATCAGTTGGATGTTGTTTAAAAAAATGCCAGACTGCACTCTTCCTAGACTCGGATCCCTTTTCAGGGATTGCAGACTGAGCTTTAACCGGATGGCCACGCTGTCCTCCAACAGGTTTTGGCTTTGACACGCGTTTTGGGCCAGATACGGGCCCGGCAGATGGAACCTGTTGCGATGTTGATGCCTGCTGCGGCCCCTCCTCCACCTCCGCTTCTGAACTACTGCCGCCTGCACCCTGTTCCCCCAATGGCTGCCAATCGGGGTCAATAACTGGGTCATCTATTACCTCCTCTTCGAGCTCGTGTGCAACTTCGTCTGTGTCACTGTGTCGGTCGGTGGTATAGCGTTCGTGGCGGGGCAACATAGTCTCATCAGGGTCTGATTGTGGATCTGTACCCTGAGAGGGCAATGTGGTGGTCTGAGTCAAAGGAGCAGCATAGTACTCTGGCTGTGGCTGTGCATCAGTGCACTCCATGTCAGAATCTACTTGTAATGGGCATGGCCTGTTAAATGTTTCACTTTCTAAGCCAGGGACGGTATGTGTAAAGAGCTCCATGGAGTGACCCGTTGTGTCGCCTGCTGCATCCTTCTCTCTTGTTGTAGTTTTTGCTGAGGAGGACAAGGAAGCGACTTGTCCCTGACCGTGAACATCCACAAGCGACGCGCTGCTTTTACATTTACCAGTTTCGGAAGAGGAGGCAAAAGAGCTAGAGGCTGAGTCTGCAATGTAAGCCAAAACTTGCTGTTGCTGCTCAGCCTTTAAAAGCGGTTTTCCTACTCCCAGAAAAGAGAGCGTTCGAGGCCTTGTGTAGCCTGACGACGAAACTGGCTCCACAGCTCCAGACTTAGGTGGAATATTTTTATCCCCACGACCACCTGATGCTCCACTACCACTACCATCATTACCAGCTGACAATGAACGCCCACGACGACCTCTTGCACCAGACTTCCTCATTGTTTAAAAATCGTAACCAAACTAACTTTATTTGTTGCTGTCAAACAACTTACACGGTGAGCTATAACTTCAGTATGATTTCAATATCCCTTAACAGGTTGGTGAGACCACAAGGAAAATCAGGCACAATGTTACACACTCTGTTTTCTGTGACACCAAATCACAGAGATGACACACACGCAGGACTGTCACTCAAGCACTAATGTCAATATTAATCTCCCACCTAATTTATTTTTTTTTTTTTCTCTGTGAGACTTTAGAAACCAAATAATATTTAAAAAAAAAACAAAAAAACAAGGCTTTCTATGGCCCACTGAATGAGAGATGGCACGCACAGGAGTGGCACACAAGCCCTGACTGAGGCCAATATTTTTCTCCCACTGATTGATGTAGTGTTTTTGTGTTGAGGTTGATTTTAAAACACAAATGAAGGAAAAAAATAAAAAGGCTTTCTATGGCCCACAATTAGAGAGAGAGGTGGCACACCCAGGAGTCAAGACTGGCACACAAGCTGAAATGGCAATATTACTCTCCCACTGTTTTTTTATGTATTTTTTTTTTATTTTCAGGGAGACTTTAGAAACCAAATAATATTTAAAAAAAAAAAAAAAAACAAGGCTTTCTATGGCCCACTGAATGAGAGGGACAGAGGTGGCACACCCAGGAGTCAAGACTGGCACACAAGCTGAAATGGCAATATTACTCTCCCACTGTTTTTTTATGTATTTTTTTTTTTTATTTTCAGGGAGACTTTAGAAACCAAATAATATTAAAAAAAACAAAAAATAAATAGGCTTTCTATGGCCCACTGAATGAAAGGGAGAGAGGTGGCACACCCAGGAGTCAAGACTGGCACACAAGCTGAAAGGGCAATATTACTCTCCCACTGTTTTTTTATGTATTTTTTTTTTTTATTTTCAGGGAGACTTTAGAAACCAAATAATATTAAAAAAACCAAAAAATAAATAGGCTTTCTATGGCCCACAATTAGAGAGAGAGGTGGCACACCCAGGAGTCAAGACTGGCACACAAGCTGAAATGGCAATATTACTCTCCCACTGTTTTTTTATGTTTTTTTTTTTTATTTTCAGGGAGACTTTAGAAACCAAATAATATTAAAAAAAAAACAAAAAAACAAGGCTTTCTATGGCCCACTGAATGAGAGGGAGAGAGGTGGCACACCCAGGAGTCAAGACTGGCACACAAGCTGAAATGGCAATATTACTCTCCCACTGTTTTTTTATGTATTTTTTTTTTTTATTTTCAGGGAGACTTTAGAAACCAAATAATATTAAAAAAACCAAAAAATAAATAGGCTTTCTATGGCCCACTGAATGAAAGGGAGAGAGGTGGCACACCCAGGAGTCAAGACTGGCACACAAGCTGAAAGGGCAATATTACTCTCCCACTGTTTTTTTATGTATTTTTTTTTTTTATTTTCAGGGAGACTTTAGAAACCAAATAATATTAAAAAAACCAAAAAATAAATAGGCTTTCTATGGCCCACAATTAGAGAGAGAGGTGGCACACCCAGGAGTCAAGACTGGCACACAAGCTGAAATGGCAATATTACTCTCCCACTGTTTTTTTATGTTTTTTTTTTTTATTTTCAGGGAGACTTTAGAAACCAAATAATATTAAAAAAAAAACAAAAAAACAAGGCTTTCTATGGCCCACTGAATGAGAGGGAGAGAGGTGGCACACCCAGGAGTCAAGACTGGCACACAAGCTGAAATGGCAATATTACTCTCCCACTGTTTTTTTATGTATTTTTTTTTTTTTATTTTCAGGGAGACTTTAGAAACCAAATAATATTAAAAAAACCAAAAAATAAATAGGCTTTCTATGGCCCACTGAATGAAAGGGAGAGAGGTGGCACACCCAGGAGTCAAGACTGGCACACAAGCTGAAAGGGCAATATTACTCTCCCACTGTTTTTTTATGTATTTTTTTTTTTTATTTTCAGGGAGACTTTAGAAACCAAATAATATTAAAAAAAACAAAAAATAAATAGGCTTTCTATGGCCCACAATTAGAGAGAGAGGTGGCACACCCAGGAGTCAAGACTGGCACACAAGCTGAAATGGCAATATTACTCTCCCACTGTTTTTTTATGTTTTTTTTTTTTATTTTCAGGGAGACTTTAGAAACCAAATAATATTAAAAAAAAAACAAAAAAACAAGGCTTTCTATGGCCCACTGAATGAGAGGGAGAGAGGTGGCACACCCAGGAGTCAAGACTGGCACACAAGCTGAAATGGCAATATTACTCTCCCACTGTTTTTTTATGTATTTTTTTTTTTTATTTTCAGGGAGACTTTAGAAACCAAATAATATTAAAAAAACCAAAAAATAAATAGGCTTTCTATGGCCCACTGAATGAAAGGGAGAGAGGTGGCACACCCAGGAGTCAAGACTGGCACACAAGCTGAAAGGGCAATATTACTCTCCCACTGTTTTTTTATGTATTTTTTTTTTTTATTTTCAGGGAGACTTTAGAAACCAAATAATATTAAAAAAACCAAAAAATAAATAGGCTTTCTATGGCCCACAATTAGAGAGAGAGGTGGCACACCCAGGAGTCAAGACTGGCACACAAGCTGAAATGGCAATATTACTCTCCCACTGTTTTTTTATGTTTTTTTTTTTTATTTTCAGGGAGACTTTAGAAACCAAATAATATTAAAAAAAAAACAAAAAAACAAGGCTTTCTATGGCCCACTGAATGAGAGGGAGAGAGGTGGCACACCCAGGAGTCAAGACTGGCACACAAGCTGAAATGGCAATATTACTCTCCCACTGTTTTTTTATGTATTTTTTTTTTTTATTTTCAGGGAGACTTTAGAAACCAAATAATATTAAAAAAACCAAAAAATAAATAGGCTTTCTATGGCCCACTGAATGAAAGGGAGAGAGGTGGCACACCCAGGAGTCAAGACTGGCACACAAGCTGAAAGGGCAATATTACTCTCCCACTGTTTTTTTATGTTTTTTTTTTTTTTTCAGGGAGACTTTAGAAACCAAATAATATTAAAAAAAAAAAAAAAAAAAAAAATAGGCTTGCTATAGCCCACTGAATGAGAGATAGCACACACAGCAGTGGCACACAAGCCCTGACTGAGGCCAATATTTTTCTCCCACTGATTGATGTAGTGTTTTTGTGTTGAGGTAGATTTTAGAACACAAATCACGGAAAAAATAAATAGGCTTTCTATGGCCCACTGAATGAAAGGGAGAGAGGTGGCACACCCAGGAGTCAAGACTGGCACACAAGCTGAAAGGGCAATATTACTCTCCCACTGTTTTTTTATGTATTTTTTGTTTTTTCAGGGAGACTTTAGAAACCCAATAATATTTAAAAAAATAAATAAATAGGCTTTCTATGGCCCACTGAATGAGAGGGAGAGAGGTGGCACACCCAGGAGTCAAGACTGGCACACAAGCTGAAAGGGCAATATTATTCTCCCACTGTTTTTTTAGGTTTTTTTTTTTTTTTTCAGGGAGAATTAGAAACCAAATAATATTAAAAAAAAAAAAAAAAATAGGCTTGCTATAGCCCACTGAATGAGAGATAGCACACACAGCAGTGGCACACAAGCCCTGACTGAGGCCAATATTTTTCTCCCACTGATTGATGTACTGTTTTTGTGTTGAGGTAGATTTTAGAACACAAATCACGGAAAAAATAAATAGGCTTTCTATGGCCCACTCAGTGAGAGATGGCACACACAGGGATGGCACTGTAGCAGAAATGCCAATCTTAATCTCCCACAAAAAAAAAAAAAAAAAAAAAAAAAAAAACTGTCCTACAATTACTATCTCCCTGCAGTAATGTAAGCCAGGTATGGCAGGCAGCAATAGGAGTGGACTGATGCACAAATTAAATAAAAAGTGTGGAAAAACAGAAAAGATAGCTGTGCAGAAAGGAAGGAACAAGAGGATATGTGCTTTGAAAAAAGCAGTTGGTTTCCACAGTGGCGTACACACAGCAATACAGCTATCACGGAGCCTTCTAGGGCAGCCCAATGAGCTACAGCGCTGAGGGGAAAAAAAAAAAAAAATAGCTTCCACAGTCCCTGCACACCGAAGGTGGTGTTGGACAGTGGAAATCGCTGCAGCACAAGCGGTTTGGTGGTTAGTGGACCCTGCCTAACGCTCTCCCTGCTTCTGATGAAGCGGCAGCAACCTGTCCCTAAGCTCAGATCAGCAGCAGTAAGATGGCGGTCGGCGGGAACGCCCCTTTATAGCCCCTGTGACGCCGCAGACAGCAAGCCAATCACTGCAATGCCCTTCTCTAAGATGGTGGGGACCAGGATCTATGTCATCACGCTGCCCACACTCTGCGTTCACCTTCATTGGCTGAGAAATGGCGCTTTTCGCGTCATTGAAACGCGACTTTGGCGCGAAAGTCGCGTACCGCATGGCCGACAAGCACAGGGGTCGGATCGGGTTTCATGAGACGCCGACTTAGCCAAAAGTCGGCGACTTTTGAAAATGATCGACCCGTTTCGCTCAACCCTAATGGTAACAGACCTAGCGACCCTCTTAGTACACTTAGGGCAATCAGAAATAGCATGAGCAGAATCACCACAGTAAAAACACAGCCTATTCTGACGTCTGAATTCCTGCCGTTCTGCTCTAGTCAAAATCCTATCACATTGCATAGGCTCAGGACTCTGCTCAGAGGACAACGCCATATGGTGCACCACCTTGCGCTCGCGCAGGCGCTGATCAATCTGAATGGCCAAAGACATTGATTCGTTCAAACCAGCAGGCGTGGGGAACCCCACCATAACATCTTTAAGGGCTTCAGAAAGACCCTTTCTGAAAATTGCTGCAAGGGCATACTCATTCCATTTTGTGAGCACAGACCACTTTCTAAATTTCTGGCAGTATACTTCTGCCGCTTCCTGACCCTGACATAGGGCCAGCAAGGTTTTTTCTGCCTGATCCACAGAATTAGGTTCATCATACAGCAATCCGAGCGCTTGAAAAAATGCGTCTACATTGAGCAATGCAGGATTCCCTGACTCAAGGGAGAATGCCCAGTCCTGCGGGTCTCCACGCAGCAGAGAAATAACAATCTTCACCTGCTGAATGGGGTCACCAGAGGAACGGGGTCTCAAAGCAAAAAACAATCTGCAGTTATTTTTAAAATTCAAAAATTTGGATCTATCCCCAAAAAACAAATCAGGAGTAGGAATTCTAGGCTCTAAAACAGGAGTCTGAACAACACAATCTTGGATACTCTGTACCCTTGCAGCGAGTTGATCCACACGAGAGAACAAACCCTGAATATCCATGTCAGCACCAGAATCCTGAACCACCCAGAGATTAAGGGGAAATAAAAAGACCAAACAGACTGCAAAGAAAAAAAAAAATGGCTCAGAACTTTTTTTTTCCATCTTTTGAGATGCATTCAACACATTGCAGGCCAGCTGTACTGTTATGACCTGGTGGTTAAGGAGCAACATGGGACGAGCTCTGAGGAGGTGGTATCTGTACTGACCGCAGTTCCTAATCCTAACACCAACACTAAAAGTAGCCGTGGGATGTTCCTGTCACTCCCTAGACACCTCCTCACAGCCTGAGAACTAACTACCCCTAAAGATGGAAACAGAAAGCTATCTTGCCTCAGAGAAAATCCCCAAAAGGAAAGATAGCCCCCCACAAATATTGACTGTGAGTGGAGAGGGAAATGACATACACAGAAATGAAAACAGATTTTAGCAAAGGAGGCCACTACTAATCTAGATAGACAGAATAGGAAAGGATACTGTGCGGTCAGTATTAAAAACTAAAAGTCCACGCAGAGTTTACAAAAATAATCTCCACACCGACTCACGGTGTGGAGGGCAAATCTGCTTCCCCAGAGCTTCCAGCTAGACTGAAAAAATCATATTGACAATCTGGACAAGAAAAAACATAACATGAGCTGAGCGATTAAGTCCACAGCAAATGGACAACCAAAAGAACTAGCAAGAACTTATCTTTTGCTGAAATGGACAGGCCATCAGAGAAATCCAAGGAGAGATCTGAATCCAACCCAGAAACATTGACAGCTGGCACGGACTGAAGACCAGAGCCAGGTTAAATAGCAAAGCCAGGAGAGACGATCAGTGTAAGCAGCTGCTAATGCTAAACCCAAGGAGCAACAGTTCCACTTGAAACCACCAGAGGGAGCCCAAGGGCAGAATTCACAAAAGTGCCATTAACAACCACCGGAGGGAGCCCAAGAACGGAATTCACAACACCGAGGTTGTGAGGGACTCCAAGACTTACAGCAGAAACCGGCAGGGCAGCTGGACTACACGTAACTTGTCTGCCCTAATACCCAGGAGACACGGTGGCGTATAGAGCCCGGGTCGTGATAGAGACTCTGTAAAAAGGCTCGAGCCACCTGTCATATGGGTTAGTGTCCCACCTTTAAGGAGGACCGAGAGAACTGTGAGGACCTTGATAGAAGCCACAGGCAGCAAGGGACTACACCAAAACACTGGTAGGAAGACTTCTAACTCCACCTGGTAAAGAGGACTCTGAATTCGCGTCCAAGCTGGATGGACCCTGCCTGTACCTGTGATCTGGTGCCCTGGACTGTGGCTGCCTGAAGTCTTCAGAAAACCAGGTAAAGAGACTGTAAACCTGAGTCCTGCATTTCTTACCGCACCACCCACCATCTTCACCTACACACCGGGAGCCCTGGGGACCCAACTTCACCTGTGGGAAGTTATACCATCATGGCTGCTAAAACATCACCCCAGAGGACCCCTTTAAGCAGCGTAGGTCCCCACTGACCGAATACCACAGGTGATGTCACGTACACAATCTTTATTCCAAACTCCTTTAATGATATTCCCTTTAACAAGGGCACCCAGGTCCACGGACCAGGTCGCAGCCACCGTGACATCCCCCTTTAAGTACCGGACCCGCTACCGAGCACCCCACAGCCCTTGCGGGCGTTCCATCTGTATTTCAGGAGGTGAGGAGGGTTTAGAAAGACAAAATTAATTGAAGAAGAACTCAGGAAAAGTTGTCGATAATTATCGTTGGCTGTGGTGAGGGTTTCAGGGAATAAGATATTTTTTTAGCTGAATCCTTATATTCTTGTTACTTCTCTCCAGTTTTATTTATAAGGTGTAACAGCAGAGATATATATATATATATATATATATATATATTTTATTCAGTGTCAATGACCCCATGTTTCTTTTAACAACCTCTTAATGGATCTCTTCTGGGTGGTACAATGTCAAAGATATGAACCTGTTTGTAGTATGTATCTGTAGAAGACCAAGTAAAGCGTGAAACTGTCATTGTGCGTCATGTCTTTCTATTGACTGCTTAGTCATCCAGTCTGGTACAGGGGCGTGCTTAGCTGTCACTATGTTGCTTGACAGCTCAACTGTCCAATCTGAGACTAGTGCTGGCTGTCTCTAGGTGTTCATTGTCCCCAGGTGATTGCCAGGCTACTTAACTGAGCTGCTTCTCCCAGACCTCTGCCTGACATACATTCAGCTTGTGAGGTTTGTCTCTCTGTGCCTTGCATTCTGTATGTTGATCTTTCATTGCCTGACCTTGGACCTCATTCTGACCATCCATCTGTTTAACCCCTTCGGCTCTGATCCGCTATCCTCCTGGTATTCTGACCTTGGAACGTTACCTGACAACGCTTTTGTCTCTTCCTTCTGTCTATGATGTACACTCCTGGCTTCTGACCTTGGACTCCTTGACTATCCTGACTCAAGGCTTGTCCGTGAGAACTGACTAGCTTTACAGTTTGTAGTTGCATTGCCTATCTGGGATCCTTTTGATCTACATGTTTGCTGCGACATTTGTTATTGCGTTAATCTGAAGTCAAAGATTCCCTGGTTTTCACCCATACGGACAGGTCAGCGTTCCTCCAGAAAATCCCTAGGTTGAAGAAAATGTAAAATAATCTCAGAGCTATTAAACCTTTTATACATTTGTCTGGTTAACCAATAAAGATGTCTCTTCCACTATAGAATTCTTTTGACTTTTCTGACATGACAAAGTATTTACCATCGTAATGAAGGAACAAAACAGATTTGGGCTGTGGAA
Source organism: Ranitomeya variabilis (assembly GCF_051348905.1). Classification (NCBI taxonomy): domain Eukaryota; kingdom Metazoa; phylum Chordata; class Amphibia; order Anura; family Dendrobatidae; genus Ranitomeya; species Ranitomeya variabilis. The sequence continues at coordinate 3,953,709 of NC_135238.1, forward strand.
CGTCACCTTACATTCTGGACTTAGCAGAAAGATTCAAACTCTCAAAAACTTTTCATGCTTTCTTGCAACAAAATACTAATTCGTGAGTAGATAGTGATTTTATGGAAATAATTTGCGGAACAATGGTTCGTTTTTAAGCCAATTTGGTCCAACCTTAATATTGTGTTTTCTCCGTCCAGTGAGCTGGTAATGAGATACTTGGGTCCTTATGTTCTGCTCATCCAACAGGACCCTCATATCTTCATTCTCCCCATACTCAGCCTTTCTGGACTAATCTGTGTTTAGTGAGATGAAGTCAAGAAGTCGTTCACTTTTATGAGACACGGATCCTTTTATTTTATGTGTTTCTATTCATTCACATCACCTGGTTTATATACAGTTTATATACAGTTTATCACAGTGAATCGTTTGTGTTGTGATCGGAGATTTATAGGAGATTTTCCTGTCTTTCGTTGCTACGTGAGCAGGGACTTGTCATTAGGACTACATTAATCATAGAGTAAAGATCAGTCATCATTGTGCCGACAGACGCGGCTCTGGACCATCTCTGCCGCCTCCTGTATTGGGGGCAATGGTTTACAGTCATATTACTGATTGGTAGAAAGAATACAATTCCCCAAATATGAATCATTTCAAAAACTCTGCAAATACTCTGAAGGAGCAGCAAATACCGAGAAATGTCACTTCTGAATCAGGACAGACAGATGTCCATCTTCTGGTCCGGATATTTCCTGTCTGGATCATGGATATAATGTTTGGGGTAAAGAAATCCAAAGATACTGGTTTTGTTTTTTTTCTTCTTTTTCTTCTTTGTCTTCTTTTCCTGTTTTTTTTTTTTTTGCATTTTAGAAGTGAAATAAACAAGCAGGAGATGCTGAGACCTGTTGACTCTGACTCTTGGAGAATTGTGGGAACTGGTACAGGTCTCCAGCTTCTGCTCTTGATTCTTCATGCCTGCATCATGAATTTTTTTTCCTTTTTAAAACAAGCCAAGGAATTTTTTTTTCTTTTTCTTTTCCCGTATTTCTCTCTGCTCCCTGATTTCCTCCCCTTGTCTAGCTCGATCACGGTCCCTCTCCCATTGGAGCTCTTGCTGGTGTCTCTTGAATTCCTCCTCCTGCTCTCTCTGTTCTTTCTGCCTCTGTTTCTTCATCTCCTCTTCCTGTTGCTTATGTCTCTTCTCCTGTAGAGCTTGGTCTAAGGCCTTTTTGTTTTCCATTTTTCTCTGCTGTTCCTTCATATCACACTCATGGATGTATTTAAGCACAAATTTCCTCCTCATCTTCATCTCCTCCGATGGATCTCGAGGTTGTTCCACCCGAAACTGAACATCTTTAATGACTTCACACAAGAACTTCAGGACTTCTTCATGTTTCCCTCTGGTTTTCATGTTATCTTCTCTGGTGTAATTCTCAAATGAAAAGATCCTTTCCACTCCGAGGTCCCTGAATATTCCTTCTGTTTCAGTTAGAGACCCCGCTGTCTTATGAGTGAGAACGACTATTGGGACGACTCCTGGAAGACAAGAGACACAAGGTAATATGAGATCCAGATTTGCCCTGAACTTCCTACTGCATTGCTAGTTGTGACACACTGAACATTTCACCTCCAGGAATCCGGTTGCCACAGTGGCATTGCCTCCCTCACAGGGGGTGATGTCATGCCTGGGAGCAAAGAGGGGTCCCCTTACCAGGTAACTTAAGCATACAACACGTTTCCAGACTCCAGACCAGAAGGGAGAGCTCTAACACCTGTTTTAGGGGAGCTTCCCTATAGATTCTGGCCTGGAGGCGGGGTTAGAAGAGTCAGAGTCAGTGTGAGTCTGGGGAGCAGATAGTGAAGGAGGAAGAGGCAAGTGAGGAAAACCTGGGGGATAGGAGCTGCGATTGAGCTCACTCCAGGACTGAGTGCCAAAGACCGGACACCGGAGTCCGTGGTTGTGTGGGAACTGCAGGCACAGCAACTAAACCCGGAGGGCAGGAGATTGCAGGTCTCCTGGCGCCAGCTGACGCCCTGAGGCACAGCAGCATACTAGAGCCCGGAATCACCATGAGGGAGTGACACCTGGAATAGGCTCAAGCTGCCTGCCATGTGGGGAAATGTTCTATTTCATGGACAGACTGTAAGAGGGACTTGTGGGGAGCTTAAGGCACCAAGGACCTAGGGACCAGTGCAGAGGGAAGGCCTCCAAATCCACCTGGCTAGGTGGACCCTGAAATGCTTCCAGGCTGCCCGGATCTCCATGACCATCTATCACTAGTGCCCCGGACTGCATCTGTCATTAAAGGTAAAATAAACTACAGTCTTTGTGTCCTCCGGTCCTTTTCCCACACCCTTAGTCCTGCACCCCAACATCCACGAACCCTGATAGACTGTACTAGCAGGTGCTGCACATGCTCGCAACCTGTAACGTGACCATTGGGCAGAGCGCAGCACATGAATTGTCCGTGTTTCCTACTGCGTTCTTTAGACACTATAATTGTGCACAGTACGGACTGTCCCATCACCTATCATTTTCTATGGGATAATAAACTGAGCATGCTCGGGAGAAGAGGAGCCGACATATTTCAGCCACTTATTGGCAATGAAATCAGCTTTATAATGGAGCTTTTACTCTTTATTGTCACCCTCTCGTCTTATTATGAAGTTAATCCTGACACCCGTCCTACGACTGCAGACAAGTGACCCGTGCAGGGCAGAAAGTGTCAGTCCACTATGAGACTATGACATAATCAATATTTCTTTGAGAAATCGTCATGAAAGTTTGGAAAATGGAAGTGTTGCCATTATTCTATGCCTTGTGCTCATACATGTCAGTGCCCATGTTGTAGCGTCCATGGAGATGTCTGAGCTTCTGCTGATCCTTCTGTGGATCAGGACTTAGGGTCTCACTCATCATTTCTGGGGTTTTTAAGTCGTTTTTCTTTTTTCTGTCTTATGATATTCACTGACGGTTTTATGCCAAATTCATCAATGTGGTTCATGAAATAAAAACCACCATCAGTCTCGTCTTCCTACCTCTCCTTGTGACTTCTTACTGAGAAAAGTCAAACATTTCACAAGATGTAGTGAACAATTTCTGACCTGCATAAAATCATTACAGGATAGAATTGGAGAACATTTACCACAAATTGTGGGATTTATGTTTACAAGTCGCAAATGATGAATCAGGCAAGAACCTATGGAAACCATAAACCACCCACATCCACCGACACATAGAAAATACAGTTGTGCTCAAGAGTTTACATACCCTGGCAGAATTTTTGCTTTCTTTGCCTTTTTTCAGAGAATATGAATGATAACACCAAAACTTTTCCTCCACTTATGGTCAGTGGTTGGGTGAAGCCATTTATTGTCAGACTACTGTGATTTCTCTTTATAAATCATAATGACAGCCCAAAACATCCAAATGACCCTGATCAGAAGTTCACATCCCCTGGTGATTTTGGCCTGATAACATGCACAGGTGACACACATGGGTGTGAATGGCTACTAAAGGTAACATCCTCACCTGTGACCTGTTTGCTTGTAATCAGTGTGTGCATAAAAGCTGAGTGAGTTTCTGGGATCCAGACAGACTCTTGCATCCTTCATCCAGCCACTGACGTTTCTGCATTATGAGTCATGGGGAAAGCAAAAAAATTGTCAACTGATCTACGGGAAAAGGTAGTTGAACTGTATAAAACAGGAAAGGGATACAAAAAGATATCCAAGGAATTGATAATGCCACTCAGCAGCGTTCACACTGTGATTAACAAATGGAAAATCAGGGGCTCTGTAACAACAAAACCACGGTCAGGTAGACCAACAAAAATGTCATCCACAACTGCCAGGAAAATTGTTCGGGATGCAAAGAAAAACCCACAAATATCATCCGCTTAAATACAGGACCCTCTGAAAACTAGCGGTGTGGTTGTTTCAAGATGTACTTGAAGAAAAATGGGCTGCATGGTCGAGTCGCCAGAAGAAAACCATTACTGCACAAATGCCACAAAGTATCTTGCCTATAATACGTGAAACAGCACAAAGACAAGCCTCAAAACGTCTGGAACAAGGGAATTTGGAGTGATGAGACCAAAATTGAAGTTTGGGGCCACAACCATAAACGTTACACTTGGAGAGAGGTCAACAAGGCCTATGATGAAAGGAACACCATTCCTACTGTAAAGCATGGAGGCAAATTTGCACTCAGCAGCCCAGAAGCTGCGTATGGGACGTACTTGGACGTTCCAACATGACAACGATCCAAGACACAAGGCTAAGTCGACCTGTCATTGCTTACAGCAGAACAAAGTGAAGGTTCTGGAATGGCCATCTCAGTCTCCTGACCTCAATATCATTGAGACACTCTGGGGAGATCTCAGAGCTCATTTCATGCTAGACAGCCCAGGAATTTACAGGAACTGGAGGCTTTTACCCAAGAAGAGTGGGCAGCTTTACCATCTGAGAAAATAAAGAACCTCATCCACAACTACCACAAAAGACTTCAAGCTGTCATTGATGTTAGAGGGGGCAATACACGGTATTAAGAAATGGGGGGTGTGAACTTATGATCAGGGTCATTTGGATGTTTTGGGCTGTCATTATGATTAAAAGAGAGAAAACACAGTAGTCTGACAATAAATGGCTTCACCCAACCACTGACCATGAGTGGAGGAAAAGTTTTATTATCCAAATTCTCTGAATAAGGCCAAAAAAGCAAAAATTCGCAGGAGGTGTGTAAACTTTTGAGCACATCTAAAGAAAGGCGCAAAAGATGAATCAGGCAGAAACATATGGAAACCATAAACCACTCAGAGTTGCGAAGACATAGAAAATAGATCTAAAAAAAGGCAGAAATAAAAAGTTGAATTAAGGCCAGGTGTTGCCTGTGGAATTTTGAGTGCGGATTCTGTATCTCTTGGCAGAAAATGCAGGTCAGAATCTGCGCTTTTTTATGCGGATTATGTGCGGCGGATTTACTGCGGATTCTGTGCAGATTTCATGCGTTTTTACCCCTGCATTTTCTTATAATGGAATGGGTGCAGAAACAAACAAAAGAATTGACATGCTCCACCGCTGCGGATTCCGTGCGGATTTTTCTGCACCATCTGCACAGCATTTTTACTTTCCCATTGATTTACATTGTACTATAAATCACTTGCGGTTCTGCAGCGTTTCTGCGCAGAAAAAATGCTGCGGATCTGCAGTAAATCCACAACGTGTGCACACAGCCTTAGGGTCAACAAAAAAAGTTGCAAAACACCAAAAACTTGGCGAAATAACAGGCCAAATGCAATAATGTATCGGGCCTTGGGGCTATAATGTCTATATCCACGGGTCCTTCTTGATCAGCTTTAAAGCTACTTTGTCAGGAGGATTTCACCCCACAATCTATTTATATGCCCATGTGGCTCTTACAAAGTCTAGTCCCGCGATCCGTTTACATGGTCGGTCCGTTCCTCCATTACTGAGAAATACGGAAATGAGGCTGAAGAGCTAGGGTAGATCTGAAACCTCAGTCACTCCAGCTCTATCTCCAGACCGGTGCTGCCTCCTCCTGCTTGAATGACAGCTCCTTTATCTTAAAGGAGAACCGTCATTTACATTTTTATTTCATAAATTAATAATACGCGTGAAAATATGGAACTTAGTAATTGATCTTATCAGACAAATCTGCTTCTTTCTCCACCAGGACTGATCTTTCATTCTCAAAATTCTCTATTCTAGGGTAAAATCTGTATTCAGTGCTGACAGAGTATGAAATTACTGAGATCGGAGAGTACAGGAGCTACGGATGGGATTCTGACATCGGGAAGGGCTGACGCCTGGGGGTGTCGGACGTGGCTGACGGTGGATGAAGGTCTGCACTGATCCACGTCTGATACATTGTAACAAACATTACCCACTGGATAAAAATGTCATCCCTTGTACAATCCTTTTTGTGAAAAGGGGAATAATTTCTTTGGAAATAGAACAGAGAAAAGCTCAAACTCCAGAGGTTGACCTGTGAGCGTCTTCCTCACCAAGCGTGCGTGGCGCAGACACTTTACTTGTGCACACTGGTTAGATTTTACATCCGAACACCACCACAATACAGTGTCGTCCTGCAGGGGCCGGCTTTTGTATGGGCACCTACCAAGCATTCCTTATTATATTACTTATGAAGAGGGCTGCATTTTGTTAAATAAAACAATAGAAGACAGGGTAAATAAAGTAGACATTGTAGGAATGCTGGCGAGGTCAGGGATAAACCAGCGGCTCTGCAGGGTTTGATTAGAGGCACCTGCCCAGTTTATCTAGAACCAGGGAATAAGGTCGTTTAGTGTCAGTCTGTCGGGGAATGCGGAGCAGTGAATGTGGCTTGTGTCTGGGAGGAAGAAACGTCCTCTGGTGTCGGCAGAAGCTGAGAGCGAGGACTGTGATCTGGTGATCTGGTCAGGTGAGCCGCACGGACTGTGATCTGGTGATCTGGTTCTGTGACCTTTGTGCCCAGAAGAGGCTGTTTTTTTTATCCCTTATAAAAGCAATTCATCTGCAGGTTTGGGCCAAGTGGCATTAACCGTGTGAACGCTGCCGACTGCTGAGGGTGAATCCCTTCATTGTTTAATCCCATGTGTCTACTTTTGCACAGCTCTGCTACTTGCCCAATCTGACAACACAACATGCCAACCCTCTGCAGCGCCCTATTGCCACATTTTTATTTCTGCACTTGCAACTCCCTACGTAGCATTTCTTGTTATGTCTCCTTTGGAAAGGCTCGAATAGTAGGGTTCGAAGAGATTGTCAAAAGTTAATGGTAGGGTGTGCAAAATGTGTAGCAAAAGGAAAGATTGTAATGGGTGGGGAAGGGTTAAAGAAAACATCACAATTAATGATGCGGGTGCTGCTGGCAGCAGAATCACCACCATGATACCCGTCACAAGCAGGAGGCAGTGGATAGAACTGGACATACACCTGCATAGGGGAATAAGGTCCTGGAGATTGTTACATTGTACAGAAATTACACAAGAATATTCAGATGTATAATACCTGTCAGCGTCTTTGCAGAGTCTAGTAAGGCTTTTAGTTCTCCCCTTTCTTCTTTTGGGATTCCTTTTCTGACGCTAAAAAGAATAAAAACAATTAAAAAACAACCTGAAAATAAACACAAAATAGGAGAAAAAGGAGAGTATCAAAGTAACAACAACCTGGTGATTCCACAATAAAAGAAAGAAGCAAAAACATGAAATTATTGTATATTCACCCAATGACCCATTGACAAGGAACAATAATACAGTAGTTACCAATCACTAATCCAAATATATCAAGGTATCTAATATCCTCTGAGCACAGAAATTGCTACCTATATGTTCAGGAAGATAAGTACTATAATCCTGGCCCCTACTAGTGATGAGCGGGCGTGCTCACCAACTGATCGAGCTTCAGGGTGCTCAATACATCTAGAATCACCACTGCTCGAGTCCCCGTCCCTCTTTTTTATGGATTTTAGACAACCAATAAACTTGTGGGGATTGTCTGCCATACACAGTAATGCCAAAGCCATAGCTGATCACTAACCTATAGATTAAAAAAAACTTTTACAATACTGCTCCTATGTACAAGAATATAACTACTATAATACTGCCCCTATGGACAAGAATATAACTACTATAATACTGCCACTATGTACAAGAATATAACTACTATAATACTGACCCTATGTACAAGAATATAACTACTATAATACTGCTCCTATGTACAAGAATATAACTACTATAATACTGCCCCTATGTACAAGAATATAACTACTATAATACTGCCCCTATGTACAAGAATATAACTACTATAATACTGCCCCTATGTACAAGAATATAACTACTATAATACTGCCCCTGTGTACAATAATATAACTACTATAATACTGCCCCTATGTACAAGAATATAACTACTATAATACTGCCCCTATGTACAAGAATATAACTACTATAATACTGCCCCTATGTACAAGAATATAACTACTATAATACTGCCCTCTATATACAAGAATATAACTAATATAATACTGCTCCTATGTACAAGAATATAACTACTATAATACTGCCCCTATGTACAAGAATATAACTACTATAATACTGCCCCTATGTACAGGAATATAACTACTATAATACTGCCCTCTATATACAAGAATATAACTACTATAATACTGCTCCTATGTACAAGAATATAACTACTATAATACTGCCCCTATGTACAAGAATATAACTACTATAATACTGCCCCTATGTACAGGAATATAACTACTATAATACTGCCCTCTATATACAAGAATATAACTACTATAATACTGCTCCTATGTACAAGAATATAACTACTATAATACTGCCCTCTATATACAAGAATATAACTAATATAATACTGCTCCTATGTACAAGAATATAACTACTATAATACTGTTCCTATGTACAAGAATATAACTACTATAATACTGCCCCTATGTACAAGAATATAACTACTATAATACTGCTCCTATGTACAAGAATATAACTACTATAATACTGCCCCTATGTACAAGAATATAACTACTATAATACTGCCCCTATGTACAAGAATATAACTACTATAATACTGCCCTCTATATACAAGAATATAACTACTATAATACTGCTCCTATGTACAAGAATATAACTACTATAATACTGCCCTCTATATACAAGAATATAACTAATATAATACTGCTCCTATGTACAAGAATATAACTACTATAATACTGCTCCTATGTACAAGAATATAACTACTATAATACTGCCCCTATGTACAAGAATATAACTACTATAATACTGCTCCTATGTACAAGAATATAACTACTATAATACTGCCCCCTATGTACAAGAATATAACTACTATAATACTGCTCCTATGTACAAGAATATAACTACTATAATACTGCTCCTATGTACAAGAATATAACTACTATAATACTGCTCCTATGTACAAGAATATAACTACTATAATACTGCTCCTATGTACAAGAATATAGCTACTATAATACTGCCCTATGTACAAGAATATAACTACTATAATACTGCCCCTATATACAAGAATATAACAACTATAATACTGCCCCTATGTACAAAAATATAACTACTATAATACTGCTCCTATGTACAAGATTATAACAACTATAACACTGCTCCTATGTACAAGAATATAACTACTATAATACTGCTCCTATGTACAAGAATATAGCTACTATAATACTGCTCCTATGTACAAGAATATAACTACTATAATACTGCCCCCTATGTACAAGAATATAACTACTATAATACTGCTCCTATGTACAAGAATATAACTACTATAATACTGCTCCTATGTACAAGAATATAACTACTATAATACTGCTCCTATGTACAAGAATATAACTACTATAATACTGCCCCTATGTACAAGAATATAACTACTATAATACTGCTCCTATGTACAAGAATATAACTACTATAATACTGCCCCCTATGTACAAGAATATAACTACAATAATACTGCCCCTATGTACAAGAATATAACTACTATAATACTGCCCCCTATGTACAAGAATATAACTACTATAATACTGCCCCTATGTACAAGAATAGAACTACTATAATACTGCCCCCTATGTACAAGAATATAACTACTATAATACTGCCCCCTATGTACAAGAATATAACTACAATAATACTGCCCCTATGTACAAGAATATAACTACTATAATACTGCCCCCTATGTACAAGAATATAACTACTATAATACTGCCCCTATGTACAAGAATATAACTACTATAATACTACCCTATGTACAAGAATATAGCTACTATAATACTGCCCCTACATACAAGAATATAACTACTATAATACTGCCCCTATGTACAAGAATATAACTACTATAATACTGCTCCTATGTACAGAATATAACTACTATAATACTGCTCCTATGTACAAGAATATAACTACAATAATACTGCCCCTATGTACAAGAATATAACTACTATAATACTGCCCCCTATGTACAAGAATATAACTACTATAATACTGCCCCTATGTACAAGAATATAACTACTATAATACTGCTCCTATGTACAAGAATATAACTACTATAATACTACCCTATGTACAAGAATATAGCTACTATAATACTGCTCCTATGTACAAGAATATAACTACTATAATACTACCCTATGTACAAGAATATAACTACTATAATACTACCCTATGTACAAGAATATAGCTACTATAATACTGCCCTATATACAAGAATATAGCTACTATAATACTGCACCTATATACAAGAATATAACTACTATAATACTGCCCCTATATACAAGAATATAACTATTATAATATTGCCCCTATGTACAAGAATATAACTACTATAATACTGCTCCTATGTACAAGAATATAACTACTATAATACTGCTCCTATATACAAGAATATAGCTACTATAATACTGCTCCCTATGTACAAGAATATAACTACTATAATACTGCTCCTATATACAAGAATATAGCTACTATAATACTGCTCCTATATACAAGAATATAGCTACTATAATACTGCTCCTATGTACAAGAATATAACTACTATAATACTGCCCCTATGTACAAGAATATAACTACTATAATACTGCCCCCTATGTACAAGAATATAACTACTATAATACTGCCCCTATGTACAAGAATATAACTACTATAATACTGCTCATATGCTGGAAGGGCTTGCCAATGACAGTAATGTCGGTACCATCTTTGCTGTGTCATTACTGTGATTGGCTGGCCTTCCAGTGTCTTAGAGAATTTTTAAAAACTGCTGCCACCATCTTGTGCACATTGCAGCCAGAAGCGGCATAGGGAGTGTGTAGTTTTAGAGGAGGTTATTTTTTCTAGAAAGCTCTTTTAAGAGCTGAAGATTGTGAAGAGATTAATTATTTGTTAGGTTGTGATTTAAGTAGGGAGAGATTTAATAGGAGGGAGGGTGAAAGTCAGGCACCTGGGTGTTCTCATCATTGCAGGTACATGCTGCCGATCTCTGATATTCTCCACTGTGTTGTATAGCAGTTAGTATTAAGAATAGACTGTGGTATTAGGGTGAAATAGGGCGGGTTTCATGCACAACTAAACTATAAAAATCAGCTATTTGTAGAGGGAAATAATATTAGGTAGTAACAGGGCTACATAATATTCCTGTCTAGCAGCCTACTTTTTTTGTTTTTTTATTGCAATATAACATTCCTCCTTGCCAGCATATAGTAACATGTATTCCTTAATCTAATTGCTAAATAATATTCCTCATCTATTGCTTAAATGCCTAATATATGTCTAGCAGTTGTGCGACTGGGGTAATACCTGTTGAGCTACGAAAACGTCACTATTTACCAGTAATGTCTCTAAGTAACTGTTCATGTTCCTATGTAATTTGTCAGGCCTCAACGTGCACCAGTAGAGAGGGTCATGAGGAGGTGGAGTGCAGTGATACCCAAACATTTGAGCACCCACGGGCAGGAGAAAGCCACGTTGGGGAAGGTCAATTTATGTCTGAAGAGGTGGAGGATAATCGGGGGGCACAGTTGCCATCAGGTCAGCCTCAAATCGCAGCTCAGAAGGAGGATCAGATTGAGGAACTGGAAGATGATGTGGTTGATGATGAGGTCACTGATCTGACTGGTGGCACGCCTAGCGAGTACAGCAGTGCTGAGAGGGATGGATCCATAGCAAGAAAGCAGGCAAGAAGAGGTAGTGGTTTGCCAAAGGTAGAACTCGGTCAACTGTTCCACAGAGCTCCCACTCGGCTAGATAACAGGCCAAGGGTGCGTTGTTCCCCTGTATAGAAATTTTTTCTGAAAGTCCTTCAGACAAAACAACTGGAATTTGCAGCATCTGCCAAACCAAGCTAAGAAGAGGCAAGAACACTGCCAACCTGAGCACCACCAGCATGCAGAAGCAGATGGCAGATAAGCACCCCAGTAGGTGTGCGGAACGCCTGAGTACCAAATCTGTATCTGAGGGTCAAACCACTGCCCCTTATCCTGTCTTATGTCTTTCCCAATCTTCTGCTCAGGAAGGAGGTGCTGAGGCCTCCAGTCCACAACCTGCAGTTGCACAGACACAGCAGTCAGCAACCACGTCCAGTTCATTGTCCCAGCGCAGCGTTCAGTTGTCCCTTCTCAGCATATATGTCTTTTCATGAATTGTTAGTTAGATAGGGCATACAGATTCGTTAGCACTTTGCATTGTCCGGTGCTGGACAAAGACCATTGCTGACTTTTCCAGGATCCCAAATGAGACTTCTGTCTCTTTATGAAGCTGTTGCTTCTCTTACATTTTCTAAATTTGGGTCCTTAAAAATAGTGGTGGGGAATGGGCCAGTTTCTGTACATTTTAAGCAGGTCTAAGAGACTGGGCTAATCCGCTCCTCAGACTTATTCAGGTCGCAGCCTTACACATATTGGAACATGGTCGTTGCCACGCTGAGGCCTTTACCTGAGCTCTGCAGCACTGCCTGTCACCTGAGTAATACACTCCACAGACCTCGTTACTCTCTGGGACAGATCCTGGAATTACTCCATTGTTGCTCAAAACCATGTAAAGATCCATTCTGCCTGGTTGGGGAGTTTCCAGAAGAAGTGCTTGGTCTTGTGCAGATTGGTCAATGGCGTCCTGGCTCTTTCCCTTGAGGAGGCGGCTTCCAAGTAAGATGAGGCTTGTACAAGTTCCTGACATGGGTTTCAGGCTGACAGACTGACTACAATACCGGCCCTCGCTTGTAACACTGGATTCAGAAAGGAATTCTAATGCTTTTGGTGTCTGGTAGAATCCAGCTTCCTGACATTGATCATACAGCTCCACCAACTCCTGTATTATATTCACCTTACAGCAGCTTCACCCGCTAGGACAGTGGCTCCATTGGGATCCGGTGGCCAAAATGATCTGCGGAGCTCAGAAAACGCAGGTTTCACAGCACCTGGTGGCCCTCTGAAAGTGTGAAGCGAGGGCCACATAATGACATGGCGGTGGACATGGTGGTGGTGGTGGCAGGCGAAGCCCAAAATTCAGTGGGCCTGTTTTATCTGGCATTGTAAAGGGATGGGAAACATGTATTCTACTATCTGGTAACCTTGTGGCATGAGAGAGGGACCCCTTGAATGTAGGAGTGAGACCCCTCACAAATGTTAAAGGAAAAACTAAAGCCAAAACGCTCCGTGTGAACATAAGCTGAAGGGGAGGTATAAGGTGTTGGTTTACTTAGCGTTATATACATGTAATTATAAAGGAAATAATGTTTCTTATCATTTTTCCCTATATAAAAAGATGTAAGTTTGGTTTGGTAGGTCTTCTTATAAATCTGACAAACCGATGCAATAGTCTGACCACATTATTCCCAGATCCCATATGTGGGTCAGAAAGGCTTGCGGCATCTTCTCCATGCTCTGCACATTTAGCTTTAGCTCTTTCCATCCATTTCAGCTTTTTTCTCCGGCCCTCAGACCTGTTTGTTGGGTCCAGCAGAAAAATATTCGGCTTTCCCTTTGGATTTGTTATTCGGTACCAATACACGGATATTGGAAATTATTTGTGCCGATTTTCCCGAATCCGAGTATTTCACCTTTCGCTCATCACTAGAAGTAACTCTTCTGGTTTTCAAATGAATGATCTCAGACATTTCGGAGCTGAAGTCCAGTTATGGATATTGTTTTTTGTGACCGGTATCGGTCCTACAGCTATGGGAGGAATATTGCTGGCAATGTGATAAGGTGGTGAATGTAACATAATTACTTGCAGCACTATGTGGCCTGTCCATCACCCCCTAGTAATTATCAGCTGGCTTTATAAGTGGTCCATTCTCAAAGGAGAGCTTCTTCCCATGAAGACCAGGGCCATTCCTGCAACCACAGGTTTAGTCATTCTCCTGTGTTATTCCTTTTATTTTATGTAATTGTACATATTGTATTGTTTGTTCCCATTTTGTATCAGCTTTTTATATTTTTCAAGCACTGCCTACTTTTCAGATGAAATATATAAAATGTAATGGCTTCTTTTCTCTTGCTCTATAAACTGGTGTCCAATGGGCCTGTATAAACGATTGATGGTGGCAGCGAGTTCTTGGGTTATTGCGAAGCTACCAGGGACCTTACCAGAGTGGGTATATAATACAGTATATAACCATTTGTGTCAACTTCTGTGCATGTTATCAGGCCACAAACACCAGGGGATGTGAACTTTTGATCAGGGTCAGTGGATGTTTTGGGTTGTCATTATGATTTATAAAGAGAAAACACAGTAGTCTGACAGTAAATGGCTTCACCCAACCACTAACCATGAGTGAGGAAACGTTTTGGTGTTATCATCAATTCTCTGCAAAAAGGCCAAGAAAGCAAAAATTCTGCCAGGGAATGTAAACTTCTGAGCCTGACTGTATATGCGTGTATATATATATTCCATGCGAGAGCAGCCACAGCCTCGTCAATTGATCGTCAGTCAATAGAGTAATTGTCCTGACGATTGTAGGTAGCAGAGTGCTGGTTTGCGACACCTCGGTAACAGCAGGGGGTATCTGTGGGATCCCCTGGCTGTTTAGTGTGACAGTATTGAGCCCATGTGTTGGCGTCTGGTCTTTTACTCACCTGTGCACAAATACTGGGAAGACGAAATCTGAGGATTTGACCAGTTTCTCAGCTTTGACCATTTTTTCTGTAAGTCCGAATCCCTCTCCCCATTCCACTCTTGTACCAATAGGCAGCAGGTTACCTGGAGGAGATATATATATTGTAAATCTGAACACATAACCATCATCTGCATTCCGTGGACAGTCAAACTGGGAGGTGGTAAGAAGATGGGGATCATGGGAACATTGTTTCTCTTGTACTGAATTTGCTTAACTTTTGCAATAAGCAAATTACATTCCTGTCCACGTTCAGTGGTCTCATCGAGGCTTGTGTCCAAACACCTGCAAAACGGGATTTGGCGTATGCACCAACAGTCATAGACTGTAATGATGCCGACATAGTCAGCCTGTGCTCTGTTCATCATTTTCAGGCACATGTCCCTACTGGAGGAGGACACTCAGACGTCATAGACTGCCTCCAGTAGGGACACACGCCCATAATGATGCCAACATAGTCAGCCTGTGCTCTGTTCATCATTTTCAGGCACATGTCCCTACTGGAGGAGGACACTCAGACGTCGTAGTCTGCCTCCAGCAGGGACACACGCCCATAATGATGCCGACATAGTCAGCCTGTTCTCTGTTAATCATTTTCAGGCACATGTCCCTACTGGAGGAGGACACTCAGACGTCGTAGACTGCCTCCAGTAGGGACACACGCCCATAATGATGCTGACATAGTCAGCCTGTGCTCTGTTCATCATTTTCAGGCACATGTCCCTACTGGAGGAGGACACTCAGACGTCGTAGACTGCCTCCAGTAGGGACACACGCCCATAATGATGCCGACATAGTCAGCCTGTGCTCTGTTCATCATTTTCAGGCACATGTCCCTACTGGAGGAGGACACTCAGACGTCGTAGACTGCCTCCAGTAGGGACACACGCCCATAATGATGCCGACATAGTCAGCCTGTGCTCTGTTCATCATTTTCAGGCACATGTCCCTACTGGAGGAGGACACTCAGACGTCGTAGACTGCCTCCAGTAGGGACACACGCCCATAATGATGCCGACATAGTCAGCCTGTGCTCTGTTCATCATTTTCAGGCACATGTCCCTACTGGAGGCGGACACTCAGACGTTGTAGACTGCCTCCAGTAGGCGCACACGCCCATAATGATGCTGACATAGTCAGCCTGTGCTCTGTTCATCATTTTCAGGTGTATGTCCCTACTGGAGGCGGACACTCAGACGTTGTAGACTGCCTCCAGTAGGCGCACACACCCATAATGATGCTGACATAGTCAGCCTGTGCTCTGTTCATCATTTTCAGGTGTATGTCCATATTGGAGGCGGACACTCAGACGTCGTAGACTGCCTCTAGTAGGGACACATGCCCATAATGATGCCAACATAGTCAGCCTGTGCTCTGTTCATCATTTTCAGGTGTATGTCCCTACTGGAGGCGGACACTCAGACGTCATAGACTGCCTCCAGTAGGCGCACATGCCCATAATGATGCCGCAAAACCCCCGGTGGAGGGCCAAGATGGGGATGATCTGTGCTCATCTGACACCGCCCTTTGTTTTCGCACTCAGGAAGCGCTCAGTCATTATCTTCTCTGTCTGAGAGAAAACATGATTATTGTGTCCAGTATCCAGCAAGTAGCAACATCAAAGATAAACGCTGCTTCACCCTGGACTTGTGAGAAGTCTGTGGCTGCCGGCAGTATTGGGGCTCAGGAAGGAGCCTCAGCATTATGGCTTGGCGGTACCTTGGCTGCTTTATTTCTCCTCCACACTGCACTCCATGGTGACATTATCCCTTCTTCACAGCTGCCCACTAATGCATCCTCTTGGCATGATGTAAGACGTGTGCCGGACGAGCCAAGGCAGCAGTTTGGGTGGCGATGAGGCTGAGTGCCATGCACAGAGTTAGGTGTGGACCTCCTGTGATCATTTTCACAGTGCAGGGGGCTGCTATATGTACCTTTATCAGGGCAGGGTGAAATCAGAATGGCTGTCTGCTTTCACCAATAAACCAATCAATGACCATGGCCGCCAGGGGCAAACAAAGGTCTCCAGCTTTGCCGTGAGTTTGTGCCTATTACTCTACATTGGCAGGACCAGATAGTTTGCTTGTCCAAGGCGACATTATGGAAGTGATCAAGCTATTGTTGGTTTCCCTAGAGAAGGCGGGAGGCAAAAAATACCTTTATTAAAGCTTAAACACTTACCATTGAAAGGATCCTTTTTTTTTCTTCCTGTAAATTATATACCCCAAAATAATACCAATAAAAGCTTCAAGCCATCCCACAAAAGCCGGTAATCCCTCATACTGCTGTAGATGAAAAAATAAAAGTTACAGATCTGAGAATGGGGCATCACAAATATGACTTTTATTAGCCATAAAATGTGTCCTATTGTGTAAGAGTACTGGCATGTTAGACCATAGACTTACTCTGTATTACCGATGTGAAGACTTGAGTTACACCGAGTCAGTGTTGCTCACGTGTCCTGTCATTGAGGCAGGGACAGATGATTCACATCTACTCTTCTTCTCCGTGTGCTTTCCGCAGTCCTGCATGCTGCCCGATTGCCTACTCATCTCTGCTGTTCCTGTGTGCTATCGCACTACTACATCGAGGCCCTGACGGCACATTTGGCCCTGGTGCATCTAGCACCGCTCGACCTGCCCTACTCCATATCCAATTCTACTGGATTTCACTGTTCTATGTAGCATCCAGTTGTCCTGCTCTGCTGCATCAATGCCTCCAGTCCGTGCTGCTCATCCTGAACTATGACTTGGCAAATTCACATCAAAAGTTGAGCCTAGGCTTCATGTGATGTCACAAGGCCGAGATGCCAAAGTCATGACACACTCATGGCATGAAGAAGACAGGTGGTCTGTGGGCAGTTTGGAATATTGGAGTGACCATGTGGGGACCTGCCTGGACATGTTTAGGGCTCGAAAGAGACAAGTATTCATTTTTGATAAATTTTATACCCTTCCCAGCACTTTTGAATGCACCAAAATTGCAGCCATTTTGCTTGACTTGTAGGAATCGCAATAAAGTGTGATTCTGACTAATTCACATTTCTGGTGATATTTCAGGCAAATGTTATTAACTTCAAAGCGATTTACTCCACTCTATCAGAATTAGTTTCATTCTCTCCCGATACTCCCTATCCTACTGACCCTGACCCCTCAGTACTCACCCAGCTGAGCAAAGATGACTCCTGATTCTTTGTCTTGCAATGTGCTGCAGCCTCTGTTATCCACCAGGGTGAGGTTCTCGGTCAGCTCATATGGGATTCTGTCTGTAGTCGTTCCTCCATCTGCGCCCCTTGCCTTTGCCCAGTTCTCGTACTCACAATCTCTCCAGACGCAGATGCAGGTATTAATGAACGACGACTTCCCGTGACCTAAGAGGCCAAAGAGTTGGATGAGGATGCGTTTGAAGCCTTGGTTTCCCTTCTTACATTTATCAAAACTGAAGTTCTTAATAAAACGTCTCATCTCATCGCTGTCCATGTCTTCTCCTCAGGTCGCTCTTTTCTTTGTGACTGGAAGGACAGAAAGGCGGCAAAGTCCCTTCTTCTATAACATTCCCAGAAGTTATCTTCCTGCTTCTTCAGCGTGGACTCTAGTCACAAGCACAATAAATGTTAAGACTTCCTCATACCTCATATCTTCACAACTCCTTCTCTAATCTGTGGTCTGGATTGTAAACTCATAAGGACCAGGGCAAACACTGTATATATGAAATTCCCCCATTATAAAGCACTGCAGAACAAGAACATCACTGTGAAGAGACATTCCTACCATAAAGCGCCTGCCTGCAGTGAAGACACCGGGCAGATTTACTAATCCAGACTGTGGAAGCTGAGACCAGGCGTCCCGTTGATGACTCTGCTGGACGATGAATATTCCGCATCTCGTTAGACATCTTAGACACTTCATCTCACCACATATTCATTTATTTACTTTGAACCAATATATTGGGGCATAACAGTTAATTAATCGAGAAATATTATTGAAAAAACAATAACAAACGATAAGATTATCTCACAATAACAATATTCACCTGTGTTCATCCGTGTTCTTCACCTCCATACAAAGGATCTGAATCTCATCATCCTGATTATCCATCATTGGCACAGAGCAGAGGCGTAGTGGTCCAATGATGACAACCCAGAAGTCATCTTACAAATTAAAAATATAATTTTACTCTCATGAGCGTTTAGCCCACCACATATCACATGGTCCAATGCAGCTAATCAGGGGGACAATCACAGCCAGGATAACAAATGAGGACTGGCCAAACATTGCCATTTTGTGCTATTACAGTTTATGGATAGATGTCAGAGCGCACTGCTCATTCCACATATTGGGAGGAAAAGGCCAAAATGTGATTCTATTGCACTTCTGCACTAGTAAAGAACATTGAAGATGGGAGTGGTAATCAGTGATTCAAGTGATAAGGAAGTGCTGGATCTGTAGAGTCAGTGTGACTGTGAATAGGGAAGTGTTGGATCTGTAGAGTCAGTGTGACTGTGAATAGGGAAGTGCTGGATCTGTAGAGTCAGTGTGACTGTGAATAGGGAAGTGCTGGATCTGTAGAGTCATTGTGACTGTGAATAGGGAGATGTTGGAGCTGCAGAATTAGGAAAAAATCCAGAAAAAAATCACATTGTATGATTTTTACATAATTAATTTGCATTTTATTATATGAAATAATTAAAAAATACCTGTCCACACAATCAATCATACTCCAACCTCTCCACCATGGCCAAGACCAAAGAGCTGTCTAAGGACACCAGGGACAAAACTGTAGACCTACACATGGCTGGGATGGGCTGCAGGACAATAGGCAAGCAGCTTGGGGAGAAGACACCTGTTGCACAATTATTAGAAAATGGAAGAAATACAAGATGACTGTGAATCTTCCTCAGTCTGGGGCTCAATGCAAGATCTCGCTTTGTGGGGTAAGGATGAGTCTGAGAAAGGTCCGGAATCAGCCCAGAACTACACAGGAGGGCCTGGTCAATGACCTGAAGAGAGCTGGGACCACAGTCTCAAACATTACCGTTAGTAACACACTACGCCATCATGGATTAACATCCTGCAGGGCACACAAGGTCCCCTGCTCACGAGTGCACATGTCCAGGCCTGTTTGAAGTTCACCAATGACCATCTGGATGATCCAGAGAAGGCATGGAAGAAGGTCATGTGGTCACATGGGACCAAAATAGAACTTTTGATATCCAATCCACTTGCTGCGTTTGGAGGAAGAAGGAGGAGTACAACTGTTGTGAATTCCGTTCTTGGGCTCCCTCCTGTGGTTATGAATGGTACTTTTGTGAGTTCTGCCCTTGGGATCCCTCTGGTGGTTTCGAGTGGAACTGCTGCTCCTTGAGTTTAGCTGTAGCAGCTGCTTTCACTAATCGGCTCCCCTGGCCTTGCTATTTAACTTGGCTCTGGTCTGTAGTTCATGCCAGCTGTCAATGTTCTCTGGGTTGGATTCAGATCTCTCCTTGGATTTCTCTGATGGCCTGTCCATTTCAGCATAAGATAAGTTCTTGCTAGTTCTTTGGTTGTTCCTTTGCTTTGGACTTTTCTGCTCAGTTTAAATTATGTTTCTTTTTGTCCAGCTTGTCATTATGAAATATTCAGGCTAGCTGGAAGCTCTGGGGAAGCAGATTTGCCCCTCGACATAGTGAGTCGGTGTGGAGCTCATTTTTGTAAACTCTGCGTGGATTTTTAGTTTTTAATACTGACCGCACAGTATCCTTTTCTATTTCTGTCTATCTAGATAGTATTGGCCTCCTTTGCTAAAATCTGTTTTCATTTCTGTGTGTGTCATTTCCCTCTCCACTCACAGTCAATATTTGTGGGGGGCTATCTTTCCTTTTGGGAATTTCTCTGAGGCAAGATAGTTTTCTGTTTCCATCTTTAGGGGTAGTTAGTTCTTAGGCTGTGACGAGGTGTCTAGGGAGAGTCAGGAACACTCCACGGCTATTTCTAGTGTTGGTGTTAGGAGTAGGAACTGCGGTCAGTAAAGCTACCACCTCCTCAGAGCTTGTCCCATGATTCATTTTACCCACCAGGTCATATCAGTGCTGCTCCGTAACCACCAGGTCATAACATACAACCTCAAGAACACTGTCCCAAATGTGAAGCATCTTGGGGGAAACATCATACTTTGGGGGTGCTTTTCTGCAAAGGGGACAGGACTGCACCGTAATGAAGGGAGGATGGATGGGGTCGTGTACCCTGAACTTTTAGCTAACAACCACCTGCCCTCAATAAGGGTACGTTCCCACAATCAGTAACCACTGTGGGTTGGACACTTCATACATCAGAAGCATCCAACCCACAGTGGCCAGATGTTACAGCATAGTGGATGGAGACGCACATGCGGCGTGTCTTTCAAGACTGCAGCATATCTATCTTGCGGAGACACGAGCCTCCGCAAGATAAATATCACCAGTGCAATGTGTTGGATGCAGTGAATCCGCACGGTTCAGTGAACTCATGTGGAATCACCTGCATTCAATAGCCAGCAGTGGACATGTGCTGCATCCAAAACGCTGCCTGTTCCTGAACATGTAGACATACCCTAAGAGCATTGAAGATGGGTCATGGCTGGGTCTTCCAGCATGACATTGACCTGAAACGCACAGCCGGGACAACTAAGGCTCTGTAAGAAGCATGTCAAGGTCCTGGAGTTGATAGGAAGGATCGGATAATCTTCCACTGCAACAAACTGATGCATTTTAGCAAACAGACGCACGGACTGAACCACAGATTCAATTGTGCCTAGACTTTATTCTTTCTCAGCCATGATCCCATGGATTTTTGATCATCAGAATGGACCAGTAGCAGGAACTGGCCCAATGTATTCTCAGAGATGGTGTTCAGTGCGGCCAATGGCTTTGTCACATCCAAGCGGACCAGGATATCTGCTTGAACAATCAAACAGGAAAAAGGGCGATGATTCCCAGGTGCTGCCACAAGGGTGTATACCTGATGTTCAGAATGCATTGTGTGAATGAATAATGATCCAGAGAACATACGCCCTTCTCTTCACTATGCGGGAATCATCGCTCTTTTTCCTGTTTGGTTTGAATACGTTTCTTCCCATCGGTGTGTGGATCAGCGGTCGGCACAGCAGCCCTTCATTCTTACAAGTATGGTCACAACTCATGCAGGAGAACCTATACAATCCTTTGTCCAAAAATAAAGTAGCGTTCACCGTTCCTGATGCAGACCTTTATTCAAAACAATTAAGAAAGTCCCCAAGGTGCGTTTTGCGTGTTCTTCACTTGCTTTCTCAAGGGGATTCGGGGACTTTCTTGGTAACAATCCTGGCTTCTTTGACAGCGGCATTATAATGGGAGGTGCACCGGTGTCCGCACACATTGGCTCCTATTGGCCTTGTGACAGCCGGGTTCTGCTGGAGGCCCCATCACCACCGTCTTGGTCCTAGTCTGAAGCCCATCTGTATGTTGGGCTCCACAGAAGACAGGTTTTTATTATTTACACCGCAATGCTCTGGCGCTGCTGTATGTAGTATGAATGATCGAATGATCAGGTTCACGTCCGCTAAGAGACTAAGAAATGATGTAAAAAATATAGAAAAAAATCTAGCAAAAGAGAATGTAGGACACGGGGAGAAAAGCTGAGCTTGATAGGCCGGAGTCTTTTATTCAACTTATGTAACTATGTAAAAATATCACATTTTTTAAAAAATATATAAAAGTTCAAATCACCCTCCTTTGTCCTCATTAAAAATAAAAGTCTGATCTATTAAAATATGGAATTAATAAATCTGATCGGAAAATGACATGAAGAGAAAAAAATATCAGAATGTTGAATTTTGTTTTTTGGATCGCCATCGCCCATAAAAATGTAATAATAAGGAATGAAGTCTGATAAATATACAAACATGGTATCAGTAAAACATCATGTCACCACACAAAAACAAGCCCTCAATCAGCGCAACAATAGAAAAATCTAAATGTTACGGGTCGTGGAAAAAGGCGAAACAAAGCAGAAAGATTTATTTTCAATCTTGAATTATTTTCACCCCTTAAGTAGAAAAACAATCGCTGCCCGCTTGGTTGGCCGTGACCGGACTGATGTGGACAATCGGGTTTCCAGATCATGTTTACTGCACAATGGACAAATCAGCCACCTCTCAAAATGACAGAATTGCATTTTTTTTTCAATATTTCAAAACAATTAGAATGTTTTTTTTTCCATTGATCAGTTCATTGTATGGTAAATAATAATGGCACAATTCAAGATTCACAACTTGTCCTGCAAAAGGGAAGCCCTCCGGTGAGGGAGGGAAGGAGGGAATGTTTCTGATGCTGGATCCTCTCATTTCTGTAAGACAAGCCCCATATTCCTCCCTTATTCCCTACACTGTATCCCATTATTTCTCTATAAGGAGACACGCGGAGTATGGAGACTTACTGCTCAAATTAAAAAAAGGATGAGACATTACTAAGTCTCCATCCACGTCTAATCTTCTTATAGGGGTCGTCTCATCCAAGGTAATGAGGACAGTTGCAAAGTCCCTATGAAAACAAGGTGCTTTACAATTCACCTCTCTGCAAGAACGGAGCAATTTATTATTCTCTTTTTTAGTACATGAAAGCTCTGTGTCTGGCCTCCTTCAGTTCCCCTGCGTTCCTCTGCTTACAGTATTGAAGAGTGCACGGTCCAGGCTATCGGCACAACCATGTGTCCTACTTACACCCACCAACCAAATCGGAGACAGAGGAGCGGTGCACTCCGGAATATAGAACATGAGAGCCCCTCTTAGGAGAGCAAGTTCTCCTCAATACCTGGGGCACCAACGAAATTCAGCATTTCATCAATATTCCTCATCGTTGTCCTGATGATGGATCCTGGGCATGAGTAGATGAGTCCAATCTATATTGGGTGAGACCTCTCTATCTCTGTGTCACATTCCTCAGCTCAGTCCACCAAGTGCTAAAGTGTAGAGTAGCAGACGACGAGCTCCATGTTCCCAGCCGGCAGCACCAGTGGCACCATAGAGACATCGCCAGCAGCGGTTCCTCCGGCACGTGTAATGGATGATGGAACCGCATGATGAGCTCTACAGTTATCATCACTGGAGGAACACAGCAATACTGGAAGGTTCATGGAGTTCATTGACATTGATACATTTTATCTCTTATATAAACCAGTGAGAAAACAAATACAAGGAAAGAAAGTGGAAACTCAGGAAACTCTGAGCTTGTGGTGATACGTATGCAAATAGTAGTATCTTCAGTGATAAAGTACAAGAGCAAAGGTGAAGAGGTGAAGTCCCGGATGCATCACACACGGCACAAGATATGGGAGAGAATGTATCCAGTACTGAACGGCAGGAGACGTCTTCATTAAGGTACCTTCACACGAAGCGACGCTGCAGCGATAGCGACAACGATGTCGATCGCTGCAGCGTCGCTGTTTGGTCGCTGGAGAGCTGTCACACAGACCGCTCTCCAGCGACCAACGATGCCGAGGTCCCCGGGTAACCAGGGTAAACATCGGGTAACTAAGCGCAGGGCCGCGCTTAGTAACCCGATGTTTACCCTGGTTACCAGCGTAAAATCTAAAAAAAACAAACAGCACATACTTACATTCACGTCCCCCTGCGTCCACTTCCTGACTGACTGAGCGCCGTACAGTGAGAGCAGAGCGGTGACGTCACCGCTGTGCTGCTTTCACTTTCACTTTGCGGCGCTGAGTCAGAGGAGGAAGCAGACTGCAGGGGACGCAATGTGAGTATGTGCTGTTTGTTTTTTTTACATTTTACGCTAGTAACCAGGGTAAACATCGGGTAACTAAGCGCGGCCCTGCGCTTAGTAACCCGATGTTTACCCTGGTTACCAGTGTAAAATATCGCTGGTATCGTTGCTTTTGCTTTCAAACACAACGATACACAGCGATCGGACGACCAAATAAAGTTCTGGACTTTATTCAGCGACCAGCGACATCACAGCAGGATCCTGATCGCTGCTGCGTGTCAAACGAAACGATATCGCTAGCGAGGACGCTGCAACGTCACGGATTGCTAGCGATATCGTTATAATGTCGTTTCGTGTGAAGGTACCTTTAGTCCCAAGTTCCAGTACTGGACAGCAGGAGACGACTTTATTAGTCCCGAGATCCAGTACTAGACAGCAGGAGACATCTTCATTAGTCCTGGGATCCAGTACTGGATGTCAGGAGATGTCTTTATTAGAGATAAACAACACCTTAAGGGGTGATAAAAACCTTTCCAAAAAGCTAAAATTAGGGGCAGATGGAGCGCCCCCACACCGCCGCAGGGCCGAGGGGTACCCGGAGCCGGGCCTCTGGGATCTCAGTCCTGGGGTTGTCACGGTGGCTAGACCCGGTCCGTGGCCCTGTCTGTCAGTGGGGGACGTCCGTTGCAAATAGGTGCTGTTAACGGTGGTGTAGCGGTGCAGTTGTGGGGTGCAGGTCGCGGTAAATAACGAGGACACCAGGTTGCAGTCTCTTTACCTCTTTACTGGAGATCTCTCGGTCCTCAGTCCAGAATCCGGTCCACCAGGCTGCGCAAGTCCGGCCGGTACAATGGCACTTCCAGAGTTCTCCTCACAGGTGGAAATCAGTGCCTTCCTTCTTAGCGCTTTGTGTTGTAGTCCTTCCCTGCTGTGCTTACGGAAAGTAACCCCACGACTGTTGTGTCTGTTTCTTAAGTTCCCTCACAACTCGATTAACTGATCTTCTGCTAATCTTCCGTCCCTTCCTGATGTTACAGTAAGAACGGCACCCGTTTGTCAGGTAGGCCTGGAGTTCTTCCGGGACCCTAGAGACGCCCCTCTCCCGCAATTGCCCCCCAAGACTTCATAGGTGATATGTGGTAGACAGCCCGCCTGAGACTGACTGTCCTGCCGCTGTTTGGAGTATGGCTTGAAGCTGTATTCTAATCCACTCGCTCGGCGTTCCGGCCACCGGTAATGCGCCTCAGCAAGGTGCTGCCTCTTTCAACAAAACCCCTGCTGGTATTCTCCTTCTGCTTGATTTCGTTTCTCACTCAGCACAATCTATCTCGCTTCTAATCCTTTCTTAGGGCACCGCCGCTATTCTGAGCAGGCACGGTCCCGTTACGTTCTTTCAATGCCAAGCCTCTGCCAGGATCCCACCCCTGGCAGAGACCCTACTGTCTCTTCCTCCACAACCCCCTCTCTCACTAGGTGTTGCTTCGTTCGATCCAGTCAGCTTTCTCTGCTAACTTCCTGCCTGACCCCCAGTTTACCCACTATGGTGGGGAGTGGCCTAATGAATAGCACCCTTAGCTCCCCCCGGAGGCCCAGCTGTGAAACATATTGGTGTCTGTGATACCTGATCAGAAGAACTCCTTCAGTGCCATCGAACGCACCATGGCTCCCCTTAGTGGCGGAGCCACAGTACTGCAACGACCAGGACTCTGGGGCGCTGCACTCCCCCCTGGTTAAACACAGTACTCCGGGACTGGGAAGAAAACAACAATACAGGTTAGCAAAAAGACATACAAATTTGTTGAGTGCAAAACAATAAGCATACTTGAACAGGCTTCCCTTTATGGGAGGTGAGGACACTTTAATGTTACAAAACATAATCAAATATCATAGCAACAGGCTACAATTAACTCTCATTACCCAACCGGGTATTCTACTAAGTGCAAATGCTGGAACAATAAATTAACATTGCCTTTAAGAAACATACACTCTTAGTTTATCAAAGGCCTTCCTATAATCACATTACAGGGCAAGGTAACTTCACATTCTCCTACTTTGAACCTGCAGGACCGCCTGTCCCTATGGCACCAGACCTACTGCCTCTCCTTTCTTTTACAGGACCGCCCCGTTCAGCCAGGGCCTACTGCCTTTCTCTACTATACATAGTATAGACATAACATTCCTTTCAATTTGAGAGCATGGAGCACACTCTGCTTGGCTCCTATAAGGACTCACTCACTAACCCCTACGGGTCTACTTTCTGTCCTTAGTAACGAACTAACTTTCTATGGGGACGCAGGGTTTACCTTCTATCCTCACATTCGTTATTACTTCTTTACTTTTAGTTAAACGGAACTCTACATCTACCCCTACGGGCTTTCTGCATCTTTCTCTTCAAAGAACATTATCTAGGTCTCACATTTTAAACAAATTAAACACACATAACTTTTCCATGAAAAACAGTTACATTTCCTTCACAGCATTATCTCGACATTACTGTTCTAAAACAGTATCACTTTCAAGTTCAATTCTAACCTCCCCTTTAAGAGGAGATCAAGTCTTTCTGAGGTAGCTCTTCTTCTCAGCCTACCAGTCCATGCAAAGGCTCCGGAATGGTATCTTCGCAAAATGTCTTTAAACAAAACCAGTAGGAAGCACCTTTAAGAAGGTGCAAACTATTTACAAGAAAGTTCAAATCATGCACAGTCCATGATTTCGCAGTTTGTGTAACTTTGTGCAAAAACTTCAAGAAAACAACAATAGTGACCCCGGGTCAACAAAGGGGTCACCTTTTTAAAGTTTACCCTGGACGGGTTTAGCAGCAACTTAAAGAACAAACAGTAACTATTTACATTTTCAGGTTTCCGAGGTTTACTCTTGTTCAGGTGGCCTTGGCCCCTGGCTCCCGGCTAATGTCGCGCCAGTGTCACTGGTGGGTCTTCCCGGTGCAGTCAGACCGCTTGATGCCTGAACCTGAAGACGGATCCTAGCTGCCAGCTCAGTTGCTGCAATGACATGTGCAGTGGCAATGTTGGTAAGCTCTGCTACATTTGGTTCAATCACAGCTGAAGTAGTAGATGACACTCTCTCAGGTCCACGTCGGCGAACGTTACGGGCACACCCTTCCTGGGCACTCCGATGGCGGGTATCTCCTGACCGTACAGGCTTCAGACCCTGGTTCACGGCTGATGCGGCGGGGGTTTGTCCCATCTCTTTCCAGTCTTTCCATTGGGAAATCAGGCACTGCTTATATTGCTCCCAAGTGAGCACGGCAATGGCGTGACCTCTTCTCCAAACCCCATTCGGCTCAATCCGGGGGGCCTCCCACCGGAGAATCACTCCCTCCGAGCTCACATCTAGGAACTCTCCCATTGCGGTCGGTGGCGGGGATACCAGACCCTTCATTACTTCGAGGGATGATGCCACCATTCCCGCCATCAAGAGGCAGCTACTGTTGTGAAGGGGGTCGGTCGCGGGAGCGGGATCGAGCGGGGAGGCAGGGGTATCTTCCGTACCTACACCTGATGTGGTTCCACCGATGTCGATCTGATCCATTGACGAGAACGCTGGAGTCGGCCGCAGCCCGGACCGCAGCTCCTCCGATGCGGTCCTCGAACGCTGTTCCACTCGCTGTGGTTCCTCCTCCGCTGACTCCGAGGCCAGGATTGGGGAACTCGGCCCCGCTATCTGTTCCAAGGGCTTCGGATCCGCCGGCTGTAGAGGACACGGGTCCACTTCCAGTGAACGAGGGTAAGCCGGGACTGTTCCTTCCTCGCTCAGGCACTTGCTGTTCATCATCGCTGCCTGATAGTCGGTGGCAGTGCATGCACCTGACTCCACCATTTCTCCGAGGTCGGGCTTCTCCATCTCCTGCTTCCCGCCGTTGCAAATCAGGAGGTTGTCTTCTGCTTTGGGGCAGGTCATCTCCTTGCAGCCCGAAGCGCAGAGGGCGGTATCCATTTCTCGCGCCATTCTGGTAGTCTCCTCCCATAGCACGCCCTCCTTCTTCTCCAAAGTAGCAATGGCGGCGGCTTTTGGCGGGAACTTCTATTGGTCAGTGGTAGCACACAGTCTCTCAATAAAGCTACAGTTCATGCACAACAAATCACAGTCTCTAGGCACACATGACCTGATTCTTCAGGCTTAAGTAGATCCTGTTCGTGACGCCAAGATTTGGAGCGCCCCCACACCGCCGCAGGGCCGAGGGGTACCCGGAGCCGGGCCTCTGGGATCTCAGTCCTGGGGTTGTCACGGTGGCTAGACCCGGTCCGTGGCCCTGTCTGTCAGTGGGGGACGTCCGTTGCAAATAGGTGCTGTTAACGGTGGTGTAGCGGTGCAGTTGTGGGGTGCAGGTCGCGGTAAATAATGAGGACACCAGGTTGCAGTCTCTTTACCTCTTTACTGGAGATCTCTCGGTCCTCAGTCCAGAATCCGGTCCACCAGGCTGCGCAAGTCCGGCCGGTCCAATGGCACTTCCAGAGTTCTCCTCACAGGTGGAAATCAGTGCCTTCCTTCTTAGCGCTTTGTGTTGTAGTCCTTCCCTGCTGTGCTTACGGAAAGTACCCCACAACTGTTGTGTCTGTTTCATAAGTTCCCTCACAACTCGATTAACTGATCTTCTGCTAATCTTCCGTCCCTTCCTGATGTTACAGTAAGAACGGCACCCGTTTGTCAGGTAGGCCTGGAGTTCTTCCGGGACCCTAGAGACGCCCCTCTCCCGCAATTGCCCCCCAAGACTTCATAGGTGATATGTGGTAGACAGCCCGCCTGAGACTGACTGTCCTGCCGCTGTTTGGAGTATGGCTTAAAGCTGTATATTATTCCACTCCCTCGGCGTTCCGGCCACCGGTAATGCGCCTCAGCAAGGTGCTGCCTCTTTCAACAAAACCCCTGCTGGTATTCTCCTTCTGCTTGATTTCGTTTCTCAGCACAATCTATCTCGCTTCTAATCCTTTCTTAGGGCACCGCCGCTATTCTGAGCAGGCACGGTCCCGTTACGTTCTTTCAATGCCAAGCCTCTGCCAGGATCCCACCCCTGGCAGAGACCCTACTGCCTCTTCCTCCACAACCCCCTCTCTCACTAGGTGTTGCTTCGTTCGATCCAGTCAGCTTTCTCTGCTAACTTCCTGCCTGACCCCCAGTTTACCCACTATGGTGGGGAGTGGCCTAATGAATAGCACCCTTAGCTCCCCCCGGAGGCCCAGCTGTGAAACATATTGGTGTCTGTGATACCTGATTGGAGGAACTCCTTTCAGTGCCATCGAACGCACCATGGCTCCCCTTAGTGGCGGAGCCACAGTACTGCAACGACCAGGACTCTGGGGCGCTGCACAGACACTATGAAAAGTTGCATCAATTGACCCCCAGTAGAAATTTGCAGCAGTCAGTCATGGGCCATGAATGAGGTATTAGGGTCTGGCCCGGCATTTACTCAAGTGGTTAAGGGAGCGGTGTAAGCCTTCTTATCTGGAAACCCAGATACCTCATGCAACACCTCCAACTTTTTATTTATTTTATTGCAGCCACACTCAGATGGCACAAACATCAGTTTTATAGAGTGCTATTGATAGAAAAATGTAAGGAAAGCAACACAGGTAGTTGGGTGAAAGTATGTGCAGGCCTGCCTGTCTGGGAGACCTACGTAGGCAACACACCAGACGAAGACCAAACTTGGAGGCTCCATTTTTTAATAAAGTATTGTCACACATCACTAAAGTAGCATCAATTTCCACAGAGTAGAAATAGGCCTCTGACATATCTTCTACTACATGAGACCCACCAGATGGAGACCCAACTTGGAGTCTCCACAATTCAAAAAATTGTTTGTAGCATCAGCAGCAGTAGCAACAGCAGGCACAGAAGACACCACAAAGGTGGCACAAACTGCAATAACGTAAGATCAATACATGACACTAAAAACCACACCATCGCCTGGTCTGCCCAATCTGCCACTGGGGTGCAAAAGTCCTTAGAGATCCATGACTTGTTCATTTTAATGAAAGTAAGGCTATCTACACTTTCAGGAGACAGCCGGCTGCGCTTATCCGTCAGGACACCACCAGTAGCACTGAAGACACATTGTGAGATAATGCTGGATGCCCGGCATGACAAAACTTTCAAGGAGTAACAGGCGAACTCTGGCCACTCTTCCATTTTTGAAGACCAAAATGTAAAAGGGTCCAAACCCTCCCTGATGGTATTGATATTGAGCTCCAGATACTCCTGCACCATCCTCTCCAGTCGTTCACAATGTTATAGACTTGTATCATTGTACTCTGTTCTGCTGGTGCGTGGACTGGCCTAAAAAATGTGTTGCATGACTCACAGAAATTGAGATGACGCCTTGTCATTCCCACAACTGTCAGCCACCTATCACTAAATGAACATTCACTATTTAGTTTCTGAGATAGAGTGCCTGAACAACACTGTTATACCAAACAATTTTTAAGTGGAAATCTGCCCTTCTGATTTGCCACTGAAACAGTTTTATCACAAATGATCTGGAGTAGCTAACGATGCTTCCGGAGACTGACACACCATTTTTGCACATTCTACTTCAATGCCGGAAGATCAATTTCATGCAGAACAGGATCCCACCTAGTTAACTGACAAGTTCACGTTCAGCACCAGCACAAGCGCAGGAGCGACCTCTCTGCACTGTGACACTGAGAAAATGGCGCCACTGCACTGCCTCCGCCTCCACCATATACCAGTCACTGTCCTACCTCTATGTCATGAAGTGGGGTTTTTTGGTTGGCCCAGTTCTTTCTTCAGGGATTTATTTAAATCCCACTTCCAAGTTCCGGTTTGGAGCTTGCAGCTCTCTGGTGCCCCCTTACCATCAGGTTAGTCAGGGAACTGCACCTAAGATAATTATTCACCAGAAAGGCTGCCTGCTTGTGTACTGGCTATTGGGCACGCTGCAGTGAGGGTGATACCTATTCCATGCTGCAACCGGGCAATACTCTTATAAACTCCTTTCCGTCACTGCCAGCTATGCCCAACAAGCTCAGTACACTCTGCTGCCACCAGCTCCTATTCCTATGATTAATAGTGGGTCAGAAGCCAACCCAATCAGTAGCTTTTACTTCAGAGGACGTTGGAGGTACATTTTAGAGCAAGGAAAACTAAGCTAGCAAATATTTATAACTTTTACTCCAAAAAGAAATAGGCAGTGTATACAAAAGGTATAACAAACGATATTACAAGATGAGGCAATTATAGTATGTACAAGGCAATTACAAATAAAAAGGAATTAAAAGAAGAAAAAAACCACTTACAGTCATTTCAGGTCATGGCAAACCATGTGGTGGGGTAGGATTGACATCAAAATGCATCAGAGCAGTTTGCAGAACTGCTGTTAGGTTTTTTTCTGGGCAAAGACTACTCCTCCTAACTCAGCTCCTAAATGTATATGCTCTGCTTGATGACCTCACTCAGTGGGCTGCACCCTGGAATGCCCTCCCTTACTGGAAGTTATGTAAAATCTTCTATTACTCATATCTCTTGTGGAGAAGCTCAAGAAAGGACAACAAATGTATTATATGACTTTTCACAAAATTAGCCTACATAGAATTCTAAACATGGCTTGGCTATGTGACTCGAGTAAGCAGTAATGCGTTTCTCAGATTCTGACAAGCGCTGAGCTTAGAAAAAGCACTGTGTGATGGCCCGGCCGATGCAGAGGCAAAAAATGTATTTGTCCTTTTTCCCAGACCTAATCTGCGTGATTATATACCAGTTTAAGAGAACAAAGGGAATGCCCCCTGACCATGCTTTTTGCACAAGGCTGAGTAGGCCTGCTCACAGCACACTGGTTTCACATTACAGCTATATGCAGGGGGAGGGAGGAGCTGGCAGTGAACAGAAGAGCTACTTTGTGCTCTTTACACAGACCTAATGGGGGAAGGGAAGCATGTAGATTGTAGATTGTGAGCCCTCGCGGGCAGGGTCCTCTCTCCTCCTGTTCCAGTTGTGACTTGTATTGTTCAAGATTATTGTACCTGTTTTTATTATGTATACCCCTCCTCACATGTAAAGCGCCATGGAATAAATGGCGCTATAATAAAAAAAAAATAATAATAATAATAATGTATATGCTGGTAAAGCAATGGAAAGTTCTAGGAGAGTACTTTTGAATATGTGTACATTCACTATATTATTACACTCTTCTCTCTGCAAGTCACTGCACTGCTTCCACCATATACCAGCTATTGCTCTACCTCTACTCTCTGTGCATCACTGCACTGCATCCACCATATACCAGTCACTGCTCTACCTCTACTCTCTGTGTGTCACTGCAAAGCCTCCACCATATACCAATCACTGCACTGCCTCCGCCATATACCAGTCACTGCTCTACCTCTACTCTCTGCAGGTCACTGCACTTCCTCCACCACATACCAGTCACTGCTCTACCTCTACTTTCTACAGGTCACTGCACTTCCTCCACCATATACCAGTCACTGCTCTACCTCTACTCTCTGTGTGTCACTGCAAAGCCTCCACCATATACCAATCACTGCACTGCCTCCGCCATATACCAGTCACTGCTGTACCTCTACTCTCTGCAGGGCACTGCACTTCCTCCACCACATACCAGTCACTGCTCTACCTCTACTTTCTACAGGTCACTGCACTTCCTCCACCATATACCAGTCATTGCTCTACCTCTACTCTCTGTGCGTCACTGCAATGCCTCCACCATATACCAGTCACTGCATTGCCTCCACCATATACCAGTCACTGCTCTACCTCTACTCTCTGCAGGTCACTGCACTGCCTCCGCCATATACCAGTCACAGCACTGCATCCACCATATACCAGTCACTGCATTGCCTCCACCATATACCAGTCACTGCTCTACCTCTACTCTCTGTGTGTCACTGCAAAGCCTCCACCATATACCAATCACTGCATTGCCTCCACTATATACCAGTCACTGCTCTACCTCTACTCTCTGCAGGTCACTGCACTGCCTCCGCCATATACCAGTCACAGTACTGCATCCACCATATACCAGTCACTGCTCTACCTCTACTCTCTGCAAGTCACTGCACTGCCTCCACCATATACCAGTCACTTCATTGCCTCCACCATATACCAATCACTGCTTTGTCTCCAGTCCACCATTATACCAATCACTGCACTGCCTCCACCATATACCAATCACTGCTTTGTCTCCACCATATACCAGTCACTGCATTGCCTAAACCATATACCAGCTATTGCTCTACCTCTACTCTCTGTGCATCACTGCACTGCCTCCACCATATACCAGTCACAGAACTGCATCCACCATATACCAGTCACTGCACTGCCTCCACCATATACCAATCACTGCACTGCCTCCACCATATACCAATCACTGCACTTCCTCCACCATATACCAGTCATTGCTCTACCTCTACTCTCTGTGCGTCACTGCACTGCCTCCACCATATACCAGTCACTGCACTGTCTCCACCTTAAACCAATCACTGCATTGCCTCCACCATATACCAGTCACTGCTATACCTCTACTCTCTGCAGGTCATTGCACTGCCTCCACCATATACCAGTCACTGCATTGCCTCCACCATATACCAGTCACTGCAATGCCTCCACCATATACCAGTCACTGCACTGCCTCCACCATATACCAGTCACTGCACTGCCTCCACCATATACCAGTCACTGCATTGCCTCCACCATATACCAGTCACTGCACTGCCTCCACCATATACCAGTCACTGCACTGCCTCCACCATATACCAGTGCAGCGCCCCAGAGTCCTGGTCGTTGCAGTACTGTGGCTCCGCCACTAAGGGGAGCTATGGTACGTCTGATGGCACTGAAGGAGTTCATCTGATCAGGTATCACAGACACCAATACATTTCACCGCCGGGCCTCCAGGGGGAGCTAAGGGTTCTATTTACTAGGCCACTCTCCACACACTGGTAAAACTGGGGGTCAGGCAGGAAGTTAGACAGAAAGCTGACTGGATGGGAACCAGGCAACACCTTGTGGCAGAGGGTGTTGTGGGGGAAGATTCAGTAGGGTCCCTGTCAGGGGTGGGATCCTGACAGAGGCTTGGCAACTGGACAGAACGTAACGGGACCGCGCCTGCTCAGCATAGCGGCGGTGCCCAAGAAGGGACTGGAAGCGAGATAGATTGTGCTGAGTGAGAAACGAGATCAAAGCAAGAAGGAGAATACCAGTAGGGGTCGTGCTGTAAGACCGAGGCAACATCCTACTGAGGCGCAAACAACCGGTGGCCGGAACGCCGAAGGAAGTATTTCTACATACAGCTTCAGGCAATACTTCGAACCTACGGCAGGACAGTCAGTCTCAAGCGGGCTGTCTCACCTAAATCACCTATGCAGTCTTGGGGGGCAACTTGTGGAGAGGGGCGACTCTAGGGTCCCGGAAGAGCTCCGAGCCTACCCGTCAAACGGGTGCCGTCCTAACCGTAACATCAGGGAGGGACGGAGGATTAGCAGAACATCATCTAATCGAGTTGTGAGGGAACTTAAGAAACAGACACAACAGTTGTGGGGACTTTCCGTCAGCACAGCAGGGAAGGACCACAACACATAGCGCTAGAAGGAAGGCACAGATTTCCACCTGTTAAGAGAACTCCGAAGGTGCCATTGGACCGGCCGGACTTGCGCAGCCTGGTGAACCGTATTCTGGACTGAGGACCCAGAGATCTCCAGTAAAGAGGTAAAGAGACTGCAACCTGGTGTCCTCATTATTTACTGCACCGCACCACTACAGCCTCACCACCACCACCACCATCTACATTTATCATTCACTGTACGTCGCCTCCCCACCAGCAGGGCCACGGACCGGGCCTAGCCGCCGTGACAACCCCGGAGCAGAGACTCAGAGGCCCGGTATCGGGTACTCCTCGGCCCTGCGGCGGTGGGGGCGCCGCACCAGTCACTGCATTGCCTCCACCATATACCAGTCACTGCACTTCCTCCACCATATACCAGTCACTGCACTGCCTCCACCATATACCAGTCACAGCACTGCATCCACCATATACCAATCACTGCACTGCCTCCGCCATATACCAATCACTGCACTGTCTCCACCATATACCAATCACTGCACTGCCTCCGCTATATACCAGTCACTGCACTGCCTCCATCATATACCAATCACTGCACTGCCTCCACCATATACCAATCACTGCACTGCCTCCACCATATACCAATCACTGCACTGCCTCCGCTATATACCAGTCACTGCACTGCCTCCATCATATACCAATCACTGCACTGCCTCCACCATATACCAATCACTGCACTGCCTCCACCATATACCAATCACTGCACTGCCTCCGCCATATACCAGTCACTGCTCTACCTCTACTCTCTGCAGGGCACTGCACTTCCTCCACCACATACCAGTCACTGCTCTACCTCTACTTTCTACAGGTCACTGCACTTCCTCCACCATATACCAGTCATTGCTCTACCTCTACTCTCTGTGCGTCACTGCAATGCCTCCACCATATACCAGTGACTGCACTGCCTCCACCATATACTAGTCACTGCACTGCCTCCACCATATACCAATCACTGCATTGCCTCCACCACATACCAGTCACTGCATTGCCTCCACCATATACCAGTCACTGCACTGCCTCCACCATATACCAGTCACTGCACTGCCTCCACCATATACCAATCACTGCATTGCCTCCACCATATACCAGTCACTGCACTGCCTCCACCATATACCAGTCACTGCACTGCCTCCACCATATACCAGTCACTGCATTGCCTCCACCATATACCAGTCACTGCATTGCCTCCACCATATACCAATCACTGCACTGCCTCCACCATATACCAATCACTGCACTGCCTCCACCATATACCAGTCACTGCATTGCCTCCACCATATACCAATCACTGCACTGCCTCCACCATATACCAATCATTGCACTGCCTCCACCATATACCAGTCACTGCATTGCCTCCACCATATAACAGTCACTGCATTGCCTCCACCATATACCAGTCACTTCACTGCCTCCACCATATACCAGTCACTGCATTGCCTCCACCATATACCAGTCACTGCACTGCCTCCACCATATACCAGTCACTGCACTGCCTCCACCATATACCAGTCACTGCACTGCCTCCAACATATACCAATCACTGCATTGCCTCCACCAAATACCAGTCACTGCACTGCTTCCACCATATACCAGTCACTGCACTGCCTCCACCATATACCAATCACTGCATTGCCTCCACCATATACCAGTCACTGCACTGCCTCCACCATATACCAGTCACTGCATTGCCTCCACCATATACCAGTCACTGCATTGCCTCCACCATATACCAGTCACTGCACTGCTTCCACCATATACCAGTCACTGCACTGCCTCCACTATATACCAGTCACTGCACTGCCTCCACCATATACCAGTCACTGCACTGCCTCCACCATATACCAATCACTGCACTGCCTCCACCATATACCAGTCACTGCATTGCCTCCACCATATACCAGTCACTGCACTGCTTCCACCATATACCAGTCACTGCACTGCCTCCACCATATACCAATCACTGCATTGCCTCCACCATATACCAGTCACTGCACTGCCTCCACCATATACCAGTCACTGCACTGCCTCCACCATATACCAGTCACTGCACTGCCTCCACCATATACCAGTCACTGCACTGCCTCCACCATATACCAGTCACTGCACTGCCTCCACCATATACCAGTCACTGCATGCTTCCACCATATACCAGTCACTGCATTGCCTCCACCATATAACAGTCACTGCATTGCCTCCACCATATACCAGTCACTGCACTGCCTCCACCATATACCAATCACTGCATTGCCTCCACCATATACCAGTCACTGCATTGCCTCCACCATATACCAATCACTGCACTGCCTCCACCATATACCAATCACTGCACTGCCTCCACCATATACCAGTCACTGCATTGCCTCCACCATATAACAGTCACTGCATTGCCTCCACCATATACCAGTCACTGCACTGCCTCCACCATATACCAATCACTGCATTGCCTCCACCATATACCAGTCACTGCATTGCCTCCACCATATACCAATCACTGCACTGCCTCCACCATATACCAATCACTGCACTGCCTCCACCATATACCAGTCACTGCATTGCCTCCACCATATAACAGTCACTGCATTGCCTCCACCATATACCAGTCACTGCACTGCCTCCACCATATACCAATCACTGCATTGCCTCCACCATATACCAGTCACTGCATTGCCTCCACCATATACCAATCACTGCACTGCCTCCACCATATACCAATCACTGCACTGCCTCCACCATATACCAGTCACTGCATTGCCTCCACCATATAACAGTCACTGCATTGCCTCCACCATATACCAGTCACTTCACTGCCTCCACCATATACCAGTCACTGCACTGCCTCCACCATATACCAGTCACTGCACTGCCTCCACCATATACCAGTCACTGCATTGCCTCCACCATATACCAGTCACTGCATTGCCCCCACCATATACCAGTCACTGCATTGCCTCCACCATATACCAATCACTGCACTGCCTCCACCATATACCAATCACTGCATTGCCTCCACCATATACCAGTCACTGCACTGCCTCCACCATATACCATTCACTGCACTGCCTCCACCATATACCAGTCACTGCACTGCCTCCACCATATACCAGTCACTGCACTGCCTCCACCATATACCAGTCACTGCACTGCCTCCACCATATTCCAATCACTGCATTGCCTCCACCATATACCAGTCACTGCACTGCCTCCACCATATACCAGTCACTGCACTGCCTCCACCATATACCAGTCACTGCACTGCCTCCACCATATACCAGTCACTGCACTGCCTCCACCATATACCAGTCACTGCACTGCCTCCACCATATACCAGTCACTGCACTGCCTCCACCATATACCAGTCACTGCACTGCCTCCACCATATACCAGTCACTGCACTGCTTCCACCCTTTGTTGGTCTCAGCCCTGCCCTCTACACTGTGCCAGGCACAACATTGCCTTCACCCTTCACCAGGCAATGTGCTGCTTTCACTCTGTGCCAGCTACTGTCCTGTGTCAGTGTAGGGGGGTTGTGGGAATTACTCTTAATCTCTGTGCCTTCTTCAGTTTACAATCGTGCATGTATATATATGACACCCCGTACTGTTACTGAGATGTATATATCTATCCATAATGGGCTTATTGTTCTTATATTTGCAATGTGTGTAGGGAAAGCGTAGTGTGGGAACTGACCACTGTATGGGCATTTCAATATAGATAGTTAGTATAGGAGGGGTCATGGTAGTAAGAGGAAGGGAGCTTCCTGATTTCAGTCAGAAGGGCCTGGGCGCCCATAAAGCTTAAAAGGGCTTTAGTGCCCCGGAACAATATAAATACCCCATAAAGTTGGTGGCTAAACATTGTGCCCATCCATCCAGCAGCCCATTAGTAGCCTAGACGAAGCCATACAATCATCAACAGGTTCTGGACAAAAGCTTGATTTAAAAGTAGACACTGCAGGAAAGATGAGCAGGTCGCTCGCCATGTGGCAGATGTTTGCGTGGGCTGATGCCCTCAGAACCGAGCGAAATGGCTGAGAGAACTCCACATAAGGCAAGGAATCTGGACAGGGAGGAGCCTGGAATGTGGCATGAGATGGTAGGACCCAGGCTCGAGCCGTGTGAGGAGGAAAGGATTAAAGGGAAAGCTTGATGTACTCTGTGAACCCTGATGTAACTGCTGTAATGGAACTGGATGAGCTGCAAAAATCTGAAAGTAAAGCGTTGTGTTTGAAGTTATACTTGGACTGTGTCTTAGTTATTCTTAAAGATTCTGGAACAGTTCGACTGGAGCTGAATAGTGGACCTGCCGATGCAGAGAGTGGAGCGGCAGGTGAGCTGACAACGGAGCATAATTTTTATATGGACCTCTTCTACACTGGAACTGTGCAAGTCGCTGTTCTAACTCCACCCTGGGTTGCTCATTGCTCTGCCTCTCCTCTGTTTCAGTCACTTTATTGTATCCCCACTGTGCCAGTTGTAACATGGCATGGGACGGTTGCCGTGGGCAAGGTAATCATCTCCTTCACCCAAGCATATGTTACTGAAGATGGGAGTCCTGTATGGTGCTACACCCTTGCAGGGCACATGTTACTGATGACTTTGGTTGGCCAGGACCAGATGTTGGACACTTTATTAAGGGAGATTACTAGTCAAAACTAAACTTTCTACTAAATGATAACTTGGGGGGATTATGTACATGGGATAGAGGCTAAACAATCTTGTGAATATTTCCTTCACAATACACATATTCCTTTCTTATTATTTGTTTGTTCTCCATCTTCGTGCTTTCGTTCTACATCACCGTAGCCCAGCTCAGTACGACAGTCCAGTGAGCGACAGTTCTATTCTCAACCTTCGGCTCCTCTTCTTCTTTTTCCTTAGGAGAACTATGTTGCCAGTATATTTGAAAAAACTGACTGTCACATCCATACATAGACTAAGTGTGAACAGGTGCTGAACCTAGAGTCACCAACTCATATATAGTCAAGTAAAAAAGGCAGCACACTGCAGCGCTAAGACATGCAAACATGAAACATGAAAACTGAACTGCAATACTGCACTAGAAATATGAAAAATGAGAGCGTTTAGCGCATAAAAATGGCCAATTTTATGTGTACCTGATAGCCCCTTTACGGCATCTCTCGTATATCAGGTCCTACGCTTGCCTACCTCGCTGAGAATAAACGTCTCCATGTGAATGGGTACCTATGAAAACCTCTTCTTAGACTCATATTCTCTCTCTCTGTGGAGGGGTACTGGACCTGCTGCGATTAAAACACCTGGGCTAGGAGGCGGAGTGCTCAGTCAGAAGGCTAAATAATATATTATTCTAGTGCAGTATTGCAGTTCAGTTTTCATGTTTCATGTTTGCATGTCTTAGCGCTGCAGTGTGCTGCCTTTTTTACTTGACTATATATGAGTTGGTGACTCTAGGTTCAGCACCTGTTCACACTTAGTCTATGTATGGATGTGACGGTCAGTTTTTTCAAATATATTATTTAGCCTTCTGACTGAGCACTCCGCCTCCTAGCCCAGGTGTTTTAATCGCAGCAGGTCCAGTACCCCTCCACAGAGAGAGAGAATATGAGTCTAGGAGGAGGTTTTCACAGGTACCCATTCACATGGAGACGTTTATTCTCAGCGAGGTAGGCAAGCGTAGGACCTGATATAAGAGAGATGCCGTAAAGGGGCTATCAGGTACACATAAAATTGGCCATTTTTATGCGCTAAACGCTCTCATTTTTCATATTTCTAGTGCAGTATTGCAGTTCAGTTTTCATGTTTCATGTTTGCATGTCTTAGCGCTGCAGTGTGCTGCCTTTTTTACTTGACTATATATGAGTTGGTGACTCTAGGTTCAGCACCTGTTCACACTTAGTCTATGTATGGATGTGACGGTCAGTTTTTTCAAATATATTATTTAGCCTTCTGACTGAGCACTCCGCCTCCTTGTCACAGGTGTTTTAATTGCAGCAGGTCCAGTACCCCTCCACAGAGAGAGAGAATATGAGTCTAGGAAGGTTTTTCACAGGTACCCATTCACATGGAGACGTTTATTCTCAGCGAGGAAGGCAAGCATAGGACCTGATATACGAGAGATGCCGTAAAGGGGCTATCAGGTACACATAAAATTGGCCATTTTTATGCGCTAAACGCTCTCATTTTTCATATTTCTAGTGCAGTATTGCAGTTCAGTTTTCATGTTTCATGTTTGCATGTCTTAGGCTGGTTTCACACTTGCGTTTTTGTCTGCAGCGTTTTTTGCACAAAAAACGCATGCGTTTTTTTCCCCTATATTTAACATTGAAAACGCATGCGTTTTTTTGCACATGCGTTTGGTCGCGTTTTCAAACGCATGCGTTTTTTGTCTGCATGCGTTCATTTTCAAAAATGCTACCTGCAGTATTTTCTTGCGCGTTTTTTTGCCGCGAAAAAACGCATGCGTTTTTTCGCGGCAAAAAAATGCATTGCTGTCTATGTAAACGCATGCGTTTTTAAGCACATGCGTTTGTTTGCGCTAAAAACGCATGCGTTTTTATAGAAAAAAACAGAAAACACACTGAAAAGCCACCCACCACCATCAAGGTGATAAAGGGATCCAAACACTAACCCTAACTCTACCCCTAACCTCACCCCTAACCGTTTAATGAACATTTTCTG
The DNA here is from genome assembly GCF_051348905.1 of Ranitomeya variabilis. Classification (NCBI taxonomy): domain Eukaryota; kingdom Metazoa; phylum Chordata; class Amphibia; order Anura; family Dendrobatidae; genus Ranitomeya; species Ranitomeya variabilis. Next base: position 3,995,347 of record NC_135238.1, read on the forward strand.
ACAGTCATATTGCCACGTATTTAAGTGCCACGTATCACGTATTTCAGTGCCACGTATGCCACGTGCCACGTATTTAAGTGCCACGTGCCACATATTTAAGTGCCACGTGCCACGTATTAAAGTGCCACGTGCCACGTATTTAAGTGCCACGTGCCACGTATTTAAGTGCCACGTGGCACATATTTAAGTGCCACGTGCCACGTATTTAAGTGCCACGTGCCACGTATTTAAGTGCCACGTGCCACGTATTTAAGTGCCACGTGCCACGTATTTAAGTGCCACGTGCCACGTATTTAAGTGCCACGTATTTAAGTACCACGTATTTCAGTTGCACGTATTTCAGTGCCACGTATTTCAGTCACGTTTAGGGTTAGGGTTAGGGGTAGGGGTAGGGTTAGGGTTTTCTTGTTTTTTCTTGTGTTTTCTTGTGTTTTCTTGTGTTTTTCTATAAAAACGCATGCGTCTAAAAAACACATGCGTTTTACCGCGTTTACATGCGTTTTTCACACATGCGTTTTTTAAAAAAAACGCATGCAGATAAAAACGCAAGTGTGAAACCAGCCTTAGCGCTGCAGTGTGCTGCCTTTTTTACTTGACTATGTTGCCAGTATGGCTGGAATTTAACTTCTCTGCCACTGATGCTCTGAAATTCCCGCCCAGGGCACTCTCTTCGTCTAACTTACTCTGTTCCATCTTGACCCATTGATCCATTATTAAGCTCCAGCAATATTGCTAGGTGTTGTCTCCTGGGACCTATATCCAATTAAACACTCTGTCCTTTCTTCGGATCTCCTTTCCCCTTTGCTCCAGTTCATTCTAACCACAGACTTGGTTTCCCCTTACTTCAGAACACCCACGTTATGCGGAACTGCTACCGACTAGACCTTGGGTCTACTTCTTATACACACTGAGTCCTATCTGAAGTTCTCACTGTCTCAGTCCCTTCGTCTCTGTGCTAGTCCCAATCTTTAACTCTAACCTTCCCTACTGTCGTGCAGAGCACAATACCAACATTATTAATGCTTGTCACAGTTGACATTACACAAAACAAAGATGGATCGCCCCCATGGGGCCGTGGGGTACTCGGTACCGGGTCCCTCGGTTCACAGGGGGGATGTCACGGTGGCTGACCTGGTCCGTGGCCCTGGGACATCTATGTAAAAGGGAAAGGTCTTTAAAGGGGAAATGTTTGTGACGCCACCTGTGGTATTCGGTCAGGGTGACCGACGCTGATTTAAGGGGTCCGCTGGGGTGATGTTATGGCAGCTAGATGGTATACCCAGGGCTTCCCACTGTGTAGATGGTGAATGATGAATGGCGCAGGGAAGAACGAGGACACAAAGTTGCAATCTCATTACCTTTATTGAAGACTTCAGCATCCACAGTCCAGAGCACCAGATCACAGGGCAGGGCGAGTCCGCTCAGTTTGGAGGCAAGTCCAGAGTCCCCTTTGTCCAGGTGGAAATCAGTAGCCTTCCCTTGCGCTGCAGTGTTGTAGTTCCTTACTGCCTAAGGCTTCACATAAGGTCCTCACAGATGTAATGTCTTCTCTCTGTCCCCCATATAGGATAGGACAAACCCATATGACTGGTGGCTAGAGGCTGTTTATAGGGACTCTAGCACGCCCCGGCCTCCGAAGGTTGCCACCGTGCCTCCTGGGTATAGGGCGGACAGGTAACTTGCAATTAGCTGTCCTGCCAGTCTCTGGAGCAAGGCATAAAGGTCGTTACTCCCTCGGTGTTCCGGCTACTGGGATTCTGTGTCTCAGAAGGTGGCAGCCTGTGTAGGGCTGGTCCCCTTCTGGTATCCTCTCCTTTGCTACGACTTCCTTCACACTTGCTGCAATACAGTTCTGCCTTCGATGTCTCTTTCTAGGAGCTGCAGCTGTCAGGGCATGCACAGCTCCGTGTCCTTCTCCTTCGTTCTCTGACAGGATCCCACCCCTGTCAGGGACCAACTAACTGAGCTGAGCTCAGCCAGCAACTAACTAACTTTCCCTACAGGTGACCAGTTTTACCTATGTCGGGAGTGACCTAATAAATAGGAGCAAGAGCTCCCCCTGGTGGCCTGGAGTGTGAAATGTGTTGCATGTTTGTGATACCTGGATGCAGTTATCCTTCTTTGCCTCCAAACGTAGCATCACTCTCCCCGAGAGGAAAGCAATACCACTGTGATGACCAGGATCCTGGGGCGCCGCCCCAACCCCCCCACCCACCCGTAAAATCCAGTACTCCCAGACTGGGAAAAGAAAACAACAGTTTCAGGTTAGAAAACAGACATACTAATTTTTGAAATGCCATAGAACAAATTAATATAAACTGATGGCTCCCTTTATGGGAGGTGAGGTCTCTTGAACGTTACATAACAAATCATATTTACATTGTGCGCGTACTTGCTACTGTTAAGTATAGAAGACAATATATTAAGTGCAAGTACCCTCGGAGGGTATCCTAGCTCAAAGTTTTTTTTTCCGTCCAACCCCCATGGGTTACTTTATTCACTCCAGCTTATCAAAAGTACATCCGTTCTCAAAGTCTCCATTTTGTTCTCTCTCGTCACATACTCTTGGCTATATAAACTACAATGTTGTCTGACTTCAAACATTATCACTTTTAGATAACAGTGCAACAAATAAACATCCCCTTTGAGGGTGCGCACAACATTCAAGTCTGTCATGTCGAGGTACAGTAGTGCAATCTATTGTGCAATAATATTATTCACAGTAATATTCAAGTCAATTAATAACAGCAGCAACGATGCGAGAGACCCATTATTAACTCTCAACTCTGGCTTGGGCGGGCTACAAGGCGTGTATCCAGACCCGGAATCCTGCCGCGCCAAACAGGGTTTTTTCTTCAAGTCTCTGTAAAACAAAGTAGTTCTTCTCACAACAAGATTAGAAACAGTCTCTTTAGAAGCAGTCTTTGTAAAGGCTTCCTTTGTAAAACCAGTAGGAAGCACCTTTAAGAAGGTGCAAACTATATACAACAAAGTTTTGATCATGCACAGTTCATGATTCTCAGTTCCTTAAAGTAACTCATGCAAACAGGTGCAAAACATAGGATCCTCCTGGAACTGAGAACCCCTTTAAGAAATAACCCTTGTAGGGTTTAACAAACTTTAGCAAAAGGATGAAGAATTAACTATTTACAGCCAGTTCAAATTGCTAAATTATTGCAACAGTTCCGCAGGTAGTACTGGCAGAGGCAGTCCCTTTGGGTAGGAGCGGCCACCAGGTACCACATACAAAGCGTCTGTACTTTTAATGGGAGTCTGAGTACTCACAGTTCTCCACGCCACAGTAGTCTGAGTGCACTTAGAACACATGGTGACCAGTGCAGGGGTCACCAGTTCTGGTGAAGGTGCTGCTGGATAGCACAGTGCCTCTGGTGGTGATGTTTCTCTATCACAAGGTGGCGATGGTGTAGGCTTAGATCCGCTTTTGGAAACATGCAGAGCGAACCACCCTTTTTCCCCCCAATGGCGAGTGTACGTAACATGGTCACCAGGGTAAAGGTCTCTGTCTGGGTGTCCTTCCATCAAATGTGCCTCAACGTCTCGCTGGTTTAGAAAAGCTTCAGGGTAAAGATCTGGTTCCTTTATGAAACCCCAGCCGGAGTTAAGGCGTAATGTAACAACTGTCCCATATCGCTTGCGGTCCCCAGTCTTCGCTACCCATCTGCCAGGCCCGAGCTTTGGCCAGCAAGTCCTTTTCGCGAGCCGCCTGACGTTGGTGCTCTACCTCACTCTCCTGCTGCTCACGTCAGAGTGCCCGCTGGCGCAGGTATGCCTCTCGACTCCCCTCCTATGGCTGGGCCTCCTCCAGGAACCCAACCAGGTGTGTAGCGGCAGGGGTCCACTTAAAGGTCACCCGCTCCCCTGGTATGTCCCCTTCCTTTCCGATGGATTGCAATGGGGCACCTGGGGTCTCCTGGGACTCCTGGGGCCTTTCCCCTTCCTGACGGGTGCACACCCAACCGGATGGTAGAGGTGGGGCGTCAACTGCTACCAGCAGGGTCAGGTTGTCGACCTCCGGGGCAGGGTCAGTGGTCCTACCCGCTGCCGCGGCGTCTCCGGTGCCGGCCTCCTCCTCTGCAGGCTGGGGCTCCGGCGGCTGGCTGCGTCGTTACTCCTCGTTGCTGGCGGTCGCGCGATACCACAAGCTCCGGAGCTGACGACACAGCTCTTCCACCTCCGCTCCAAGAACCTCCGGGTTCATGCAGTCTGGCAGGGTCCTGCTCTGCTCCCATTGGTCGGGACAGCTGCGGCTTTTCACCCCCTCCTCCGGGCGACCTCAGCTCGCCATGTTGTCAACCAGGTTCTGCTTCCTGTTGTTTCTGCTCCTCCTCTTCTGTAGGGCGGTTCCTTCTTCTCCCTCCACCATCCCAAACCAGGAGGTGGATCTTTCTTGTTGATGGGCATATCTCTCGGACATAGTAGTATCTGTGAGGGGCTGGTTCCACTTTCGCACCATTCTTGCAGGCTACGTACACGATGACACGCCCCACTCCTCCTGCACGCCATATGGTGCTGTAATGGTGGCAGTTTTGGCGGGAATTTTTGGTGGCAAATCACAGTTCATTAGTCACACAGTCTTTTAGCACAAATTACGGTTAGGCACAGTCTTTTAGGTGCACATGACCGGATTCTCAGGCTTTAGTAGATCTTGTTCATGACGCCAAAGATGGATCGCCCCCATGGGGCCGTGGGGTACTCGGTACTGGGTTCTTCGGTTCACAGGGGGGATGTAATGGGGGCTGACCTGGTCTGTGGCCCTGAGACGTCCGTGTAAAAGGGAAAGGTCTTTAAAGGGGAAATGTTCATGATGCCACCTGTGGTATTCGGTCAGGGTGACGGACGCTGATTTAAGGGGTCCGCTGGGGTGATGTTATGGCAGCTAGATGGTATACCTTCCCACAGGTGAAGTGTATTGCCAGGGCTCCCGGTGTGTAGGTGGTGAATGATGAATGGCGCAGGGAAGAACGAGGACACAAGGTTGCAGTCTCTTTACCTTTACTGAAGACTTCAGCATCCACAGTCCAGGGCACCACATCACAGGGCAGGCAGAGTCCGGTTGGTTTGGAGGCAAATCCAGAGTCCCATTTGTCCAGGTGGAAATCAGTAGCCTTCCCTTGCGCTGCAGCGTTGTATTTCCTTACTGCCTAAGGCTTCACATAAGGTCCTCACAGATGTAATGTCTCTCTCTCTGCCCCCATATAGGATAGGACAAACCCATATGACTGGTAGCTTGAGGCTGTTTGTAGGGACTCTAGCATGCCCCGTCCTCTGAGGGGTGCCACCGTGCCTCCTGGGCAAAGCATAAAGGTCGTTACTCCCTCGGTGTTCCGGCTACCGGGATTCTGCGCCTCAGAAAGAGGCAGCCTGTGTAGGGCTGATCCCCTTTTGGTATCCTCTCCTTTGCTACAACTACCTTCACGCTCGCTGCAATACAGTTCTGCCTTTTGTGTCTCTTCCTAGGAACTGCAGCTCTGAGGACATGCACAGCTCCGTGTCCTTCTCCTTCGTTCTCTGAATCCCACCCTGTCAGTGACCAACTAACTGAGCTGAGCTCAGAGTTGTGAATTGGATTTTTTGGCTCCCTCTTGTTGTCACTAGCGACATGACACTTTGAGTTTCTTTCCTCAGCTTGGTACCCACCTGGCTCGTTAATCCAGGGGTGTTGCTATTTAAGCTTCCTGGATTTTCAGTCTGGTGCCTGGCATCGTTGTAATCAGTTCCTTTCTGTTTGCTCCTGTCTGCTGGTCCTGGTTCTTGCAAAATAAGCTAAGTCCTGCTTCCTTATTTTTTGGTTATTTGCATTGCTCTTATTTTTGTCCAGCTTGTACTAAATGTGATTCCTGATTTTGCTGGAAGCTCTAGGGGGCTGATATTCTCCCCCCCGGGCCGTTAGACGGTTCGGGGGTTCTTGAATATTCAGCGTGGAAATTTTGATAGGGTTTTTGCTGACCGTATAAGTCATCTTCCTATATTCTGCTATTAGTCAGTGGGCCTCTCTTTGCTAAAAACCTAGTTCATTCTTACGTTTGTCTTTTCTTCTTACCTCACCGTTATTATTTGTTGGGGGCTTGTATCCAACTTTTGGGGTCTTTTCTCTGGAGGCAAGAAAGGTCTATCTTTTCCCTTCTAGGGTTAGTCAGTTCTCCGGCAGGCGCGAGACGTCTAGAACCAACGTAGGCACGTTCCCCGGCTGCTGCTATTTGTGGTGCTAGGATCAGGTATACGGTCAGCCTAGTTACCACTGCCCTATGAGCTGGTTTTTGTGTTTGCAGACTTGGTAATAACTTCTGAGACCCTCTGCCATTGGGGTCATAACACTCAGCCAGCAACTGACTCACTTTCCCTACAGGCGACCAGTTTTACCTTTGTGGGGAGTGACCTAATAAATAGGAGCACAAGCTCCCCCTGGTGGCCTGGAGTGTGAAATGTGTTGCATGTTTGTGATACCTGGATGCAGTTATCCTTCTTTGCCTCCAAACATAGCATCACTCTCCCCGAGAGGAAAGCAATACCACTGCGGTGACCAGGACCCTGGGGCGCCGCAACAACATACTTGTTCTTCAAGTGGGAACATGCATATTATGTCCATCTCTTTACATAGTCACAGAACTGCATTTACCTCGGAACAATCACTGCCCTGCCTTCACCCTGTATAATGTCTCCATCCTGTGCCCGTCACTGCACTGCCTTCACCCTGTATAATGTCTCCATCTTGTGCTCGTCACTGCACTGCCTTCACCCTGTATAATGTCTCCAGCTTGTGCCCGTCACTGCACTGCCTTCACCCTGTATAATGTCTCCATCTTGTGCCCGTCACTGAACTGCCTTCACCCTGTATAATGTCTCCATCCTGTGCCCGTCACTGCACTGCCTTCACCATGTATAATGTCTCTATCCTGTGCCCGTCACTGCACTGCCTTCACCCTGTATAATGTCTCCATCCTGTGCCCGTCACTGCACTGCCTTCACCCTGTATAATGTCTCCAGCTTGTGCTCGTCACTGCACTACCTTCACCCTGTATAATGTCTCCATCCTGTGCCCATCACTGCACTGCATCCACCCTGTACAATGTCTCCATCCTGTGCCCGTCACTGCACTACCTTCACCCTGTATAATGTCTCCATCCTGTGCCAGTCACTGCACTGCCTTCACCCTGTATGTCTCCATCCTGTGCCCGTCACTGCACTGCATTCACCCTGTATAATTTCTCCACCCTGTGCCCGTCACTGCACTGCCTTCACCCTGTATAATGTCTCTATCCTGTGCCCATCACTGCACTGCCTTCACCCTGTATAATGTCTACATCCTGTGCCCATCACTGTACTACCTCCACCCTGTATAATGTCTCCATCCTGTGTCGTCACTGCACTGCCTTCACCCTGTATAATGTCTCCATCCTGTGTCGTCACTGCACTGCCTTCACCCTGTATAATGTCTCCATCCTGTGTCGTCACTGCACTGCCTTCACCCTGTATAATGTCTCCATCCTGTGTCGTCACAGCACTGCCTTCACCCTGTATAATGTCTCCATCCTGTGTCGTCACTGCACTGCCTTCACCCTGTATAATGTCTCCATCCTGTGTGTTATGGACCTGGTGGTTAGGAGCACCCGGAAAGACCTGATGGTTAAACTGTAAACCAGGACAAGCTCTGGGAAGTGGGAGCTCTGCTGACCGCAAACCCTAATCCTATCACACACACTAGAAATAGCCGTGGAGTGTACCTAACTCTGCCTAGACGCCTCTTCACAGCCTAAGAGCTAACTACCCCTAAAGATAGGAAATAAAGGTCAGCACAAAAAACTACAAAATACCACGCAGAGTATGCAAAAAGACCCCCGCACCGACTCACGGTGCGGAGGTGCCACTCTGCATCCCAGAGCTTCCAGCTAGCGAGGCAATATCATGATAGCAAGCTGGACAAGAAAAACAATGAACAACAAAATAACTAGCAGGGACTTAGCTTCTGCTGGAGTAGACAGGTCATCAGAAAGATCCAGGAGAGATCTGAACCAGTACTAAGACATTTACAGCTGGCATGGAGTAATGATCTGAGTGGAGTTAAATAGAGAAACCAGCCTAGCACTAAACGAGAGCAGCTGAGGAAGGAATCTCAGAACCAGCAGCTCCACTCACAGCCACCAGAGGGAGTCCACAGACAGAACTCGCCGAAGTACCATTCATGACCACAAGAGGGAGTTCGAGAACGGAATTCACAACACCTGAGCCTGTCTCTGCACTGCCTTCACCCTGTATAATGTCTCCATCCTGTGTCGTCACTGCACTGCCTTCACCCTGTGTGTGCTGGTTGTGGGCTGTCCTGAGCTCTTCAGGATTTTATGTAAATTCCAACTTATGTAATAACTTCTTTCCAGATCATCGCAGAAGTTTGAGATTGCTGGCATATTTTCCATCAAGATTTTACCTTTTCCTAGAGATCAGATATGACCTGACTGTTGTCAGCAATTTGCCCATCATCGATTTGTGGCTTATAGGCAGGGGTTACAGTTAGGGAAATACATGCATTTTCCTCCCTGGTTCAAACAGACGCTGAAAATCTATATCCCATCGCTATCGGACTTAAGGCCCCGTCTCACATAGCGATTTACCAACGATCACGAGCAGCGATACGACCTGGCCGTGATCGTTGGTAAGTCGTTGTGTGGTCGCTGGGGAGCTGTCACACAGACCGCTCTCTCCAGCGACCAACGATCAGGGGAACGACTTCGGCATCGTTGAAACTGTCTTCAACGATGCCGAAGTCCCCCTGCAGCACCCGGGTAACCAGGGTAAACATCGGGTTACTAAGCGCAGGGCCGCGCTTAGTAACCCGATGTTTACCCTGGTTACCAAAAAAAACAAACAGTACATACTCACCTTTCGGTGTCCGTCAGGTCCCTTGCCGTCTGCTTCCCGCTCTGACTGAGATCCGGCCGTACAGTGAGAGCAGAGCGCAGCGGTGACGTCACCGCTGTGCTGTACTTTCACTGTACGGCGGCACTGTCAGAGCAGGAAGCAGACGGCAAGGGACCTGACGGACATCAGAATGTGAGTATGTAGTGTTTGTTTTTTTTTACATTTACGCTGGTAACCAGGGTAAACATCGGGTTACTAAGCGCGGCCCTGCGCTTAGTAACCCGATGTTTACCCTGGTTACCAGTGAAGACATCGCTGGATCGGTGTCACACACACCGATTCAGCGATGTCAGCGGGACCTCAACGACCAAAAAAAGGTCCAGGCCATTCCGACACGACCAGCGATCTCGCAGCAGGGGCCTGATCGCTGGTACGTGTCACACATAGCGAGATCGCTACTGAGGTCGCTGTTGCGTCACAAAACTTGTGACTCAGCAGCGATCTCGCTAGCGACCTTGCTATGTGAGACGGGGGCTTTATAGAAACTCCAATATTCTGTATTTTCTTTCGGAAACTTTTGTCTATTCCAGGTGCAATAATCCACTTGCAGGGACAAAGAGCTTCCACTGCTCTGTTTATGTGTAAACACAGGTACCATATTCTTATCTGAAAGGACATTTTCTCTAATTACCTGTCCATTCTACATCTCAGTCACCTGGGCTTCAAAATGAGTTTCTGCATTTTAATTACGATGGTTCTCATCCAATTTCCTACTTGTATCAGTGTATTCCACCTTCCTACATCTAAGAGACTTAGGGTACCGTCACACAGTGAAATTTCCATCGCTACGACGGTACGATTCGTGACGTTCTAGCGATATCGTTACGATATCGCAGTGTCTGACACGCTACTGCGATCAGACATCACGCTGAGAATCGTACGTCGTAGCAGATCGTTTGGAACTTTCTTTCGTCGCTTGATCACCCGCTGACATCGCTGGATCGTTGTGTGTGACAGCGATCCAGCGATGTGTTCGCTTGTAACCAGGGTAAACATCGGGTAACTAAGCGCAGGGCTGCCGGTCAACAATGTTATCAGAAGCCTCTCTGTGCTTGTTCCTGCTCCTAGACAACTACTAGATAAGTTGGACTCTTGTCCATGTTTGTTTTTGCATTTTGTTCCAGTTCACAGCTGTAGTTTCGTTACTGTGTCTGGAAAGCTCTTGTGAACGGGAATTGCCACTCTGGTGTTATGAGTTAATGCCAGAGTTTTAAAGTAATTTCTGGATGGAGTTTTTGATAGGGTTTTCAGCTGACCATGAAAGTGTCCTTTCTGTCTTCTGCTATGTAGTAAGTGGACCTCAAATTTGCTAAACCTATTTTCATACTACGTTTGTTATTTCATCTCAACTCACCGCCAATACATGTGGGGGGCCTCTGTCTCCTTTCGGGGTATTTCTCTAGAGGTGAGCTAGGACTAATATTTTCCTCTGCTAGCTTTATTTAGTCCTCCGGCTGGGCTGGGCATCTAGAATCAACGTAGGCATGCTACCCGGCCACTGCTAGTTGTGCGTTAGATTTAGTTCATGGTCAGCTCAGTTCCCATCTTCCAAGAGCTAGTTCCTATATATGCTTATGCTATGTTCTCTTGCCATTGAGATCATGACACAAGCGTAAACGTTAAAAAAACAAACACTACATACTTACATTCCGGTGCCAGTCCTCCGGCGTCTCAGCTTCTCTGCACTGTGTGAGCGCCTGCCGGCCGGAAAGCAAGCACAGCGGTGACGCGGTGACGTCACCGCTCTGCTTTCCGGCTATGGCGCTTACACAGTGGAGAGAAGCAGAACGCCGGGGACAGACACTGGAATGTAAGTATGTACTGTTTGTTTTTTTTACGTTAACGCTGGTAACCAGGGTAAACATCGGGTTACTAAGCGCGGCCCTGCGCTTAGTAACCCGATGTTTACCCTGGTTACCCAGGGACTTCGGCATTGCTCCAGCGCCGTGATTGCAAAGTGTGACCGCAGTCTACGACGCTGGAGCGATATTCATACGACGCTGCGACGTCACGAATCGTGCCGTCGCAGCGATGGAAATTTCACTGTGTGACGGTACCTAGTCTGCTAAATTGCAAACTCTTGTCCTGCAAAAGAGGCAGGGGGCGTGTGAATGTGGCTTGGGTTCGGTCTGTTTTTTGCCCCTGCAATTCCATGTGGTGTAGAGATTTCCTATGACAGGGCAGGAACTGTGGGGCAACAAAACACAGGGTAAGTGCAGCTCGGGGAGTTTTCCCATAAGATTCATTCCCACAATCAGGATTTGCTGCTTCTTGATGACTTTCTGCATCTGTTATTAGGTTCATTGCATTTTTATCTTGTTTCTGTGTTTTTTGTCTCTTTTTGGTCGTCATGATAATGCTGAATTGTTTTTTTTGTTTCCTGGTATTTTGCTGTGACAAAACCTTTTTGATACAGTCATGTGTGAATTACAGATGTGTTTTACCTGTGGATCTTCCACATCTAATGTAATTCTAGGGGGAAAATCCACACACAAAACTCAGCGTATCCGCAGAAAAAATTGACATGTGGTGGATTTTAACCATGCTGCAGATCAGTATATGGAGCATAAGATAAAAGGCCGCGAGCTTTCTGTATGTCCTGTTCTCTTTGCTGGAGCCGTAAGATGAAGCATCAAGAACTCATCAAAAACTGACGTGAGAACTTAGCCCTAGGGCTCACATGTTGCAATTAGTGGAAATTATCCACAGCACATCTGCAGCAAAATCTTTGCACAGTCCGAGCTTTTTACACCTATATTTTGCAGTAGATTTTGTTGAATATTTGCCACCGAATTAACCCTAGTAAAATGCATGAAATCGACACGTAATTCTGCAGAATTCTGTCACTATTTTATTTTATTGAAAAATGAACAGTATTTTGGGGGGAACTTTCAGCAGCCAGTGTTACCTAAAATACAACGACAAATGGAAATTTGCTACAACTAGTCCCTCTCAGCATAAGCCTGCAGCTGTTATATACTCCAACATTGTTTCCATGTAGAACAATGTGGTTGGGATTATATATAGGTTGGCTTTGGTTAGGCCACTGACGGCCTTCTTACAACCTATGGGAAGAGTCATGCGGCCGTAAAATTCGGACGAGGATTGCAGCTCAATGCTTGGACTGGCCACCAGCTCTCCCACCCTGAGCAGGACAGCTATATAGAAATACATGCTGCCACGTCGGGAGAGTCAATGGCCATGGTGAGCATTGCGATCCTCGTCAGAGCTACCCAGTCGTCTGACTCTTCCCTAATAGCTAGAGTTCATCTTCCTTTTAGCTCTTGCTTCCTTCCGGTGGGGGGTGTACTTTATTTCTGCATTCCGATTAGCTGTGACTGCATTTTCTACTTATTCTTGCTGTGCCCACTTCATCTTTGTTTTGCCTTTATGCTGAGGCTACACAGCCACATTGGCCACGACTCAGGTTATGTAGCCAAAGGTTTCTGTGCTGCTGCTACATTGCAGTGCTATAGAAGTGAATAGGGTCATATTGCGGCTCTAGGGTAACACAACCGCGGCAAAAGTCTAAAACAATCCAACATGGTACCCTGAAAAATACAATGTGACCCCGTTCACTTTTATTGTGCTGCAACATAGCAGTGAGATCTAGCCAATATTGGCCTCATGACCCGTGGCGCAGCCAAAGTCACCGTGGAGCCCCAGCCTTACCCTTTCTTTACCTTTCTTCTAACTTTGGGCTGTCACTGCTCTGACTTTGTCTCTCTGCTGCCTTTTTTACCTCTAATCAGTGGCCGCCCGGCTTTCTTCTCTCTTCCTCAGCTCCATTGAGCTCCTGGGTTTTACCGATCAGCCGCCAACTTGCTGAACTAAGTTTTGTACAATTCACTTTGCCTTGAACAGATTCTCGTCTTCAGTTTGCAGGCTTTTCTGCTTCTTCATTTCTTTATTTCTCACTCTGATCTCAGGTTTATGGCTTTCCCGGCCCAATCTCCTTCTTCCCATCGCTTCCCGAGCAATCACTCACCGTAAGAAAACATTTATAATTCTGATGGTTTAAAAAACAAACTTTCTGTCCACAGACACTAATAAGTTTCTACTGTCTTGTACATAGAGGAAAACATGAGAATGTCCATTGGTGGAAAGATTTTTATTCTTACAATGTATCTAGTATGATGATCTAGTACAATGTAGAAGTAAAACACTGAACCAGCAGCAGATGGGGAGACATGTCAGCTCGGAACCCAGAATACTGGTAACTGGAACGAGGGTCCATTGTCTGCTTTTGATTCTTCTTTTAGGAATCTTTTTTTATTTTAAGAATTTTTTCAAATAAACTTGGTTTCTTCTTCTGGTTTTCTCTCGATGCCTTGATTTCGTCCCCTTGTCTAGCTTGTTCATATTCCCTCTCCCATTGGAGCTCTTGCTTGAGACTGTTGTATTCCTCCTCCTGCTGCTTCCTCTCTTTTTCCTATCCCCGTTTCTTCTTTTCCTCTTCTTGTTGCATGAGCTTTTTCTCTTTCTGAACATGTTCTAAGGCCTTCATCTTTTCCACTTTTCTCTGCTGTTCCTTTATATTGTGGGAACTAGTACAGGTCTCCACCTTCTGCTCTTGTCTGGATCATGAATTTTTTTAATTTTTAAAACAATCCAAGGAATTTTTTTTTCTTTTTCTTTTCTTGTCTTTCTCTCTGGGCCCTCATTTCCTCCTCTTGTCTAGCTCGATCACGTTCCCTCTCCCGTTGGAGCTCTTGCTGGTGTCTCTTGAAGTCCTCCTCCTGCTCTCTCTGTTCTTTCTGGCTCTGTTTCTTCATCTCCTCTTCTTGTTGCGTATGTCTCTTCTCCTGTAGAGCTTGGTCTAAGGCCTTTTTCTTTTCGACTTTTCTCTGCTGTTCCTTTATATCACACTCATGGATGTAGTTAAGCACAAATTTCCTCCTCATCTTCATCTCCTCCGAAGGATCTCGAGGTTGTTCCACCTGAAACTGAACGTCTCTAATGACTTCACAGAAGAATTTCAGGACTTCTTCATGTTTCCCTCTGGTTTTCATGTGATCTTCTCTAGTGTAATTCTCAAATGAAAAGATTCTGTCAATTCCGATGTCCCTGAATATTCCTTCAGTTTTAGTTAGAGACCCCGCTGTCTTATGAGTGAGAACGACTATTGGGACGACTCCTGGAAGACAAGAGACACAAGGTAAGAAGAGATCCAAAGATTCCATCATTTGTCACACAAGATACACTGATCGCTCAGACTCCAAAGAACCTGGTGTGAGATCAGCTAATTCTAATGTTCCACAACCTGTCCCCAAAATCCCCTAAAACAATTTTGGTTCAGGTACCAGAACAGTACCCGAAATCGAACTTGAACCCGAACCCCATTGATCTGAATGGGGAGCACAAACATCCATTGTCTGTCATCAACATGATAATACGGCAAACACGGGCTCTGATCAGCGATAAGATCGTTACCACTGGTCAGAGAGCTGCAGTTCCCACGGTGTCTGATGGCAGCATGTGAGCCAGCAGTATACTACTGTCATCCGCATACGCCTGCTGTCGTAGATAGCAGCATGAACAGGTGCCACTGATGGGAGTATTCATCAGCTGGCGCCTGTGCTATGAATAAAGTGGTAATAGATAACCTCAAGCACTCAAATATTGCAATCCGTAATAAATTAAATAAAGTATATAAACTTTATTTTGGGAATCCACATAATGAAAAACAGAAAAAAGTAGTACCAACGTTTCAGCATTATGGCCTTTCAAGGGTTTTCTGTAGGTAGGAGATTCGGCGTGTGCGGCGTGTACCCTTCAGGTGTGGTGAGATGTGACACACTTCACCACGCCTGAAGGGTACACGCCGCACACACCGAATCTCCTACCTACAGAAAACCTTTGAAAAAGGCCATAAAGGCACAAACGTTGGGATTACTTTTTTCTGTTTTTCATTGTCGGCTGTGAATTCCCAAAATAAAATGCATATACTTTATTTCATCTATTACGGATTGCAATATTTGAGTGCTTGACGTTACTGATTACCACTGGACTTATATTTTTTCTTTGAAGAACCGACCATTATTTTAGGAGTGCAATATAAAACTCTGACCAAAATATTGTGTGCTATAAATAAATGTTTAAAAAAATGATGTGGGCTCCCCTCTGTTTTTGATAACCAGTGCAGGCATAACCAACAGCTGCGGGCTGCAGCCCCCAGCTGTGAGTTTTATCATGGCTGGTTATAAAAAAAAAATGGGGTCCCATGTCATTTTTAAAAATTATTTAAATAAAAATTAAACAAACAGCGTGGGGTCCACCCCATTTTTGACAACCAGCCAAGCTAAATGAGACAGCCAGGGGCTGGTAATCTCAGATTGTGAAGGGGCCATGGATATTGGTTCTCTCAGCTTAAAAATAGCAGCCTGCAGCTGCCCCAGAAAAGGTACATCTATTAGATGCACCAATTCTGGGTCTTTGTCTGACTCTTACCACTTGCCCTGGTGCGGTGGTGTCATGAATATGCATGTCTACACAGCTCTGCTACAGCTCTTTGGCTTTGTACTAGCAGGCTCCAGCCCTGATCCCCCTTGCAGCTTCCCCCCTTCGCAGCAGCATATGTGTGTAAGTCCACTTCTCCCTCTCCCCTGCTGTAATGTGAAACCAGTGTGCTAGCAGTCTCGCTAGTTAGTTTTATGGCTCTGAACTGGTTGAAAGCAGCTTACAGCCTCATGGCCATCTCTTTGTGTACAACATTGTTCATTTTAAGACCAAATATAATGGCATCGATTAAGTGAGATAGGGGGAATCTTAAATTTTTGGAATGTGCATCAGTAGAGCTACGCACCAGTGCATTTTCTAATTTCCCGTACCAGCAGAATCCAAGAAATGGATTACTACTTAACCGGGTCATACAGATACTTCATGTTTGGACTCAAGTTAACGCCCAGCTCATGCTCGGAAGAATAGTAGTTCAGTCATCGCTATATGAAGTTCCATCCCTGAGCGACGAGGGTTATGAGTTTTCAGTGAGTTTGAGTCCCTCTGAGAAAAGAGGAGTGCATTTCATAACTCAGACCACTCAGTGATGTCACGAGCAGAGGGTATAAAATATGGAACCTCATTTTAGGAGGGGTCTTTTGCCCAGGAAGTCAGCTAACAGAAGTTCTGCAATCTGCTCTGATGCATTGGGATGTGTCGCCCTTCCCTCGGAACATGGCCTGCCATTATCTGAGAGAACTGAAAGTGCTTTTCATCTTTAATCCCTTTTATTTTGTAATCGTTCTGTACATACTATAATTGTCTCATCGTATAATATCTTTTTTATACTTTTTGTAAACACTGCCTAATCTTTTTGGAGTAAAGCTATAAAATTTACTAGTAATGTTCTCCTTGCTCTAAAATGTACCGCCAATGTCCTCTGAAGTAAATTACGCTACTGATTAGGTTGACTCCTGACCCACTATTAATCATAGTAATAGGAGCTGGTGGCAGCGAAGTGTCCTGAGCTTTTGGGGAAACTGGCAGCGACAGACGGTGTTGATAATTATATTTCCCACCTGAGCAGGAGTAGTTATATTGCCCTGACTGCAGTGTGCCCAATAGCCAGTACATGAAGAAAGCAACCGCACTCAAAATATGAATTTGCGTCATAAACGTGACATTTTTAATAGGGAACACCACAGTGATTTAGTCAAGTGCCCTCAACACTTGACTAAATCACTGTGGTGTTCCCTATTAAAAATTTCACGTTTATGATGCAAATTCATATTTTGAGTGCGGTTGTTTTCTTCAGTTTTGAGTTATCTGGATTCCATCAAGGTTCAGCCTGCACCAGCCCTATATCTCCAGAGTGCACGCCTTTCTCCTTAGAATCAATAGCCAGTACATAGCAGGCAGCCTTTCTGGTGACTAATTATCCTAGGTGCAGCTCCCTGATTGACCTTAGGGGTAATGGGGCACCAGAGAGCTGCCAGTTCCAAATCGGAACTGGGAAGTGGGATATAAATAAATCCCTAAACAAGGAACTGGGCAACCAAACACCCTTGGTTCATGACATATTGGTGGCAGAGCGGTGGGATAATAGAGCCTTAGTGATCTGGTTTGAGCAATCATTCCTCTCACTAAAAACTTGCATGGTTCTTGCGAGGACCCTGCACAGAAAGTTTTGGAGAACGAACTCAGTGTTTACTAGTCCTGAGACAATAGTGTGTAAAGCGATTACCCCTACCTGTTTCTTTGTTTTTCTATCCTATCTTTTATTTGGCGATGATGGCTACGCTTGGAGAAGGCTGGTATAAGCAGCATAACAAGGACACTCTTATTGCCCTTTGCGGGTTGAGACAGATTGCCGCCACGGACAAAAACAAAAGCTAACTGGTTGCAGCTCTGGTGCAACTGGAAAGCGCTCAGAGCCCCTCGGACGCAGAAGCCAGTCCAAGCGCAAATGGTGCTGCTGTTGAGGTCCAACTGCTGAATGCTGGCCCTACTTGCAACCAGGGCGGATTGGACCTCCACCTGCAGATGGCCTTGGAACAACTCCCTGCCAAAGACCGTGATGGACGTCTGAGGCTGATCCAGCAATATTAAGAGAAAACGATATGGTGCATGGACTCAGGACCCACTTTGACCAGTGGATCCAAGGACTGTCAGCGACCACCTTTGAGCAGCTGAGGGACCCGATGATCAAATATCAGTTCCTACATCTTTGCCCAGCTGAGGTACGATAGTTTGTGATTGACCGAGAACCAAAAGACACGGACAAAGCAGCGCAGATCACTGACACTTATGAGGCCAACCGGAGACCGGATGTGCAGATGCCAGTCACCGCCAGCTGGAGAGGGGGTAAGCCTTCAGCCAACCCCAGTGCCCCTGCCAGCCAACTCACCGGAGGCCCTGTCCCCTTTGCCATCAACACAGGCCTACATCAGACCCTCGCAAGTGTTTTTTCTACAATAAGACAGATCATATCAAAACAGAAGAACCCCTCGGTTCATGACAGGTGGCAAGTAGGGTAATAGGTTTGGAGTTGATGTCAGTTGTTTTAAAGCCGCTGACATCAAGCCCAGGAGATAGTAATGGAGAGGCATCTATAATACCCCCACCACTAACCCCATAGTTATACTGGAAAATAGGCACCGCCAGAATAAAAACATATAATTGAAATAAAGACAATGACAGCTTTATTTGAAATAAAAATAAAAAATCACAGTTGCACTCACCTTTATGCCCAACAACCATATTCCTCACCTGTCTGATGAGAAGATAATCCAGATGTCCCGTGATGAGTCTAGCTCTGCTACATCTAGATGGCATGCTGAACATTGGCATGATGCCAGCATCATATTCAGCATCAGTGTCTCGCGGTGACTTGAATAAGGTGAGCGGAGTTCATAGCAGATTAACTTCATCCACTTCAGTGACGTCACCGCTAGCAGAGCTAGACTCGTCACGGAACAACTGGATAATTTCATTGGCCAGGTGAGGAATATGGTTGTTTATTATTTTGTTTTTTACAGGTGAGAAGGTCTTCAATGAAATATGTGTAAGGTGAGTTAAAGCTTTTGCTTTTTTATTTTTATTTCAAGTAAAGGTGTCAGTGTCTTTATTTCAATTAAAGGACTTTATTCTGGCTGTGTATTTTTTCTTTAACAATCTAACTATGGGTTAGTAATGGGGGCATCTTATAGATGCCTCTCCCTTACTAACCTGTGGGATTTATGTTGTCGGCCATAAAACAGCTTACATCAACCCCATAAACATTACTCAACTTGCCACCACCACAGAGCAAGTGGGAAAAGCCGGGCAAAGCAGCAGAATTAGTGCATCTAATAGATGTGCCTTTTCTGGGGCAGCTGATGGCTGCTATTTTTAGGCTGTGGGGCCAATATCTAGCTGCAGGTGACCACAATATCGAATGTGAGAAAAATCAATGTTTTGCTGAGATATTGGTGGGAGGGAGATACGCAGACCCCCCATGGATGAAAAAAATGCAGACCCTTAATATAGAAAGCATCTTACCTGTCAGCTTCTGTGCGGTCTGGAATAAGAGTTTCAGATCTTCTTTTTCTGTATTTGTGATTTCTTTTCTTACACTGAAAATAATTACATCAATAAGAAATCATCCTGAGAACGATGAGTAAATGGGAGAATAAGACACAAATCAATAGCCGATAACTCCACACACTCCGCAGCCCTGAAGATACAACACCAAGAAGGAAGAGTGGAGAATTATGGAAATTACAGGATGGAGACGTCGCTAATCTGCAAATGAGGAAAAATGACACAACATGAGCACATCTGGATTATGATGTACAATAAAAAAATATATTGTGGTACCGTGCTAGCCAGAGAAATTTATGTAAATACTTTTATGACCAAAAATGACAAAAAATATTCAATGAGTGATCCCTTAATTGACTAACCAGAAAAAGCTATATTTGCAGCTTTCAGAGCACAGCGGCGCCTTCTTCAGGCAGGATTGTAATTTCTTTGTTGAGGAGAGTATCACCTATAATACTGCCCCTATGTACAGAACTTCTGCTCTATATCACACTGATGTGGATTCTTGGTTGTAGCACTGAGCCAACATGTTGGTGTCTGGTCTCTTACTCACCTGTGCACAAATACTGGGAAGATGAAATCGGAGGTTTTGACTTCTTTCTCGGCTTTGACCATCCTTTCTGAAAGTCCGAATCCCTCTCCCCATTGTACTTCTGTACCCAGTGGCAGCAGATTCCCTGGAGAGGTAACAGAAATCAGTGTTAGACACAAGTGTCACCTCCAGTCGTCTTCTCGGAGATCAGTATTGGGAGGTGGTAAGTGGGCGGCACTGACGTAACCAGACTCTTATGGGCCTCACAGCAGTAACCCGACATGTTATTATTATTATTTATTTCTATAGCACCATTGATTCCATGGTGCTGTGCATGAGAAGGGGTTTCATCAAAATACAAATATCACTTACAGTAAGCAAACTAACAATAACGGACTGATACAGAGGGGCGAGGACCCTCCCCTTGCAGGCTTACATTCTACAGGATTATGGAGAAGGAGACAGTAGGTCGGGGGTTGCAGGAGCTCCGGTGTTGGTGAGGCGGTAGCTCCGGTAGTGGTGAGGAGGCAGCAGGGTTAGTGCAGGCTGTAGGCTTTCCTGAAGAGATGAGTTTTCAGGTTCCGTCTGAAGGATCCAAATGTGGTTGATAGTCGGACGTGTTGGGGCAAAAAATTCCAGAGGATGGTGGATATTCGGGAGAGATCTTGGAGGCGAATAGGTGAGGAGCGAATAAGTGTGGAGGAGAGAAGGAGGTCTTAGGAGGACCGGAGATTACGTGAGAGAAGATATTGATCTTCCCTCACGTAATTATTGAAGATATTGAAGAAAAAGATATTGAACGTGAGCTGTCATTGAGAAACTTGTAAACAGAATGATTGTATGAAAAGGCATTTTACTATTCATCTACACTTATACTTCCCTACTCTACTCAGAAATAAAAAGCTAAATGGCAATTAAAAATGTATATAAAAACATGTCATAAAAACATTACAAATACAATCAATGTAACAGAAAAACGTAGTAATAAGATCATTTTCTATGTAATAAATGTAAGTAATACAGTGTTATATAAATAATAGTACCGTCATATATCACTATACTATTACTGTACGGGGTCCACTATGTCAAGACCAATATTACCAATAATGCCACATACAAATGATAAATAATGCCGGTGTACGGGGATTTTGGTGCTAACGACGTCTGAACGGTTTTGTATTAAGTTTTTGTTCTGATTAAGAATATGACTTGGGTTTTGCCAGATCGGCTCTAGTGTCTGAGATATTTAATAGTTAATGAATTCCAGTAGAATTCTGGCTTTTTTATCATTGTAAGCTACAAAGTGAAATACAAAATAATTCTATGGGATATTTCATTCAGGGCATTACTGCTATATGGGGTCCAGTGAGCAGGAGTACAAAGGGCAGCCCAATCTGGGCCCAACCTCTTAAGCTTCTGCTCACCGGGCCCCATCGTGCAATGAAGATCTGTGTGTGGCGTATACCTTGGTGGTGGGAACATTCTTGGAGCTCCACAGCCGTCTAACCTGAATGGCTGCACAATTCCGGCTCCCTCCGTTCTCTGGACTTCTGTTCAGGTGACAGCGTGTACACGAGGACATCATCGCGTACGCGCCATCCTGTACGAGGACACCAGAAGCGGAGCTGTGCCTGCAGAAGATCGTCATTGAGGTCAGTATGAGTAACGTTTTCTTTCTGGGACAGCTCATAGAATCCCACGGTTTGCAGTATCATCTCTATGCCGATGACACACAGATCTACCTATCCGGACCTGACCTCACATCCTTATTCACCAAAATCCCACAATGTCTGTCTGCTATTTCATCTTTCCTTTCTGCCCGCTTTCTAAAACTGAACATGGACAAAACAGAATTCATCATCTTTCCCCATCTCGCTCTACCCCTTCACCAGACCTATCCATCAAGGTCAATGGCTGCCCACTTTCCCCAGTCCAACACGCCCGGTGCCTCGGGGTGATCCTCGACTCTGCCCTCTCTTTCAAGCCACATATCCAAGCCCTTGCCTCCTCCTGCCATCTCAAACTCAAAAATATTTCCCCGATCCGCGCATTCCACCACAACGAAGCCACAAAAACACTAGTGCATGCCGTTATCGTCTCCCGCCTTGACTACTGCAACCTACTACTCTCTGACCTCCCCTCTAGCACTCTGGCACCACTCCAATCCATCCTACACTCTGCTGCCTGACTAATCTACCTGTCTCCCCGCTATTCCCCAGCCTCTCCCCTATGCCAAGCCCTTCACTGGCTTCCTATCGTCCAGAGACTCCAGTTCAAAACCCTCACAATGACCTACAAAGTCATCCACACCCTGTCTTTTCCTCACATCTGTGACCTCGTCTCCCGGTACCTACCTACACACAACCTTCGATCCTCACAAGATCTCCTTCTCTACTCCCCTCTCATCTCTTCTTCCCACAACTGCATCCAAGACTTCTCCCGTGCTTCCCCCATACTCTGGAACTCTCTACCCCAACATATCAGACTCTCGCCTACCATCGAAACCTTCAAAAATAACCTGAAGACTCACCTCTACCGACAAAGCCTACAACCTGCAGTGATCCTTGGTCTGCTGAACCGCCGCATGACCAGCTCTACCCTCTCCTAGTGTATCCTCACCCATCCCCTGCAGACTGGGAGCCCTCGTGGGCAGGGTCCTCCCTCCTTATGTACCAGTGTGCCTTGTTTTTGGCTCATGTTTATTGCATTTGTCTATATTTGCCCCTTTTCACATGTAAAGCGCCATGGAATAAATGGCGCTATAAAAATGTATTATAATATTAATATTAATTGATAAATTGAATCAAATGGGTGAGGGGGACAAGGATGGGGACTGCAAGTGGTGAAGTGAGGTGGGAGGGAGACTGCAAATGATGATGTGGGGGAGGGGGACTGCACATTATAAAGTGAGGGGCAGTAGGACTGCCAAGTGATGAACTGAGGGGTGTAGCAGAACAGCACATGATGAAGTGAGTGGGGGAGGGGGACTGCAAATGATGAAGTGATTGGGGGATGAGACAACCATCACCGTTTTCGAGGGGCTGATGTAGCATGATTAGTACACGAGCATCGACCCTACTAATGAATATGGGACATGGATATCAATGTGGAGCGTCCCCAGACGCAGGGCAGCGGGGTACTCGGTACCGGGCCTCTCTGTCTCGGTCCTGGGGCTGTCACGGTGGCTAGACACGGTCCGTGACCCTGCTAAGGGGCTTCCAATGAAAGGTGTGATGCTGGTGCGTGGTGCGATGAATAACGAGGACACAGGGTTGCAGTCTCTTTACCTCTTTACTGAAGGCTTCGGGATCCGCAATCCAGAGCACTGCTAACAGGGCTGGCTGAGATCGGCCAGTCCGAAGGCACATCCAGAGTTCCCTTTGCAGGTGGAAATCAGTGCCTACCTACTAGCGCCTGGGTGTTGTAGTACCTCCCTGCTGAGCACCACGGGATAGTCCTCACAACTGTTGTGTCTGTTTCTGATGTTCTTTCTCTCTCCGTCCCCCAGATGATTTGGCTAGGACGCACCCGTATGATGGGGTAGGCCTGGAGTTATTCTGGGACCCTAGAGACGCCCCTCTCCCACAATTGCCTCCGTTGTCTGCTTAGGTGATTTAGGTGAGGCAGCCAACCTATAATTAACTGCCCTGCCGCTGTTTGAAGTAATGCATGGAGCCCAATACTTCCTCGGCGTTCCGGCCACCGGCTACGCGCCTCAGTAGGATGTTGCCGATCTCATGTGGTGGACAATTTGACGTTGTCTCAGGAAAAGGCTCAACGTTTTGCTAACCTCCGTCGGTGTGTTGGTCCCCGGCTTCGTGTTGGGGATTTAGTTTGGTTATCTTCTCGTCATGTTCCTATGAAGGTTTCTTATCCTAAGTTCAAGCCTCGCTTTATTGGTCCCTTTAAGATTTCTGAGATTATTAATCCGGTATCTTTTCGTTTGGCCCTTCCTGCCTCTTTTGCCATCCATAATGTTTTCCATAGATCTTTGTTGCGGAGATATGTGGTGCCCGTTGTTCCCTCTGTTGATCCTCCTGCCCCGGTGTTGGTTGAGGGGGAGTTGGAATATGTGGTGGAGAAGATTTTGGATTCTCGTTTTTCGAGGCGGAGGCTTCAGTATCTTGTCAAGTGGAAGGGTTATGGCCAGGAGGATAATTCTTGGGCTGTTGCCTCCGATGTCCATGCCGCCAATTTGGTTTGTGCCTTTCACTTGGCTTGTCCTGATCGGCCTGGGGGCTCTGGTGAGGGTTCGGTGACCCCTCCTCAAGGGGGGGGGGTACTGTTGTGAATTCCGTTCTTGGGCTCCCTCGGGTGGTTGTAAATGGCACTTTTGTGAATTCTGCCCTTGGGCTCCCTCCGGTGGTTTTAAGTGGAACTGCTGCTCCTTGGATTTAGCTTAGCAGCTGCTTCCACTGATCGTCTCTCCTGCTCTGCTATTTAGCCTGGCTCTGATCTTCAGCCTGTGCCAGCTGTCAATGTTTCTTGGTTGGATTCAGATCTCTCCTTGGATTTCCATGTTAGTCGGTCCAGTTCAGCAAAGATAAGTCCTTGCATGTTCATTTGTTGTCCACTTGCTGTGGACTTAATCGTTCAGCTCATTTTATGTTTGCTCTAGTCCAGCTTGTCAGTATTTCATATTCAGTTAAGCTGGAAGCTCTGGGGAAGCAGATTTGCCCTCCACACCGTTAGTCAGGTGTGGAGATTTTTTGTAAACTCTGTGATGGAATTTTCTAGCTTTTAATACTGACCGCACAGTATCCTTTCCTATTCTGTCTATCTAGTTAGAAGTGGCCTCCTTTGCTAAATCCTGATTTCATTCTGTGTATGTCATTTCCCTCTACTCACAGTCCATATTTGTGGGGGGCTGTCTGTCCTTTGGGAATTTTCTCTGAGGCAAGATAGCTTTCCTGTTTCCATCTTTGGGGGTAGTTAGCTCTCCGGCTGTGACGAGATGTCTAGGGAGTGACAGGAACATTCCACAGCTACTTCTAGTGTTGTGTTAGGTTCAGGAACTGCGGTCAGTAAAGATACCATCTCCTCAGAGCTCGTCCATGTTGCTCCTTAACCACCAGGTCATAACAGAGGAGTGGCCTAATACATAGAACCCTTTGCTCCCCCTGGTGGCCAGAGTGTGAAGTGTAATGTGTGACTGTGATACCTGGTCAGGTGAACTCCTTAAGTGCCATCAGATGTAACATCACTCCCCTTAGTGGCTGTCACGGGAAGCCTAGGTAGGCAAGAGCTAATAACCCAGGCCCCTGCGATTTCCCTCAACTCTGGGAAACCCTGACTGACCCTCTCCCAGAGTTTACACTGATGGTGTGCATGTCTGGGCCTCCACCCTCACCCTGTCTCCTGTTTCAAACCTAGGCTGAAACCTCCACCCACCACCCAGTGAAGAGACCACTAACCAATACCCACAGTTAGCACAGACAAGGATAACGGAAAATATACACCACGCCGCAGTCACTCAGGAATACACAATAAGTGCACAGGGCAAAACAAATACAAATATAGGAAGGAGGAAAATATGACGAAAGGAAATATACACCACCAGATACGATACTCCTTTTCCTAGACCACCACTCCAGACCGAGATAACCAAGCACAAAACAGAAGCTATAATCGGCGATGCCCAATGTTCAGGAGAACTATTTAAAGGCAGTGGGCGTGACCCAGCTTCCAATCCGAGCACCTGCTAAATTAACCCCGGACCAGCTAGACAAAATCTAGCCAACGCCACTGAGCGCATAGTGGACAAAAGCGGAATTACCGCGGTCCATCGAACGCCCTAGTATGAACAGCGTCCGACATGACAGTGGCGGAGCGACAGTACTGCAACGACCAGGACTCTGGGGCACTGCAAATGCCTCTTTTGACAACCCCGTACACTGGAAATATCGCTTTGGCCGAGTGTTCAAATGATGAATTGAAGGTGGGGGGGGGAACAAGAGCAAATAATGACTTGGTGAGAGCAAATAATGATGGATTTTGAGGGTGGGGGAGTAAATGATGATGAACTGGGGTTGGGCACCAAATAATGATACATTGAGGGTGAAGGAGAGAAAATGATGTATTGAATGTGGGGGGGAGCAGGGAATAGAGGGTGGGAGAGAGAGGAGACATGACATAATAAATTGTGGCAGAAGTGTTATGTAATTGTGAATCGAGGGAGCAGGAGGTACATAGTGGGGGTTGTTGAACTTGCAGTGACTGATATTGAATTGAGGAAAGAGTACAGGGGCTAATTATTTTATATATTTGGTGGTAAAATGGCTATTTATGGTTGGGGACACAGTGGTGGATTATAATTTATATTTGGAATGGTGGGTTGCAATAATAACTAATAGTGATGAACGAGTATACTCATTGTTCGGGTTTTCCCAAGCATGCTCGGGTAATCCCCGAGTAATTGTGACTGCTCGGAGATTAAGTTTTCCTTGCTGCAGCTGGATGATTTGCGGCTACTAGACAGCTTGATTACATGTGGGGATTCTCTAGCAACCAGGCAACCCCCACATGTACTCAGGCTGGCTAGTAGCTGTAAATCAAGCAGCTGCGTCAACAAAAACTAAATCTCCAAGCAGTTACAAATACACGGAGATCACCCGAGCATGCTCGGAAAAAACAGAGCAACGAGTATACTCGCTCATCACTAATAACTAATTAGTGTTGAGCGAGTATACTTGTTGCTCGGGTCTCCCCGAGCACGCTTGAGTAATCTCTGAGTATTTGGATGTGCTTGGAGATTTATTTTTCGTCGCCTCAGCTGCTTGATTTACGGCTGCTTGACAGCCTGAGTACATGTGAGGAATGCCTGTTTGTTAGGGAACCAACACATGTAATCAGCCTGTCCAGAAGCCGTAAATCATGCAGCTGATGCAAGGAAAACAAAATCTCCGAGCACTCACAAATACTTGGGGATCACCCGAGCATGCTTGGGAAAACCCAAGCAACAAGTATACTCGTTCATCACTACTAATTATATATTAATGGTGGGTGCATGTCTGTATCCAGCTGTATAGTGTAGAAGAAAGGGAAAAAGTGGGGAATGTGCTCTGGAAGTGGTGCTCTAGGTAACTGTTATTTTATGTAGAGATTTTATGTAGAGACTAGTCCTGGCTGAAAGAAGTGATGGCGGTGTAATAATTATAGGGGATAACTCAGGAGACTCTTTGCATGGAACAAGACAACTACAGGACACAGTTTTATAAGTGGTAAAGTCTATATTATCACATGGTGATTCAAACAGGTGCAGAGAGAAACTCAAGTCCACAACACTTGGTGTAAATATTAAACGCAGCTTAGCAGTCTATAGGGAACTTCAGAGGAAAATGCAATCATGCAGAAAGTCTATGAAGCACAATTATTCTTGAGGATACTTGACACAAATAAGTCCTTGCTTAGTCCGCAACACAGAGAGATATGCTTATTAGGCAGTTCAAATAATATCTTAGCTCAACCAGGGAGGTCTGGGTAATAGTCTCAGGTTTTTGCAGAGCAGAAACAGCTTACATGTCCAGCAAATGCAGATGGAAGTAAACACAAACAGCCAGATGAAGGACGATTACTGGAAACTGGTGTATGCAGCAGGAACTCAGAGCAGAGTAGCAGGATCTCCAACACAGGTTCCCAGGAGCAGGTATATAGCCAGGGAGTCACCAGAGGTCAGGAGCTGGATGCAAGGCAGAATACTCTAGCACAGACTGAAGGCTGGGGTGGAGTTTTATAGCAGGAAGACAAGTGCACATGAGACCAAAGACGCCATCTTGGAAAAGGGCAGTAATGCACAAAAGGTAATAAAAAATGTTCAGAGTCCTGACAGGCGGTCTGCTCTGGATGAAGAAATAAAAGAAAGATGAAGGCCTTCAACTAGAGATGTCACTGGTATGTCAGTGTGTCTTCTGTACACTGACACTGTATACTATATACAGAGCTCCTGTGTATAATGTCACTGGTGATCCCTGTATTAGCTACACACTATACAAAAAAAAGGTTGCACTCTATCATGCTAAGTCATGTCAATGTGAAATATATGAAATATGAATAGCAATATGGCTTTTGAATATTAGGAAAAAAAATTGAGACGCTTAGCATAAAATTTGGCCAAATTATATCTGCCCATCAACCATCGTCAAGGTGGCCTCAAAAACTGATGGGTCCCTGACCTGTCTGAATACTTCTCTTAGGCTGATGTCTGAATTCCTGGGTGAATGTGGACACCACTCTCAGTAAAGTCCCGCATTTATGGGTCGGTAGGGACCTGCAGTAATTATAATCACCACATGGTGAAGCACTCCGTCCTTCACAATGCAGAGCCTCCCCGTACCTGCAATAATGCTCAGTTCTCACGAGCTTCCAGTTGGCTGTAATTTTATACATAAACTGCAGCAGTCAAACTAACAGGTGATGGAAGGAGTGAGGTAAACAGAATGCGGGAACAGAAGATGACTCCTGGTCTGTACTGTCCTCCAACTGCTTCCTGTCACCATCTGCCCTCTCTCCTCCAACTGCTTCATGCTGTCACCTTCCCCTCTTTCCTCCAACTGCTTTCTGTCGCGAACTGTCCCTGTCTCCTCCAACTGCTTCCAGACACCATTTTCCCCTCTCTCCTCTAGCTGCTTTCTACTGCCTTCTGCCCCTCTCTTCTCCAACTACTTCCTGCCACCATCTTTCCCTCTCTCCTCCAACTGCTTTTTACCGCTTTCTGCCCCTCTCTCCTCCAACTGCTTTCTGCTTTCATCTTCCCCTCTCTGCTCCAACTGCTTTCTACCGCCTTCTGCCCCTCTCTCCTCCAACTGCTTCCTGCCAGCATCTGCCCCTCTCTCCTCCAACTGCTTTCTGCCAGCATCTTCCCATCTCTCCTCCAACTGCTTTCTACTGCCTTCTGCCCCTTTCTCGCCCAACTGCTTTCTGCCACCATCTTCCCCTCTCTCCTCCAACTACTTTCTACCTCCTTCTGCACTTCTCTCCTCCACCTGCTTTCTGCTGCCCTCATCTCATCTCTGTTCCAACTGCTTCCTGCTGCCATCTTCCCTTCTCTCCTCTAGCTAGTTAGACAGATCCCGGTTAACTCTCTCTCTGGTCCTTGGGAGCTAATATAACAACTTAGTCTATTGAATAAATAACTACAAGATCAATCTTTGCAGAACCTTCTAAAGGAATCTCCATTCCACTCTGTCAAACATGTTAGAGGCATCCAAAGACCAGATGGAGAGGAAAACTGCTTATCCCAACTACAAAGCAGCAAACTTTCTCCTAAGATTCTGTCTACTTCACCTTTTAGACACAAAAGAGCACAGTGAGGTCAAAAATACTCTGTTGTAAAAAAAAAAAAAAAATCACAGTAATCAGCAAGTGCTAGTCAAAAGATGTAAAGAAAACAGGGTATTTAGTTGATACATTTTTTTGCAAAAAAATGTATACTAAGCTGCTCCACCAAATCGTCAAGGTATACCCTTATAGAGCAGTCCTAACTAATGTATAGAATCCCTATCTGATGTATTTAAAACCTGATCATCTGTATAGTACCTGTATAAGCAGGGTTCAGAGAGAAAAAAATATACATGTGGACATGCAGGATGGAACAGCTTAAATGCAAATGACCCACAGAGGAGTGGTGGACTCCCCAGTCTTGTAGAAACAAGAGAACAATTATAGAACCAGAAACACATGGGCCACTTGCACACTGAACAAGTCTGTAGGAACCTGTTCACACCACCAGAATACTTGAAGACACAAAAGAGCACAGTGAGGTCAAAAATACTCTGTTGTAAAAAAAAAACAAAAAAAACTGGGGAGTCCACCACTCCTCTGTGGGTCATTTGCATTTAACTGCTCCATCCTACATGTCCACATGGATAGTCCTTCTCTGAACCCTGCTTATACAGGTATTATACAGATGATCAGGTTTTAAATACATCAGATAGGGATTCTGTACATTAGTTAGGACTGCTCTATAAGGGTATACCTTGACGATTTGGTGGAGCAGCTTAGTATACATTTTTTTGCAAAAAAACGTATCAACTAAATACCCTGTTTTCTTTACATCTTTTGACTAGCACTTGCTGATTACTGTGATTTTTTTTTTTTTTTTTACAACAGAGTATTTTTGACCTCACTGTGCTCTTTTGTGTCTTCAAGTATTCTGGTGGTGTGAACAGGTTCCTACAGACTTGTTCAATGTGCAAGTGGCCCATGTGTTTCTGGTTCTACTTCACCTTTTAGCAGTAAAGCCACATTGATCTCCATGTATTAATGGATGGATACATTTCTTAAGCCTGATCACAACAATTTTGGATATGTCCACATCATTAACAGGTTAATGGACCTCTGTGATGTCTTCTCCAGAAGAGCCTTAGCTTATTTCAGTGATAATGTAATTATTCCCTCTGTCACACTAATTGGCCACTGACCCATCTTACAGACCCTGTCAAATGTCTGAGACAATATGGGGTAAATAACAGTCCCATAGTTTTTGTAGACCTCCTATGGGAACCTGTCACTGCACAAGCATCAGCTGCCAAAGCATCATAAGAAGAGCGATACGTCTCATAGAAAAATTCAACCTCGAATATTCCCCCTTCCAAGAACCGATGGCCTCTATGGTGCGATGTTGTTGCTGAGCTTTGTGTCATCCTGCCCAGGCCTCGATGACTAACAGGAATGTTTCTATCCTGCAAAAGACGACTATTGTTGTGATCAGAAACTCCTACAATCCATTCTGAGTATCCTGCATTTTTTATTGTTTTCCTTACATTTCTTTCCCATTACTGCAATGTTCTTAATTAAAAATACCCTGAAAAAAGGCCTTAAAGTTATCCCAAAGGTAATCAGCAGCTAAAACCCCAGTAACTGTGACTTGAGGGTTTTGTGACTCTATAAAATGGATTTCCAGTGGTTCAAAATCCACAATCTAGGCTGTTCTTACCGTATACACTGATACCACCTGTGAAATTGGTCTGAAAGATCCCTGGACTCGAAGGCTAATTTGTCAAAATAATTAAGACTAATATCAATGGCGAGTGTCAGATCTATCCTGGACATCGAGCTATGGGAGCGACTGCGGCATGAAAATATTCTCTTCAGTGGATTTTTTATTCTCCATACATCAAACTGGACAGTTCCTAAATAAAAGTTCTCCAAGGGGAAATGGAGATTCCCAACAATAGAGGGAGCGGGATGAGCTCTAATTCTGTCCATGGACCATGGCTTTTTTCATCATAAAACAATCCCAGTTGTACTTGTGTTATATGAATTGATGGAGCCGGACATCTTCTCATGTAAATAAACAGAACCCTAATTCTAGCTGTTACCATCTCTGCGATGTTTTTGAGTTGTAAAAGTTCTAGAAAAACCATTACAATTTCCTTAATTCTCTCCTGAAACTCTTGGCCCCTAATAATACAGATCCCTCAGTACTCACCGAGCTGAGCGAAGATGACTCCTGATTCTTGGTCATCCATCCTAATGCAGCCTCTGTTATCCACCAGGGTGATGTTCTCCATCAGCTCATATGGGATTCTGTCTGTTGTTGCTCCTCCATCTGCACCCTTTGCCTTCGCCCAGTTCTCGAACTCACAATCTCTCCAGACATAGATGCAGGTATTAATGAACGACGACTTCCCGTGACCTAAGAGGCCAAAGAGTTGGATGAGGATGCGGTTGAAGCCTTGGTTTCCTTTCTTACATTTATCAAAACTGAAGTTCTTAGTAAAATGTCTCATCTCATCGCTATCCATGTCTTCTCCTCAGATCGCTCTTTTCTTTGTGACTGGAAGGACTGAAATGAGACAAAGTCTTTCTGATATTAGATCCCAAGAGCTTTTATCTTCCTTTTCGTTCATTGTGAACTATCTCTACAGCCATGATTGTCTCTAACACTTCCTCATGCATGGAAGGCTCGGAGGTTACGGATCGCCTTCTGCTAATCTAATCTTTTTAATATAGCTCATAGTTCATAGTTTTAAGGTTGAAGGTTGACCTAAGTCCATCCAGTTCAACCTGCAACCTCACAGGATGAGCCAAAGGAGGCAAAAACCCTGTGGGGCAGACATTAATATAGCTCCATATTAGGGGAAAAATTATTTCCTGACTCCACATACGGCAATCAGACGAGATCCCTGAATCCTCGTCCATCACAGAATCTAGTGCCCATAACCTGTAATATTATATGTATCAAGAAAGGATACTAGTGCCTCAATCATTACATCATCATGTGGCAGAGATCGATAGTCTCACTGCTCTTACCGTAAAGAATCTGCATTTGTGATTACGATTAAACCTTCTTTCCTCTAGATGTAGATGATGCTCCTTTTCACCATCGCAGACCTAGGTATAAAAAGATCATTTCACAGATCCCTGTACTGTCCCCTCAAATGTTTGCACATTGTAATAAGATCGCCCCTCAGCATTAGTTTTTCCAACCTATATAACCCCAAGTTTAATAATGTGTCTTGGCATTGCAGTCCACCCATTCCCTTAACCCTCCATCAGGCGCAGCTGATCTGATAGGCACAGCTCAGTTAGTTTAGTGTCTCTCCTCTCGAAATGATCAGAAAACCTCTCTCCGTTATTTCTGGTCTTTCCAGGCTCTGTGATACCTGATCTCACAGGGTTCCAGCAGACCTTCTGTGGAGCAGATCTGACCTTTGTGGCTTCTCGCGCTCACTGCGTCTGAACTCATCTGACATTTGAAGGTTAATTTTTCCTCTTTTTATTCAAGCTGAAATGACCAGTAACATGTCTGATTTATCTAACCTCTTCAAGTTGAAGAAATGAAGAGTCTGCTGGTATTGATCAGGGAGACCCCACGCCGGGTGAAGATTTAGGGGCACAGAGTGACAATTCATCTCAGGATGAGGTGGAAGAATGTGAAAATGATTCAGGAACAGAGCAGGATGATGCAGAGACTGATACAGATCATTCATAAAATGGAAAAAACAATACAGTAGTATGCTTGGCTTCAATAATGGGAAGGTTTTGGTTTCATACATCCCTCGCGAGAAGAAAATGGTGATTCTGGCCTCTTCGCTTCATGATGACGACACCATTGAACCTGAGTCTGGAGAGGAAAATAAACCAGAGGTGATCATTTTTAATAATTTAACCAAATGAGGCGTTGATACCACAGATCAAATGTGCGCCACATACAGCATAGCCGAAACACCAAGCGCTGGCCAATGGTCAACTTCTTCATGGTGTGGAATGTGGATGGCATCAGTTCACAAGCGGTTTACCTCGGCAATCAACTGGAACCACTGCGTAGAAGATGTTGCCTGAAAACATTAGTTAATGAACTGGTGAGTAGAGAGCAGTGCCGAAGAAGTCTGAAGACGAGTGGAATCCTCTCTGTCCTGCCAGTCTGGCCGAAAAGATTTCATTGCAAAAGTAATAGAGAGAAATCACCACCTCTCCCACCTCCCAAAAAATGTATATGCACCACCTGCACCATTGAGACTGGGGGCAGAAGGATATCAAATTATGAATGAAAAAAATGTCCCAACGCGATGTGCCTGTGCAGCTCCCCAGAGTCCTGGTCGTTGCAGTACTGTGGCTCCGCCGCTAAGGGGGCTATGGTACGTCTCATGGCACTGAAGGAGTTCATCTGACCAGGTATCACATACACCAATACATTTCACAGTCGGGCCTCCAGGGGGAGCTAAGGGTGCTATTTATTAGGCCACTCCTCACCACTGTGGGTAAACTGGGGGTCAGGCAGGAAGTTAGAGGAGAAAGCTGACTGGGTTGGACCAGGCAACACCTTGTGGCAGAGGGTGTTGTGGGGGAAGATTCGGTAGGGTCCCTGTCAGGTTTGGGACCCTGACAGAGGCCTGGCTACAAGAAAGAACGTCACGGGACTGTGCCTGCTCAGTATAGCGGCGGTGCCCTAAGAAAGGATTAGAAGCGAGATATATTGTGCTGAGTGAGAAACGAGATCAAAGCAAGAGGAGAAATACCAGTAGGAGTCGTGCTGTAAGACCGAGGCAACATCCTACTGAGGCGCACAACCGGCGGCCGGAACGCCGAGGAAGTATTTATATACCTATCTCCAAGCAATACTTCAAACCAACGGCAGGACAGTCAGTCTCAGGCGGGCTGTCTCACATACATCACCTATGAAGACATGGGGGGCGCACTAGGAGAGGGGCGACTCTAGGGTCCCGGAAGAGCTCCGAGCCTACTCGTCATACGGGTGCCGTCCTAACCAGAACATCAGGGAGGGACGGAGGAGAAGAACATCATCCGAACGAGTTGTGAGGGTACATCAGAAACAGACACAACAGTTGTGGGGTACTATCCTGTAAGCACAGCAGGGGAGGACCACAACACATAGCGCTAGCAGGAAGGCACAGATTTCCACCTGCAAAGGGAACTCTGGAGGTGCCATTGGACCGGCCGGACTTGCGCAGCCTGGTGAACCGTATTCCGGACTGAGGACCCAGAGATCTTCAGTAAAGAGGTAAAGAGACTGCAACCTGGTGTCCTCGTTATTTACTGCACCGCACCACCACCACCACTACCATCATCTACATCTATCATTCACTGTGCGCCCCTCGGGAGGGTCACGGACCGGGGCCTAGCCACCGTGACAACCCCAGCGCAGAGACTCAGAGGCCCGGTACCGGGTACCCCTCGGCCCTGCGGCAGTGGGGGCGCTGCAACCTTGGCGTCACGAACAGGATCTACTTAAGCCTGAAGAATCAGGTCATGTGTGCCTTGGAACTGTGATTTACTGTGCTTGGACTGTACTTTATTGCAAAGACTGTGTGTTGCCATTTACCGCCAAAAGTTCCCGCCAAAAGTCGCCGCCATTGCAGCGCTGAGGAGAGCGCAGGAGAGAAGAGGGGCGTGGAGTAGGCGTGGACAAGCTGGAGAGCGCGAACGACAATGGCCGCCCAGTCTAAATATTTCTGCACCGTTAGGACGTGTCCGTCAGCAGCAGAGATCCGCCTCCTGATCCTCAATGGAGGGCGGAGACCGAGAAAACGATACCGCCCACGAAGGAGAGAGCGGGAAAAGGACCAGGAAGAAGAAGCGAGCCACATGGAGGACGCCATGGCCAGCCGCCCGGAGCCGGGGCGTGGGGTCGGAGCCGAGGACTCCCCCAGCTACCCGGAGAGGCACCGCAGCCAGACCTCCACAGTTGACGCTGACCTCCTGCAGACCGGAGCGGACGAGCTGATCCACCAACCCCGGCGGACGCAGCTGAGCACTGAGGCCGGGTGGAAGAAGACCATCATCGGGAGCATCGCCAGGAGTCTGTCGGCAACCCCATCTGGTCCGGAGCAAGAAAGAAGTTCCAGCGCTCCGAAGCCAGAAAGCAAGGCCCTGCCGGAAAGCGAGGTGCTGCAAACAGAGATGACAACGTCGCAGCACAAGGCTCCGCAGCCAGCGTTCCAGAACCCAGTGGAGACGGAGCAGACCGGCACCGGAGGGACCGCATCTGAAGCAGGTATGAAGGACGACCCTGCCCTGACGACCGACACCACTCCAGTGACTGCTAGTGCCACAGCTGCTGACTCCGTTCCAGTGACTGATCTTGCAGCAGCCGCTACCTCTGCTGCAGCAAATGCCCATACTCAAGCTGCGCAGACCTCCATCGCTGCGCATGATTTAACCGTACATGAAAGATGGATTAACGGCGTTTGTCCAGCACTGGGTGTAACCCTGGACCTCACTTTTCCCAGACCAAGAGGGGTTAAGTGCCAGGTGCAGCCCTGGAAGCCGTTCAACTAAACCTCGGAAACCTGAAACTGTACATAGTTAACTGTTTGTTTCCCTGCTTTTTGCTACTAATACCCGACCTGGGTTATTCTTAAAGGGATCCCTTAGTTTACCCGGGATCCCTATTGCTTTTTGGTTATTTTTCTACTTTTTGTTTCCTGTTGAAAAGAACTGCTGGAATCATGAACAGTGCATGATACAAACTCTTTGTAAATAGTGTGCACCTTCTTAAAGGTGCTCCCTACTGGTTTTACTTAAAGAAGGACTCTTTGCAAAGATACCGCACCGGAGCCTTTGCTGAGTACGGACTGGTAGCTTGAGAAGATGTGCTACCTCATAGAGACTTGATCCCCTCTTAAAGGGGATGTCCACGTATTGCGCTGATGAACCGTATTGCCTTAAGACAGTTGGGTGGCAATAATGTCTTAAAAAGAGAAAGTAATAATGCTGATATGTAAGAGTTAAATGTAACTAACTAGTTAATTGTAAGAAAGGTTCAATAATGTTGATAGAAGGATGAGGACAGGAAGTGAACCCGTAGGGGTTAGTGGCGAGTCCTCTTAGGAGCCATATAGAGATGGCTCAGTGATCTCAAACTGAAAGAAAAACATGTTCTATACTGTGTATAGTAGTGGAGGGGCAGTAGGCCCGGGCTGAAAGGGGCGGTCCTGTAAAGAAAGGAGAGGCAGTAGGTCTGGAGCATCTAGGACAGGCGGTCCTGCAGATTTAAAGAAGGAGTATGAAGTTAATTGCCTTATAATGTGTTATAAGAAGGTCTTTAGTGGATTTAGAGTGTACATCCTTAAAGGCAATGTTAAATTAATGTTAAAAATTTTGAACTTAGTAGAATACCCGGTTGGGTAAGAAAAGTTATTTAAAAGTATTTAACCATGTTTGTAACGTTCAAGTGTCCTCACCTCCTATAAAGGGAAGCTCTGTTCAAGTATGCTTATTGTTATTGCACTCACAAAATTGTATGTCTTTTTGCTGACGTGTATTGTTGTTTTCTTCCCAGTCCCGGAGTACTGGATTTAACCGGGGGGGAGTGCAGCGCCCCAGAGTCCTGGTCGTTGCAGTACTGTGGCTCCGCCGCTAAGGGTGGCTATGGTACGTCTGCTGGCACTGAAGGAGTTCATCTGACCAGGTATCACATACACCAATACATTTCACAGTCGGGCCTCCAGGGGGAGCTAAGGGTGCTATTTATTAGGCCACTCTTCACCACTGTGGGTAAACTGGGGGTCAGGCAGGAAGTTAGAGGAGAAAGCTGACTGGGTTGGAACCAGGCAACACCTTGTGGCAGAGGGTGTTGTGGGGGAAAATTCGGTAGGGTCCCTGTCAGGGGTGGGATCCTGACAGAGGCCTGGCTACAAGAAAGAACGTCACGGGACTGTGCCTGCTCAGCATAGCGGCGGTGCCCTAAGAAAGGATTAGAAGCAAGATATATTGTGCTGAGTGAGAAATGAGATCAAAGCAAGAGGAGAAATACCAGTAGGAGTCGTGCTGTAAGACCGAGGCAACATCCTACTGAGGCGCACAACCGGCGGCCGGAACGCCGAGGAAGTATTTATATACCTATCTCCAAGCAATACTTCAAACCAACGGCAGGACAGTCAGTCTCAGGCGGGCTGTCTCACATACATCACCTATGAAGACATGGGGGGCGCACTAGGAGAGGGGCGACTCTAGGGTCCCGGAAGAGCTCCGAGCCTACTCGTCATACGGGTGCCGTCCTAACCAGAACATCAGGGAGGGACGGAGGAGAAGAACATCATCCGAACGAGTTGTGAGGGAACATCAGAAACAGACACAACAGTTGTGGGGTACTATCCCGTAAGCACAGCAGGGGAGGACCACAACACATAGCGCTAGCAGGAAGGCACAGATTTCCACCTGCAAAGGGAACTCTGGAGGTGCCATTGGACCGGCCGGACTTGCGCAGTCTGGTGAACCGTATTCCGGACTGAGGACCCAGAGATCTTCAGTAAAGAGGTAAAGAGACTGCA
This sequence comes from Ranitomeya variabilis, assembly GCF_051348905.1. Classification (NCBI taxonomy): domain Eukaryota; kingdom Metazoa; phylum Chordata; class Amphibia; order Anura; family Dendrobatidae; genus Ranitomeya; species Ranitomeya variabilis. The sequence continues at coordinate 4,032,568 of NC_135238.1, forward strand.
ACCTGGTGTCCTCGTTATTTACTGCACCGCACCACCACCACCACTACCATCATCTACATCTATCATTCACTGTGCGCCCCTCGGCAGGGTCACGGACCGGGGCCTACCACCGTGACAATCCCAGCGCAGAGACTCAGAGGCCCGGTACCGGGTACCCCTCGGCCCTGCGGCAGTGGGGGCGCTGCACCTGTCCCAACGCAAATACCATCTGCCTGCCCGGCTTCTCTAAGTGTAACTGTGTTTCTTCTGCTGAACACGTAACCTCTGAAGCCCTGCTGTGTGCAGCACAAGTGATCAGATGATTGCAGCTTCAAGTCTCCTATTAAAGCAAGTAAAAAGTGTAAAACATGGTTTAAAAAATACACATATTCGGTATTGCCGCTTTCAGAATCGCCCGATCTGTGTAAATATAAAAATAATTAATCCGATTGGTAAACGGCTTAATGAGAAAAAATAAAAACACCACAATTATGTTTTTATGATCGCCGCAACATTGCAAAAAAAAGCAATAACAGTGGATCAAATAATTGTATCTACACCAAAATGATATCAATAAAAACGGCAGCTTGGCACACAAAAAATAAGCCCTCATCCAGTCCCAGATCCTTAGAAATGAAGACACTACGGGTCTCGGAAAATGGTGCTTTTGTTTCTTTTTTGCAAACTTTGGATTTTTTTCACAGATTACATAAAAAAGAACCTAGACATGTGAGTTTTAGATCTCCTGTTACAGATATCCTTAAGAGTATGTCTTGAGTCTCTTTGAAATAGTGAAGAACTTTCTTAATGGCATTTCAGTCCTTTTGGTTTTTCCACATATATGCAGAAAATTCCAATTGTTACTGCGATATCCGGTCAAGTTATAGAAAACGGGGAAAAAATTCCTAATTTCGGTAAAATTGCAAATATAGTGCAATTCCACAATTTTTTTTTACCATGTTCACTAAGTACTAAAATCGAGCTTCTGTTACGTTTCTCCAGGTCATTACGAGTTCGTAATGACCTGGAGAATCGTAACAGAAGCTCAATCTCAATTATCTGTAACAGGAGATCTAAAACTCGCAAGCTATGTGGATGCAGACTGGGCTGGTGACTTAAGTGATCGTAAATAGACAAGCCACTATTTGTTCAAGCTTGGAGAAAGTTCAATTTCTTGGTCTAGTAGAAAGCAGGTGTCTGTAGCCTTGCCATCTACAGAAGCAGAGTATGTGTCTGCAGCCCACACAAGTCAAGAGGTAATTTGGTTAAACCAATTTTTAGATGATTTTGGTAAGCCATCATCTCAACTGACAGTGACTTATGAAGAGAACCAAGGATGCATTAGACTTGCATTAAGTGAGAAGATCAATGCGAGAACCAAACACAATGATATTAACCATCATAAACTGCGTAATTTAAAAGAACATGACATAATGGATGATAGCTGATGTTAAGACAAAGCCACTTCCAAGAGACAAGGATAAATAGTTGTTGAGTTTTGGAATAATGCTTATTATTGTATATTGCATCTGGAGCGCCCCCCACACCGCCGCAGGGCCGAGGGGAACCCGGAGCCGGGCCTCTAGTTCTCAGTCTCGGGGTTGTCACGGTGGCTAGACCCGGTCCGTGGCCCTGTCCGTCAGTGGGGGACGTCCGGTATAATAGGTGGTAGTAATGGTACGGTTGTGGGGTGTAAGTCGCGGTAAATAACGAGGACACCAGGTTGCAGTCTCTTTACCTCTTTACTGGAGATCTCTGAGTCCTCAGTCCAGAACACGGTTCACCAGGCTACGCAAGTCCGGCCGGTCCAATGGCACCTCCAGAGTTCTCCTCTCAGGTGAAAATCTGTGCCTTCCTTCTAGCGCTATGTGTTGTAGTCCTTCCCTGCTGTGCTCACGGAAAGTAACCCCACAACGGTTGTGTCTGTTTCTTAAGTTCCCTCACAACTCGATTTGATGTTCCTCTGTAATCCACCCCTTCCCTGTATTCAGGTTGGAATGGCACCCGTTTGTCAGGTAGGCCTGGAGTTCTTCCGGGACCCTAGAGTCGCCCCTCTCCCGCAATTGCCCCCCAAGACTTCATAGGTGATATGTGGTAGACAGCCCGCCTGAGACCGACTGTCCTGCCGCTGTTTGGAGTATGGCTTGAAGCTGTATTCTAATCCACTCCCTCGGCGTTCCGGCCACCGGTATTGCGCCTCAGCAGGGTGCTGCCTCTTTCAACAAAACCCCTGCTGGTATTCTCCTTCTGCTTGATCTCGTTTCTCACTCAGCACAATCTGCCTCGCTTCTAGTCCTTTCTTGAGTCCCGCCGCTTCCAGGAGCCTGCGCGGACCCGTTACGTTCTTTCTATGCCAAGCCTCTGCCAGGATCCCACCCCTGGCAGAGACCCTACAGTCTCTCCCTTCACAACACCCCCTGCCACAGGGTGTTGCTCCGTTCAATCCCGTCAGCGTTCTCTTCTAACTTCCTGCCTGACCCCCAGTTTACCCACTATGGTGGGGAGTGGCCTAATGAATAGCACCCTTAGCTCCCCCCGGAGGCCCTGCTGTGAAACATATTGGTGTCTGTGATACCTGATTGGAGGAACTCCTTCGGTGCCATCGAACGTACCATGGCTCCCCTTAGCGGCGAAGCCACAGCACTGCAACGACCAGGACTCTGGGGCGCTGCACATCAACTACTGTTTACATGGTTTTATAGTGAATGAGTTTCTGTCTCCAGCAATTGTGTTAGATTGACAGTAATGCACTGTTAAAAAAAAAAAATATAGGAAGTTCCTGCTCACTGTGTGTGTAGATGAAGCACAGTTTTACTTTTACTTTACAAGCTTAGTGAAGTGACTGAAGTTTATTCTGGGAAGTTTGGCTGATACATCTGATTTTGTTTTTTTCAGAATTATAGGACTCAAATGTCAACATGGCTATATGAGAATAACTAATGGTACTGAAAGGTCCCAGCTATAGGTTTAAGTGTCCCGGAATGAGGTCATGTGCAAATAACTAGAATGTGAATTCCACAAGGTGCTAGTGTTCCAGGAAAATTCCCATGTGTGGCAACTGAACAGAACAAAATAGTATCCAGAGTACGACTATGGGTCGTCAATCTGAATGTCATGGAGAGATCTCTCATTCCCTGAGAATCTCCAGCATAGACCGCTCCCTGCCTCATGACCATGTGTAAGAACCTATGGATGCTGGTTTTCTCTTTTATAACCTATTACTTATTTTTGTGTGCTATGAACTTGTTTTTCTTTATTTTGTAGCCACTTTTTGAATGAACAAGATTTGTTTTATGCGCAGAATTCAATATTGTTTTCCTTCCTATCCTCACCGTGCTCTTACTTAAAAACGTAAGACAGTGTTATCTTTTTCTAACAAGTCTCTATCTCTGTGTCACATTCCCCAGCTCAGTCCACCAAGTGCTAAAGTGTAGAGTGGCAGAGGACGAGCTCCCATGTTCCCAGCCGCCAGCAGTGGCTCCACCGGCACGTGTAATGGATGATGGAACCGCATGATGAGCTCTACAGTTATCATCACTGGAGGAACACAACAATACTGGAAGGTTCATGGAGTTCACTGACATTGAGACGTTTTATATCAACCAGTGAGAAAACAAATACAAGGAAAGAAACTGAGCTTGTGGTGATACATATGCAAATAGTAGTATCTTCAGTGATAAAGTACAAGAGCAAAGTACCAGGTGAAGTGAACACATGGCACACGCTGCAACCCTCAGCTGTCATCGTTAGTGATGCTAGTGATCAATAATAGAGGGGTCCCCACTACGATATTTTAAATAATTTAAGTAAATAATTTAAAAAAGCGGTGTTGGGTCCCCCCCATTTTTGACACCCAGCCAAGTTAAAGCAGACAGATGGGGGCTGGTATTCTCTGGCTGATAGGTGGAAATTGATGTTGGCCCCCTCCAGCATAAAAATAGCAGCTCGAAGCTGCCCAGAAAAGGCGCATCTAGTCAACTTTTTCTCACTGTGCTAGCGGTGATGTCACCGGAGATCACCACAAGTCAGGGGCCTGGCTGGGAATACAGCCTCAGTGACTGGCTGTAACCCCGATGATGTCGCCACTAGTCACTGAGGCTGCACTTTCAGCAGCTCTTTCATCAGTGGTTCTCAACAAGGACAGACACACCTAGGTTGAAAACTATTCATCCCAGACATGCATTACTGTGTGGGACATAAAGACGGACAGGTGAGGGATAGGGTTGTTTTTGATTTTTTACAGGAGACCATGGATTCAATGGAATGGGCGTTAGGTGAGTGTAATTGTGTTTGGTATTTTTAAACAAAATGGAAAACAGTGTTTAGCTTTATTTCTAATAAAGGACTTTATTCTGGCCGTGTCTTTATTTACCATACAACTATAGGATTAGTAATGAATAGGTTCTTACAGACACTTGTCCATTACTAATCCGTGAGCTTGATGTCACCTGACAATACAAAGGTGACATCAACCCCACAAATATGAACCCCACTTGCCACTGCCATAGAGCAAGTGGGAGGAGCCAGGCAAAGCGCCAGAACTGCGCCAGGCTATGGGCTGCTATTTTTAGGCTGTGGGTTCAATATCTATGGCCCTTTACCAGCCTGAGAATACCAGCCCCCCTTGTCTACTTTTGCTTGGCTGGTTGTCAAATGTGGAGGGACCTCAGCCATTTTTTAACATGATTTATTTAAATCATTTGAAAAAACTGCATGGGGACTCCTATATTCTTGATAACCAGCCTTGCTAAAGCAGACAGCTGAGGGTTGCAGCCCCCAGCTGTGAGTTTTGCCTGGCTGGTTTACAAAAATGCAGGGGAACCCTCTTTTTTTTTTTTAAATTATTTATTTAGATAAACTCTTCCATCATCCACTGCCTGCTCTCTGTTATTAGCAGCAGCAGGCATTGGTTAGAGGGAGCAGTAGTCCCATCAGCCAACGCCAGTGACCGGACTTTTTTCCATCTGATCACAGCTGCAGGCTTATGCTGTTTTTTGACAGTGTGAGAACCGTAGCTTTCTGACCGGCAGTAATTATCTTAGCGCCGATCAGAGGCAGTGTTTGCCGCGCTGTCATGCACAAGACAGATTGGCAAACACTGAATGTTCTGGCCCTGAACCTGAACTTTTTTGACTGTTCGGCTGAACCCACCATTCCCAAACATCCAGGGATCCGACCATACCTAATCTTGACTGTGACACCAAATCTTTAAAGTATGGGGGGTTGATGTCATCCACCCAGGTATACAGGGAGGAGATATAGGGAAACATTTAGCACAATGTGAAGCGAGATGGATATTAATTTTGAGCACGCTGACCCCCATTGGCCTCAATGAAACACTGAGCTTTTCATCCTTTTTATAATAGACAATTGTCACCACTTATGCATGTTTGTGTTTTTTTTGTTATATTATTGATTTTATTTTTCATGTAGAAATTTTGTAACACTTTCCGTTCATCTGCAATTCCGTTTTTGACATAATAAATCTGCAATTTCCCATTTTAGGACTGGAACTGGCTATTATGCATCTATAACAAATGAACTGGTCACCTGTCACGCTGTACTACTGAGGGTTACTGCAGAGTAACACAAACTCCACTAGATGGCAGCAGAGTGGAGAATGAGCTGAGTATCCTGCAATGAAGCCGACCAGCAGAAATACAGCAAAGCGACCACTAGGTGGCAGCGGAATAGCCAGAGAGCCGAGTCAATGCCAGAGTAACGCAGTACAAGGGGAAATCCAAAACACAGAGTCAGAAGGGAGCAAAAGGTCAGTGCTGGACAACAGATGAGCTAACACATGGGAGAGACAGGATCAGGTCAGGGATGAGCTGTAAAGTCACATACCAGGGAATCCAAACACAAAGGGAAATAACAAGCAGCGTTGGTTAGGAGGAGGGTCAACAGACACGGGTAGGGTCAAATGAAAAAAAGGACAGAGCCAGCTAAACATGCCGAAGGTAAGCAGTATAACTATCACTGCACCCAGGTTGCAGCACAGAGATATAGCAGACCGGACACAGGAACGAGGCAGGGAAAATTAACCCCTGACATGACCAGACAGGGAAAGGAGAGACAAGGCAAAAACCGGGCCTGGATTATGACATCACCGATTGGCATTTATTGTGTACTGTACACTGATAACAAATATGTTTATATTTGACCATTTCTCTCTTCCCCTCTTCACCCCTTCCCTTCGTTGCCTTTCCCTCTTTTCTTATTTATGACCTGATTAAGGTTATTCCAGTATGGTGGCAGATACATACGCAGTATACAGTTATATCTATAATTCTGAGGTGTGTGATCCACCCCTAGGAGTGACGTGCACATGCGCCTATTGTCGCTCTTTGTGCCCACCCGTATCCTGGCATCTGTGTGCCCCTCCGCGCATGTCCGGGAGCCTCTGCAGTTTTGCCCTCGCTCCCCGACATAGGCATTGCTGGCCTGAAGGCTGGGGTGGGCTTGGTGGGCACCTTGCAAATCTGTGCCGGCACTGAGAGATCCTATTCGTGGGCCGGTAACCAACATGGTCGCATGTTCAGAAGGTTCTGCAGTGAAAATGATTTCCCCTGGAGGAAGCGAGGTACGAACACATGAAGCACGCATTAGGGCTTCACCGGCATGTGTACTGGGGGGTTACCTTTGGCAGCATGGGCTAGAATTGTGCTTTATACTGATGATATTACTGATATTTGGTGGGGACTAACTGCGGAGGACGTTTATTAGCCATAATGGCATATTGGATATGTTGTTTAAACTTTTCTTCTGACGCCCCTGACTTGTATACCGACCTGCACCGAGTATAGCCTTTCAGTGCTAATCACCATTTGTTTGCTCCTTTTTTAATCCCCTGAGGGGGATTTTTATGTGATTTTGGTATGAATAAAATTGATGTTTTAAGCTCAAAGCACTACAGTCTTCTCGCTCATTAAGTTAGATTCTGTAAGGAGTGGCTTCTAATATTGTTAGATGCATTTAAGGTCTACGATGACTTGATACATATTTATTTAAAATGTTCCTCGGATTTGTTGCAGCCCCCAGCAGTCAGCTTTAACAATGGTGGTTATCCAGAATAGATGGGTCCCACAACGTTTTTTTTTAATTATTTAAATAAATAACCAAAACTGCATGGGGTCCTCCCATTTTTGACAACCTGCCAAGCTAAAGCAGACAGCAGGTGGTGTGGATACTAGTCGCATTATTGATGTGACCGCTATCCAAATCATCCTGATCTTCGTGGGACAGATATGGATTATATTCTCGTTGGACTGGTGAGGAATATAATTATTATTATTTTTTTGTCTTTTACAGGGGCTTCAGTGGATTAGGCGTAAAGGTGAATATAACTTTGCTTTTTTATTTTTATTTCAATAAAGGAGTCCGTGTCATTATTTCAATTAGAGGATTTTACTCTGGCTGTGTTTTACAATTTAACTATGGGATTAGTAATGAGGGTGCCTAATAGACACCTCTCCATTATTAACCCCTGGGCTTGATGTCAGCTGACAATAGCAAGCTGACATCAACCCCACAATTATTACCCCACTTGCCACCACACAAGGGCAAGTGGGAAGAGGAGGCTAAGCACCAGAATTGGCACATGTAATGGCTGCACCATTTCTGGGGCAGCTGAGAGCTGATGCTTTTAGTCTGGGGGAGGCAATAACCATGGCCTTTTCCTAAGCTATTAATGTCAGCCCAGCCATTTTCTGGTTAGTGAATAAAGGGGGTACCGCATGTCATTTTTGGGGGGGTCTCTCGTATATAAACCAGGAAAGGATAATCAAATAGTTGTGAGCTTATATTAATAGCCTGGGAGTCTTTATGGCTATTGGCTCCTTCCCTGAATATTAATATCAGCTCCCAGCCATCGGCTTTCCCTCTGCTGTCTATGAAAATTACGTGGATCCCCACACATTATTTTTTTCATTTTTTCTTTATTTATGAACAAGAACGGTAAGATCACATCATAGCAATGGTTTCTCTTGCTCTGCAAGTTTCAAAACCGGAATTATGAATGCCCGTGAGTCTGGCATTCAGCGCTCTGGTATTCAACAGTCCGGCCCTTTGGTTACCAAAGCTCACAGCCACTGGGTCTACCAGCAGCAGTGAGGTCTGGAAACTTCATTAGAAACTTTGAGGGACATGATAAGGTAACTGAAGATCCCAGCTGCTGGAACACCTGGAAGCTGTGAACTAAGGTTGTGTATTTTATTATATTTGTTAATAAATTTTAAAATATGGAAAAACGACTTTGGATCCCGCATAATTTTCATAACTAGCAGAGGGAAAGACAGTAGGCCGAAAGACCTCTGTAGCGATGCAAGTCAATTACCTGCGGGTTGCGATCTTCGGAAGTGAGCACACAGCGACTGTGCTTTCTGCAGCAGCGCATCCAGGTCAGGATAGTGACAAAGAAATTGCTGTACCACCAGGTTGAGGACATGAGCCATACAAGGCACGTGTGTGAAGTTGTCACGGCGTAGTGCCGCCACCAGATTTGCACCGTTACCGCGCACAGCCTTCCCTGGCTCCAGGTTCAGTGGAGACAGCTAGTGCTCTAACTCGGCCTGGTTTTAGCATGTGCTGGTTCATGCATGTAGTTGTCAAATTATTGCAATCTTTGCCTCTACTGAGATTTTTTTGCAAAACTGACAAGTAACGTGTGTTGGGTCATTCTTTGTGGTCTCAAAAAATACCCAGGCTAGGTAACCGTTGCGGCCCCTGCAAACTGCACACTCGCGACCAGTGCTGGCCACTGGCAGCATTGAGGCTGAAGATTCAGTGCTTGTCATGGTTGCGTCATTTCATGTCTGTGTGGGAAGTCGCAACGTAACCTCTTCATCTTCTTCCTCCTCCACCTTCTCTGCTGAGCTACTCAGCTGCATACCTGTGGGTTCACACCAATTGGGATCTACAACCTCATCTTCATCCTTTCTGTTCTAACACTCCTCACCCTGAGAGTTACCCTCCACTTCTTCCGACCCTGACTCCACAGTACTGTCCGCGCGCACCTCTTGTATCTGAGTTTCATCAGGATCACCTCCAGCCTTGGTGGTTAATGTCTGGTGACAAGGGTCTGGATTCTGCTCGGACTCTACTTCATCCTGCCCGGATCCAACATGAAAAAATATTGGGCATTGGTGCAGATGCTTTCCTCCTCTGGATTCTGTGATTCTTCGGAGCAGACCTCTGATGCTCATGGATCGCGGCCTCAGGGATCACGTGGAGCAATGGGGTGGGTCCTCCTGGTAACGACCAATGCGGTTGTGTGTCACTCCACACCCACCCCTGCTCATGGGTTGCTCTTCATAGATACCTTACTTGTTCTGAATGATGCCACCACTTGATGAAGGCAGACGCTGAAACGCGCGTCAAGGCAGGGCGCATCCTGGGGACGTCTTACATATGGGCATAAGGTAAAAAATGGGTGCTATTGAGCTGACTTACTTAAGTCTACAATACCTGTATGTATATACTGTATATGTTTCATTATTTACCCTAATTTCAGGTTGCTGCTCTTTTTTTGATTGACAATTTTTCATTTGCACTTTACATTTATCTGCCATATGCCTGCACATATTTACACATCAGCACTTTTTCTATTGCATTTTATTCTCATATTTATTCTTATTTTTGTGACATAAATATTGTTATATTGATCATTGATATACTATACTTTAATAACAACAACACTATGTTATAATATCACTTGGCCACATTAATTCTTGCAATCATTGTCCCCTGTGTTGCCCTCTTTTTCTGGTATTTTGTTTCCCACCTCTCCTTATGGTTTGTGTATCCTATAATAAATATTTTCATTATTTGAACATTGGACATTTCTTCGGGTTCTTTTTCGTCATTGGTTATTTTATTTCCGATTTGACTTTTTGCATTGTCTATTGGTGCATTCATGATGGTCATAGTTAGGATTTAAGGCTTATTTAATCATTTATTTATTCATGTGCACTGTGCCTTAGAATTCTTGTAATTAATTGTATATACTGTGTTTTGCACAGATTTCTCCTTAAGGCCATGGACCTTAAAGCCAAGGAACAATCCTGGCTAGGCCGAGTAAATCAACTGTTCAGTAGTGATGGGTCTGATACCAAAGACTGGTGGTCAGGGAGTTGTTGATTTTAGTTTTACCATTAAAAATCTTCTACATAAACGGTTTGGGGAGCCATGTCAAGACCAAAGTCAGCGCAGCCGTCTACCAGGACATTTTGGAGCACTTCATGCTTCCCTCTGCCGACAAGCTTTTTGGAGACGGAAATGTCATTCTCCAGCAGGACTTGGCCCCTGTCCACACTGCCAAAAGTACCAATACCTGGTGTAAAAACAACAGTATCACTGGGCTTGATTGGCAGCAAACTCACCTTCCCTTAACCCCATAGAGAACCTATGTGTATTACCAAGAGGAAGATGAGACACCAGACCCAACAATGCAGACGAGCTGAAGGCTGCTATCAAAGCAACCTGGGCTTCCATAACCCCTCAGCAGCCACAGGCTGATCGCCTCCATGCCACGCCACAGAGATGCAGTAATTTGGTGCAAAAGGAACAAAGACCAAGTATTGAGGGCATTTACTGATCATACATTTCAGTAGGACAAGATTTCAGATTTTACAACCATTTTTCAGGCTGGTGTTATAAGGTATTCTAATTTACTGAGATAATGACTTTTAGGTTTTCATTGGCTGTAAGCTGTAATCATCAACATTAACAGAAATAAACACGTGAAATAGATCACTCTGTGTGTAATGACTCTATAGAATATAGGAGATTCACTTTTTGTATTGAAGAACGGAAATATATTCACTTTTAGATGATATTCTAATTTTGTGAGATGCACCTGTACATGTTCTATGTGAGGAGTTCACGTGACGAGCTGATCTTTTCTCCACAGTAAGTGTAGAAATAGAAGATGCCAGAAGGGATCCTCTTCTCAGTGACGTCATGTCTCTGCAGACCCTCCAGGTCACTCACCGCTCTATGCGTGAGCCGGATGTCTCTTTTACAATAAAACACTTTGGAGCGTGGTTCTGAGCCTCGTTTTGATGCTTCATAGACTTATATTGTAAGACACTTCCATTTAACGCTGTGCGAAGTGTGATGTGGTGCCCCTGGGGGTTCAGTCGCCACAGTATTACTGCACCTCATCCAGAGGTGCGGTATTCCACTCTCAGGTAAGGAGGGGGCACTACCCAGGACTCTAATACAAGCATCCAACACCTCACCACTCCAGTCAGGGCACCTGGGCATATCCTATGGGAGAATGCCTCATCCCAGTCTGGAGAGGGTTACTAGGTGGAGGGTTTGGGTGGAGAGAGTAGAGATGTCATGGAAACAGTAGGAGGAGTCAGGAAAGGTCTGGAAAAGCAGTCAGTCTGATCAGGAGAACAGAGCAGACATGCAGAAAGGAGCTCCCAGAGAGAGGGAGCTAGAGAAAGGTGAAGCTACAGAAGAAGAGAAAGGGGTTCTAGGGGCACGGGTAGTGAGAAATCCTCCCATGGGGCCCACGTCCACGCTGACCATTGCCAGATGGAGGGACAAGGTCGCAGTGGGGAACTGGCCCCCAAGACTGGTGGAGAACTACAAGGCTCAGCTAGGCAGCCAGAGGCTGTGGTACCTGTATTTTGCACAGCCACATCCACACACATTCGCTGAAAAGCCATATTGGAGCAAGGAGACTAGAGAGACGTTGCCCGACAACATCCAGAGCTGCTGGCTTGGGACACTGTTATGATCCTAATGGTAGAGGATCTCAGGAGATCCAGCTAAGTCTGCAAACACAAAAAACCAGCTCATAGGGGAGTGGTAACTTGGCTGACCGTATACCTGATCCTAGCACAACAACTAGCAGCAGCCGGGGAACGTACCTACGTTGATTCTAGACGTCTCGCGCCAGCCGGAGAACTAACTAACCCTTTCAGAGAAAATAAGACCTCTCTTGCCTCAAGAGAAAAAGGCCCCAAAGTTATAATACAAGCCCCCAACAAATAATAATGGTGAGGTAAGAAGAAATGACAAACGTAAGAATGAACTAGATTTAGCAAAGAGAGGCCCACTGACTAATAGCAGAAAATAGGAAGATGACTTATACGGTCAGCAAAAAAACCCCTACAAAATATCCACGCTGAATATCCAAGAACCCCCGCACCGTCTAACGGTGTGGGGGGAGGATAACAGCCCCCTTGAGCTTCCAGCAAAATCAGGAATCACATTTTAAACAAGCTGGAACAAAATAAGAGTAATACAACTACTCAAAAATAAGAAAGCAGAACTTAGCTTGTCTTGCAAAATCAGGAGACCAGGAGACAGGAGAAAACAGACATGGTCTGATAACAACGATTCCAGGCACTATACAGAGTGTCCAGGAAGTTTATATAGGCACACCCAAGGCCAAACGAACCAGGTGAGTGCCAACCTGGGGAAAGACAATCCAAGTGCCATACCGCTAATGACCACAAGAGGGAGCCAAGAAATATAGTTCACAACAGGACACTGTGTGTGAAGGCGCAGAGCAGGAGAGGTGAGAACCAGCACAGTGAGACGGCCAGGAAAGGAACATAAGAGAGGAGTTCTGGAGAAGTGTACCCAAAATCATCTGGGGGTTGGCTGGACCACAGACCCGGAGGACACAGCACACGGCTGGAGACAGTAATCTGCAGAACTGTGAGTAAAGCGTTGAAAACTGCACTTAGCTGTGTCCTCTGAATTAGTCCTGCATCACTTGCCCTGCACTACAACTACCACAACCACCATCATCGCAATTAACACCTATATCTGCCCTGGGGACTAGCTCTGCCCGTGGAGAGCTGAAACATCTTAGCAGCGTCACCAACTGCACCAGTGGATCTGAACTGCAGCGTTGGCCATATTGACCGAACACCACGGGTGGCATCACAAACAATTCCCCTATAAACTTTATTCCCCTTTAAATTCAATTAACCTTTTATTGGATGCCCAGGTCACTGCTGTCATGACACATCCCCTTTAAGAACCGCTGGCCCGGTACCCGATACCCCATGGTCCTAGCGGGCGCTTCATGTGACCTGAACAGTCTAAAGAGCAGTGACGTCACTGAGAAGAGGAGAATGGCGCTGGTAATGGAGGGAGCAGTGGTAGGTGAGAATATTAGCACGCACTACAGTACATCGTGGGAGGCTTCTTAGACACAAGGAACATGCTGCAGATTTTAAAATCTGTCCAAAAGTCACTTCAGAACTTTTGAGGATGATGTAGATGAGATGTGTTGAAAGCTCCTTTTTTTAGCTTATGTTGTATTATGCTGCAGATTGTCTACCTCCAAGCTTGGTTAGGCCATCTTCCTTTCCTTTCCTATTGGTGGGCAGACTTTGCTTCTCTATTCCTATTACCTGGGACTCTGCATTGTCCAGTTTGTGTTAACTGTCGCAGATCTGCTGAGGTTGGCACTTCATCTCCGTTCTGCCTTTAGGCTAGGGCTACACCATGACATTGGCCCTGACAAGTCACGCTTTCAAAGATTTCTAAATGTTGCTGTGGCGCCCCTGAGGTCCAGTCGCCACAGAGGTACTGCACCTCGGTCGGAGGTGTGGTGCTCCACTCTCAGGTAAGGAGGCATAATCCAGAACCCACACACTTACATCCAACACCAGACCTCTCAGGGCCCAGAAGGAGCTAGGTAGAGGGTGTGGGTGAAGAAAGTGTAGAGAGTGACAGCTAGAGGGGTTGTCATGGAAACAGGAGGGAGGAGCCAGGAAGATACTGGAAAGGCAATGTGTGGAAAGGAGTGGAGCAGAGCAGACGTGAGAGACTGAAGCTCCTGACAGGAAGAAGAGAGAGAACGGGGCCTAGGGGCACGGGTAGTGAGGAATCCACCCGTGAGGCCTGATTCTACACCGACTGTAGTTGGGTGGAGGGACCAGGTCACAGTGGGGAATCAGCTCCCAGAGTACTGGAGAACTACAAGGCTCAGGTAGCCAGCCAGAGGCTGTGGTATCTGTACGTGCCACAGCCACAACCACACAAACTCACTGAAAAAGCAGCCACATAGGATCAAGAGGACCAGAAGGACATTGAGGCTACTGGCTTGGGGCACTGTGTGTGAAGGCGCAGGGCAGGAGAGGCGAGAGCCAGGGCAGTGAGACGGCCAGTAGTAAAGGAACATAAGAAGGGGGCTCTGGCAAAGTGTACCCCGAATTACCTGAGAGCTGACTGAACCACAGACCCAGAGGACACAGCACCCGGCTGGTGATTGCCTAAAGAACTGTGAGTTAAGTGTCGAAACTGCACCCTGCTGTGTCCTCTGAATTATTACTGCATCACCTGCCCTGCACTACAACATCGACCATTGACTTCAACACCATAACTGCCATGGGACCTAGCTTTACCCGTAGAGAGCTGTACCAACTCTGCTGCGTCACCAACTGCCCCAGTGCACCTGAACCGCAGCATTGACCATCCATTGCCGAACACCACGGGTGGCGTCACGAACTATCCCCATAAACTTTATTTCCCCCTTTTATTTGACTTTTATTGGATGCCCAGGGCCACAGACCGGGTCACTGCTGCCGTGACATCCCCCTTAAGAACAGACGACCCGGCCCGAGTACCCCATGTCTCTAGCGGGTGCTCCATTGCTGCGACATCATCGTGCAATATCAATGAATGGGGTCACATTGCGAAACTGGAATATTGCAATCACGAAAAACAAGTCACAAAAGACCCAACATGGTACCCTAGGAGTTGCAATGCTTTTATTGGGCTGCAAGTGACCCACACCGAACTATGGCCTCACGACCCATATCATGGCCCAATGTCGGCATGTAGCCCCAGCTTTCACCTTTCTTTACCTTTCTTTTCACATTGGTTTATCCTGGCTGTAACTCTATAGTTCTGCTGCTTTATCTTACCTCTGATCAGCAGGCTCCCTGCTTCCTTCTGTCCTCAGCTCATTAAGCTATCTGCCCATGTACACTGGGGGGTATAGATCAGCCACCATCTTTATGAATTCAAGAGAAATTAATACAATAAAAATTCAGATTCTGGAGAATATCATATTTTATCAGATTCAGTTTGCCTTCAACAGATATACTAATTTTTAGGTTTTTTATTCTCTGCTTGTATCTTAGATGTAAAGACCCTGAACAAGCAGGAGATGGTGAGATTTGTCAGCTCGGAATATAAAATACTGGTAACTGGCATGAGCGTCCATTGTCTGCTCTTGATTCTTCATTTATGCTTCATTTTTTGTTCTATATTTCAAACATGTTGGGTTTGTTCTTCTTGTCCTGGTTTTCTCTCTAGTGTACGGCTTCATCTTGTTGTCTAGCTCGTCCACGTTCCCTCTCCTGTTGGAGCTCTTGCTGTTGCCTCTTGAATTCCGTCTCCTGCTCTTTCTGGTCTTTCTACCTCTGTTTCTTCATCTCCTCTTCCTGTTGTTTGAGGTTTTTCTTTTTCTGAACTTGCTTTAACATCGACTGCTCTTGATTCTTTATTTATGATTTTTTTTTGAGAATTTGTTCCAAAAAATTGGATTTCTTCTTCTTTCCTTGTCTTTCTCTCTGGTCCCTGATATCCTCCTCTTGTCTAGCTTGTTCATGTTCCTTCTCCCTTCGGAGCTCTTGCTGTTGTCTCTTGAATTCCTCCTTCAGCTTCCTCTGTTCTTCCTCCCACCGTTTCTTCATCTCCTCTTCTTGTTGCTTATGTCTCTTCTCCTGTAGAGCTTGGTCTAAGGCCTTTTTGTTTTCCACTTTTCTCTGCTGTTCCTTCATATCACACTCATGGATGTAGTTAAGCACAAATTTCCTCCTCATCTTCATCTCTTCAGATGGATCGCGAGATTGTTCCACACGAAACTGAACATCTCTAATGACTTCACACAAGAATTTCAGGACTTCTTCATGTTTTCCTCTGGTTTTTATGTGATCGTCTCTGGTGTAATTCTCAAATGAAAAGATTCTGTCCACTCCAAGGTCCCTGAATATTCCTTCTGTTTCAGTTAGAGACCCCGCTGTCTTATGAGTGAGAACGACTATTGGGACGACTCCTGGAAGACAAGAGACACAAGGTAAGAAGAGATCCAAAGATTCCATCATTTGTCACACAAGATACACTGATCGCTCAGACCCCGGAGATCCTGGTGTCAGATCAGCTAATTCCAAGGTCCCACAACTTGTCTCCATTCTCTTACATGGCACAGGGTTTGGGGTTTTGAGTAATTTTAAGGTTTTCCAACAATAAAGTCCTCAGTAGATATGAGAGAATCTTTTCAAGACAAATTGAATTTACTTTAATTATTTTTTATTCACTTTGTATGAATTTAACAAGATGTCAGCCGGGCAGCTTCAATATTGCTGAATCATAGGCACAAAATGGTGCTAAAAAATTACTCACTTTACCACTTACACATGTCACCGGCAATGAACACATAGGCCCACAGGTTCTCTGTAACTCCTCTCATATGTTCTTCTGCAGTCTGCACTCGGCGCTGGTCTTCTGGCATTGAGCAGTCATCAGACGTCATGACGCACGCATCGTCCAATGTGCTGACTAGGCTTCCAGCAATGCGCATTGTGGCAAATTCCCGCCACATTCAGGCAATCTCAGGAATCCTGGCAGATTCTCTCATCTCTATCAGTGTTCATGAGTAATGTAATGGCCAGGTGACGTGGCAATGCTACCAGTGAGTTCTGAGAGGCAGACTGCCTTCTTTTCTGAATAAAGACGAGGTCACACGACAGTATAAAAAATCTGATATGATAATAATTAGTGACTATTGGGAAAGTGAGCATGCTCAGCGACGTCACTGTCCAGTGGTGGAGCTGTCTGTATTACTTACTGACTTCTCCGGGACAGTGTAGTGAGCATGCTCTGTGACGCCACTGGGAGAAAAATCAATGTTCTGCTGAGGTACTGGTGGGAGGGAGATACGCAGACCACCCCATGGATGAAAAAGATGCAGACCCTTAAATTATACAATAAGAAAGCATCTTACCTGTCAGCTTCTGTGCGGTCTGGAATAAGAGTTTCAGATCTTCTTTTTCTGTATTTGTGATTTCTTTTCTTACACTGAAAAAAATTACATCAATAAGAAAACAACCTGAGAACGATGAGTAAATGGGAGAATAAGACACAAATCAACAGCCGATAACTCCACACACTCCGCAGCCCTGAAGATACAACACCAAGAAGGAAGAGTGGAGAATTATGGAAATGACAGGACGGAGACGTCACTAATCTGCAAATGAGGAAAAATGGACACAAAATATTCAAAATCTCTCAATTTATTCAGTATGAGCCAGAAGTGTAGAGTCTCCAGACTTGTCTCCATTGAGGATGTCATTGATCGGTGATTACACAGGAGCTGCCGGCAGCGTCTCCAGACTTGTCTCCATCGAGCACATCGGGGACATCATTTGTTGGTGATTACACAGGAGCTGCAGGCAGTAGATCCTGATGATTTGTACTTTCAGCCCCAGAACCTTCCTTAGACGACCATTAATAATGTCATTGACAGCAGCTGAGGCTGGAGGTGCCAGGATTTCTGCATGAAGCCGGAGGTGCTGGGGTTTCTGCATGTGGCTTAGGCTACTTTCACATTAGTCCATCGGTATGGGCTGTCGCAAACCGTCGGTCCGACGTAACGACGGACGTTGTGCTAATTAATCTCAACGTGGGCAGTGGATGCAGTCTTACAACGCATCTGCTTCCCAGTGTGATGAGCGGGGAGGAGGGGGCGGAGTTCCGGCCGCGCATGCGCGATCGGAAAGAGCGGAACCGACGGACAAAAAAACGTTACATGTAACTTTTTTTGTGCCGACGGTCCACCAAAACACGACGCATCTGTCGCACGATGGATGCGATGTGTGGCACTCCGTCGCAATGCGTTGCTAATGTAAGTCTATGGAGAAAAAACGCATCCTGCAGACAACTTTGCAGGATGCATTTTTTCTACATAACGACGCATTGCGACATGAGTCGAACGACGCTAGTGTGAAAGTAGCCTTAGTCTCCAAACTGAAGAAATTCAGAGGCTTGATAATTTTCCATTTTCCATCATCTGCTGATCATTGATGTCTCCATCCTGTGATTTCCAGAATTGCGCCTCTTTTCCTTCTTGGTGATGTAATTTCTTTGTTGAGGAGTGTATCGCCTGTAATACTGCCCCTATGTACAGAACTTCTGCTCTATATCACACTGATGTGGATTCTTGGTTGTAGCACTGAGCCGACGTGTTGGTGTCTGGTCTATTACTCACCTGTGCACAAATACTGGGAAGATGAAATCGGAGGTTTTGACTTCTTTCTCGGCTTTGACTATTCTTTCTGAAAGTCCGAATCCCTCTCCCCATTGTACTTCTGTACCCAGTGGCAGCAGATTCCCTGGAGAGGTAACAGAAATCAGTGTTAGACACAAGTGTCACCTCCAGTCGTCTTCTCGGAGATCAGTATTGGGAGGTGGTAAGTGGCCGGCAATAACCCGACATGTTGCTCAGTTGTGAGGACCCCGGTAGCTGCTAATAAAAAAAATTAGAAATATAACAAATGTAACAGAAAAATGGGGTAATAAGATAATTTTCTATGTAACAAATGTAAGTAATACAGTCATATATAAATAATAATACCATCATACACTGATAACAGGTATCATCCACATACTGAGCAACGTCCACAAACCAAGGGACAAATAACGCCACCTAATACCATCACCATATATTATATTATCACCAGATAGTGACCACATATACCACCATACTGATCATTAACCCCTTAATGACAAGGCCAAACTTTTTGAATTCTGACCACTGTCACTTTAAGAGGTCATAACTCTGGAACGCTTCAACGGATTTTGGGAATGTTTTTTCATGACATATTGCACTGCATGATGGTGGTAAAATGTCTTCGATATGACTTGAGTTTATTTGTGAATATATCAGAAATTTGGCAAAAAATGTGAAAATGTTGCCATTTTCAAACTTTTAATTTTCATGTCCTTAAATCAGAGCGTCATATCACACAAAATAGTTAATAAATAACATTTCCTACATGTCTACTTTACATCAGCACAATTTTTTGCAAAACCATTTTTTAGGGACCACCTCACAGTTAAAGTGACTAGTGGGGCCTATATGATAGAAAATACCCAAGTGTGACACCATTCTAAAAACTGCACCCCTCAAGGTGCTCAAAACCACATTCAAGAAGTTTATTAACCCTTCAGGTGTTTCACAGGAATTTTTGGAATGTTTAAATAAAAATGAACATTAAACTTAGCAGGCGTGCAGGAAGATGAGCGCCTGGCAGAGCGTTGCAGTGCGGATATCCAAGTGATGGTGCCTGCTCAGAGGCACATACACCGATTGGAATATTGCAGAGAGCTTCACTCTTCAGCTCCGCAGTTAGATGGTTTAGGGGCTCAGCAGGTAAAACTGGCGACCACCCGCTGATGCCCGAAGTGAGACCGTGTGTTGGGAGATGATGCCTGAAGAAAATGCACCGGTCTTCGCCAGTATCTCATCACCTGTTAGACCTCCAGAGAGTAACGGACAGCGGAGCCCAAAATCGTATATGAGCTGCAGCTGAGTCGCCCGCCAGGGCCGTGGGGTAGCCGGCACCGGGTCCGGTGTCCACAGGGGAATGTCACAGTGGTGACCCGGTCTGTGACCCTGGGCGCCCATGTGAAAGGGGTATTTTGAATAAAGTTTATGTTCATGACGCCACCTGTGGTATTCGGTCAGTGGGGACCGACGCTGCTTTAAGGGGTCCTCTGGGGCGATGTTATGGCAGCTAGATGGTATACCTTCCCACAGGTGAAGTGTATCCCCAGGGCTCCCGGGGTGTAGGTGGAAGATGGTGAATGGTGCAGTGAGGAACGAGGACGCAGGTTTGCAGTCTCTTTACTTTGTTTACTGACGACTTCAGCAGCCACAGTCCAGGGCACCAGATCACAGGGCAGGCAGGGTTCGGCCGGCTTGGAAGAGAATCCAGAGTCCCCTTTACCAGGTGGAGATGAAAGCCTTCCTCTAGCGCGGTGGTGTTGTAGTCCCTTACTGCCTGTGGCTTCAGATAAGGTCCTCACAGTTCCTCTCTCTGTCCCCATATTGGATAGGACAGTACCTGTATGACAGGTAACTCGAGCCTTTTTACAGGGACTCTATCACGCCCCGGACTCTATGTGTAACTGTGTCTCAGGTGTGTGTGGCGAACAGGTAACTTGCAGTTCAGCTGTCCTACCGGTCTCTGATGTAAGTCGTAGAGTCCCTTACAACCTCAGTGTTCTGGCTACCGGTTAACTGCGCCTCAGAGGGAGGCAGCCTGTTCGCAGCTGGTCTCCCCTGATATCACTCTCCTGTGCTTCACTCTCCTTCACGCTCACTGATCGATGTTCTGTCTTTCTGTATGTCTCTTTCTCCAGGGGGCTGTAGTACTTTGGACTATAGGCCCCTTCAGACGTTCTGACCCTCGATGTCAGTCTGCTCTTTTCTCTGTCCTCTGACTGACTGACTCACTGACTGCTTTCCCTCCAAAACCACAATATATAGGGGAGTCACCTAAGAATAGGATCAAATGCTCCCCCTTGTGGCCTGGAGTGTGAACATGTGTGCATTGTGATTACCTGATCAGAGTTATCCTTCATCGCTTCCAGACGTAACATCACTCTCCCCGTGAGGAAAGCAATGCTACTGTGATGACCTGGACCCTGGGATGCCACACAGCCACTGGCATCAGGGGCTTATCTACAGCATTCTGTAATGCATTCTGTAATGCTGTAGATAAGCCCCCGATGTATCCTGAAAGAGGAGAAAAAGAGGTTAGATTATGCTCACCCAGGGGCGGTCCCACTGCGATCCGGGTCCGATGGGTGTCGCTGTCCGAGGCCTCCTATCTTCTTATGATGACGTCCTCTTCTTGTCTTCCTGCCGCAGCTCCGGTGCAGGCGTACTGATATGTCCTGTTGAGGGCAGAGCAAAGTACTCCAGTGCGGGAAAGGTCAGTGAGGCCCAGCACCTTCGCACTGCAAGTACTTTGCTCTGCCCTCAACAGGACATATCAGTACGCCTGTGCCAGAGCCGTGGCAAGAAGACAAGAAGAGGACTTCATCCTATGAAGATAGGAGGCGCTGGACCGGACCGCGATGCCCATCGGACCGGACCGCAGTGGGACCGCCCCTGGGTGAGTATAATATAACCTTTATTTCTCATCTTTCAGGATACATCGGGGGCTTATCTAGTGCATTACAGAATGCTGGAGATAAGCCCCTGATGATGGTGGCCACAGCTCAGATATGGTTTTGGGGTTGACAGGTTCCCTTTAAACCTGATATAAAGACTGTAGAGTTGAATAGCAGTTTTACTGTTTACCCTGCATCCCCTTTTCCCCTGTTATCGCCCTGCGAGGAGTTTATTACTATAAATTAAGTAAATAATAGTTAACCCCTGCTCTGCGCCTCTGTGTCACTGCATCCAAGTACCTGTGTTACATTTGGAGCATAGATTTTGCTAGAATAGTTTACGGGCAACATTTGTGGAACTCCGAACATGTCAGAACAGCAGAAAATCCCCAAAAGTGACCCCATTGTGGAAACTGCACCTCTCATTGAATTCATCTACAACTGCAATGACCATTTTGTAACATCCACGCCAGGCTTTATTCTGTGAATTGCAAATCTGCTAGTCTAGTACCCATACATTGTGCCCCCATACAGTGTAGCGCCCCATTGTGCCCAGCTTGTGCTTCTGGCGATATGCACTCATAACTTAAGTGCCTTCTCTCCATTACAATGATGACAACCATGTAGCCGCTTGCTGTGGTTTAGGCCCAGGGGGTCTCAGAATGGGGCATTTGGATTTGGGAGCACAGAATTCAGTGGGTTTTATTTTGGGTGGGGGCCATTTCGCTTTTCCAGAGTCATTGTTCTACCAGTAATGTGGGAGCTCGCTATAGTTCCAGTGACAGGTGACAGACCTGAGTGGGGGCTGATTTTGCATCGGATAAATTAGGGGTTTAATTTGTAACATTTTGGGTTACATTATATTTTTCTATTGCTACCAGAATGAGGCCGGGGTCACACTAGTGTATGGTATGTGATGCGATATGCTAATGACCCTCGGCTCCTGCTCTGCTGCGAGCGGGAGCCGAGGGTCATGCGTCTGCTCCGAGCCTCTCGCACAGAGAGAATCAGAGCACAGCTGAGGAGGAGGAGGAGAAATGACTTTCTCCATCTCCTCCATAATATCCAAGTGATGTGCGATGTCTCACTCACACCCATAGGCTTATATGGGTGCGAGCAGGGGTGGGATTCGGCCGGTTCTCCCCGGTTCGATGGAACCGCTTCTTAAAAAAGCAGCCGGTTCCCCAAACCGGGGAGATTCGGAGCCGCAATCCTGTACCACACTTCCCAACCGTCTCGTATCCCGCAGGGCAGAGCCGCATCGCTCCACCCACAGAGCAGCACACCACATACAGTATATGGCTGCTCTGTGCACACAGGACCTGTGATGAGGTCACAGGAGGGGAGGAGTCGGGGGTCACATAATCAAGGGCCTCCATGTATTGTAGGACTCTGCTGTGTTGTCATGGTGACGAGGGTAACCTTATGTGTGGGGTCAGGAGGGGTTTACAGTGTGGATGTAGCAGATATAGTAAATGACACGTAATGTCTTGAATATTAAAAATCTCTTAGAGGATGGTTTATTGTGTATGATACATAGTGATATTTTGTTAAACATATTTATTTGAACTTTTGTACATGTTGCTTTGTTGAGGGTTGGCCTTTGGCTTTATTATAAGCCTTTTGTGTATGTTATATGTAATGTTGATGACTTTTTAAATGTTTTTAGTGTATTTGTCTGCTGTATATTCAATAAAACCTTTTTGTATTTTGTGGTGATCCCTGTTATGGTCTTTAGCATTTTCTTAGTATTAATTTTCATGCAGTGATTTCACTCGCATGTTGAAAACAACCTAGAAAAAAACGCTGATGTGAGCTGCCCCATAGACGAATACTGGTCCACGTGCTATGTAATGTTTTATCACATAGCACTCATCCGTATTCATCGCTAGTGTGACCCTGGCCTAAAACTGAGATCACACTCTTGTGTTCTATGCTGAGCACTTACCTCGGGGTTTCCGTGTAAGTCCCACAAAAATGAGATTTAGATAAAATCCCAAGGGCACCACCCACCATGAGGCAAATGGAGACATTTCGTACTCCGTTTGGCGTCTGCTCCGGTAGTATCCACTTTGTTAGGTGTGTACAGATCTGACGTCGCCCACACTCGTGCGCTAAAAAGACGCCTAAAATGATGGGACACTGCCAGAAGATAGTCATGTCTGAACCTCAGTTTTGGGGAATTTACATGGAAACCCTGACATATGCACTCAGCGGAGAGCGCAGGATAGATGTGAGCCAAGCCTTATTCTGATATTTGGGAGGTAGAATGAACAAATAAACAGCAGTACAAGAGTAGTTCTTTTTTTTTTTGCACGGTTCACCATGCGGTATAAGTGATGAGGCGGATTTATTCTTGGGGCCGATGCGATTACTGTGATACCAAATTCATATCTGTCTTTTTTTTAGGTTTTGTTGCAATCACGCAATAAAAATGCTTTTTTCTAAAAAGTGTTTTTTTTGTCACCATATTCTAAGAGCTGCCAGTTTTATATAGCGGGTCGTTCCAGATGAGGCGATACCAATTATGTATACTTTTTTTATTTATTATGGTTTTATCAGAAATGCTGCATTCTGAGTGGCGAAACGGATTTTAGTGATTTGTGTGTGCTTTCTTGTGTGTGTTTTTTAACTCTTTTACATATTTTATTTTACTTATTTTCACTTTTTTACACTTTTTCTCTGTGGGATATGTATAATTTTCTGTTTGATCACTGGTCTCATACACTGCTTATTGCTGGGTCTCACAGGCCACCATACCCTGGGGTCATCACATGACCTCAGGGTACCATAGTAACCATCGGGACCCGCGATTGTCATCGCGTGGGGTCTAATGGTTACTAAGGGGGTCTTGTGACCCCACTTGTAACAACTTAAATGCCAGTGTTGTGATTGACAGCTGTATTTAAGGGGATAATTGGCCCCGATCGTTCTCAAAACTGGTCAGGTCTGATTCTGCAGGGTATCAGCTGTCATGTACAGCTGACACCCGCAGGAATCGCAGGGTGCTATTTCCTTATTCCTCAGCACCATTAAAAAGCCTATCAGCAGTCTTTAAGGGGTTAATGCAAACCACAATACTTATGTTACCCTCATACAATGACCGCCTGGTGAAGTCATTCATTGTCACTTTTCTTCTTCATCCGTTGCAGACCGCTATGACTTCTTCCAGTCAGGATTCGTCTCTACATAGGTCACACCTCCAGTTGAAAGTAGCGATGGCCTCTACAGGCCCTCCTCATTGTCAGGTCCTCTGCAACCTTATGAGGAGCTACTGGACTGAAAAGAGCCCATATACTGTTCTTGCACACGGAACCTTTTGTCTGTGTCCAACAGTGAATCCCAGACTAGAACAAAGTCAGTAAAGTATTTATTATGGCAAAAATTGAGGACAAAAAACATTGTGGTGTTGCTGTCAGGATGAAGACAAGGATGAACAGATGTAGAAGAACAGCAAAGATTTCTTAACAGACAGCAACACAATTCAAAAACAATCCTCA
This sequence comes from Ranitomeya variabilis, assembly GCF_051348905.1. NCBI lineage: Eukaryota > Metazoa > Chordata > Amphibia > Anura > Dendrobatidae > Ranitomeya > Ranitomeya variabilis. The sequence continues at coordinate 4,057,206 of NC_135238.1, forward strand.
GGCTGTAAAGTGCAGCGGAAAATTTGGTTGCTTTATATAAAAATTATTAGTCTATAAAACAACTAATTAAGGAAGTCGTGATTCAAGGAAATGACACCCAGTGGTGAGTATGAAAACCCGGACACACAATAGAGGAACATACGAATTGTTTAGAATCATCTGACAAAACAATTGAACATTATATATATAATCTCTCAATGAAAAAACAAATGATTGTGAAAAATAGATAAAACAAAGTGCAGCGAGGTGGGACAAGGTGCAGATGGAGAGTTCGGCAGTAACATCATCAGGAAATTACAGTGCTTGTGCGGCCTCACGCAGTGATGGCGCCTGTGTGAGATCTCAGTAAAGAAAGCAGATCACTGAAGAAGGGTGAGCTGGACAACTTCTCATGTAAAGAAACAGAACCCTGATTCTAGCTGTAACTATCTTACCAATGTTTTCTAACTGGAAAACTTTTAGGAAAAATCTTTTCAAACTCCTGGCCCCTCACACTACGGACCCCTCACTACTCACCGAGCTGAGCGAAGATGACTCCATATTCTTGGTCATCCATTCTCATGCAGCTTCTGTTATCCACCAGGGTGAGGTTCTCTGTTAGCTTATATGGGATCCTCCCAGAAGGCGCTCTGGTGTCCGACCAGTTCTGAAATTCACAATTTTCCCAGACGTAGATGCAGGTATTAATGAATGATGACTTCCCGTGACCTAAGAGGCCAAAGAGTTGGATGAGGATGCGGTTGAAGCCTTGGTTTCCTTTCTTACATTCATCAAAGCTGAAGTCTTTAATAAAACATCTCATCTCATCGCTGTCCATGCCTTCTCCTCAGGTCGCTTTTTTCTTAGTGACTAGCGAGACTGAGAAGAGACAAAGTCCTTGTGATATTATATTCCAAGAAGCTTTTATCTTCCTTCTTGATCAACATGAGCTATCGTTACAGCCATGATTGTCCCTTCACTTCCTCATTCCTGGAAGGCTCGGAGGTTACAGATCACCTTCTGCTAATCTAATCTTATTAATATCCATATTGGTCAAATATTGGGGAAAGAAGAGATAAAAAAGGAAAAGACTGACAAATATTGACATTTACAGCCAGTGTTGTAGATATTGCTAATATTCTCATGATACTTCTATGCCTTCAAGGGATGAACCGTCACTACAAGCTGTACTCCGTGTTGTCTTCTCTCCACCTTCACAATATTAAGCGGCAAACCCTTGAAATGACCAGTACTTCTATTCCATAATCCTCGCTTTTTGATGTGACTCCTGATCTTTCTGATATTTCTCCCCTATTCTGTAGGAAGGTTGAAACAGACTGAGATAAGAGCCCCATACAAGTAGCGCCATTATTGTTAGGCTGTCTCTCTACCACTAAATCTTGCGGCATTACCTTATTGTTCTCCTGTGATGGTAACATCTATGGTGGGCAAGCCAGCATTACTCAGCTCTTAGTATACTGGATATAGTGTCACTCTTATATTGAGGATCTGAACATGGCTACATGATTAATTGAAGGAACAAAAGGTAGCACTCCATTAAGCACCACAGCACCCCAGTGCAGCTTGTACCCCCTGCTTCAAACAGGTAATTAAAGTGGGTTATCTGATGGACAGTAGGCACGAAGTCCAGGCACAGATTGCAGAAGAATATGGGAGGCGACAGATTTATGGCCCTTGCCTCCTTATGTACAGATTACTGCAAACAGGCTCCTGTGACCCCGGATTCCAGTAATGAATATTGTTTTGCTTTGAATGGCGTGGGTCCTACAGTTATGGCAAACATAATTTCTGTGTTGTGACAAACTGGATAAAAAAATGCTTTGACTTACATCACTATGTGGTCGCCGCATCAGTCTCAAGTTAAAATCCGACAGCTGGATGACAGTATATATGTCATATTTCTTACCTATATAAAGCTAACTCATAATAGGAAATATGACATTAATATCTCTCACCTGGGACCTCCAGAGGCAAAGATATCCTGAAAGTTGTAGCTCTCTTAAGTTTTGTGACCCTAGCCACATCCCATGACCAGCCCCTATATGAGGAGAGATACAGTGCGTGGGCATGGTTTTTATCTAATAACAGTAGGGTTTGAGTTTTTGTCATTGTCAGTCCTGGAAGACATGGTTTGATGTGGTTCTGTACGAGTGTCTTCTGTAAATTACATGAGATTTGCCCATTCAAGCCTATGGGTGCATAAAAAATCAGATGCCATACACAGCTACAGTATAGCATCAGATTTTTACATTGCATTTCAGTATCATGGAAATCTGTAAATGGTCTTGTAAAAATCAATAGCCGCTGAGAAACAAAACAGATTGTATGCAGATGACAAATGAAAAATCTAAATCGTTCCACTTTTCTGGATGAGACCCCAATGATTTTTTATATGATGGTGTGAATCTGCCCTTACTGTGACATGTGTTGTGAATTCTGCTTTTGGGCTCCCTCCGGTGGTTGTAGGTGGTAATGCAGTTGTCTCTGGGTTGCAGCTGTAGCGCCCCCACCGCCGCAGGGCCGAGGGGTACCCGGTACCGGGCCTGTCGGGCTCTGCTCTGGGGTTGTCACGGTGGCTAGGCCCCGGTCCGTGACCCTGCCGTGGGGCGCACAGTCTTTGATACTATGGATGTAGATAAATGATGGTGACAGTAGTCGCGGTGTAGTGGTGCAGTGCAGTAAATAACGAGGACACCAGGTTGCAGTCTCTTTACCTCTTTACTGAAGATCTCTGGGTCCTCAGTCCGGAATCCAGATCACCAGGCTGCGCAAGTCCGGCCGGTCCAATGGCACCTCCAGAGTTCTCTTAGCAGGTGGAAATCTGTGCCTTCCTTCTAGCGCTATGTGTTGCGGTCCTTCCCTGCTGTGCTTACGGAAAGTCCCCACAACTGTTGTGTCCGTTTCTTAAGTTCCCTCACAACTCAATTAGATGATGTTCTGCTAATTCTTCCGCTCCTCCCTGATGTTACGGTTAGAATGGCACCCGTTTGACGGGTAGGCTCGGAGCTCTTCCGGGACCCTAGAGTCGCCCCTCTCCACAGGTTGCCCCCCAAGACTGCATAGGTGATTTAAGTGAGACAGCCCGCCTTAGACTGACTGTCCTGCCGCTGTTTAGAGTATTGCTTGAAGCTGAATATTATAATACTCCCTCGGCGTTCCGGCCGCCGGTTGTGCGCCTCAGTAGGATGTTGCCTCGGTTTTACAGCATGACCCCTACTGGTATTCTCCTCTTGCTTTGATCTCGTTTCTCACTCAGCACAATCTATCTCTCTTCCAATCCTTCCTTGGGCACCGTCGCTATACTGAGCAAGCACGGTCCCGTTACGTTCTCTCCAATTGCCAAGCCTCTGTCAGGATCCCACTCCTGACAGAGACCCTACCGAATCTTCTCCTGCAACACCCTCTGCCACAAGGTGTTGCCTGGCTCCAACCCAGTCAGCTTTCTGCCTAACTTCCTGCCTGACCCCCAGTTTTACCAGTGTGTGAGGAGTGGCCTAATGAATAGAACCTGTTATGGTTCTCAATGGCAAGAGAACATAGCCCAGCAAACATAAGAACTAGCTCTTGGAAGGATGGAAACTAAACTGACCATGAACTAAACCTGCCGCACAACTAACAGTAGCCGGGTAGCGTTGCCTACGTTTTTTATCCCTAGACGCCCAGCGCCAGCCGGAGGACTAACTAATCCTGGCAGAGGAAAATATAGTCCTGGCTCACCTCTAGAGAAATTTCCCCGAAAGGCAGACAGAGGCCCCCACATATATTGGCGGTGATTTTAGATGAAAATGACACACGTAGTATGAAAATAGGTTTAGCAAAATTGAGGTCCGCTTACTAGATAGCAGGAAGACAGAAAGGGCACTTTCATGGTCAGCTGAAAACCCTATCAAAACACCATCCTGAAATTACTTTAAGACTCTAGTATTAACTCATAACATCAGAGTGGCAATTTCAGATCACAAGAGCTTTCCAGACACAGAAACGAAACTACAGCTGTGAACTGGAACAAAATGCAAAAACAAACGAGGACAAAGTCCACTTAGCTGGGAGTTGTCTAGCAGCAGGAACATGCACAGAAAGGCTTCTGATTACAATGTTGACCGGCATGGAAGTGACAAAGGAGCAAGGCTAAATAGCGACTCCCACATCCTGATGGAAACAGGTGAACAGAGGGGATGATGCACACCAGTTCAATTCCACCAGTGGCCACCGGGGGAGCCCAAAATCCAATTTCACAACAGTACCCCCCCTCAAGGAGGGGGCACCGAACCCTCACCAGAACCACCAGGGCGATCAGGATGAGCCCTATGAAAGGCACGGACCAGATCGGAGGCATGAACATCAGAGGCAGTCACCCAAGAATTATCCTCCTGACCGTATCCCTTCCATTTGACCAGATACTGGAGTTTCCGTCTGGAAACACGGGAGTCCAAGATTTTTTCCACAACGTACTCCAACTCGCCCTCAACCAACACCGGAGCAGGAGGCTCAACGGAAGGCACAACCGGTACCTCATACCTGCGCAATAATGACCGATGAAAAACATTATGAATAGAAAAAGATGCAGGGAGGTCCAAACGGAAGGACACAGGGTTAAGAATCTCCAATATCTTGTACGGGCCGATGAACCGAGGCTTAAACTTAGGAGAAGAAACCCTCATAGGGACAAAACGAGAAGACAACCACACCAAGTCCCCAACACAAAGCCGAGGACCAACCCGACGCCGGCGGTTGGCAAAAAGCTGAGTCTTCTCCTGGGACAACTTCAAATTGTCCACTACCTGCCCCCAAATCTGATGCAACCTCTCCACCACAGCATCCACTCCAGGACAATCCGAAGATTCCACCTGACCAGAAGAAAATCGAGGATGAAACCCCGAATTACAGAAAAAAGGAGACACCAAGGTGGCAGAGCTGGCCCGATTATTGAGGGCAAACTCCGCTAAAGGCAAAAAAGCAACCCAATCATCCTGATCTGCAGACACAAAACACCTCAAATATGTCTCCAAGGTCTGATTCGTCCGCTCGGTCTGGCCATTAGTCTGAGGATGGAAAGCAGACGAGAAAGACAAATCTATGCCCATCCTAGCACAGAATGCTCGCCAAAATCTAGACACGAATTGGGTTCCTCTGTCAGAAACGATATTCTCCGGAATACCATGCAAACGGACCACATTTTGAAAAAACAGAGGAACCAACTCGGAAGAAGAAGGCAACTTAGGCAGGGGAACCAAATGGACCATCTTAGAGAAACGGTCACACACCACCCAGATGACAGACATCTTCTGAGAAACAGGAAGATCCGAAATAAAATCCATCGAGATGTGCGTCCAGGGCCTCTTCGGGATAGGCAAGGGCAACAACAATCCACTAGCCCGAGAACAACAAGGCTTGGCCCGAGCACAAACGTCACAAGACTGCACAAAGCCTCGCACATCTCGAGACAGGGAAGGCCACCAGAAGGACCTTGCCACCAAATCCCTGGTACCAAAGATTCCAGGATGACCTGCCAACGCAGAAGAATGAACCTCAGAAATGACTTTACTGGTCCAATCATCAGGAACAAACAGTCTACCAGGTGGGCAACGATCAGGTCTATCCGCCTGAAACTCCTGCAAGGCCCGCCGCAGGTCTGGAGAAACGGCAGACAATATTACTCCATCCTTAAGGATACCTGTAGGTTCAGAATTACCAGGGGAGTCAGGCTCAAAACTCCTAGAAAGGGCATCCGCCTTAACATTCTTAGAACCCGGCAGGTAGGACACCACAAAATTAAACCGAGAGAAAAACAACGACCAGCGCGCCTGTCTAGGATTCAGGCGTCTGGCGGACTCAAGATAAATTAGATTTTTGTGGTCAGTCCATACCACCACCTGATGTCTAGCCCCCTCAAGCCAATGACGCCACTCCTCAAAAGCCCACTTCATGGCCAAAAGCTCCCGATTCCCAACATCATAATTCCACTCGGCGGGCGAAAATTTACGCGAGAAAAAAGCACAAGGTCTCATTACGGAGCAATCGGAACTTCTCTGCGACAAAACCGCCCCAGCTCCGATTTCAGAAGCGTCGACCTCAACCTGAAAAGGAAGAGCAACATCAGGCTGACGCAACACAGGGGCGGAAGAAAAGCGGCGCTTAAGCTCCCGAAAGGCCTCCACAGCAGCAGGGGACCAATCAGCAACATCAGCACCCTTCTTAGTCAAATCAGTCAATGGTTTAACAACATCAGAAAAACCAGCAATAAATCGACGATAAAAGTTAGCAAAGCCCAAAAATTTCTGAAGACTCTTAAGAGAAGAGGGTTGCGTCCAATCACAAATAGCCTGAACCTTGACAGGATCCATCTCGATGGAAGAGGGGGAAAAAATATATCCCAAAAAGGAAATCTTTTGAACCCCAAAAACGCACTTAGAACCCTTCACACACAAGGAATTAGACCGCAAAACCTGAAAAACCCTCCTGACCTGCTGGACATGAGAGTCCCAGTCATCCGAAAAAATCAAAATATCATCCAGATACACAATCATAAATTTATCCAAATAATCACGGAAAATGTCATGCATAAAGGACTGAAAGACTGAAGGGGCATTTGAAAGACCAAAAGGCATCACCAAATACTCAAAGTGGCCCTCGGGCGTATTAAATGCGGTTTTCCACTCATCCCCCTGCTTAATTCGCACCAAATTATACGCCCCACGGAGATTTATCTTAGAGAACCACTTGGCCCCCTTTATGCGAGCAAACAAATCAGTCAGCAGCGGCAACGGATATTGATATTTAACCGTGATTTTATTCAAAAGCCGATAATCAATACACGGCCTCAAAGAGCCATCTTTCTTAGCCACAAAGAAAAAAACGGCTCCTAAGGGAGATGACGAAGGACGAATATGTCCCTTTTCCAAGGACTCCTTTATATATTCTCGCATAGCAGCATGTTCAGGCACAGACAGATTAAATAAACGACCCTTAGGGTATTTACTACCCGGAATCAAATCTATGGCACAATCGCACTCCCGGTGCGGAGGTAATGAACCAAGCTTAGGTTCTTCAAAAACGTCACGATATTCAGTCAAGAATTCAGGAATCTCAGAGGGAATAGATGATGAAATGGAAACCACAGGTACGTCCCCATGCGTCCCCTTACATCCCCAGCTTAACACAGACATAGCTTTCCAGTCGAGGACTGGGTTATGAGATTGCAGCCATGGCAATCCAAGCACCAACACATCATGTAGATTATACAGCACAAGAAAGCGAATAATCTCCTGGTGATCCGGATTAATCCGCATAGTTACTTGTGTCCAGTACTGTGGTTTATTACTAGCCAATGGGGTGGAGTCAATCCCCTTCAGGGGTATAGGAGTTTCAAGAGGCTCCAAATCATACCCACAGCGTTTGGCAAAGGACCAATCCATAAGACTCAAAGCGGCGCCAGAGTCGACATAGGCATCCGCGGTAATAGATGATAAAGAACAAATCAGGGTCACAGATAGAATAAACTTAGACTGTAAAGTGCCAATTGAAACAGACTTATCAAGCTTTTTAGTACGCTTAGAGCATGCTGATATAACATGAGTTGAATCACCGCAATAGAAGCACAACCCATTTTTTCGTCTAAAATTCTGCCGTTCACTTCTGGACAGAATTCTATCACATTGCATATTCTCTGGCGTCTTCTCAGTAGACACCGCCAAATGGTGCACAGGTTTGCGCTCCCGCAGACGCCTATCGATCTGGATAGCCATTGTCATGGACTCATTCAGACCCGCAGGCACAGGGAACCCCACCATAACATCCTTAATGGCATCAGAGAGACCCTCTCTGAAATTCGCCGCCAGGGCGCACTCATTCCACTGAGTAAGCACAGCCCATTTACGGAATTTCTGGCAGTATATTTCAGCTTCGTCTTGCCCCTGAGATAGGGACATCAAGGCCTTTTCCGCCTGAAGCTCTAACTGAGGTTCCTCATAAAGCAACCCCAAGGCCAGAAAAAACGCATCCACATTGAGCAACGCAGGATCCCCTGGAGCCAATGCAAAAGCCCAATCCTGAGGGTCGCCCCGGAGCAAGGAAATCACAATCCTGACCTGCTGAGCAGGATCTCCAGCAGAGCGAGATTTCAGGGACAAAAACAACTTGCAATTATTTTTGAAATTTTGAAAGCAAGATCTATTCCCCGAGAAAAATTCAGGCAAAGGAATTCTAGGTTCAGATATAGGAACATGAACAACAAAATCTTGTAAATTTTGAACTTTCGTGGTGAGATTATTCAAACCTGCAGCTAAACTCTGAATATCCATTTTAAACAGGTGAACACAGAGCCATTCCAGGATTAGAAGGAGAGAGAGAGAGAAAGGCTGCAATATAGGCAGACTTGCAAGAGATTCAATTACAAGCACACTCAGAACTAAAGGAAAAAAAAAAAAAAAAAAAAAAAATCTTCAGCAGACTTCTCTTTTCTCTCCTTTCTCTGTCAATTAATTTAACCCTTTTTGGCCGGTCAAACTGTTATGGTTCTCAATGGCAAGAGAACATAGCCCAGCAAACATAAGAACTAGCTCTTGGAAGGATGGAAACTAAACTGACCATGAACTAAACCTGCCGCACAACTAACAGTAGCCGGGTAGCGTTGCCTACGTTTTTTATCCCTAGACGCCCAGCGCCAGCCGGAGGACTAACTAATCCTGGCAGAGGAAAATATAGTCCTGGCTCACCTCTAGAGAAATTTCCCCGAAAGGCAGACAGAGGCCCCCACATATATTGGCGGTGATTTTAGATGAAAATGACACACGTAGTATGAAAATAGGTTTAGCAAAATTGAGGTCCGCTTACTAGATAGCAGGAAGACAGAAAGGGCACTTTCATGGTCAGCTGAAAACCCTATCAAAACACCATCCTGAAATTACTTTAAGACTCTAGTATTAACTCATAACATCAGAGTGGCAATTTCAGATCACAAGAGTTTTCCAGACACAGAAACGAAACTACAGCTGTGAACTGGAACAAAATGCAAAAACAAACGAGGACAAAGTCCACTTAGCTGGGAGTTGTCTAGCAGCAGGAACATGCACAGAAAGGCTTCTGATTACAATGTTGACCGGCATGGAAGTGACAGAGGAGCAAGGCTAAATAGCAACTCCCACATCCTGATGGAAACAGGTGAACAGAGGGGATGATGCACACCAGTTCAATTCCACCAGTGGCCACCGGGGGAGCCCAAAATCCAATTTCACAACAAGAACCCTTAGCTCCCCCTGGAGGCCCGGCGGTGAAATGTATTGGTGTCTGTGATACCTGATCAGATGAACTCCTTCAGTGCCATCGGACGCACCATAGCTCCCCTTAGTGGCGGAGCCACAGTACTGCAACGACCAGGACTCTGGGGCGCTGCACTCCCCCTGGTTAAATCCAGTACTCCGGGACTGGGAAGAAAACAACAATACAAGTTAGCAAAAAGACATACAATTTTGTTGAGTGCAATAACAATAAGTATATTTAAACAGAGCTTCCCTTTATGGGAGGTGAGGACACTTGAACGTTACAAACATGGTTAAATATCATAGCAACATGCTATAAATAACTTTTCTTACCCAACCGGGTATTCTACTTAGTACAAACTCTTGAACAATAATTTAACATCGCCTTTAAGGACGTACACTCTGAATCCGCTAAAGACCTTCTTATAATCACATTATAAGGCAATTTAACTTTTACATTCTCCTTCTTTAAATCTGCAGGACCGCCTTTCCTAACGGCACCAGACCTACTGCCTCTCCTTTCTTACAGGACCGCTCCTTTCAGCCCGAGCCTTCTGTCTTTTCAACTACTATACACAGTATAGAACATAACATTACTTTCAATTTAAGAGCACCGAGCCATCTCTATATGGCTCCTAGGAGGACTCAGGGTTTACCTTCTGTCCTCATTTTCTGTCAACGTTATCAACATTTTCTTAAAACATTAACTTCCATCATTACTTTCTTACTAGCAACTATGCAGGACACTACGTCTACCCCTACGGGCCCACTGCATCTTTCTTCTAATTTTTACTTTTCCTTCGGGGAACATTATCAGCATTCTTTTACAATTAACTAGTTAGTCACATTAACGATTACATATCAACATTATCACTTTCTTTTCGGTCAAGACATTATTGCTATCTATCTTAAAGCAATACCATTCTTTAAGTACAACAAGTGCACATCCCCTTTAAGAAGGGACCAAGTCTTTATGAAGTAGCATATCTTCTCAGGCTACCAGTCCGTACTTAGCAAAGGTTCCAGTGTGGTATCTTCACAAAGAGTCCTTTTTGAAGTAAAACCAGTAGGGAGCACCTTTAATAAGGTGCAAACTATATACAAGAAGTTTGTATCATGCACTGTTCATGATTGCGGCAGTTCTGAAAACTTGTGCAAAAACCTAGAAAAACAAACAAAAACAATAGGGATCCCGGGTCAACAAAGGGATCCCTTTAAGAGTTAACTGTCATGGTTCCCAATGGCAGGGACTCAGGCAAAAATGGACTAGCTCTAGGAAGATGGAATCTCAGATGACCGCGACGCTGAACCTAACACGCAACTAATAGTAGCCAGGGGGCGTGCCTACGTTTTATCCCTAGACACCTCGCACCAGCCGGAGATCTAGCTACCCCTAGTAGAGGAATACACAGACCTGACTTGCCTCCAGGGAAACCCCAAAAGTGATAGTAGCCCCCCACATATAATAACGGTTAGGTAAGAGGAAAACACGTACGCAGTATGAATATAGATTCAGCAAAGAGAGGCCCTCTGACTAGATAGCAGAAAATACAAAAGAGGACTTCGCGGTCACCTCAAAACCCTAAACAGCCATCCTGAAATTACTTTAACTCCGTTATCAACTCAAGACACCAGAGTAGTAATTTCAGATCACTAGAGCTTCCAGCAGCAAGAAAAATATAAATGCATGCTGGACAAACAAACACAAAAAATGCCAAAGATCCAACTTAGCTGAATTGCAGACTTGGAGCAGGTAGCAAGCAACAGAGGTGCTCTGGTAACATTGATTGCCGGCACTAGAATGACTGAGAAGCCAGACTAAATAGGAAACTCCCAGTTTCCTGATGGAAACAGGTGCATAGGAAACACAAGACAAAAGTCAGCCAGTACCACCAGTAACCACCAGAGGGAGCCCAAAAACAGAATTCACAACAGTACCCCCCCCCCTTAAGGAGGGGGCACCGAACCCTCATGAGAACCACCAGGGCGATCTGGATGCGCCCTATGAAAGGCGCGAACCAAATCAGAGGCATGAACATCGGAGGCAGTCACCCAAGAATTATCCTCCTGACCATATCCCTTCCATTTAACCAAATATTGAAGTCTCTGTCTGGAAACGCGAGAGTCCAAAATTTTCTCCACAACATACTCCAATTCACCCTCCACCAACACAGGAGCAGGAGGCTCAACAGAAGGAACAACCGGCACCTCGTACCTCCGCAACTACGACCGATGGAAGACATTATGAATGGTGAAAGATGCTGGTAGGTCCAAACGAAAAGATACAGGATTAAGAATCTCCAAAATCTTATAAGGACCTATGAACCGAGGTTTAATCTTAGGAGAAGAGACCTTCATAGGGACAAAACGAGAAGATAACCACACCAAGTCCCCAACACGGAGATGATGACCCACACGACGATGACGATTAGCAAACTGCTGAGTCTTCTCCTGAGACAACTTCAAATTGTCCACCACATGACTCCAAATCCGGTGCAGTCTATCCACCACCGTGTCCACTCCAGGGCAATCCAAAGATTCCACCTGGCCAGATGAAAAACGAGGGTGAAACCCTGAATTGCAAAAGAAAGGAGAAACCAGAGTGGCAGAACTGGCCCGATTATTGAGGGCAAACTCTGCCAACGGCAAAAAGGCGACCCAATCATCCTGATCAGCAGACACAAAACACCTCAAATAAGTCTCCAAGGTCTGATTAGTTCGCTCCGTCTGGCCATTAGTCTGAGGATGGAATGCAGATGAAAAAGACAAATCAATGCCCATCCTGGCACAGAACGCTCGCCAGAACCTAGACACAAATTGAGACCCCCTGTCAGAAACGATGTTTTCCGGGATACCATGTAAACGAACCACATTCTGAAAAAATAAAGGAACCAACTCAGAAGAAGAAGGCAATTTGGGCAAGGGTACCAAATGAACCATCTTAGAAAAACGGTCACACACCACCCAAATGACGGACATTTTCTGAGAAACCGGGAGGTCCGAGATAAAGTCCATAGAGATGTGCGTCCACGGCCTCTTCGGAATAGGCAAGGACAACAACAATCCACTAGCCCGAGAACAGCAAGGCTTGGCCCGAGCACAAACATCACAAGACTGTACAAAGGTACGCACATCCCGAGACAGGGAAGGCCACCAGAAGGACCTGGCCACCAAATCTCTGGTACCAAAAATTCCAGGGTGACCTGCCAACACAGAAGAATGAACCTCCGAGATGACTCTACTGGTCCACTCATCTGGAACAAGCAGTCTCCCAGGCGGACAACGATCAGGCCTATCAGTCTGAAACTCCTGCAAAGCACGTCGCAAGTCTGGGGAGACAGCAGACAAAATCACCCCATCCTTAAGGATACCCGTAGGCTCAGAATCACCAGAGGAGTCAGGCTCAAAACTCCTAGAAAGGGCATCTGCCTTCACATTTTTTGAACCCGGCAAGTATGAAACCACAAAATTAAACCAGGAGAAAAACAACGACCAGCGCGCCTGTCTAGGATTCAGACGCCTGGCAGACTCAAGGTAAATCAGATTCTTGTGATCAGTCAAGACCACCACCTGATGTCTAGCACCCTCAAGCCAATGACGCCACTCCTCAAATGCCCACTTCATAGCCAAGAGCTCCCGATTACCGACATCATAATTTCGCTCGGTGGGCGAAAACTTTCGAGAGAAGAATGCACATGGTCTCATCACTGAGCAATCGGGACTTCTCTGCGACAAAACCGCCCCCGCTCCAATCTCGGAAGCATCAACCTCGACCTGAAAAGGGAGCGAAACATCAGGCTGGCACAACACAGGGGCAGAAGAAAAGCGGCGCTTAAGCCCCCGAAAGGCCTCCACAGCCGCAGAGGACCAATTGGCAACATCAGCACCCTTCTTAGTCAAATCAGTCAGAGGTTTAGCAACACTTGAAAACCCAGTTATAAATCGACGATAGAAATTAGCAAAGCCCAAGAACTTCTGAAGACTCTTCAGGGAAGTAGGCTGCGTCCAATCACAAATAGCCCGAACCTTGACAGGATCCATCTCAACAGAAGAAGGGAAAAAAATATACCCCAAAAAGGAGATCTTCTGAACCCCAAAAATACACTTTGAACCCTTTACAAACAAAGAATTGGCCCGCAAAACCTGAAAAACCTTCCTAACCTGTTGAACATGCGACTCCCAGTCATCCAAAAAAATCAAAATATCATCCAAATACACAATCATAAATTTATCCAGGTATTTACGGAAAATATCGTGCATAAAGGACTGAAAGACTGAAGGAGCATTAGAAAGACCAAAAGGCATTACCAAATACTCAAAATGGCCCTCGGGCGTATTAAATGCAGTTTTCCACTCATCTCCCTGCTTAATCCGCACCAAATTATACACACCCCGAAGATCAATCTTAGAGAACCACTTTGCCCCTTTAATACGAGCAAATAAATCAGTCAATAGTGGCAAAGGATACTGGTATTTGACTGTAATCTTATTCAACAGGCGATAATCAATACAGGGCCTCAGGGAGCCATCTTTTTTACCCACGAAAAAAAAACCTGCTCCTAAAGGGGATGAGGATGGACGGATATGTCCCTTTTCCAAGGACTCCTTAATATACTCTCGCATAGCAGCATGCTCAGGCACAGACAGATTGAACAAACGACCCTTGGGAAACTTGCTGCCAGGAATCAAGTCTATAGCACAATCACAATCCCTGTGAGGGGGGAGAGAACTAAGTTTAGGCTCCTCAAAAACATCACAATAGTCAGACAAAAATGACGGAATTTCAGAGGGAGTAGATGAAGCAATGGAAACCAAAGGTACTTCCCCATGAGCCCCCTGACATCCCCAGCTTAACACAGACATTGTTTTCCAGTCAAGGACTGGATTATGAGTTTGCAACCATGGCAATCCAAGCACTAAGACATCATGCAAGTTATGCAACACAAGGAAGCGAATCACCTCCCGATGGTCAGGAGTCATACACATAGTCACTTGTGTCCAGTATTGTGGTTTATTCCTAGCCAATGGTGTGGAGTCGATACCCTTCAGAGGGATAGGAACTTCCAAAGGCTCTAGGCTAAACCCACAGCGTCTGGCAAAGGACCAATCCATAAGACTCAAGGAAGCGCCAGAATCCACATAGGCATCCACAGTAATAGATGATAATGAACAGATCAAAGTTACAGACAAAATAAACTTAGACTGTAAAGTGCCAATTGCAAAAGACTTATCAACCTTTTTTGTGCGTTTAGAGCATGCTGATATAACATGAGCAGAATCACCACAGTAGAAGCACAACCCATTTTTACGCCTATAATTCTGCCGTTCACTTCTGGACAGAATTCTATCACATTGCATAATCTCCGGTGCCTGCTCAGAAGACACCGCCAAATGGTGCACAGGTTTGCGCTCCCGTAAACGCCGATCAATCTGAATAGCCATAGTCATGGATTCATTCAGACCTGTGGGCGTAGGAAACCCCACCATGACATGTTTAACGGCGTCAGAGAGACCTTCTCTGAAATTTGCCGCCAGGGCGCACTCATTCCACTGAGTAAGCACAGACCATTTTCGAAATTTTTGACAATATATTTCAGCTTCATCATGCCCTTGAGAGAGGGCCATCAAGGCCTTTTCAGCCTGAATCTCCAAATTAGGTTCCTCATAGAGCAACCCCAGTGCCAGAAAAAACGCATCCACATTGAGCAGCGCAGGATCCCCTGGTGCCAATGCAAATGCCCAATTCTGGGGGTCACCTCGCAACAAGGAAATAACAAATTTAACCTGCTGAGTGTGGTCTCCAGCGGAGCGAGATCTCAGAGAAAGATACAATTTACAATTGTGCTTAAAATTCAAAAAACGAGATCTATCTCCAGAAAAGAACTCAGGTATAGGAATCTTGGGTTCAGACATAGGAGCATGTATAACATAGTCTTGGATATTTTGAACCTTAGAAGCAAGAGTATTCAGGTTTGTAGCTAAACTCTGGATATCCATTTCTTAACAGCTGAGATCTGAGCCATTCAGGAGTTAAGAGGAGAGAAAAAAGCAGCAGATTGCAATTATGGCTAGACAGAACTTTTGAGTAAAAAAAAAAAAAAAGTGTCAGAAACTTCTTTTTTCTCTCTTTCTTCAGCCAATACCTTTAATACATTCGGGGCCGGCAATACTGTCATGGTTCCCAATGGCAGGGACTCAGGCAAAAACGGACTAGCTCTAGGAAGATGGAATCTCAGATGACCGCGACGCTGAACCTAACACGCAACTAATAGTAGCCAGGGGGCGTGCCTACGTTTTATCCCTAGACACCTCGCACCAGCCGGAGATCTAGCTACCCCTAGTAGAGGAATACACAGACCTGACTTGCCTCCAGGGAAACCCCAAAAGTGATAGTAGCCCCCCACATATAATAACGGTTAGGTAAGAGGAAAACACGTACGCAGTATGAATATAGATTCAGCAAAGAGAGGCCCTCTGACTAGATAGCAGAAAATACAAAAGAGGACTTCACGGTCACCTCAAAACCCTAAACAGCCATCCTGAAATTACTTTAACTCCGTTATCAACTCATGACACCGGAGTAGTAATTTCAGATCACTAGAGCTTCCAGCAGCAAGAGAAATATAAATGCATGCTGGACAAACAAACACAAAAAATGCCAAAGATTCAACTTAGCTGAATTGCAGACTTGGAGCAGGTAGCAAGCAACAGAGGTGCTCTGGTAACATTGATTGCCGGCACTAGAATGACTGAGAAGCCAGACTAAATAGGAAACTCCCAGATTCCTGATGGAAACAGGTGCATAGGAAACACAAGACAAAAGTCAGCCAGTACCACCAGTAACCACCAGAGGGAGCCCAAAAACAGAATTCACAACAGTTAACCCAAGACGGGTTTAGCAGCAAAACAGTAGAACAGTAACTATATACATATTCATGGCATCGAGGTTTATCCTTCCAAGTCTGGGGGTGGCCTCCGTGAGTACTACCCTCCTCCCGCCACCACATAAAGGGCGTCTGCACCCTGGATAGGGGTCTGGGTACTCACAGTTCTCCTCGGAGTGATGGTCCGCAGGCATTTGGCACACAGGGAAATTGGGGCGATGACCGCTGGTCTTGGGGGATCATCAGAGGGTGGTACTGTCACTTCTGGCTTGTATTTCCGCACGTGCAAGGCATACCACCCTTTGTCTCCCCAGTGGCGGGTGTACCGAACTCGGTCCCCTGGATAGAGATCCCGGCCTGGGTGTCCCTCAATGAGATGTGCCTCTACATCCCGCCGATTTACAAACACCTCTAAGGCAAGACCGGACTCCTTAATGAAGCCCCAACCTCCCTGCAGTCGGAAGGTGCTGATCACGCCGTAGCGCTGCGGGCCCCAGTTCTCCTCGGCAGCCTGCCTGACCTGAGCTTTGGTTTGAAGGTCCTTCTCTCGCTCAGCCTGACGCCGGAGCTCTTTCTTGCGGGCCCACTCCTCTTCCTCCTGGCGCAGCTGCTGGCGGTATTCCCTCTGGCGGATGACCTCAATACTCTCCCCCTCCTCCTGGACATCCCCTGGAAACCCCATCAGATTGGTAGTGGCCGCGCAGGTCCACTTGAAGGTTACCCATTCTCCCTGGAGCTGCGTGGGCTGCTTGATGGGTCGTAGGGGGCGATCGGCTGTCTGCAGAGTTTCCCAGGGCCTCTCGCATTCAATGCGGCTACACACCCGCCCGGGTGGTTGTGGTGGAGGTGAGTCTACATCCACCAGCAGGGGTTCTTCAGTCGCCGCGCCAGGGTCAGCGCCGTTACCTGCTTCTGAGGCATCTCCGGTGCTGGTCTCCTCTGTTGTCGGCTGCGGGATCGGTGCCTGGTGCTGGTGCGGCTCCTCTCCGGGGGTGGTTGCTCGCTGGCACAGACTCCGGAACTGCCGGCACAGCTCCTCTACCTCCGCCCCGAGGATCTCCTGATTCGCGCAGCCTGGTAGGAGCTCCTTCGGCTCCCATTGGCGGGGCCTGGTACAGGTCTTCTCCCCCTCTCCGGGGTGACTTCCGCGCTCCATGCTGCCAATCGGATTCTGCCTCGTGGCGTTTAGAGGTTTTCGCTCCTCCCCTTCCGGAGGGCGGCCCCTCTCTCCTCCACCATCCCACACTAAGTTCTTAAGTTCCCTCACAACTCAATTAGATGATGTTCTGCTAATTCTTCCGTTCCTCCCTGATGTTATGGTTAGAACGGCACCCGTTTGACGGGTAGGCTCGGAGCTCTTCCGGGACCCTAGAGTCGCCCCTCTCCACAGGTTGCCCCCCAAGACTGCATAGGTGATTTAAGTGAGACAGCCCGCCTTAGACTGACTGTCCTGCCGCTGTTTAGAGTATTGCTTGAAGCTGAATATTATAATACTCCCTCGGCGTTCCGGCCGCCGGTTGTGCGCCTCAGTAGGATGTTGCCTCGGTTTTACAGCATGACCCCTAATGGTATTCTCCTCTTGCTTTGATCTCGTTTCTCACTCAGCACAATCTATCTCTCTTCCAATCCTTCCTTGGGCACCGTCGCTATACTGAGAAGGCACGGTCCCGTTACGTTCTCTCCAATTGCCAAGCCTCTGTCAGGATCCCACTCCTGACAGAGACCCTACCGAATCTTCTCCTGCAACACCCTCTGCCACAAGGTGTTGCCTGGCTCCAACCCAGTCAGCTTTCTGCCTAACTTCCTGCCTGACCCCCAGTTTTACCAGTGTGTGAGGAGTGGCCTAATGAATAGAACCCTTAGCTCCCCCTGGAGGCCCGGCGGTGAAATGTATTGGTGTCTGTGATACCTGATCAGATGAACTCCTTCAGTGCCATCGGACGCACCATAGCTCCCCTTAGTGGCGGAGCCACAGTACTGCAACGACCAGGACTCTGGGGCGCTGCACAGCCCTGGTCAGGTGTATCCGCTGATTGCATTTCTGACTGGGGTATTTAGGCTTGCAGGATTCTTTAGTCCTTGCCAGTTGTCCATTGTTTTTGGAGGTTTTGTCTTTGCCTGGTTCCTTCTGCCTTGCTGCCAAAACTGCAAAAATAAGTGTCTGGTTTTTGTGGCACACATGCCGTGTGCTTAACAATTTAGTGCTATTCAGTTTTTTTGTCCAGCTTAGATTGTATCAGTAATTTCTCAGTCTTGTTGGATTCTCAGGAGTTGCAGATATACATTCCATGTCTTTAGTTAGATTGTGGAACTTTTTGTATTTTCTGCTGTGAATATTTTTAGAGTTTTAATACTGACCGCTTAGTATTCTGTCCTATCTTTCCCTATTTAGCTAGAGTGGCCTCTTTTGCTGAAATCTGTTTTCTGCCTGTGTATGTCTTTCCTCTCCTATTCACAGTCAATATTTGTGGGGGGCTTCCTATCCTTTGGGGTTCTGCTCTGAGGCAAGTTAGTATTCCTATTTCTTTCTATAGGGGTATTTAGTCCTCCGGCTGTGTCGAGGTGTCTACGGTTTTGTTAGGCACACCCCACGGCTACTTCTAGTTGCCGTGTTAGTTTAGGGTTTGCGGTCAGTATAGATTCCACTTCTCCTGAGAAAGTCTCATGCGGCTCCAAAGTCACCAGATCATAACAGTACAACTGGCCAACAATGAGTTAAATGCATCTCAGAAGAAGGGAAGAAAGGTGTTGAGTCATTTTTTTTTCTGTGGTCTGTTTTGCCTGTTCCTCCCTCTTTTTCCCTGGGTGGCTGAGGAGTCTTGTGTTAGCATGGATGTTCATGAATTGGCTTCTCATGTAGACCAGCTTGCTGCTAGGGTGCAGGGAATTTCTGATTATATTGTTCAGACTCCTGTTTTGGAGCCGAAGATTCCTACTCCTGATTTGTTTTTTGGTAACAGGTCTAAATTTCTGAGTTTTAAAAACAACTGTAAACTGTTTTTTGCTTTGAGACCTCGATCCTCTTGTGATTCCATTCAGCAGGTTAAAATCATTATTTCCCTGCTGCGTGGCGATGCACAGGATTGGGCATTTTCCCTGGAATCTGGGTGTCCTGCTTTGCATAAAGTAGATTCCTTTTTGCAGGCTTTAGGACTATTGTATGATGAACCTAATTCTGTGGATCAAGCAGAGAAGACCTTGTTGGTTCTGTCTCAGGGTCAATAGGTGGCAGAAATGTATTGTCAGAAATTTAGAAAATGGTCTGTGTTGACTAAATGGAATGATGATGCTTTGGCGGCAATTTTCAGAAAGGGTCTTTCTGAATCCGTTAAAGATGTTATGGTAGGGTTTCCCACGCCTGTTGGTCTGAGTGATTCTATGTCTCTTGCCATTCAGATTGATCGGCGTTTGCGGGAGCGCAGAACTATGCGTACTGTGGCGTTGTCCTCAGAGCAGAGTCCTGAGCCAATGCAGTGTGATAGGATTCTGCCTAGAACAGAACGACAAGGATTCAGACGTCAGAATAAGTTGTGTTATTATTGTGGCTACTCTTCTCATGTCATTTCAGTCTGCCCTAAGCGGACAAAGAAGATCGCTAGTTCATCAGAACTGTACAACCTAAATTTCTGTTATCTGTGTCCCTGATCTGCTCATTGTCATCATTTTCTGTCATGGCGTTTGTGGATTCAGGCGCCGCTTTGAACTTAATGGACTTTGAGTTTGCCAGGCGTTGTGGTTTTCCCTTGCAGCCTTTGCAGAACCTTATTCCTTTAAGGGGCATTGATGCTACACCTTTGGCTAAAAATAAGCCCCAGTTTTGGACTCAGGTGACCATGCGCATGGCGCCAGTCCATCAGGAAGATTGTCGATTTCTGGTGTTGCATAATTTGCATGATGCTATCGTGCTGGGTTTTCCGTGGTTGCAGGTACATAATCCTGTGTTGGATTGGAAGTCTATGTCTGTGACTAGTTGGGGTAGTCAGGGGGTTCATAATGAGGTTCCTTTAATGTCCATCTCCTCTTCCGAAATTCCAGAGTTTTTGTCTGATTTTCAGGATGTATTCGATGAGCCCAAGTCCAGTTCTCTTCCACCGCACAGGGACTGTGATTGTGCTATTGATTTGATTCCAGACTGTAAGTTTCCTAAGGGCCGACTTTTCAACCTGTCTGTGCCTGAACATTCCGCTATGCGGAGTTATGTTAAGGAGTCTTTGGAGAAAGGGCATATTCGGCATCTTCTTCACCGATGGGAGCAGGTTTCCTTTTTGTTGCTAAGAAGGATGGCTCCTTGAGACCCTGTATTGATTATCGCCTCTTGAATAAGATCACGGTCAAGTTTCAATACCCTTTACCCTTGCTTTCCGATTTGTTTGCTAGGATTAAGGGGGCTAGTTGGTTTACAAGGATTGACCTTCGGGGGGGTGTATAATCTTGTTCGTATTAAGCAGGGTGATGAATGGAAAACTGCGTTCAATACGCCCGAATGTCATTTTGAATACCTTGTGATGCCGTTCGGGCTCACTAATGCTCCATCTGTTTTTCAATCTTTCATGCATGATATCTTCCGGACTTATATTGACAAATTCTTGATTGTATATCTGGACGATATTTTATTTTTTTCTGATGATTGGGAGTCTCATGTGGAGTAGGTCAGGATGGTGTTTCAGATCCTTCGTGACAATGCTTTGTTTGTGAAGGGGTCTAAGTGTCTCTTTGGGGTGCAAAAGGTTTCTTTTTTGGGTTTTATTTTTTTCTCCCTCATCTATTGAGATGGACCCGGTCAAGGTTCAGGCCATTCATGATTGGATTCAACCCACGTCCGTAAAGAGCCTTCAGAAATTTTTGGGTTTTGCAAATTTTTATCGCCGTTTCATTGCTAACTTTTCCAGCGTGGTTAAACCCTTAACCGATTTGACGAAGAAAGGCGCTGATGTGGCTAATTGGTCCTCTGCGGCTGTTTCTGCCTTTCAGGAGCTTAAACGTCGGCAATCGGGAGTTGTTGGCTATGAAGTGGGCGTTTGAGGAGTGGCGACATTGGCTTGAGGGAGCTAAGCACCGTATTGTGGTCTTGACCGATCATAAGAATCTGATTTACCTCGAGTCTGCCAAACGGCTGAATCCTAGACAGGCTTGATGGTCCCTGTTTTTCTCCCGTTTTGATTTTGTGGTCTCGTATCTTCCGGGTTCTAAGAATATTAAGATTCAAAAACAAAAGAAAAAAAAAAAGTGGTCAGCACTCACCAATCCCGATGCTATAAAATGTCTTTATTTGGACATGGACATGGACAGGGAGAACATGGTGTCTAAGGATGACAGCTGTTTCGCGCTACATGCGCTTCCACAGATCCCGAGCATCGGGATCTGTGGAAGTGCATGTAGCATGAAACAGCTGTCATCTTTAGACACCATGTTCTCCCTGTCCATGTCCATGTCCAAATAAAGACATTTTATAGCATCGGGATTGGCGAGTGCTGACCACTTTTTTTTTTTTTTCTTTTGTTTTTGAATTATAAATATCTTTTTGGTTGAGCACCCCTTATGACCATGCATTGAGTAGGAGGTATAGGAGCTGGTGCAGCGTATTGTAGTACGCCGATAGGTGATCGCAAAGGACAGCACTGCGGGTATATATTGTTTCTTTTCTTTGGACTCTAAGAATATTAAGGCTGATGCCCTTTCTAGGAGTTTTTTGCCTGATTCTCCTGAGGTCCTGGAACCAGTCGGCATTCTGAAAGAAGGGGTGGTTCTTTCTGCCATTTCCCCTGATTTTCTACGGGTTCTTCAGGAATTTCAAGCTGACAGACCTGATCGCTGTCCAGTGGGGAAACTGTTCCTGACAGATGGACTAGTAGAGTGATTTCTGAGGTTCACTGTTCTGTGTTGGCTGGTCATCCTGGTATTTTCGGTACCAGAGACGGTTGGTAGGTCCTTTTGGTGGCCTTCTTTGTCACGTGATGTGCGTTCTTTTGTGCAGTCCTGTGGGACTTGTGCGCGGGCCAAGCCTTGTTGTTCCCCGTGCTAGTGGGTTGCTTTTGCCATTGCCGGTCCCTGAGAGGCCTTGGACGCATATTTCTATGGATTTTATTTCTGATCTTCCGGTTTCTCAGAAGACGTCGGTTATCTGGGTTGTTTGTGACCGGTTCTCTAAGATGGTTCATTTGGTGCCTTTGCCTAAATTGCCTTCCTCCTCAGATTTGGTTTCGTTGTTTTTTCAGCATGTGGTTCGTTTGCATGGTATTCCAGAGAATATTGTGTCTGACAGAGGTTCCCAGTTTGTTTCTAGGTTTTGGCGAGCCTTTTGTGCTAGGCTGGGCATTGATTTATCTTTTTCCTCTGCATTTCATCCTCAGACAAATGGCCAAACCGAGCGAACTAATCAGACCTTGGAGACTTATTTGAGATGCTTTGTGTCTGCTGATCAGGATGATTGGGTTGCCTTTTTGCCATTGGCCGAGTTTGCCCTTAATAATCGGGCTAGTTCTGGCTACTTTGGTTTCGCCTTTTTTTTGTAATTTTGGTTTTCATCCTCGTTTTCCTTCTGGGCAGGTTGAGCCTTCTGACTGTCCTGGTGTGGATTCTGTGGTTGACAGGTTGCAGCAGATTTGGACTCAGGTGGTGGACAATTTGGTGTTGTCTCAAGAGAAGGCTCAACATTTGCTAAC
Organism: Ranitomeya variabilis; assembly: GCF_051348905.1. NCBI lineage: Eukaryota > Metazoa > Chordata > Amphibia > Anura > Dendrobatidae > Ranitomeya > Ranitomeya variabilis. The sequence goes on from NC_135238.1 coordinate 4,080,009, forward strand.
CGTCGTCGGGGTGTTGGTTCCCGGCTTCGAGTTGGGGATCTGGTCTGGTTATCTTCCCGCCATGTTCCTATGAAGGTTTCTTCTCCTAAGTTTAAGCCTCGGTTTATTGGTCCTTATAGGATTTCTGAGATTATTAATCCGGTGTCTTTTCGATTGGCCCTTCCGGCCACTTTTGCTATCCTTAATGTCTTCCATAGATCTTTATTGCGGAAATATGTGGTACCCGTTGTTCCCTCTGTTGATCCTCCGGCCCCTGTGTTGGTTGATGGGGAGTTGGAGTATGTGGTTGAGAAGATTTTGGATTCTCGTTTTTCGAGGCGGAGGCTTCAGTATCTTGTCAAGTGGAAGGGTTATGGCCAGGAGGATAATTCTTGGGTTTTTGCCTCCGATGTCCATGCTGCTGATTTGGTTCATGCTTTTCATCTGGCACGTCCTGATCGGCCTGGGGGCTCTGGTCAGGGTTCGGTGACCCCTCCTCAAGGGGGGGGGGTACTGTTGTGAATTCTGCTTTTGGGCTCCCTCCGGTGGTTGTAGGTGGTAATGCAGTTGTCTCTGAATTGCAGCCCTGGTCAGGTGTATCGGATGATTGCAGTTCTGACTGGGGTATTTAGGCGTGAAGGATTCATTAGTCCTTGCCAGTTGTCCATTGTTTTTGGAGGTTTTCTCCTTGCCTGGTTCCTTATGCCTTGCTGCCAAATCTGCAAAGATAAGTGTCTGGTTTTTGTGGCACACATGCTGTGTGCTTATGATTTAGTGCTATTCAGTGTTTTTTTGTCCAGCTTAGATTGTATCAGTATTTTCTCAGTCTTGTTGGATTCTCAGGAGTTGCAGATATACATTCCATATCTTTAGTTAGATAGTGGAACTTTTTATATTTTCTGCTGTGGATATTTTTAGAGTTTTAATACTGACCGCTTAGTATTCTGTCCTATCTTTCCCTGTTTAGCTAGAGTGGCCTCTTTTGCTGAAATCTGTTTTCTGCCTGTGTGTGTCTTTCCTCTCCTATTCACAGTCAATATTTGTGGGGGGCTGCCTATCCTTTGGGGTTCTGCTCTGAGGCAAGTGAGTATTCCTATTTCCATCTATAGGGGTATTTAGTCCTCCGACTGTGTCGAGGTGTCTAGGGTTTTGTTAGGCACACCCCACGGCTACTTCTAGTTGCGGTGTTAGTTCAGGGTTTGCGGTAAGTACAGATTCCACTTCTCCTGAGAAAGTTTCATGCAGCTCCAAAGCCACCGGATCATAACAGAGGACATGATCACCCTCCAGGGGGAGATCTCCATAATTACCTGGTGAGAGCACTGCAGGCATCGGGAGGAGGAAAGGGGAGACTGGAATCCCTGGCCGTGAAGCAGCTTTTGAGGAGAGGAATCTGGCAGGGAAGGCCGGATGCGTAAAACCCCCCCGGGCAGAAAGAGGACCACTGCGGCAGGGAGAGGTAGTTGTTTTCAACCAGCAGAGGGGCCGGGGATTTATCAAAGAAGCCAGAATGATAAACGAGATCTTTGTCAACCGGAGGGATGTGGAATCTCTTCTAATGTAAGGACACCCTGACAGGGACCTGAACTCTGGTGACCGAGTGACTTATACCAGCCGTATAGGCGAGAAGGGGTGGTATGCTCTGGACTGCAAAAGATGTGTACTGTTGTGAACTCTGTTTTCGGACTCCCTCCTGTGGTCGTGAGTGGTACTGTGTGAGTTCTATCTTTGGGCTCCCTCTTGTGGCTCTTTTGTTATTCTGCGGGTCTGTGGCTGGACCAGCTGCCTCGTTACCTGCTATTCAGGTTTCCTATTTAACTCACCTGGACCTTCACTTTTTGCCTGCTGTCGTTGTATTCAGTACTGGTTTGGATTTCTCCTGACTTCATTCGTTATCTGTCTCTTCAAGAGAAGCTAAGTTTTTTGCTAGCTCTTTTTGCTCATCTGTGTACAATATGTTTTCCAGTATATGATGAGTTTAGTTCAGCTTGCTAATATGTGATTGTCTTGCTTGCTGGTAGCTCTGGGGTGCAGAGTTTCTCCCCTCACATCGTTAGTTGGTGTGGGGGTTCTTGCATTCTGTGCGTGGATATTTTTGGATAGGGTTTTATACTGACCGCACAGATTCTTTGCTATCATCTTTCTATCTAGTATTAGCGGGCCTCATTTGCTGAATCTGTTTTCATTTCTGTGTTTGTGCTTTCTCCTTAACTCACCGTTATTATTTGTGGGGGGCTGTTCTAAACTTTGGAGTTATTTCTCTGAGGCAAGTGAGGCTTGTATTTCTCTCTAGGGGTAGCCAGTTTCTCAGGCTGTGAAGAGACGTCTAGGATTTTTAGGTACGTTCCACGGCTGCCTATAGTGTGTGCGGTTAGGATCAGGTTTGCGGTCAGTCCAGTTCCCACATCCCCAGAGCTCGTCCTATGTTCTCTTACTTAGCTGGTCAGATTTGTGATCCTAAGCCACTAAGGATCATAACAGTACAGCAGGCCATAAAGTGTTAAATGCATCGCAGAAGCGGGATAAGAGAAGTCCTGAGTGCATTTTTTTTTCTTTGCTGCAGTTTGTCTAGCTTCTCTCCTCCCCTTAATCTCTGGGTGGCTCTGAGTTCAGCTGCAGACATGGATATTCAGAGTTTGACTTCTAGTATGGATCATCTTACTGCAAGGGTACAAAGCATTCAGGATTATGTCATTCACAGTCCTATGTCAGAGCCTAAAATACCTATTCCTGAGTTGTTTTCTGGAGATAGATCTAGGTTTTTGAATTTTAAGAATAATTGCATGTTATTTCTTTCTTTGAGACCTCGTTCCTCCGGTAACCCTGCTCAGCAAGTTAAAATTATTATTTCCTTGTTACGTGGTGACCCTCAGGATTGGGCATTCTCCCTGGCGCCAGGAGATCCTGCATTGCTGAATGTGGATGCGTTTTTTCTGGCGCTTGGATTGCTGTATGAGGAACCTAATCTTGTTGATCAGGCAGAAAAGGCTTTGCTGGCCCTCTCTCAGGGTCAGGATGAAGCAGAGGTTTATTGTCAGAAATTTAGGAAGTGGTCGGTGCTTACTCAATGGAATGAGTGTGCCCTGGCAGCAATTTTCAGAAAAGGTCTTTCTGAAGCCCTTAAGAATGTAATGGTGGGGTTCCCCACGCCTGCGAGTCTGAATGAGTCAATGGCTTTGGCCATTCAGATTGATTGGCGTTTGCGGGAGCGCAAACCTGAGCACCATCTGGCGGTGTTTCCTGAACAGAAACCTGAGTCTATGCAATGTGACAGGATTCTGACCAGAATTGAACGGCAAAATCATAGACGTCAGAATGGGTTGTGCTTCTACTGTGGTGATTCAGCTCATGTCATCTCAGATTGTTCTAAGCATACAAAAAAGTTCGCTAAATCTGTCACCATTGGTACTGTACAGCCTAAATTCATTTTGTCTCTCACTTTGATTTGCTCTCTGTCATCCTACCCGGTTATGGCTTTTGTAGATTCAGGTGCTGCCCTGAATCTGATGGATTTGTCATTTGCCAGGCGCTGTGGTTTTGTCTTGGAGCCTTTGCAGTTCCCTATTCCATTGAAGGGAATTGATGCTACGCCATTGGCCAAGAATAAACCTCAGTACTGGACTAGAGTGACCATGTGTATGACTCCTGCACATCAGGAGGTGATTCGCTTTCTTGTGTTATATAATTTGCATGACGTTGTCGTGCTAGGTCTGCCATGGTTGCAGGCTCATAATCCAGTTTTGGATTGGAAAGCAATGTCTGTGTTAAGTTGGGGCTGCCAGGGAATTCATGGCGATGCTCCTTTGGTATCAATTGCTTCCTCTACTCCTTCTGAAGTCCCTGAGTTTTTATCGGACTACCAGGATGTATTTGATGAGCCCAAATCCAGTGCCCTACCTCCTCATAGGGATTGTGATTGTGCTATAAATTTGATTCCTGGTAGTAAGTTCCCTAAGGGACGACTATTTAATTTGTCTGTACCAGAACATGCCGCTATGCGGAGTTATATAAAGAAGTCTTTGGAGAAGGCACATATTCGCCCGTCCTCGTCCCCTCTGGGTGCGGGATTCTTTTTTGTGGCCAAGAAGGATGGTTCTCTGAGACCCTGTATAGATTATCGCCTTCTAAATAAAATCACGGTCAAATTTCAGTATCCTTTGCCATTGTTGTCCGATCTGTTAGCTCGGATTAGGGGGTCTAGTTGGTTCACCAAGATTGATCTTCGTGGTGCGTATAATCTTGTGCGTATAAAGCAGGGCGATGAATGGAAAACAGCATTTAATACGCCCGAAGGCCATTTTGAGTACTTGGTGATGCCTTTTGGACTTTCTAATGCCCCTTCTGTGTTTCAGTCCTTCATGCACGACATCTTCCGAGAATATCTGGATAAATTTATGATTGTGTATCTAGATGATTTTTTGGTCTTTTCTGATGATTGGGAGTCCCATGTGAAGCAGGTCAGGATGGTATTTCAGGTCCTGCGTGCCAATGCCTTATTTGTGAAGGGCTCAAAATGTCTCTTCGGAGTCCAGATGGTTTCCTTCTTGGGCTTTATTTTTTCTCCTTCTACTATTGAGATGGATCCAGTCAAAGTCCAGGCTATTCATGATTGGACTCAACCTACATCGGTTAAGAGTCTTCAGAAGTTCTTGGGTTTTGCTAACTTTTACCGTCGCTTCATCGCTAATTTTTCTGGTGTGGTTAAGCCTTTGACGGATTTGACCAAGAAGGGTTCTGATGTGACTAACTGGTCTCCTGCGGCCGTGGAGGCCTTTCGGGAGCTGAAGCGCCGGTTTTCTTCGGCTCCGGTCTTATGTCAGCCAGATGTCTCTCTTCCCTTCCAGGTCGAGGTTGATGCTTCTGAGATTGGAGCAGGGGCTGTTTTGTCGCAGAGAAGCTCTGATGGCTCTGTGATGAAGCCATGTGCTTTCTTTTCAAGAAAATTTTCGCCTGCCGAGCGGAATTATGATGTTGATAATCGGGAGTTGTTGGCAATGAAGTGGGCGTTTGAGGAGTGGCGACATTGGCTTTAGAGTGCTAAGCATCATGTGGTGGTCTTGACTGATCACAAAAATTTGACTTATCTCGAGTCTGCCAAACGGTTGAATCCTAGACAGGCTCGTTGGTCGTTGTTTTTCTCCCGTTTTGATTTCGTGGTCTCGTATCTTCCTAGTTCAAAAAATGTGAAGGCTGATGCTCTTTCTAGGAGTTTTGTGCCTGACTCTCCTGAAGTTTCGGAGCCGGCTGGTGTCCTCAGAGAGGGGGTGATTTTGTCTGCCATCTCCCCAGATTTGCGACAGGTGATACAAGAATTTCAGGCAGATAGACCTGACCGTTGTCCACCAGAGAGACTGTTTGTCCCAGATAGATGGACCAGCAGAGTTATTTCCGAGGTTCATTCTTCGGTGTTGGCGGGTCATCCTGGGATTTTTGGTACCAGAGATTTGGTGGCTAGGTCCTTCTGGTGGCCTTCCTTGTCACGGGATGTGCGTTCCTGTCATGATTCCCAATGGCAGGGACTTAGGCAAAAAACGGACAAGCTCTAGGATGATGGTATCTCAGCTGACCGCGATGCTGAACCTAACAGGCAACTAATAGTAGCCGGGGGGCGTACCTGCGTTTTATCCCTAGACACCTCGCACCAGCCGGAGATCTAGCTACCCCTAGTAGAGGAATACACAGACCTGGCTTGCCTCCAGGGAAACCCCAAAAGTGATAGTAGCCCCCCACATATAATGACGGGTAGGTAAGAGGAAAACACGTACGTAGTATGAATATAGGTTCAGCAAAGAGAGGCCCTCTGACTAGATAGCAGAAAATACAAAAGAGGACTTTGCGGTCAACTCAAAACCCTAAAAAGCCATCCTGAAATTACTTTAACTCCGGTATCAACTCATGACACCGGAGTGGCAATTTCAGATCACTAGAGCTTCCAGCAGCAAGAGTCATATAAATGCATGCTGGACAAACAAACACAAAATAATGCAAAAGATCCAACTTAGCTGAATTGCAGACTTGGAGCAGGTAACAAGCAACAGAGGTACTCTGGTAACATTGATTGCTGGCACTAGAATGACTGAGAAGCCAGACTAAATAGGAAACTCCCAATTCCTGATAGGAACAGGTGCACTGGAAATAAAAGACAAAAGTCAGCCAGTACCACCAGTAGCCACCAGAGGGAGCCAAAAACCAAATTCACAACAGTACCCCCCCCCTTAAGGAGGGGGCACCGAACCCTCATGAGAACCACCAGGGTGATCTGGATGAGCCCTATGAAAGGCGCGGACCAAATCAGAGGCATGAACATCAGAGGCAGTCACCCAAGAATTATCTTCCTGACCGTATCCCTTCCATTTAACCAAATATTGAAGTCTCCGTCTGGAAACGCGAGAGTCCAAAATCTTTTCCACAACATACTCCAATTCACCCTCCACCAGCACAGGAGCAGGAGGCTCAACAGAAGGAACAACCGGTACCTCGTACCTCCGCAACAACAACCGATGGAAGACATTATGAATGGTGAAAGATGCTGGTAGGTCCAAACGAAAAGATACAGGATTAAGAATCTCCAAAATCTTATAAGGACCTATGAACCGAGGTTTAAACTTAGGAGAAGAGACCTTCATAGGGACAAAACGAGAAGATAACCACACCAAGTCCCCAACACGAAGACGATGACCCACACGACGATGACGATTAGCAAACTGTTGAGTCTTCTCCTGAGACAACTTCAAATTGTCCACCACATGACTCCAAATCCGGTGCAGTCTATCCACCACAGTGTCCACTCAAGGGCAATCCGAAGATTCCACCTGGCCAGATGAAAAACGAGGGTGAAACCCTGAATTGCAAAAGAAAGGGGAAACCAGAGTGGCAGAACTGGCCCGATTATTGAGGGCAAACTCTGCCAACGGCAAAAAGGCGACCCAATCATCCTGATCAGCAGACACAAAACACCTCAAATAAGTCTCCAAGGTCTGATTAGTTCTCTCCGTCTGGCCATTAGTCTGAGGATGGAACGCAGACAAAAAAGACAAATCAATGCCCATCCTGGCACAGAACGCTCGCCAGAACCTAGACACAAATTGAGATCCCCTGTCAGAAACGATGTTTTCCGGAATACCATGCAAACGAACCACATTCTGAAAAAACAAAGGAACCAACTCCGATGAAGAAGGCAATTTGGGCAAGGGTACCAAATGAACCATCTTAGAAAAACGGTCACACACCACCCAAATGACGGACATTTTCTGAGAAACCGGGAGGTCCGAGATAAAGTCCATAGAGATGTGCGTCCACGGCCTCTTCGGAATAGGCAAGGACAACAACAATCCACTAGCCCGAGAACAACAAGGCTTGGCCCGAGCACAAACATCACAAGACTGTACAAAAGTACGCACATCCCGAGACAGGGAAGGCCACCAGAAGGACCTGGCCACCAAATCTGTGGTACCAAAGATTCCAGGGTGGCCTGCCAACACAGAAGAATGAACCTCAGAAATGACTCTACTGGTCCACTCATCTGGAACAAACAGTCTCCCAGGCGGACAACGATCAGGCCTATCAGTCTGAAACTCCTGCAAAGCACGTCGCAAGTCTGGAGAGACAGCAGACAAAATCACCCCATCCTTAAGGATACCCGTAGGCTCAGAATCACCAGAGGAGTCAGGCTCAAAACTCCTAGAAAGGGCATCTGCCTTCACATTTTTCGAATTTTCAAATATGAGACCACAAAATTAAACCGGGAGAAAAATAACGACCAGCGCGCCTGTCTAGGATTCAGACGCCTGGCAGACTCAAGGTAAATCAGATTCTTGTGATCAGTCAAGACCACCACCTGATGTCTAGCACCCTCAAGCCAATGACGCCACTCCTCAAATGCCCACTTCATAGCCAAGAGCTCCCGATTACCGACATCATAATTTCGCTCGGCGGGCGAAAACTTTCGAGAGAAGAATGCACATGGTCTCATCACCGAGCAATCGGGACTTCTCTGCGACAAAACTGCCCCCGCTCCAATCTCGGAAGCATCAACCTCGACCTGAAAAGGGAGCGAAACATCAGGCTGGCGCAACACAGGGGCAGAAGAAAAGCGGCGCTTAAGCTCCCGAAAGGCCTCCACAGCCGCAGAGGACCAATTGGCAACATCAGCACCCTTCTTAGTCAAATCAGTCAGAGGCTTAGCAACACTTGAAAACCCAGTTATAAATCGACGATAGAAATTAGCAAAGCCCAAAAATTTCTGAAGACTCTTCAGGGAAGTAGGCTGCGTCCAATCACAAATAGCCCGAACCTTGACAGGATCCATCTCAATAGAAGAAGGGGAAAAAATGTACCCCAAAAAAGAGATCTTCTGAACCCCAAAAATACACTTTGAACCCTTTACAAACAAAGAATTGGCCCGCAAAACCTGAAAAACCTTCCTAACCTGTTGAACATGCGACTCCCAGTCATCCGAAAAAATCAAAATATCATCCAAATACACAATCATAAATTTATCCAGGTATTTACGGAAAATATCGTGCATAAAGGACTGAAAGACTGAAGGGGCATTAGAAAGACCAAAAGGCATTACCAAATACTCAAAATGGCCCTCGGGCGTATTAAATGCAGTTTTCCACTCATCTCCCTGCTTAATCCGCACCAAATTATACGCACCCCGAAGATCAATCTTAGAGAACCACTTTGCCCCTTTAATACGAGCAAATAAATCAGTCAATAGTGGCAAAGGATACTGGTATTTGACTGTAATCTTATTCAACAGGCGATAATCAATACAAGGCCTCAGGGAGCCATCTTTTTTACCCACGAAAAAAAAACCTGCTCCTAAAGGGGATGAGGATGGACGGATATGTCCCTTTTCCAAGGACTCCTTAATATACTCTCGCATAGCAGCATGCTCAGGCACAGACAGATTGAATAAACGACCCTTAGGAAACTTGCTGCCAGGAATTAAGTCTATAGCACAATCACAATCCCTGTGAGGGGGGAGAGAACTAAGTTTTGGCTCCTCAAAAACACCACAATAATCAGACAAAAATGCCGGAATTTCAGAGGGAGTAGATGAAGCAATGGAAACCAAAGGTACTTCCTCATGAGCGCCCTGACATCCCCAGCTTAACACAGACATTGTTTTCCAGTCCAGGGCTGGATTATGAGTTTGTAACCATGGCAATCCAAGCACTAAGACATCATGCAAGTTATGCAACACAAGGAAGCGAATCACCTCCCGATGGTCAGGAGTCATACACATAGTCACTTGTGTCCAGTATTGTGGTTTATTCCTAGCCAATGGTGTGGAGTCGATACCCTTCAAAGGGATAAGGACTTCCAGAGGCTCTAGGCTAAACCCACAGCGCCTGGCAAAGGACCAATCCATAAGACTCAAGGCGGCGCCAGAATCCACATAGGCATCCACGATAATAGATGATAATGAACAAATCAAAGTCACAGACAAAATAAACTTAGACTGTAAAGTGCCAATTGCAAAAGACTTATCAACCTTTTTTGTGCGTTTAGAGCATGCTGATATAACATGAGCAGAATCACCACAGTAGAAGCACAACCCATTTTTACGCCTATAATTCTGCCGTTCACTTCTGGACAGAATTCTATCACATTGCATATTCTCCGGTGCCTGCTCAGAAGACACCGCCAAATGGTGCACAGGTTTGCGCTCCCGTAAACGCCGATCAATCTGAATAGCCATAGCCATGGATTCATTCAGACCTGTGGGCGTAGGAAACCCCACCATGACATCTTTAACGGCGTCAGAGAGACCTTCTCTGAAATTCGCCGCCAGGGCGCACTCATTCCACTGAGTAAGCACAGACCATTTTCGAAATTTTTGACAATATATTTCAGCTTCATCATGCCCTTGAGAGAGGGCTATCAAGGCTTTTTCAGCCTGAATCTCCAAATTAGGTTCCTCATAGAGCAACCCCAGTGCCAGAAAAAACGCATCTACATTGAGCAGCGCAGGATCCCCTGGTGCAAATGCAAATGCCCAATTCTGGGGGTCACCCCGCAACAAGGAAATAACAATTTTAACCTGCTGAGCGGAGTCTCCAGCGGAGCGAGATCTCAGAGAAAGATACAATTTACAATTGTGCTTAAAATTCAAAAAACGAGATCTATCTCCAGAAAAGAACTCAGGTGTAGGAATCTTAGGTTCAGACATAGGAGGATGTATAACAAAGTCTTGGATATTTTGAACTTTAGAAGCAAGAGTATTCAGGTTTGAAACTAAACTCTGGATATCCATTCTCAACAGCTGAGACCTGAGCCATTCAGGGATTAAGAGGAGAGAAAAGGCAGCAGACTGCAATTATGGCTAGGCAGCCTTCAGAGTAAAAAAAAAAAAAAAAGTGTCAGAAACTTCTTTTTCTCTCTTTCTTCAGCCAATACCTTTAGTACATTAGGGCCGGCAATACTGTCATGATTCCCAATGGCAGGGACTTAGGCAAAAAACGGACAAGCTCTAGGATGATGGTATCTCAGCTGACCGCGATGCTGAACCTAACACGCAACTAATAGTAGCCGGGGGGCGTACCTGCGTTTTATCCCTAGACACCTCGCACCAGCCGGAGATCTAGCTACCCCTAGTAGAGGAATACACAGACCTGGCTTGCCTCCAGGGAAACCCCAAAAGTGATAGTAGCCCCCCACATATAATGACGGGTAGGTAAGAGGAAAACACGTACGTAGTATGAATATAGGTTCAGCAAAGAGAGGCCCTCTGACTAGATAGCAGAAAATACAAAAGAGGACTTCGTGGTCACCTCAAAACCCTAACAAGCCATCCTGAAATTACTTTAACTCCGATATCAACTCATGACACCGGAGTGGCAATTTCAGATCACTAGAGCTTCCAGCAGCAAGAGTCATATAAATGCATGCTGGACAAACAAACACAAAATAATGCAAAAGATCCAACTTAGCTGAATTGCAGACTTGGAGCAGGTAACAAGCAACAGAGGTACTCTGGTAACATTGATTGCCGGCACTAGAATGACTGAGAAGCCAGACTAAATAGGAAACTCCCAATTCCTGATAGGAACAGGTGCACTGGAAATAAAAGACAAAAGTCAGCCAGTACCACCAGTAGCCACCAGAGGGAGCCAAAAACCAAATTCACAACACGTTCCTTTGTGCAGTCCTGTGGAATTTGTGCTCGGGCTAAGCCTTGCTGTTCTCGTGCCAGTGGATTGCTTTTACCTTTGCCTGTTCCAAAGAGGCCTTGGACGCATATTTCCATGGATTTTATTTGGGATCTTCCAGTCTCTCAGAGAATGTCTGTCATCTGGGTGGTTTGTGATCGTTTTTCTAAAATGGTCCATTTGGTGCCCTTGCCTAAGTTGCCTTCCTCCTCCTATTTGGTTCCGCTGTTTTTTCAAAATGTGGTTCGTTTGCACGGCATCCCTGAAAACATTGTGTCTGACAGAGGATCCCAGTTTGTGTCCAGATTTTGGCGGTCCTTTTGCGCTAAGATGGGCATTGATTTATCTTTTTCGTCGGCCTTCCATCCTCAGACGAATGGCCAGACCGAGCGAACTAATCAGACCTTGGAAACTTATTTGAGATGTTTTGTTTCTGCTGACCAGGATGATTGGGTGACTTTTTTGCCATTGGCTGAGTTTGCCCTTAATAATCGGGCTAGTTCTGCTACTTTGGTTTCACCTTTTTTTTGTAATTCTGGTTTTCATCCTCGTTTTTCCTCGGGTCAGGTTGAGCCTTCTGACTGTCCTGGGGTGGATTCTGTGGTGGATAGGTTGCAGCAGATTTGGAACCATGTGGTGGACAATTTGACGTTGTCACAAGAGAAGGCTCAGCGCTTTGCTAACCGCCATCGATGTGTGGGTCCCCGACTTCGTGTGGGGGATTTGGTTTGGTTGTCTTCTCGTTATGTTCCTATGAAGGTTTCTTCTCCTAAGTTTAAACCTCGTTTCATCGGTCCTTATAAAATTTTGGAAATCCTCAACCCTGTGTCATTTCGTTTGGACCTCCCAGCATCGTTTGCCATTCATAATGTCTTCCATAGGTCTTTGTGGTGCCTGTGGTTCCTTCTGTTGAGCCTCCTGCTCCGGTGCTGGTTGAGGGAGAATTGTAATACGTGGTGGAGAAGATCTTGGATTCTCGAATTTCAAGACGGAGGCTTCAGTATTTGGTTAAGTGGAAGGGCTATGGTCAGGAGGATAATTCCTGGGTTGTCGCCTCTGATGTTCATGCGGCCGATTTGGTTCGTGCCTTCCATGTGGCTCATCCTGATCGCCCTGGGGGTTTTTATGAGGGTTCGGTGACCCCTCCTCAAGGGGGGGGGTACTGTTGTGAACTCTGTTTTCGGACTCCCTCCTGTGGTCGTGAGTGGTACTGTGTGAGTTCTATCTTTGGGCTCCCTCTGGTGGCTCTTTTGTTATTCTGCGGGTCTGTGGCTGGACCAGCTGCCTCGTTACCTGCTATTCAGGTTTCCTATTTAACTCACCTGGACCTTCACTTTTTGCCTGCTGTCGTTGTATTCAGTACTGGTTTGGATTTCTCCTGACTTCATTCATTATCTGTCTCTTCAAGAGAAGCTAAGTTTTTTGCTAGTTCATTTTGCTCATCTGTGTACAATATGTTTTCCAGTATATGATGAGTTTAGTCCAGCTTGCTAATATGTGATTGCCTTGCTTGCTGGTAGCTCTGGGGTGCAGAGTTTCTCCCCTCACATCGTTAGTTGGTGTGGGGGTTCTTGCATTCTCTGCGTGGATATTTTTGGATAGGGTTTTTTACTGACTGCATAGATTCTTTGCTGTCCTCTTTCTATCTAGTATTAGCGGGCCTCATTTGCTGAATCTGTTTTCATTTCTGTGTTTGTGCTTTCTCCTTAACTCACCATTATTATTTGTGGGGAGCTGTTCTAAACTTTGGGGTTATTTCTCTGAGGCAAGTGAGGCTTGTATTTCTCTCTAGGGGTAGCCAGTTTCTCAGGCTGTGAAGAGACGTCTAGGATTTTTAGGTACGTTCCACGGCTGCCTATAGTGTGTGCGGTTAGGATCAGGTTTGCGGTCAGTCCAGTTCCCACATCCCCAGAGCTCGTCCTATGTTCTCTTACTTAGCTGGTCAGATTTGTGATCCTAAGCCACTAAGGATCATAACAGTGTACCAACCTCAGTCCCTGCAGGCGCAGCAGGCCAGGCCAACTACAAAATGCAATCAATCCACCTAGACTCCAGTGGGGGAACCTGCCAGCAGGCCCTGGTGTGCAGTACCAGTGGAACGTTACGATCCAGAATTTTCCCGGTCAGGGAGTAAAAGCCGTTCAGAGCTACCCTGGCAAAGGAGATAAATAGTTTTTGCTTTTCCTTTTGAATATGCCTGAAAAGAGTTAAGTTAACCCTTTTGGGATGTGTTATTGCTATTCCAGTTTAAAGAACTGCGGAATCATGAATTAAGCATGATCAAAACTTTCTTGTACATAGTTGGCACCTATTTAGGTGCTTCCTACTGGTTTTACAAAGAAGCTTTAAAGAAACTGTTTCTGATGTTGCTGTGAAAGTTGATTTGTTTTACAGAGACCTGAAGAAAAACCCGTTTGGCGTGGCAGAAGACAGGGACTGGATGCCTTGCCATGCCTTGTAGCCAGCCCAAGGCCTATGTTGGGGGTTCACAAAACGGGTCCCCCATATTGTTCCTGCTGTTATGTTATTGAATGACTTGAATAACAATTGCACCGTAAAATATGCTACCTCAGCATAGGACATGTTGAAATGTTTGCACTTTCAAATGAATGTTGAATTTAGTGCACTTAGTTTAAATAAAGTGATAGTGTTTAATACAGTTAGAAAGGTTACCCTGTAAGGGAAATAGATAGTGCTTTGTATGCAAGATAGCAATAATATGCAGATAGTGTTGAATATTATAGTGAGAGTTAGAAAATGAAAGTAAGGCTAATATTTGTTTCTGCACTTTCATTAAAGGAGGCCTTAAAGTAGTATATAGTGTTGAGCATTCTGATACCGCAAGTATCAGGTATCGGCCGATATTTGCGGTATCGGAATTCCGATTCCGAGTTCCGATATTTTTGCGATATCAGGAATCGGTTTCGGGATGCATATTCATGTGTAAAATAAAGAATAAAAATAAAAAATATGGATATACTCACCCTCTGACGCGCCCTGGTTGTAACTGCTGTAACCGGCAGCCTCCGTTCCTAAGAATGAGCGCGTGAAGGACCTTCGATGACGTCGCGGCTTGTGATTGGTCGCGTGAGCGGTCACATGAGCGGTCACGCGACCAATCACAAGCCACGACGTCATCGAAGGTCCTTAACGCGCTCATTCTTAGGAACGGAGGCTGCCGGTTACAGCGCTAAGGTCCAGGGGCCGCCGGAGGGGTGAGTATATCCCTATTTTTAATTTTTATTCTTTATTTTACACATGAATATGGATCCCAGGGCCTGAAGGAGAGTTTCCTCTCCTTCAGACCCTGGGATCCATCCAGGATCACTTCCGATACTTGTGTCCCATTGACTTGTATTGGTATCGGGTATCGGTATCGGCAATATCCGATATTTTTCAGATATCGGCCGATACTATCCGATACTTTGAAGTATCGGAAGGTATCGCTCAACACTAGTAGTATACCCATAAGGGTAGTCGCCGTTTCATAGTAAAAGTTCTATTTTTGAAAGTTATTTATATATTTCTGTATATATGTTTCAGCAACGTTCAAGTATTAATTCCTCCCATAAAGGGAAGCCAAAGTTTACATTAATTAACCTGTTTTACCTGTTTACATGCATTTAAAAATTTTTGTATGTCTTTTAATAACCTGTATTGATGTTCTTCTTTTCCCAGTCCGGGAGTACTGGATTTAACAGGGGAGAGTGTAACACCCCAGGGTCCTGGTTGCTACAGTGGCAGTGCTTTCCTCACGGGGAGAGTGATGTCACGCTTGGAAGCAAGGGAAGATCTCTTCTATCAGGTAAATGCAAACATGCAACATGTTCACACTCCAGGCCAGAAAGGGGAGCTCTGAACTCGGTTTTCAGGGGAACTTCCCTAGATATATATTCAGGCTGGAGGGGAAGTCAGTGAGCAGTCTGTCTGAGGGTCAGACAAGGGAGTAGTCTGTCAGGAGGACAGAGGAGAGAGCAGTCGGATAGTGAGTGTCAGAAGGACTGAAGGGGCCATGCAGCCAGAGTTGCTGCAGCTCCTAGAGAAAGAGACAAAAGAAGGAAAGAACAGGTTATAGAGAGCGTGCAGGAGAGTAAAGGAGTAAAGCACAGGAGAGTGACAACTGGGGAGGATAGCTGTGACTGGGCTACCTCCCTGCAGAGCGCAGGTTCCTGGCAGCCGGAAAACCGAGGTTGTGTCAGACTCTAAGAGGCACAGCAGAAACCAGCAGGACAGCTGGATTACACATCACCTGTCTGCCCTAATACCCAGGAGGCACAGTGGCACATATAGCCTGGGTCATGATAGACATCCTATAAAAAGGTTTGAGCCATCTGTCATACGGGTTTGTGTCCTAACCTTCATGGAGGACGAGTGAACTGTGAGGACCTTGCCAGAAGCCATTGGCAGTAAGGGACTACACCAAAGCGCTAGTAGGAAGGCTTTCATCTCCACCCAGTAGAGGGGACTCAGAACTTGCTTCCAAGCCGGCTGGACCCTGCCTATACCTGTGATCTGGTGCCCTGAACTGTGGATTACTGAAGTCTCCAGTAAACCAGGTAAAGAGACTGCAAACCTGTGTCCTCGTTCTTTACTGCACCATTCACCACCTCCACCTACTCACCGGGAGCCCTGGGGACCTACTTCACCTGTGGGAAGTTACACCATCTAGCTGCCATAACATCACCCCAGTGGACCCCTTTAAGCAGCGTTGGTCCCCACTGACCGAATACCACAGGTATGAACACGAACTTTATTCAAAATCCCTTTAAAGACCTTCTCTTTAACATGGGTGCCCAGGGCCATGGACCTGGTTGCCACCTCTGTGAGTACCGGACCCGGTACCGAGCACCCCACGGCCCTGGGCAGGCGACTCAGATTAATCACCAGGTAACAGTGTAATCAGTATAACAGCGCCGACCTGACACTGTCTGTAGTTACTGAGCACAATCCTGATCACAGGGGCACTTTAATGGGAAAACTGCCATCAACTTAAAAAAATGTAAAAATTATTGTTTTACTTTTTTTACATACAGTACAGACGAAAATTTTGGACACACCTTCTCATTTAAAGATTTTTCTGTATTTTCAATGACTATGAAAATTGTACGTTCACACTGAAGGCATCAAAACTATGAATTAACACATGTGGAATTATATACTTAACAAAAAGTGTGAAACAACTGAAATTATGTCTCATATTCTAGGTTCTTTAAAGTAGCCACCTTTTGCTTTGATGACTGCTTTGTACACGCTTGGCATTCTCTTGAGCTTCAAGAGGTAGTCACCGGGAATGGTTGTCACTTCACAGGTGTGCCCTGTCAGGTTTAATAAGTGGGATTTCTTGCCTTATAAATGGGGTTGGGACCATCAGTGGTCTTGTGCAGAAGTCTGGTGGATACACAGCTGATAGTCCTACTGAATAGACTGTTAGAATTTGTATTATGGCAAGAAAAAAGCAGCTTAGTTAAAAAAAAATCAGTGGCCATCATTACTTTAAGAAATGAAGGTCAGTCAGTCCGAAAAATTGGGAAAACTTTGAAAGTGTCCCCAAGTGCAGTGGCAAAAACCATCAAGCGCTACAAAGAAACTGGCTCACATGAGGACCACCCCAAGAAAGGAAGACCAAGAGTCACCTCTGCTTCTGAGGATAAGTTTATCTGAGTCACCAGCCTCAGAAATCGCAGGTTAACAGCAGCTCAGATTAGAGACCAGGTCAATGCCACACAGAGTTCTGGCAGCAGACACATCTCTACAACAACTGTTAAGAGGAGACTTTGTGCAGCAGGCCTTCATGGTAAAATAGCTGCTAGGAAACCACTGCTAAGGACAGGCAACAAGCAGAAGAGACTTGTTTGGGCTAAAGAACACAAGGAATGGACATTAGAGCAGTGGAAATCTGTGCTTTGGTCTGATGAGTCCAAATTTGAGATCTTTGGTTCCAACCTCCGTGTCTTTGTGTGACGCAGAAAAGGTGAACGGATGGACTCTACATGCCTGGTTCCCACTGTGAAGCATGGAGGAGGAGGTGTGATGGTGTGGGGGGGCTTTGCTGGTGACACTGTTGGGGATTTATTCAAAATTGAAGGCATACTGAACCAGCATGGCTACCACAGCATCTTGCAGCGGCATGCTATTCCATCCGGTTTGTGTTTAGTTGGACCATCATTTATTTTTCAACAGGACAATGACCCCAAACACACCTCCAGGCTGTGTAAGGGCTATTTGACCAAGAAGGAGAGTGATGGGGTGCTACGCCAGATGACCTGGCCTCCACAGTCACCAGACCTGAACCCAATCGAGATGGTTTGGGGTGAGCTGGACCGCAGAGTCAAGGCAAAAGGGCCAACAAGTGCTAAGCATCTCTGGGAACTCCTCCAAGATTGTTGGAAGACCATTCCCGGTGACTACCTCTTGAAGCTCATCAAGAGAATGCCAAGAGTATGCAAAGCAGTCATCAAAGCAAAAGGTGGCTACTGTGAAGAACCTAGAATATAAGACATAATTTCAGTTGTTTCACACTTTCTTGTTAAGTATATAATTCCACATGTGTTAATTCATAGTTTTGATGCCTTTAAATGAGAAGGTGTGTCCAAACTTTTGGTCTGTACTGTATTTCCCTTAGTTCCTGGGACGCTGGCTTCTCCCCTGAGGTTTCCTATCAGCTGCACGTCCTGTAATCTCGCCCGTTCAGTCCTGAGGCCATGCTCTGCAAACATGACATGGCATCTGCTAATTATTCCAGCCAATTTAGAGCTCCAAAAATCCAATGGTGCCCCTTCCCTTCACTGTTGAGTCCTGCCATGCACCCAAACGGTAGTTTTTGATCACATATAGGGTATCTGACTCAAGAGAAATTACAAAAAAAATTTATGGTCCATCTTCTCCTGTTATCCTTTTGAAAATTAGAAATTTGGGGTTAAAGGAACATTTTTGTGGGGAAAATTAGAATGTTAATTTTTTTTTTACTTTCAAATTGCTTTAATTACTTTGAAGCACCTGAACAGTTAATAAACTTCTTGAATGTGGCTTTGAGCACCTTGAGGGGTGCAGTTTTTAGAATGGTGTCACTTTTGGGTATTTTCTGTCACATAGCCCCCAAACTCACTTCAAACGTGATGTGGTCCCTAAAAAATGGTTTTGTAAATATTGATTGAAAAATGAGAAATTGCTGATTTTAACGCTTCTAACTTTCTAACAAATAAAAAAATATGCTTCAAAAATGATGCTGATGTAAAGTAGACGTGTGGGAAATGTTATTTTTTTTGTGTGATATAGCTATCTGGGCATAAAACATAAAAGTTTGAAAATTGTGATATTTTTGCCAAAATTTCTATATTTTCACAAACAAATGCAAAAATAGTCAGCCTAAATTCTCCAATAACATAAAGTGCAATGTGTAACGAAAAAACAGCCTCAGAATCAGTGGCATCCGTTGGAGAGTTTCCAGAGTTGATTGTAACATTTGGCCTATATACTAAGAACGGGAACTCCACAGGATGGCCCACATCTATTACGGGAGCGCGCCCTGCCAACCCACAATACATTCAATAAGAAATGACCTTCCAGTTTTGACAATAAAACATGATTAAATGGGAAATTGAAAATCAATTGTTTTTATTTAAATACATACAATTACTATAAATCTAAAAAAAAAATAGCTATCAAATCACAGATCCAGATGTAATGAAGACATGGATGCCAAAATCTTCAGTCCGTCATGGTTCATGATCTGCCCCTTCCATCCTACACCCCAGGGGGACTGAGGACGTCTGGTCCATAGAAGCTGCGGGTCCTTCCCTAACTGTCATAGGAGGCAGCACTGGAGGAAAATTATCACACATGCAGATATCCCTTTTTTATTTGGCTATGTTCATATAAAACACATTTTCGGGGTCTTTATTTTCATAATCTCCCCCCAGGGTGAATATAGCTGCCATAACGTGCATCACGCTCACCACCGTCTTCCCATCTGCACCAGGTATTTTCTTGTCATACACTTTTCCTTTTTTGCTTTCCTTTCTTCTTCATATTTTCCAATCTCTCCTGATGCTCGAACTGATCCCGCAATTTCTGCCTCTCGAAATCTCGCTGTAATCTCTCCATTCTTTCCTTATGTGCTACTCGATTTTTTTGGATCCTTGCTTCCTCCTCCTGCTGCCGTAGTCTGAAGGTCTGCTCCATCCGAACATTCTCCACATCTTTCTGTCTGGCTAGACTTGCCTCGTGAAGCTTCATTTCCCGTTGGTGGACATAATTCAGCACAAATAGTTTCCGATCAATCATCTCCTGATCGGCGTCCCGGGGGTAGTCGGCTCGGAACTGGGCATCACTGATGACTTCGTAGAGGAACTGGATGACCGCCTCGTGAGTTTCCCTTTTTCTCTTTTGATCTTTAGCTGTGTAATTTTCAAGGCTAAAAAGCTTATCGACTCCGATGTCCCTAAACATATTCTCAATCTCGGTGTAGTTCTCGTGATTCCGGTGAGTGAGGACAACGGTGGGAACAACCTCTGAAACGAAAGAATGAAACGTCTCCATTTGTGATTACGTTGACAGATTATTGTATCGGTGAACATTCTTCTTTTACTGTTGAGCAGATTCTTTATAAATGTATCTCCACCAATAATCAATGAGGACTGAAATATGGATCGGCCTTCATTAATAATGTGCGGATAGCCCTGCTCTGCATCAGGACATATGCACAGTGGCGAAACATCCGCATAGCGAAACCTTATTACTTAACACTCTATTAGTTATTCACAACTTGCCATGTAACACATCCTTCATACTCAAGCCCCCATCTAGCACCGGCCTGTTTACCTGCTTGCCATGCAAACTTACGCAGCACACAGCTGCGGGGGATGCTCACTCTGCTGGCGTGGCCGGCTAGGCTTGCCCTCGGGTGCGTCATCGGAGGGAATCCCCCTCAACTGTTCTAGATTCTTACAGGTTGTGCGTACTATAAAGGGAACCCTTATTTTAACTAAGCCACGCCTGATGAAGTCTACAGACCGAAACGAACATCGAGGTGCAGCTTAGCAGGGTCCTGCGGTGCTCATCGGCTCCTTTACAGGTGAACTATGGTATTTTTGTCTTTCTTTCTAACATATCTATTTAGACAGTACACCTTGACCCAACACTGAGCTGATTTTACAGCTGTAATAGTACTTCACACAGCATCAGGTCTGCCTACATGGCCGGTAATGGGGTTGCCTATCAGCTATACTACTATAATAGCTTGGTTTGTTTTTTGCAAGATTACTTGAAATCTAATATATTAATTTTTAACAGTCGGCAAACATTTGTTACATGTATATATAAGTTTTGTACTGTAATCTGAATACATGCATTTGTGCTTAATATTATTCCCTGTGCGTTGAGCCTATAATTTGGGTCTAAGTGAGCTCCTATTTTCACCGCTTAGCCCTGGCTGTCTCTATATGTCTTTTTTATCAGTCTCACACATTTTGTCACCTTTTTTCAATTTTTGTATGACTATTGTTAATTAAGTATTCTTATGGGTTTTCAGTATTTAACACTTTCATAGTTTTTTAGGAAGCTTTATCTCCTTACTCAGAGGATATATCTTTAAGCACATTGGCCGGTGTCTGGGAAGTGATGAAGAAATCGCCCCCTTCTTGGGCTACCACCTTGGGTCAGTGTGATCTATATACTGCGGCTTTTATTACGCTTTACTCCGTATGGAGCTATGATAGCGCCTTGTGCCTCGGTGGTGGCTCCCCGATGTGGGGCACCCATCAGATTAGTGTTGGGTAGGGGTCAAGACCTCCTGATTGGGTTACATGCTGCATCTCTATGTGCAGGACACTTACTTGTTAGCTTTTTAGCAGTACGAAATATGTCTGCTAGCTCTTCCTTTAGCCCAGGGATGGGAGAGTTTGTCACACTAAATAAAAGAGAAAAAAGTCAATGCCAGTCTTCATGAATATAGGACACTAATGGCCTGTAATGGTACAGCTATGGGGGGCTCAGAGGCGGCAGTTCTAGAGATAACTATAAGGGGTGCAGAGATGGCAGTTACACACGGTTCCTGGCAGTGGCGTAACTACAAAGTTATGGGCCCCGGTGCGAACTTCCAAATGGGCCCCCCCCCCCGCCTGCCATACAATTCAATGTAATCCCCATAGAATACAATGCAGCCCCCCTCATAGTATAATGCAGCCCCTCCATACAGGGGCAGTGAGAAAGACACAAGCAAATGGTGACGAGGGGGCAGGGGAGAGGGCACAAGGGGGCAAGGAAGACAGCACAGCCCACGCAGGGGTATATACAGCACAGCCCACACAGTGGTATATACAGCACAGCCCACACAGGGATATATAGAGCACAGCCCACACAGGGATATATAGAGCACAACCCACACAGGGGTATATACAGCACAGCCCACACAGCGGTATATACAGCACAGCCCACACAGTGGTATATACAGCACAGCCCACACAGTGGTATATACAGCACAGCCCACACAGGGATATATAGAGCACAGCCCACACAGGGATATATAGAGCACAGCCCACACACAGGGATATATAGAGCACAGCCCACACAGGGGTATATACAGCACAGCCCACACAGGGATATATACAGCACAGCCCAAACAGGGGTATATAGAGCACAGCCCACACAGGGATATATAGAGCACAGCCCACACAGCGGTATATACAGCACAGCCCACACAGTGGTATATACAGCACAGCCCACACAGTGATATATACAGCACAGCCCACACAGGGATATATAGAGCACAGCCCACACAGGGATATATACAGCACAGCCCACACACAGGGATATATAGAGCACAGCCCACACAGGGGTATATACAGCACAGCCCACACAGGGATATACAGCACAGCCCAAACAGGGGTATATAGAGCACAGCCCACACAGGGATATATAGAGCACAGCCCACACAGGGATATATAGAGCACAGCCCACACATGGATATATAGAGCACAGCCCACAAAGGGTTATATAGAGCACAGCCCACACAGGGATATATAGAGCACAGCCCACACATGGATATATAGAGCACAGCCCACAAAGGGTTATATAGAGCACAGCGCACACAAGGGTATATACAGCACAGCCCACACAGGGATATATAGAGCACAGCCCACACAGGGATATATAGAGAACAGCCCACACAGGGGTATATACAGCACAGCCCACACAGGGGTATATACAGCACAGCCCACACAGGGGTATATACAGCACAGCCCACACAGGGATATATAGAGCACAGCCAACACAGGAATATATAGAGCACAGCCCACACAGGTATATATAGAGCACAGCCCACACAGTGGTATATACAGCACAGCCCACACAGGGATATATAGAGCACAGCCCACACAGGGTATATACAGCACAGCCCACACAGGGATATATAGAGCACAGCCCACACAGTGGTATATACAGCACAGCCCACACAGGGATATATAGAGCACAGCCCACACAGGGATACATAGAGCACAGCCCACACAGGGATATATAGAGCACAGCCCACACAGGGATATATAGAGCACAGCCCACACAGGGATATATAGAGCACAGCCCACACAGGGATATATAGAGCACAGCCCACACAGGGATATATACAGCACAGCCCACACAGGGGTATATAGAGCACAGGCCACACAGGGGTATATACAGCACAGCCCACACAGGGATATATAGAGCACAGCCCACACAGGGATATATAGAGCACAGCCCACACAGGGATATATACAGCACAGCCCACACAGGGATATATAGAGCACAGCCCACACAGGGATATATAGAGCACAGCCCACACAGGGATATATACAGCACAGCCCACACAGGGATATATAGAGCACAGCCCACACAGGGATATATAGAGCACAGCCCACACAGGGATATATAGAGCACAGCCCACACAGGGATATATAGAGCACAGCCCACACAGGGATATATAGAGCACAGCCCACATCTCATCTCTCCCCCACCAACCCCCCCCCCCCCCCGATAATGGCCCCACAGTCCAGTTAAAAAAAAAACCACTCTCCTCACCTTTCCTTTTGCCCCCGCGCTGCTCCCTGCTCCTGTCTCGGCGGCTGCAGTCTGCCCAGGACACAGCAGGTGCGCCATGATATGACGTCATCGCACACCCGCAGTGTACTGTCAGAGGCAGAGCGGGGAATGATGGGAGAGGGAGCGTCAGGTGACGCTCTCTCCTCCATCATTGCATTGAACTATACCGGCGTCATAGATGCCGGTATAGTTAAATGCGGCGGCGGCACTGGTGGGGGGAGGGGGAGGAACAGTGCAGCGGCCCACTACTGGCACCGGCTCTTCTGGCATTTGCCAGAAGTGCCCGATGGCCAGTCTGGCCCTGCTCTGACCTGCCGGCCCCGGGCCCCTGACCTGCCGGGGCTGGTCGCAATGGCGACCACTGCGACCGCGGTAGTTACGCCCCTGGTTCCTGGAACTTAAAGGAACTTAAAGAATATTGCTTTCTTGCCATTTTTTCAGAGAATATGACTCATAACACGAAAACTTTTTCTCCACTCATGGTCAGTGGTTGGTGAAGCCATTTATTGTCAAACTACTGAGTTTTCTCTTTTTAACTCATAATGACAGCCCAAAACATCCAAATGACCCTGATCAAAAGTTCACATACCCTGGTGATTGTGGCCTGATAACATGCACAGAAGTTGACACAAATGTGTGTGAATGGCTACTAAAGGTAACATCCTCACATGTGACCTGTTTGCTTGTAATCAGTGTGTGCATAAAAGCTGAGTGAGTTTCTGGGATCCAGACAGACTCTTGCATCTGTCATCCAGCCACTGATGTTTGTGGATTGTAAGTCATGGGGAAAGCAAAGGAATTGTCAACGGATCTATGGGAAAAGGTAGTTGTGCTGTATAAAACAGGAAACGGATACAAAAGATATCCAAGGAATTGATAATGCCAGTCAGCAGCGTTCACACTGTGATTAACAAATGGAAAATCAGGGGCTCTGTAAAAACAAAACCACGGCCAGGTAGACCAACAAAAATGTCATCCACAACTGCAAGGAAAATTGTTCAGGATACAAAGAAAAACCCCAAAATAACATCAGCTGAAACACAGGACTCTGAAAACTAGCGGTGTGACTGTTTCAAGATGCACAATAAGGAGGCACTTGAAGAAAAATGGGCTGCATGGTCAAGTCACCAGAAGAAAGCCATTACTGCACAAATGCCACAAAGTATCTCGCCTACAATGCACAAAACAGCACAGAGACAAGCCTCAAAACTACAGGAACAAGGTAATTTGGAGTGATGAGACCAAAACTGAACTTTCTGGCAACAATCATAAACGTTATATTTGGAGAGAGGTCAACAAGGCCTATGATGAAAGGAACACCATTCCTACTGTAAAGCACAGAAGTGGATCGCTGATGTATTGTTGATGTGTGAGCTACAAAGGCACAGGAAAGTTGGTCAAAGATGAATGCAGCACGCTATCAGCAAATACTGGAGGCAAATTTGCACTCAGCAGCCCAGAAGCTGCGCATGTGATGTACTTGGACGTTCCAACATGAAAATGATCCAAAACACAAGGTCAAGTCGACCTGTCATTGGCTACAGCAGAGCAAAGTGAAGGTTCTGGAGTGGCCATCTCAGTCTCCTGACCTCAATAGCATTGAGCCACTCTAGGGAGATCTCAATCACGCAGGTCATACTAGACAGCCCAGGAATTTACAGGAACTGGAGGCTTTTTGCCTAGAAGAGTGGGCAGCTTTACCATCTGAGAAAATAAAGAACCTCATCCACAACTACCACAAAAGACTTCAAGCTGTCATTGATGTTAGAGGGGGCAATACACGGTATTAAGAAATGGGGTATGTGAACTTTTGATCAGGGTCAGTGGATGCTTTGGGTCGTCATTATGATTTAAAAAGAGAAAACACAGTAGTTTTACAGTAATTGGTTTCACCCAACCACTAACCATGAGTGGAGGAAAAGTTTTATCACTCATATTCTCTGAAAAAGGCCAAGAAAGCAAAAATTCTTTTGAGCACAACTGTATATCGTATGTTGGGGGCTTTGTTAAATATTTTGCTGTGGGTCCTTTCTAACATGAAACATACCAGCTAATGAATAACATGTATGTGTACCTATATGTATATCATAAATGTCTGATCAGTGAGACATAGGGATGAGATACTGGGGAGAAGATCTCTTACCTGTACACGAATATAGGAATAGTGAAATCAGAGGCTTTCACATGAGGCTCGGCTTCCACAATCCTTTCCACCAGCCCAAATCCCTGGCTCCAATCCACCGACTTGTCCAGAGGCAGCAAATTTGCTGAAAAGTTAAAATCGGGAGTGAAATAATAATAGATAACAACTATAAATGATAGAATCAGAGTGATGTTAACGTGTCCTCACTTTCTGCTCAGTTACTTCTTATCTTTTTATAGAGGACTAGATGGCAGCCTGATTCTAAAGAATCGGGAGTCTAGAATCCATATATACTTTATTTATTCAAATGTAAGAATAATTTGGTGGGCGGGGACCCTCAGCCTCCGATTTGGTTGGCGGGGCCCAACGGCCTCCGATTTGGTGGGCGGGGTCCCTCTGCCTCCGCTTTGGTGGGCGGGGCCGCTCGGCCTTCGATTTGGTGGGCGGGGCTCCTCGGCCTCCGATTTGGTTGGTGGGGCCCCTCGGCCTCCGATTTGGTAGGCGGGGCCCCTTATCCTCCGATTTGGTGGGCGGGGACCCTCGGCCTCCGATTTGGTGGGCGGGGCCCCTCGGCCTCCGATTTGGTGGGCGGGGCCCCTCGGCCTCCGATTTGGTTGGCGGGGCCCCTCGGCCTCCGATTTGGTGGGCAGGGACCCTCGGCCTCCGATTTGGTGGGCGGGGCCCCTCGGCCTCCGATTTGGTTGGTGGGGCCCCTCGGCCTCCGATTTGGTGGGCGGGGACCCTCGGCCTCCAATGTGGTGGGCGAGGCCCATCGGCCTCCGATGTGGTGGGTGGGGCCCCTCGGCCTCCGATTTGGTGGGTGGGGACCCCCGGCCTCCGATTTGGTGGGCGGGGCCCCTCGGCCTCCAATTTGGTGGGCGGGGACCCTCGGCCTCCAATTTGGTGGGCGGGGACCCTCGGCCTCCGATTTGGTGGGCGGGGACCCTCGGCCTCCGATTTGGTGGGCAGGGACCCTCGGCCTCCGATTTGGTGGGTGGGGACCCTCGGCCTCCGATTTGGTGGGCGGGGCCCCTCGGCCTCCGATGTGGTGGGTGGGCCCCTCGGCCTCCGCTTTGGTGGGCGGGGCCTGGCCCCTCTGCCTCCGCTTTGGTGGGCGGGGCCGTCGGCCTTCGATTTGGTGGGCGGGGCTCCTCGGCCTCCGATTTGGTTGGCGGGGCCCCTCGGCCTCCGATTTGGTTGGCGGGGCCCCTCGGCCTCCGATTTGGTGGGCGGGGACTCTCGGCCTCCGATTTGGTGGGCGGGGACCCTCGGCCTCCAATTTGGTGGGCGGGGACCCTCGGCCTCCGATTTGGTGGGCGGGGACCCTCGGCCTCCGATTTGGTGGTCGGGGACCCTCGGCCTCCGCTTTGGTGGGCGGGGCCCCTCGGCCTCCGATTTGGTGGGCGGGGTCCCTCTGCCTCCGATTTGGTGTGCGGGGACCCTTGGCCTCCGCTTTGGTGGGCGGGGCCCCTCGGCCTTCGATTTGGTGGGCGGGGCCCCTCGGCCTCCGATTTGGTGGGTGTGGACCCTCGGCCTCCGATTTGGTGGGCGGGGACCCTCGGCCTCTGATTTGGTGGGCGGGGACCCTCGGCCTCCGATTTGGTGGGCGGGGACCCTCGGCCTCCGATTTGGTGGGCGGGGCTCATCGGCCTCCGATGTGGTGGGTGGGGCCCCTCGGCCTTCGATTTGGTGGGCGGGGACCCCCGGCCTCCGATTTGGTGGGCGGGGCCCCTCGGCCTCCGATTTGGTGGGCGGGGACCCTTGGCCTCCGATTTGGTGGGCGGGGACCCTCGGCCTCCGATTTGGTAGGCGGGGCCCCTCGGCCTCCGATTTGGTGGGCGGGGACCCTCGGCCTCCAATTTGGTGGGCGGGGACCCTCGGCCTCCGATTTGGTGGGTGGGGACCCTCGGCCTCCGATTTGGTGGGCGGGGACCCTCGGCCACCGATTTGGTGGGCGGGGACCCTCGGCCTCCGATTTGGTGGGCGGGGCCCCTCGGCCTCCGATGTGGTGGTCGGGGCCCTTTGGCCTCCGCTTTGGTGGGCGGGGCCGGGCCCCTTGGCCTCCGCTTTGGTGGGCGGGGCCGCTCGGCCTTCGATTTGTTGGGCGGGGCTCCTCGGCCTCCGATTTGGTTGGCGGGGCCCCTCGGCCTCCGATTTGGTTGGCGGGGCCCCTTATCCTCCGATTTGGTGGGCGGGGACCCTCGGCCTCCGATTTGGTGGGCGGGGACCCTCGGCCTCCGATTTGGTGGGCGGGGACCCTCGGCCTCCGATTTGGTTGGTGGGGCCCCTCGGCCTCCGATTTGGTGGGCGGGGACCCTCGGCCTCCGATTTGGTGGGCGGGGACCCTCGACCTCCGATTTGGTGGGCGGGGACCCTCGGCCTCCGATTTGGTGGGCGGGGACCCTCGGCCTCCGATTTGGTGGGCGGGGACCCTCGGCCTCCGATTTGGTGGGCGGGGCCCCTCGGCCTCCGATGTGGTGGTCGGGGCCCCTCGGCCTCCGCTTTGGTGGGCGGGGCCGGGCCCCTCAGCCTCCGCTTTGGTCGGCGGCGCCGCTCGGCCTTCGATTTGGTGGGCAGGGCTCCTCGGCCTCCGATTTGGTTGGCGGGGCCCCTCGGCCTCCGATTTGGTTGGCGGGGCCCCTCGGCCTCCGATTTGGTGTGTGCTCTGCCTGGGGCCACTGTGCTCTGCCTGGGGCCCCATATGCTGCCTGGGGCCCCTGTGCTCTGCCTGGGGCCCCATATGCTGCCTGGGGCCCCTGTGCTCTGCCTGGGGCCCCATATGCTGCCTAGGGCCCCTGTGCTCTGCCTGGGGCCCCATGTTCTGCCTGGGGCCCCTGTGCTCTGCCTGGGGCCACTGTGCTCTGCCTGGGGCCCCATGTTCTGCCTGGGGCCACTGTGCTCTGCCTGGGGCCCCATAAGCTGCCTGGGGCCCCTGTGCTCTGCCTGGGACCACTGTGCTCTGCCTGGGGCCCCATATGCTGCCTGGGGCCCCTGTGCTCTGCCTGGGGCCCCATATGCTGCCTGGGGCCACTGTGCTCTGCCTGGGGCCCCTATGCTCTGCCTGGGGCCCCATATGCTGCCTGGGGTCCCTGTGCTCTGCCTGGTGCCCCTGTGCTCTGCCTGGGGCCCCATGTTCTGCCTGGGGCCCCTGTGCTCTGCCTGGGGCCACTGTGCTCTGCCTGGGGCCCCATATGCTGCCTGGGGCCCCTGTGCTCTGCCTGGGGCCCCTGTGCTCTGCCTGGGGCCCCATATGCTGCCTGGGGCCCCTGTGCTCTGCCTGGGGCCCCTGTGCTCTGCCTGGGGCCCCATAGGCTGCCTGGGGCCCCTGTGCTCTGCCTGGGACCACTGTGCTCTGCCTGGGGCCCCATAAGCTGCCTGGGGCCCCTGTGCTCTGCCTGGGACCACTGTGCTCTGCCTGGGGCCCCATATGCTGCCTGGGGCCCCTGTGCTCTGCCTGGGGCCACTGTGCTCTGCCTGGGGCCCCATATGCTGCCTGGGGCCACTGTGCTCTGCCTGGGGCCCCTATGCTCTGCCTGGGGCCCCATATGCTGCCTGGGGCCCCTGTGCTCTGCCTGGTGCCCCTGTGCTCTGCCTGGGGCCCCATGTTCTGCCTGGGGCCCCTGTGCTCTGCCTGGGGCCACTGTGCTCTGCCTGGGGCCCCATATGCTGCCTGGGGCCCCTGTGCTCTGCCTGGGGCCACTGTGCTCTGCCTGGGTCCCCATAGGCTGCCTGGGGCCCCTGTGCTCTGCCTGGGGCCACTGTGCTCTGCCTGGGGCCCCATATGCTGCCTGGGGCCCCTGTGCTCTGCCTGGGTGTAGGACACTGGTGACGTCACTTATCTCCGGACATTAGCTCCGGACATTAGCTCCGGACATTATCTCCGGACATTAGCTCCGGACAAAGCCACGGAAGTTGGCACAAATTGCAGGAAGTAGTATTCTAGGCAATTATATATTAGATGGTCTCGGACCTGTGCATGTGCATTAACTTAGGGTGCCAACCCCCACTGCCAGGTAGGACTCATTGTAGTCACTCCCTAGGACCCAACAGGTACACAATTTACTGTTCTGTTTATTATTTTTGATTGTTTATGAAAAGAGTATTAGGCTATGTTCACACGATCCTTTTTTTTATCCTTTTTTTTTCAGGTCCTGATTTGGAAAATCCGCAGTGCAAAACAGCACTGCTGATTTTCCGACTGTTTCTTCTGCGGATTCCTCTGCGGGTTTTCAACAGCACTTTCCTATTGGTGCATGTTGAAAACAGGAGCTGAATCCGCAGAAAGAAGTGACATGGTACTTCTTTTTTTCTGCAGGCAAATCCGCGCGGATTTGCCTGGGAAAAAAAGGATAGTGGGCACAGCGGATTTTGTTTTCCATAGGGTAACATTGTACTGTACCCTGCTTGGAAAACGGCTGCGGATCCGAAGCTGAAAATCCGCTGCGGATCCGCAGCAAAAAAAGGATCGTGTGAACAAGCCCTTAATATTTTTATTGTTGTTTAATAAAAGTTATATTTTAGGGATCCTTGTTTGTTGTAGGTTTTTTGAGTTCTCTAGGATTCCAAATTATTCTTTTGCAGGGTTGTTTTTTTCATGTCAGATAAGGCTACTTTCACACTGGCGTTTTTTGCATTACGTCGCAATCCGTCGTTTTGGCGAAAAAACGCATGCTGCAAAAGTGCTTGCAGGATGCGTTTTTTCACCATTGACTAACATTAGCGACGCATTTGCGACGCATTGCCACACGTCGCAACCGTCTTGCGACGGTTGCGCCGTGTTGTGGCAGACCGCCGGGAGCAAAAAACGCTACATGTAATGTTTTTTCCCGCCGACGGTCCGCTTTTTCCGACCGCGCATGCGCGGCCAGAACTCCGCCCCCACCTCCCCGCACCTCACAATGGGGCAGCGGATGCGCTGGAAAAATGCATCCGCTGCCCCTGTTGTGCGGCGTATACAACGCTAGCGTCGGTAACCGAGCCCGACGCTAGTGTGAAAGTAGCCTAAGAGCCACAATGCCAAGAGACGACTTATTTCTTCAGTTGGCAGCTCTTACTTATCCTGACCGCCATGTACTCTTTAGCAGACTCGGCAGTGTGACCAATGATGAAGGCACCTTCACTCCGGTCCTCCTGTTCTTTCCGTGAGGGTTTATCAGTCCTCTGAACGTGTGACCCGAATGTACCGCATTACCTGGTCAGGGTCATACTATGAGGGCGGCCACAGCTCGGTCCTCGCTGCTCCTAACTGTTCTCGCACACAACTGCCTCGTCTGGTCTCTGTGTTCATGCCGCATCGGTCATCAGTCGGCAAACACAACCCTGACTATCTCTTCTAACCCCATTTACTCATCAGGTGAAAGACATAAAGGCAGACAGGTCTGTATAAAGGTAAAAATAAATCTGACCCCTCCGGTGGGCTCCCAGTGTCTTGGAAGGAATACCCCTCTGACAATCAAGGCATGTGTGTTACAGGGTCATGCCAGCCCCTACATGGGACCATCTCTCCTGCCAAGAGGCCAAGACACAACCAGAACTAGCGATTGAGGATCTGTGTTCTCAAAGTAGGTATGGATCCCAGAGATGGCACCACGTCTATCACTGAGGTTAGAAATGTTTCTCATGAGAAAATGACTTCACAACATGGATTAATTTATTATATATCATATTTAGTGTAAAGAATTATCGATACACTAAGAATTTTACAGCTTCATAGTTTTAAGGTTGAAACTAGATGAAGCAAGTAGAGATAAGTTTCCTGGATCGATGTCCCATCTCCATAATCTTGTAGCCATAACATGTAATATTATGTTTCTTAAGAAAGGCATCATAAGTCTCACTGCTCACACAGCAAAGAATCCTTTGACTCATTGCTTCTAATATGAAAAAAATACCCTCTGCTATGACTATGAAAACTCCATTTTTAGATGGAGAGGATGTCCCACTGTCATAACTGACAATTAGTAAGCATCTGTCTTTTGGAATACTGTATTTAGTAGACCAGGATAGACACAAGGATGGAGTTGTGACAAGGAAGACTTCTACCATGACTTTCAGCATATACACCGTCAGCAATGGTTTATTCCTTACTTTCCTATAAGACCTTAATAAATATCCAATTTTATAAGAAATGACAGTGAGTCCTCTATTTATACCACAATCAAGAATTCAGGTTACAGGAACAAATGTGACAGTTAAAATTTACATCCAACCACAAAAACGGATTAATTTGTCAGGTATTTCCTAAATTAATTAACATAGGAGGATGATTTTGAGATTACTGATAACACTGTTCTAAGGCCAAATTGGGTCAGATACAAAAACAGTTGAAGATAACTAATTTTGTGGTGCTGAAAATGAATATGAGGCTTACATTTGCTGATTGATCTAATTTTCAAGATCCAGAAGAGGTTGTAATTACTGAAGACTAGTGATGGACGAACCCCTAGATGTTCGGATCTGGTAGGTTTAGCCAAACAATTAAAATAGTTTGGTTCGGGTTGTTGTTTTTTATTTTTTATTTTTTACAGGAGACCAGGACTTCAATGGAATGGGCATTAGGTGAGTATTATTGTTGTGTATTATTTTCTGTTTTTAACAGGGGATGAGGGCTTCAATGGAATGGGTGTAAGGTGAGTATAACTGTGTGTGTTATTTTTAAATACATTTGTAAAACTGTATGTATTTTTATTTCAAATAAAGGACTTTATGCTAGACTTTATGCTATATTTTACAATACAACTATAGGATTAATAATGGGCTTGATGTAACCTACATTACAAAGGTGACATCAACCCAACACATATGAACCCCACTTTCCACCGCCACAAGGTAAGTGGGAAGAGCTGGGCAAAGTGACAGAATTGTTGCATCTAATAGATGAGGCTTTCCTGGGGCAGCTGAGGGGTGCTATCTTTAGGCTGGGGGGCAATATCCATGGCCCCTTACCAGCCTGAAAATACCAGATCCCAGCTGTCTGCTATATCTTGGCTGGTAGTCAAAAATGGGGGGACCCCAGGCCATTTTCTTTTATTTATTTATTTAAATAATTTTTAAATAAACGCCATGGGGACTCCTCTATCCTTGATAACCAACCACAATAAAGCTGATAGCTGAGGGTTGCAGCCAGCAGATGTCAGCTTTGTCATGCTGACTATCAAAAGTACAGCGGCCCCAAGTAATTTTTTTAAATTTATTTATAGTGCAGGCGCCGTCTGATGAACACTCTCATCAGCGGCACCTGCTCTCACTGTTATTAGCGGCAGCAGGCCTAGGATGGTGGGAGTAGTACTTTCTCATCAGTTGACACCTCTGTGACCAGAGGTAAGCTTTTTACACACAATCACAGCTTCTGGCGTTCTAACCGGTGATAATAATCTTACAGCCAATCAGTGCTGCTGGTGTTTCTAGTTCTGTCATGGATCAGTCATAATACAGAGGAATGAAGGCTCTTCATCAATTCATTCAAAACAATCCTAAAAGCCACCTTGCTGCGTAATGGCAATGGGCTACCTTCAATTACAGCTGGTTATGTCGTCCACATGAAAGAAACCTATGACAACATTAAACAGCTGTTGAGGTGCCTTATCTATGACCAACATTTGTGGCCCATCTGTGGTGACGTAAAGGTGGTTGCCCTCTTGCTTAGTCTCCATAGTGGAAACACAAAGTCCTGCTGCTTTCTGTGTAAGTGGGATAGTCAGTACAAAAAGAGACCGGCCTCTCCGACATTCACTTTAGCTCGGAAAGCGTAAAATGTCCTGCATCCAGCACTGGTTGACCCACATAAGATTTTGTTGCCACCATTGCATATCTAGTTGGGCCTAATGAAGAATGTTGTAAAGACAATGGACAAAAATACAAAAGCATCAAGTGTCTCATTGATAATTGTCCAAGGTTGAGTAAAGCAAAGATAAAGGAAAGAGTCTTTATTGGACCTCAGATTCGTAAGATTCTTCAAGATGACGAGTTTCTCCGTTGGTTGCAGGGTGAGAAAATTGCATGGGTAGCATTCCCATTAGTGGTAAGTGGCATGGGGAAACTGAAGAGCAAATAACTATGAATCCCCTAAAAACATAGTAGGATCTTGGCTGTAACATGTCCTTAAAGATTCATTTCTCACAGTCGCATATAGACCTTCCTTTACCAAACTGTGGAGCAGCGAGTGACGAGCACAGAGAGAGATTTCACCAAAATACTGCAGCTATGGAGAAAAGATATCAATAACATGGAACCCATCAATGCTGCAGATTACAAGAGATGATCCAAGGCAGGAGTACAAGAGACAAGAAAAAAATGCGAAGCAAATGCTGTAGAGCAGATTCTGTAACTGTTTATAATTCATAATAGTGATTAGGCGTTTTACTTATCGCAATTGTTCGTAAGTTTCCTCTAAATTAATCATAAAATAACAAAATATTCCGCATCTTTATACTAAGTACTGAAACTTTTATGCATTAATTATATGTAGCAGTAAAAGGAAGCATCTATGGTATCACAGAAACAGGAGAACTAAAAATTGTCATTGTCAGATTTGAATTCGGGAGGTGAAAATAATTAACAAATGGCTGATTTTGTAGCTGAACCCGACCTGAAAATATGTAGAAACCTGTAGATCAGACAAGGTTAATGAATATGGAGCTTGTGACCATTGAACCCGGATACATAATGTTCTTGCGATTCCTAGTGACTTCAGAATGTTTGGAAAAACTCCACACGCCAATCCTATTGTGCTCCGATCATGGTTGGACTGACCCAGCAGATGAGAGAGTAACGGTCCAGATTCTGATCCTAGATGAGGTCTGATGGGATCTGGCCCTTTATGGCTACTTTGCATTTCATTGTTGGTTAATGTGGATTATTATTATTATTATTATTTATTATTATTTATTTATTGTTATAGCGCCATTTATTCCATGGCGCTTTACAAGTGAGGAGGGGTATACATAATAAAAACAAGTACAATAATCTTGATCAATACAAGTCATAACTGGTCCAGGAGGAGAGAGGACCCTGCCCGCGAGGGCTCACAATCTACAAGGGATGGGTGAGGATACAGTAGGTGAGGGTAGAGCTGGTCATGCAGCGGTTTGGTCGATCGGTGGTTACTGCAGGTTGTAGGCTTGTCATGGATACAAATAGTATAAAAGTGTTTGTTTTGTATATCTAAAGGGTGGCCCTAAGAGTCTCTGATTATCAGATACTATCGTCTGATATGGGTGTTAGTGCCAATAACATATCAGCCATGATGAAAGGTGGCTTACACCCACTACATCCTTATGTAGCTGCTTTTCGGTGTCTGTTCTGTATAACTTAGGCTACAAGATGTGTCTATGCTGATGTCTATAATGTCTGGTTTCCATCATGGTTTCTGTCATTTTACTAGAAAATATGACAATTTGGCTAAATGCAGCCATCCATACCCTGAGTATATAAGTGTGCTCTGAGTTTATAGGGAACAGTGACCATTGATGGTTATGTACAAGACACCTCCATACATTCGCACACTGATCCCATAGAGTATGGCCCCAGGATTCCTAGTAGGTAACACCATCCATAGAGGAAGCACAATCACAGAGACAATGTTCTGGAGAACGTCAGTAAGAAGCCAGGTCTTCCCTCGCACCTTCCTGTTTAGTTCTTACACTTACCAAGTTGGGCGAAGATCTCCCCAGTTTCATATGTGTTCATTTTGGAGCAGCCCCTGTTATCGACCAGGACAATGTTCTTGGTGAGCTGGTAAGTCAACCTCTCCATCGTGTGACCCTCGTCTGCACCTGCTGCATTTGCATGATTTTTGTAGTCACTGTTGGACCAGACACACATCACGGTGTTGATAAATGATGACTTCCCATGGCCGAGGTACCCGAACAGCTGCAGGAGGATTCTCTGAAAACCCTGGTTGCCCCTTTTACATTTGTCAAAGGTAAAATCTCTAATCTTCCTCCTCCGTTCTTCATCTTCCATGGCTGGTGAGATGTCTGCACCTTCGACGCTCTGCAATTAAAATAAACCATCAAGACGTTAGGCCAAAGTCCTCTTTTTATAGCCTCTTATACGTATGTGAATGTTTCTTCAGACCTTATCTACAATTAGTTTCTTCCTTGTTTTTTCTTTTTGCTTTTTAATAAGGGAATTCTCGGTGGATTTTAATACAGAGTCCAATGTTTAAATTCTTACGTGAATAAGTTTCTACTTCCTTGTAGCGTCCTGCACAGAATGTAAGATAGAGAAGGAAATACCGAAATGGCAATATAGTTATAAAGGACGATCTCTTCTATTGCTTTGTAGTTGTGGATACTTTGGTGACCTGTAATAAATCCTCATTCAGGATCGGTTTCTTAATAGACCTTATGTTCCTCTGAAGTGGCTCCTCAATAGCCCGGACATGGCTGCTGTCTCTGCCCTAGAGGGTGGAGGGATCCTTACAAACAAGAGGACCGATATACAGTAGATACACTGTAAAGGGATTTAAATCTGTCTCATTAAGATCCTAATTGGTGGTCTTTTCCAAAAGATGAAACATCTATATTGCGAACACCAAGATGGAAAAGTCATGGAATGATGTAAATGTCAGGATGTTTAGGCATGTTAATGATCTGCAAATGATGGAAACAAATGTTAAAATCATCCCAATATATTCTACGCATTGATCCAGAAAAAGTTTATGCTATTTTGTATTGCCCACAACCTGTTGTCCCAAAGCCCACCATCAAAGTTCTTCATATTTGCAAATTATTACTGACAGTTAATTAAAAACTACTCTCAAGTCTTGCTCTTCTTACAACCCTAACTCAGAAGGTCGCTGATTCCCAGAATTGGTCTTATTCTGCAATTCAAGCCTTCCAAGAACTACAGTATTACGTTGGTGACCATGAGCTCTTAGCCATAACAGTAGCCCTTGAGGAATGGCAACATCTCCTTGAAGGGACTAAGTCGCTGGTGACCATCCATAGTGACCGCAAAAATCTGGACTTTCTTCAGAAAGCCCATGGGCTGAATCCACATCAAGCTCAATGGTCATCATTATTTCAAGAACTTAAAGTTCCTTGGTCTTCTCCTCAGCTTAGTACCCTCAAACTAATAGAATGAGAGACAGTCCGTTCTTGGAGCAATATTTAAAAATTTCCCAAAACTCCCAACAAGACAATTGGCCGGATCTGCTTGTTTGTGTCTAACTTGCCCACAAGAATTCAGTTTCAGAGTCTTTTGGGAAGTCTCTGATTGTTACAGTTTATGGCCAATAACCTCATCTTCCCTGGCCATTAGAACCTAAAAGTTTACTTCCTGCTGTGAATAATGTTCCTTCAGACATTCATAACATCTGGACTGAGGTGCAATCTTTCTTGGCTGCAACTGCAGTTAGAGCAAAAGAGATTGCCATAGACACTGTGGCCTGCTCCCAACATCACTCGAAGTCAATGCCTAGCTTTTCACCAAAATGGTCCTACAGAACTTCTGAGGGCCTCAAGTCTTCTTACCTGCTTATCCCACCGGTGACTGGTAATGCAGAATGGCGCTACCTGACTAGTGATCTACTTAAATCTATTGTCCTGCAGTGCACCGTGTACGGAGGTGTCCTTCTATCCACCGCATCGCTGAATGCTTTATATCTAATTGTCGATAGGAGATATATAATTAGGAAGGCTGATCAATCCCTACTTGCAGATACTAAAGGTTTTACCGTTTCTTTACAAGTCATAGCCGAAGGTTTTTGAGACTGACACAAATTTTGGTTTTCACAAAGTTTGTTGCTTCGGGTATTAAATTGGCAATTGCATTTTGCATTAATCCTAGATAAAGGCTACATGGTGGCTCAGTGGTTAGCACTGTACTATATATAGGGAGCTTGGTGGCTCAGTGATTAGCACTGTACTATATATAGGGAGCCCGGTGGCTCAGTGGTTAGCACTGTACTATATATAGGGAGCTTGGTGGTTCAGTGGTTAGCACTATACTATATATAGGGAGCCCAGTGGCTCAGTGATAAGCACTGTACTATATATAGGGAGCCCAGTGGCTCAGTGGTTAGCACTTTACTATATATAGGGAGCTCGGTGGTTCAGTGGTTAGCACTGTACTATATATAGGGAGCCCAGTGGCTCAGTGGTAAGCACTGTACTATATATAGGGAGCTCAGTGGTTAGCACTGTACTATATATAGGGAGCTCAGTGGTTAGCACTGTACTATATATAGGGAGCACGGTGGCTCAGTGGTTAGCACTGTACTATAACAATGTCTGACTACAATTTTGTCAAAAAGAAATCTAGGATTCATCGCAGGATAGAGCTTCACTACAGCCTTCATTGCAGTCTTGTTCTGTACCTTGGCATCCTTTGAAAGTGATGATATGAAGTCAATGGATACTTGTAGCATGGCTTTTGTCTCGTAGTCCAGTTTCATGCCAATAATGTTGGGTGGCATAGTGCATGGTAGCCAGAACCCTCTAATCTCCTTTCCAGGTGCACTTAAGGTGTGTGTCCACTGTCCGGATTTACGGTGCTTTGGATGGTGCAGAAAACCCGCTCCGCCCAAAGCGCTGCCCCCTTCTATACGCGCGGTGATTCCGGATGGGTTCATTGCACACATCCGGAATCTCCGCACCCTATGCACAGGGCCTTGTGATTTACCTTGCGGTGACAGAGCGTCACCGCAAGGTAAACAGACAAGCTGCGCTCTAAAAAGACGTGCCGCATGTCTGTAAACGCAGGGCCGCCGGGTGCTTGTTCGCACGCATAGTGGAGACGGGATTTCATAAAACCCACTCCACTATGCTGTAACATCTGGACGCTGCGGGTTGAACGCTGCGGCTGTACGCAGCTAATCTGGATGTAATCCGTCCCGTGGACACACACCCTAACAGCTCGGCGTTACATTGATTTGGCCATGGGATCAGTGATCAAAAATCTGTTGCATTAAAATACCAGATGTGAGGCTCACGTTGTGAAGTGGATGTATGAAGCCACGGGTCCGGTTGGGCACTCAGACCCCGGGCGTTGGTGCAGCTCGCAGGATAGTACTTGGGGTGCGAGGACGTGGCACACTCATACAAATCTTGGGAGCAGCAGGACAGATGAAGTGGGAATAGGCAAGGATTAAAGCAGGCTAAGCACGGTAGTCACAGACGGTGGAGCACACCAAACTAAACTATTGGATCCCAATCCTAAGGCACAGGTGTGTGTCCTAACTGGCCTTAAATAAGATCATGGAGATGACGCCACTGAGCCACACAAGGAAACCTGCAATACCTGGGGTGGAGCACACCACAGGGCAGCAGACCGAGGTGAAGGAAGTGTAGCCGGGAACAGGCTGTGCACCACCAGGCCATCAAAAGTACCAAAGGTCACTGGTATCAAACTCTCACCAACTTTATGTTCTCAAAGGAAAATTCATTTCCAAATAAAACAAGTCAGGCTCTGCTGTTGTTCTCTGCAGATACAGTCGCAGTTAGCGTACAGGTGTATCAACATATCCGGCCTCGGATTGGACGATACCTGCTGTTCCACGTGCATTTGACAGTTGTTACCTTTCTGATTATGTTTTCCCATTCCCATACTGCGCGGTATCTCTATGTTCACTCTTATCGCTCATATACTGAGGCATGCGTTTCCAAAGAGCGTCATACAGTCACATCTTCAGGCCAATGCCATAATGTTACAGTATTATTATTATTATTATTTTGACATTTTGCATCTAAATTGGAGGAAATGTTCCAAAAACCGTCGAGACATAAACAAAGATTTTCACTTAACTCGGGTTGTAATGTAAATTAATTTGACTTTTTCCAGTTAAGGTTTTTAGATAAAGATGGTGTCTGAGTGGGACT
Source organism: Ranitomeya variabilis (assembly GCF_051348905.1). Lineage (NCBI taxonomy): Eukaryota > Metazoa > Chordata > Amphibia > Anura > Dendrobatidae > Ranitomeya > Ranitomeya variabilis. The sequence goes on from NC_135238.1 coordinate 4,119,185, forward strand.
GGAGCACTCCCCGAATAGTATATACTGTCATATTTGTATCTTCTATCTTTAGTGTTTGTAATTCTATGTGACTTAAATCAAAACCTTGTAATTAAACTTGGGAGTAACTAAATAAGATATTGCTTGAACGTTGATTGAGGCATGGAAGAAGCCAGTATTTGGGGCGAAACCCCGGCTTATGCTAAGTGACCATTGTTGCCAGAACGTCGCTATGTTTCTATGTTTTTATCTTCTACTTAATACTTACTACTTAACTATCTACTTTATCAGACAGGTAACAACTTCCAGATAAGCATGAAGCAGTGGACATCAATGATTGCATGTGATCATACTGCTGCAGCCCCGGCACCAGTCAGAAGGTGATGCCACACTGACGCTATGGTTACTGCAGGACGCCAGCGGTGGGTGATAAGTGACAGATTGCTAAGACTAGTTGCCCCTTTCCTATATACTTATATAGTGAGCTGGTAGGTAATAATTAGCTTTCTGCTGGGAGCTATAGGCTGCTCCCTTCTTTATAAACCCCAGTAGACTGACTCTAGCTGCCAGGTATTAGTTAGTTCAGCTAGTGCTAGGCTCTCTGACTCGGCTCCTGTGTACTGTTTTGAATTTTCTGTGTTCTAATCCTGACATGAATTTTGACCACTTGCTTGTCTCTTGCTTTTGTCCTTGACGTGACTTCATGGTATTGACCGCACATGATGACCTCTCTTGCCTCTGGTTCTCTCTTCTAGTCAGCAACGCTTCCGTGGAAGCAATCCAGCGGACCACATTGTAAGCCTACATCCCAGTACAGAGGTTAGACGGTGAAGGTCGGGGTTTCCCTGGAATCTGCCAGACAAGCCTTTCTGTGATAGTCCTTTTGAGTATGTGGCCACTGGCAGACATGACTATGTCTGGATGGAACAACGCTAAAAACAAGAAAAAGAAGCGCACATAGAGTAATACCTTCAGGTATCGCAATCACCTGGACCCCCACAAAACAGACTCACCTGGTCTGGTTGTGACAGGTCACAACTCCCTTGGATAAGCACGTATGGTCGCAGCAGGCTCCCGGCAAACAGTATGGATCCACATGGAAAGAGATAGAACCGGAGGATAGAAGCCGCGCAGACCACAATAAAGGTAACAGAGTTACACACACACTCTGTTTATTAGCCTACGCGTTTCATGGCAAACAGGCCACTTCATCAGGGCATCAGGATGCCCTGATGAAGTGGCCTGTTTGCCATGAAACGCGTAGGCTAATAAACAGAGTGTGTGTGTAACTCTGTTACCTTTATTGTGGTCTGCGCGGCTTCTATCCTCCGGTTCTATCTCATTCCATGTGGATGGAACAACAGCAGAGCCTGACCTGTTTCAGTTGTTATATATTCTCCAGGACTGGTAAAACAGTGGTGAGTGCTGGACACGGGCAATCTCTGGTACTTGTCTATAGGCCAGTATTGTAGCAACATGGATTTTTGGAACTTCATTGCACATAATAGGGATTTGAGGACTTATCACATCCCGTAGCTGCTCCACCTAACCCAATGGATTGATGACTCTCTAAACCCATCTGACTTCTTGTTTATCTTTTTAGTGTTGGAATTTCAACAGTGAAAAGTAAATGCAGCGCCCCAGAGTCCTGGTTGTTGCAGTACTGTGGCTCCGCCACTATGGGGAGCCATGGTGCGTCCGATGGCACTGAAGGAGTTCATCTGATCAGGTATCACAGACACCAATACATTTCACAGCTGGGCCTCCGGGGGGAGCTAAGGGTGCTATTCATTAGGCCACTCCCCACCATAGTGGGTAAACTGGGGGTCAGGCAGGAAGTTAGATCAGAAAGCTGACTGGATTGGACGAAGCAACACCTTGTGGCAGGGGGTGTTGTGGAGAAAGAGACAGTAGGGTCTCTGTCAGGGGTGGGATCCTGACAGAGGCTTGGCATTGGAAAGAACGTAACGGGTCCGCGCCAGCTCCGGGAAGCGGCGGGGCCCAAGAAAGGACTAGAAGCGAGATAGATTGTGCTGAGTGAGAAACGAGATCAAGCGATAGGAGAATTCCAGTAGGGGTCATGCTGTAAGACCGGAGCAACACCCTACTGAGGCGCACTACCGGTGGCCGGAACGCCGAGGGAGTATTATAACATTCAGCTTCAAGCAGTACTCTAAACAGCGGCAGGACAGTCAGTCTAAGGCGGGCTGTCTCACACAAAATCACCTATGAAGTCTTGGGGGGCACCTTGTGGAGAGGGGCGACTCTAGGGTCCCGGAAGAGCTCCGAGCCTACCCGTCAAACGGGTGCCGTCCCAACCAGAACAACAGGGAGGGACGGAGGATTAGAAGAACATCATTTAATCGAGTTGTGAGGGAACTTAAGAAACAGACACAACGGTTGTGGGGACTTTCCGTAAGCACAGCAGGGAAGGACCGCAACACATAGCGCTAGAAGGAAGGCACCGATTTCCACCTGTGAAGAGAACTCTGGAGGTGCCATTGGACCGGCCGGACTTGCGCAGCCTGGTGAACCGTATTCTGGACTGTGGACTCAGAGATCTGCAGTAAAGAGGTAAAGAGACTGCAACCTGGTGTCCTCGTTATTTACTGCACCGCACCCCCCACCACAGCTTCACCCCACCATCATCCACACCTGTAATTCACTGTGCGCCCCACGGCAGGGTCACGGACCGGGGCCTAGCCGCCGTGACAACCCCCAGAAGCAGAGACCCGTAGGCCCGGTACCGGGTACCCCTCGGCCCTGCGGCGGTGGGGGCGCTACAACTTGGCATCACGAACAGGATTTACTTAAGCCTGAAGAATCAGGTCATGTGTGCCTTGGAACTGTGATTTGTTGTGCTTGGACTGTACTTTATCGCAAAGACTGTGTTGCACCATTTACCGCCAAAAGTTCCCGCCAAAAGCCGCCGCCATTGCTCCCACAAAGGAGAAGGAGGGCGTGCCATGGGAGGGGACTACCAAAGCGGCGCCAGGAGTAGCGACCGCCCCCTCCAACTCCTGCTGCGATGGGACGAACTGCCCAGCAGCAGAGGAGAACCGCCCCTTGATTTGCAACGGCGAGAACGAGGTGAAGGAGGAGCTCGACCCTGGAGAAATGGCGGAGTCAGGTGCATGCAGTGCCACCGAATGTCCGACAGCGGGGATGAGCAGCGAGTGCCCAAACCATGGCGAGGTGGTCCCGGCCTGCTTCCACCTGTCCGAGACGGGCTCGCGCTCACCGCAGCGGAAGGACCTGAGTTCCTTGGAGCCGGTGGCGGGGCCGCGTCCACCTATCCCGACCTCGGAACTAGCCGAAGAGGAGTTATGGGGAGCGGAGCCGTACCCGGAGACTACCGAGGAGGAGCTGCGGTCCGAGCTGCAGCCGACTCCAGCGTCCTTGCTAATGGAACGGACCGACATCGGTGGAATCACATCAGACGCAGGTATAGAAAGCGTCCCCGCTTCCCCGACCCATCCCGATCCTGCGATCGATCCTCGTCTCCACAATAATCGTTTCCTCTTGGCGGGGCTAGGGGTACTATCCCCCGGCGCAACGGGAAGGCTGATACCTCTGCCACCGACCCAGATGGGGGAGTTCGTAGATGTGAGCCCCGAGGGAGTCATTCTCCGGTGGGAGGCCCCCCGAATTGGGCTAGATGGCGTCCGGCGAGAGGGTCACACTGTTGCCGTGCTGAATTGGGAACAATATAAGCGGTACTTGATTCTACAATGGAAGGACTGGAAGGAGAGGGAACAAACTACCGCCGCACCGGTTGTGGACCAAAGGCTGAAGCCTGCACCATCGGGAGATGTCCACCGTCAGCTGACGTCTGGCAACCCACAGAAATAATGAACCTCGATACACCGAGCAATGTAAATAGTTGTTGTTTTACAGTTTTCTTCTGTTGCTACTAAACCCGCTCAGGGTAAACTCTTAAAGGGATCCCTTTGTTGACCCGGGATCCCTATTGTTTTGTTTGTTTTTTTTCAAAAGTTTTTTTTGCACAAGTTTTAAAAACTGTGAAATCATGAACAGTGCATGATCCGAACTCCTTTGTATATAGTTTGCACCTTATTAAAGGCGCTCCCTACTGGTTTTACTTAGAGAGGGACTCTTTGCGAAGATACCGCACTGGAACCTTTGATGAGTATGGACTGGTAGCTTGAGAAGATACGCTACCTCAGAAAGACCTGGTCCCCTCTTAAAGGGGATGTTCATTTGTTGCACGTAAATGGTGATATTGCTTTAAGATCGGTAGCAATAATGTTGATGACAGAAAAGTGATGATAATATTTACATGTAAAAGTTATATGTATGCAATTAGTTAAATGTAAAGGAATGCTGATAATGTTCTCTGAAAGAAAAAGTGAAAGGTGGTAGAAGGATGCAGTGGGCCCGTAGGGGTAGACGTGGTGTCCAGCATGCATATTAGAGAGGAAGTAATAAGAAGGTCTAATGCTAAGAAAAGAAGATAGTTGATAATGTGGATAAGAAAAGGGGGGGGGATAGAAGGTAAACCCTGCGTTCCCCATCGAAAGTTAGTAATGTGTTATTAAGGACAGAAAGTGAACCCGTAGGGGTTAGTGAGTGAGTCCTTATAGGAGCCAAGTAGAGCCGGCTCAGTGTTCTCAAACTGAAAGTAATGTTATGTTCTATACTGTGTATAGTAGTTGAAAAGGCAGTAGGCCCTGGCTGAACGGGGCGGTCCTGTAATAGAAAGGAGAGGCAGTAGGTCTGGTGCCGTTAGGACAGGCGGTCCTGCAGATTCCAAACAAGGAGAATGAAAAAGTTAAAATACCTTATAATGTGATTATAGGAAGGTCTTTAGTGGATTAAGAGTGTATATCCTTAAAGGCAAAGTTAAATTATTGATCAATAATGTTTGCACTTAGTAGAATACCCGGTTGGGTAAGAAAAGCTAATTATAGCATGTTGCTATGATATTTTACCATGATTGTAACGTTCAAGTGTCCTTACCTCCCATAAAGGGAAGCCTGTTCAAGTATACTTATTGTTTTGCACTCAACAAAATTGTATGTCTTTTTGCTAACTTGTATTGTTGTTTTCTTCCCAGTCCCGGAGTACTGTGTTTAACCAGGGGGGAGTGCAGCGCCCCAGAGTCCTGGTCGTTGCAGTACTGTGGCTCTGCCACTATGGGGAGCCATGGTGCGTCCGATGGCACTGAAGGAGTTCATCTGATCAGGTATCACAGACACCAATACATTTCACAGCTGGGCCTCCGGGGGGAGCTAAGGGTGCTATTCATTAGGCCACTCCCCACCATAGTGGGTAAACTGGGGGTCAGGCAGGAAGTTAGATCAGAAAGCTGACTGGGTTGGACGAAGCAACACCTTGTGGCAGGGGGTGTTGTGGAGAAAGAGACAGTAGGGTCTCTGTCAGGGGTGGGATCCTGACAGAGGCTTGGCATTGGAAAGAACGTAACGGGTCCGCGCCAGCTCCGGGAAGCGGCGGGGCCCAAGAAAGGACTAGAAGCGAGATAGATTGTGCTGAGTGAGAAACGAGATCAAGCGATAGGAGAATTCCAGTAGGGGTCGTGCTGTAAGACCGGAGCAACACCCTACTGAGGCGCATTACCGGTGGCCGGAACGCCGAGGGAGTATTATAACATTCAGCTTCAAGCAGTACTCTAAACAGCGGCAGGACAGTCAGTCTAAGGTGGGCTGTCTCACACAAAATCACCTATGAAGTCTTGGGGGGCACCTTGTGGAGAGGGGCGACTCTAGGGTCCCGGAAGAGCTCCGAGCCTACCCGTCAAACGGGTGCCGTCCCAACCAGAACAACAGGGAGGGACGGAGGATTAGAAGAACATCATTTAATCGAGTTGTGAGGGAACTTAAGAAACAGACACAACGGTTGTGGGGACTTTCCGTAAGCACAGCAGGGAAGGACCGCAACACATAGCGCTAGAAGGAAGGCACCGATTTCCACCTGTGAAGAGAACTCTGGAGGTGCCATTGGACCGGCCGGACTTGCGCAGCCTGGTGAACCGTATTCTGGACTGTGGACTCAGAGATCTTCAGTAAAGAGGTAAAGAGACTGCAACCTGGTGTCCTCGTTATTTACTGCACCGCACCCCCCACCACAGCTTCACCCCACCATCATCCACACCTGTAATTCACTGTGCGCCCCACGGCAGGGTCACGGACCGGGGCCTAGCCGCCGTGACAACCCCCAGAAGCAGAGACCCGTAGGCCCGGTACCGGGTACCCCTCGGCCCTGCGGCGGTGGGGGCGCTACATAAATATATAGAAATAATGGTAGGCACGGCACTGTATAAGGAACGTGCCTCTGACTGCAGAGCCCCTAAGGGACAGCTAGAGGGGAAATCTGTGCAGTGCCAAAATTCCCCCCTCCCACTACCTCCCCAGGTGAGGTCATGATTGGGATGCCCAGCGGACCAACCGGGGAGAAGAGGTGAGTCAGGCCACACCCTCAGGGGTTAAATTCTAGTGACGGGGCCAGGTTCTCCCTCTTTCTCCCCGGCTGACCCTTGGAAGCTGTTGTCTCCCTGATCTCCTGACCACCATGTCTGCCCCTACAGCCGAGGCCCTACAGCAGGGAGCTGCACAGGAAGGTGAGCAATGGTCGCGATCCCCTAATTCTGGCCTGGGTGCTCACCTTCCTGTGCCCTCTCCTCACCCCCTAGTCCCCCCCGCATCCCCCAGGGCTCTGTCCCTGCACACCTCCTCTCCTGGGGTCTCTTTCTCTACTGTCTCCCCAGCGCAGCTAACTCCCGCTCACCTGCCCTTAGTGTTGGCCCCGTCCACCGCAGACCCCGGTCCCCCTGGGCCTCCTCTCTCAGCTCCCGGCGCTCCCGCTGATCGTGGTGCAGCTGCGACGCCATGTAGACACTCGGGGCGTTCCTCCCGTCCTCCCGAGCGCCTGTATGTTGGAGCAGAGCCGGTGCTGACTAGCCGCCGCGCTTCTGCCCCACGTGCGGCTCCGGGGGGCGCGGCGGGCGTCGCGACGTTTACTTCAGGCTCCGCTGTCCGCCGGTGCCATGCGCCCGCTCCTAATTACAAGTGCGCCCGGGCCCCGGTCACTTCCGGTCCCCAATCTAAGGCCCAGGGCCCGGCGCACACAGTGGCAGCCTCCCCCTCTTACACAGGCCGCCCTGCCTCCCAGAGTGCAGCGCGGGCCCTGTGGGACACGCCCACTTCCGGCCCCACTTCCTCCCGGCAGGCATGCAGCGCTGCGGAGGCAGGCAGGGGATCGCCCGCTGCCTCGGGGTCCTCGGCGGCGCGCCAGCCGCCCAAGAGGACCGGGGGGCAGCCAGCCCAGGCACACCGCGAGTCCCCTGCAGCGTCAGGGAGTCTCCCCTCCCTGATGCCGGCATGGGACCGCCAAGCCCCGCCCACCTACTCCCCGGGAAGCAGCAGCAGCGCAGCGTTAGCCTGTGGGGCCCCAACCCGCCAAATCGGTCGGGGGGGCGCCTCACAGACAGCGCTCACTAGCACCCCGTGCCAGTACCCACCACCGAGCGCTGGACCGGCCCCTGCCAGAACAGGACGGCACCACCGTGGGCCTCTGGCCAGCCCACCCCTTGCCCGCCATGTCCCCCCAGCAGGCACATCGGCGTTGCCTGTGCGGGGGAGCAGGCAGTCGGGGGCCAGAGCCACGAACACGGCCGCAGAGCATGATGACTGGTCTATCGAGACCAGCCAGCACGCTCCGCAGCCAGGAATGTACGCACCAAACACGCACACGGTCGCACCAAACACTAACACAGCTGCAATAAATTACGCGCCCCCAACACCCCCATGCTCCCAAACGCAAATCGCAGACAGTTTCCTATCTGTCCCCGCCCTTCTGCGATCACCCTGCGGTGCCAGCCTAATAGTCTCCGCACCTTCCCTGCCCTACCCCCTGCACCGCCACTCACGCCCCACGGCCAAGGTAACGTCCCCCCTACTCCCTAGGTAAATGCACCTAACGCAACCCCGATACAGGGCGATCGCAGGCATAGATGCCGCAGATCGTCCTCACCCTCATCAGTAGACTCCTACCACCGTTCCTGCCGTCCCTCTAGCTGTCGGCATTCCCACTCCAGACGCCGACACCACTCACGCAGGAGCCATCCACAACTGGCTCAGAGACATCGGGGAGTTACAACGGGCGGTACCGGTCGCATGCCGAAAGACGGCGGTCTCACCGGACACCCAGAGCGGGTACCCGGTGGGAACAGACACTGACACCCCCCGTTACGGACCAGGCAGAGATTGGAGCCCCAATAGCCTCTCATCCTCGAGCACACGACAGAGGTCATCCGTCACGTGCTCCATCCTGGGCTGACGCACGGGGAGACATGTCATACGTACTTCCCCGGTCCACCAGCCAGCACCGAACCATCAAAACAATAGAAGCCGGAGCACCTCCCTCTCCAGGGGACGCTCGGCACCAGACACAATGCAGCAGAATACATCCCCATCCTCGAGCACACGACAGAGGTCATCCGTCACGTGCTCCATCCTGGGCTGACGCACGGGGAGACACGCCATACGTACCTCCCCGGTCCACCAGCCAGCACCGAACCATCAAAACAATAGAAGCCGGAGCACCTCCCTCTCGAGGGGACGCTCGGCACCAGACACAATGCAGCAGAAGACATCCACGTGCCACGGCGCTGGCCGCTGGCACGCCATCTTCATCCTCCTGGGCGGGCGGCCAGCACCAGGACAGCGCCACGGCAGGAGCCAGAGGACCTCCGTCCGAAGACACTCGGCCCGCATCTGACAGCGGTGAGTTCTTTGACATCGGTGAGCACTCTACAACACAAAATGCGGGAGAAAGCGAGCTGGCAGCCGCTATTAAGACCCTAGTTCAGCAGTTGACACGCCCAGGCGTACCAACTGACACTAGCACCACCCAAGCAGCTAGTCTGCACAAGGATGCATTTTTCTGTGGTGTTAGCCCACTAGGAGCGCACGTTGAGTTAGAGACAAAGCAAAAAATTTGGGATAATGCTGGCGTAGATATATGGTCACTGTTATCGGCCGACCAACAGTCCGTCGACAAGGAAAGGAGAATAGGCAAGCGGTTAAAGCGGCGGAACTGCTATATTTCGGTTCTAAAAACGGCTTTTATATCCCTTTTAAACCCAGACCCTTGCCAAACTACTGCAAATAATTTAAAATCACCCAGAACGTTGTTCCGAATTACTTATTTACCAAGATCTAATATATAATTCATACCGCGCGTTTACAAGATAAGGGCAAACCAAAAATAGCGCAAGCGATGAATAACTGGCTTCAGGCTTTCGCGTTTCTCGGCTGTATCATGGGCCTGAACGCTGTTCCGAACTATTTGTCTATCAGGCCCTAATCTATAATTCATATAAGTGTCACGGCGGGTCTGCATGGAAACGGTACGACGAGGAGTTCCGCAGGCGGCTGGCCTTGCAACCAGACTTGGGCTGGGGTGTGAAAGTGACGGACGTATGGTTACGATTCATGCTGTCCCAAAAAACAGCCCCTCTTTTCATCAGCGACCACTTATCACTCAGCAACAGCAGGCCAGAATACAGGGGTCGGACGCGGACATGGGGCCGGCTTACTTTTTAACGACGGATACTGCCGCTTCCAAGGGTCCTGTAAATATAGACACGAATGCTCCTCCTGCGGAGGTGGACACCCTGCATTCAGGTGTACCCGCCAAGCAAAACAGAGCGCCTGCGACGTTTAACCCCGGTGAACTTAACCGCAATGGCCCATGGCTAAACCGTTATCCCAATAAGAAGCGGCACAGCAACCACATTTCTGCTTTAAATACGGCTTCTATATCCCCTTCGAGCACAGTCCCAAGTTAAAATCAGCACGCGAATTCCCAAGATTTTCAAAAAGGAGTAGAACTAGGCTCGATGGCGGGCCCATTAAAATCATTGTGTGCTCCATCGCTGACTGACAGCCTGAGTGAATCTTCACCCAGGGCTACCAGCCAGTCCAACCAACGGGAGCCGGTTTTCATCCTTCAACCGAAGGGTTTACAAATGAGCTACACAGGAGTCGGAGTTCCTCCGTTGGCGGATGTCACTCCTCCTGCGACACGCAATCGGTGTGCATGGTATGATCACTAAGGAATTAATGCCGAAAAAGGTGGTTACTTGAATCGATGCCAAAAAAGGCGGTTAATACAGCTATGACGAATCAATGATAAATCAATGCCGAACGGGCTTTTACGGCAAAGGAGAATAAACTACACTGGAGCAGGAGTTCCTCCATCAATGGGAGTCACTCTGCCAGAAGCAGATAGCGGTGAGTGTTTTCATTTTGGCGAACTCAATGGTCCGGCGGACGGTGGAACAAGCGTCCCTGAGGTGGACTTTACAAATGGGTGAAATATGGTTTCATAATGCGGGCAATGAATACAGGTCCCCGGGAATATGCTCAGAGGACAGTAAATGAGATTATTTATGGGCTTGACATCATACATGCGTTATGGCGCGGGGGACGCCAAACAAAGATTTAGGCCTAAGGGTCGGTGGAAATATTGCAGATGGTTTTGCGGCAATCTACAAGGACCAGTGGTGAAAAGGCCAATGGCCTGAACTATGGACCACGGCCGCATGGGGCCGTGACCCAGCACTGGTAGAGATCTTGGCATCGAGCTATGGGGGCTCAATTGGAAAATACGAACATCCGATTTCTAACCAAACAGCTGAGAACAGCAATAGCCCTAAACAGCATGCCCTCTTCTTCTCAGCCAGCACTCGCGCTGTTGCGCCACCTAGCACTACTATGCCTGAAACACAACATCTGGTGCCGTTACAGCATCTGTAGATGATAAAATTGTTAACTCTTTGTTATCTTCCGATTGGCAGGCATTCAAACTCTTCCTCCCCAAGGCGCAAACATCGGGCCTACAATGTCCTCCTTCCCTCTTGGACATGGTGGCCAATCACTGATGCTCGTGATCCGTGCTTCAGTGACACCGGCTACTTGGCAGGTTTACGGTAAGGCGTGGGAGGAGTGGTGCTCACTAACTCAAGGAACGCCAGTCGACAGGTGCGAACGGGCGAGATGCGACGTCTTTGTAGAACTCTTAGAACGGCTCAGGCGTAGAGGTGCGTCAGGGACATTAGCGTACCGTCATTTATCGGGAATAGCCTTCTTCTCTCAGCTGCTGGGGTGGATGGACATAACCAAATATTTTCTCATCAAACAAGCCGTTAAAGGCTGGAAAGGGCTCCAACCTAGTCAGGAATGCCGTCGCCCAGTTTCCTTAAAGCTACTGCACGACGTAGTTACAATATCTTCATCAGTGTGCAAGTCACAATACGAGGCAACGCTGATATCTGCAGCGTTCGCAATCGCCTTCTTCGGGGCGCTTCGCATCAGTGAATTAGTGCCGCAGTCAAAAAACAAAAAAAAAAAAAAAAAAACAGCATCAGTAGGCGGTTTAATCAACGAAGACCTCGTCATATGCAGCGAAGCTCTGCACATTGGAGTATGTAGATCCAAACGCGACCCCACCGGGAGGGGGACATGGATTGGTCAAGGCGTCAGACGGCCCCTATATGCCCGCTAAAAATAGTTAAACACTATACGATGGTCATACATCCGGGTAGATTTTTCTTTCAAACAACGACGGGTCCCCTCTTACAAAATATCAAGTGCAAGCGATTTTTACACAGTGCCTAGAGGCGGTCGGCGTGGCTCAAAAAAAAAAAAATATATATGGGACACATTCCTTCCGAATAGGGGCGGCTACCGAAACAGCTAGAGCGGGGGTATCGGAAGTTGAGGTGCAGAGAATGGGCCGCTGGAAATCCGCATGCTTCGCAAGATACATAAGACCGGACCTGCTTTAACACTTTTTTGTCTCTTACAGGCAGCTGTAGGTCCACAGTCCGGGTAGTGGGGCATTCTTTTGTCTACCGGGCGCGCAAAAGGGCCAAACTGAGGCCGGGCGGAATCAAGTTTGGCTTCCCGAATCTGGAAGTCAACTAGAGAGGCATCAGAGGGCTCCGGTGGCGGCAGATCTTCCCGGAGATGGTCGACATCACTAAGAGGGCCAAGGGGCCGGTGGTTCTGGTCCTACATGCCGGAGGCAATGATTTTGGGAAGCGGAAAGGGGCCGAGCTGTACACAGTAATGTCAACAGACATCGATCGCTTTGTCTGTTTATTACCAGATATGGCGGTGGTGTGGTCCGAGATAATACCTCGAGCGGTCTGGCACGGAGCTAAGGACGTAAAAGCCATTGAAAACGCAAGAAAAAGGATTAACACAAAGATGTCGAAGTTTGTGTGAGAAAAGTACGACATTGTGGTTCGACACCAAGAGTGAGAAGGGAACAATTTTGCTTTGCTAAGACTGGATGGCATCCACCTCACGGACATCGGGCTCAACATAAGTTTGGAGGGTTTGCGGGATGGTGTTGAACAGGCTCTAAGGATGTTGTGTGGGGGTCGGAGTCTTGTGTAGGTCATACACATGATCCTCCGTGGCGGTAAGTAGAGGGGGGCAAAGGTTCGTGACCTCTCATCGGCTTGCTGGCCCAGCGGTCATCGGCTGGGGCCTTCAGCAATGAGTGCGTCGCGATGTGTAATTGCCTTTCTCTACTTTGCAAATAATAAAACTGTGACCGACCTGTTCAACCCATCCAGGATTGTCGGTGTCTTTTATTACGGAATGGTGGGACGGGGGGAAGGCACTGGTTACGACACACGGGTCTCTGCAGTCTGGTAGGCACGGCACTGTATAAGGAACGTGCCTCTGACTGCAGAGCCCCTAAGGGACAGCTAGAGGGGAAATCTGTGCAGTGCCAAAATTCCCCCCTCCCACTACCTCCCCAGGTGAGGTCATGATTGGGACGCCCAGCGGACCAACCGGGGAGAAGAGGTGAGTCAGGCCACACCCTCAGGGGTTAAATTCTAATGACGGGGCCAGGTTCTCCCTCTTTCTCCCCGGCTGACCCTTGGAAGCTGTTGTCCCACCCTCCCTCCCTTATAAACTGGTAAATGTACCGTGCAGTTACTGTTAAAATGTTTTTGAATTTTAAATTTAAAAAAAAAATAATAAAAAAAAAAAAATTTTTCTTTATATACGTCACTGCGGTAAGTAGAAGGGGGGCAAAGGTTCGTGACCTCTCATCGGCTTGCTGGCCCAGCGGTCATCGGCTGGGGCCTTCAGCAATGAGTGCGTCGCGATGTGTAATTGCCTTTCTCTACTTTGCAAATAATAAAACTGTGACCGACCTGTTCAACCCATCCAGGATTGTCGGTGTCTTTTATTACGGAATGGTGGGACGGGGGGAAGGCACTGGTTACGACACACGGGTCTCTGCAGTCTAACCTAGCCAGAAAGGAGAGCAGCTACGAAGCATATCTTTCGCTCATCTTTTTATTCTCTATATATAACGCTTCTTCCTCATAATTCATTGGATAGAATTTGGTGGTGGTCAGAGAAGGTCGCAACATTAGGATATTCCGTTCACTGCCTCAGCTCTAATCGTTAGCTGCACTATAATAATAAGTGGCAGCAGCAGCGTCCCTAATTACAGCCTGTATCCCTAATGGTAGGAGACTGACACAGTGGAAAGTAAGGATGCGTCCTGCAGAAGGTCACCCATTCATCGTCCTACTGATCTACACCGACACCCTCCTTCTTAATGCCGCTCAGTCTTCTGCACGTTATATCCATAGTTCTGGTGTAATCCAAGAAGGAAGGAGTCTACATAGACTGAGGTCAGAAGTCACACGATGGCCCACACCCACATGGGAGCAAACAAAGTAAATAAGAAATTGCCTCCAGATTTGGCTCTTGAGACAGAAAATGTATACAGGAGACTGGAGATGGATTGGTTTTAATTAAATACATATACTAAGTGTAAATTGGATGGAAATACAATCAAATTACAGAAATATTTATAAATAAGTTTGCTACTATTTATACTACATACCCCCACAAAGACACCAGCCCCACCAGAAGGTCTGGTCTAAAACGCGCGTCGGGGTTTGGCAATACGCCAACAACCTATCATCCACAACTGTATGTCATCTATAATTATGCTCTCTGTATACCTGCATCAGGTGCCCATGTACAAATACAATTCAATATGTGGCCTTGATTTTTCTTATATATCTTTTTGATAGATGCAGGTTTCATTCTATTTAATGTTGTACTTTACTTGGATATACAACTTGCATTATCAGAGTTAATCAGGCACTATGGACTGTTTGCTATAATCCAAATAAAGGGTTACAGTCTTTTTGCTGCTAGCATGAGTGCACTTTTGTTGGGTTTTACTTAGATTCACGTATCTTTGGTTTATATATACTGTTTTTTTCATTCTTATTATTTTCTATACAATTTGCATTGTTTTTGTGAGCGCCTTCTGTGCCACCACACACCCTATGTTCTGCAATAAAGGCCTTTTTTATTTAATCAATTGTCCCTGTATGTATATATTTTTTACCGCATCTTGGCATCTCTTTTTTTTGTTTGTCTTGTAATCAGGGTTACCTGGTTAGGGGCCCACTGATATGTTTCAGTCCCCGGAGCAGAACCCCCTAGCTACACCTCTGAGACCAGGACAAGTCAGCTCTCATCTGTACCTGCTGCATTTATACAATGTTTGTAGTCACTGTTGGACCAGACACACATCACGGTGTTGATAAATGATGACTTCCCATGGCCGAGGTACCCGAACAGCTGCAGGAGGATTCTATGAAAACCCTCGTTGCCTCTTTTACATTTGTCAAAGGTAAAATCTCTAATCTTCCTCCTCCATTCTTCATCCTCCATGGCTGGTGAGATGTCTGCACCTTCAACGCTCTGCACTCAGTTTTTTCAGTGAAGATGGGGTGCAGAGTGTCCATTAATGAGAAAAAATGAACTTTTTTGAATTTACCGAATGGCTGCAATGAATCAAAGAGTGAAACATTTTAAGGGGTGTGAATACTTTCTGTACCCACTGTACATGACCTTCCTACACCATGTGTAATACAGAGGTGAGAGAGTGAAAGGGCTTTAGCAAGAAAACTTTCTCAAGAATTATTCTATGTTTCCGACCCCCCAAGACACTGATAGGTGAGCGATGAGGTGATTTTGTTATTTTCTTTTACACCCTTCCTTTACTATACAAGGGCTTCTCACAATATGAGAATATCATCAGAAAGTGAATTTATTTCAGTTCTTCACTACAAAAAGTGAATCTCGTATATTCTATAGAGTCATTACACACAGAGTGATCTATTTCACGTGTTTATTTCTGTTAATGTTGATGATTATGGCTTACAGCCAATGAAAACCCAAAAGGCATTATCTCAGTAAATTAGAATAATTAGCAAAAAAACACCTACAAAGGCTCCTAAGCGTTTATAAAGGTCCCTTAGTCTGTTTCAGTGGCTCCACAATCATGGGGAAGACTGCTGACCTGACAGATGTCCAGAAGGCAAGTTACAAAAAAAGCAGTAAAGCCGCACCCTATAATTATATAGTCTCTATGGACATCAGGGCGCACATCCTCACCAGGGGGTCCATCCCAGATAGAACATCCAAATCCAAACTGAAGAAAAGGACAGCGCCACACCGGATAGTGAAAAGCAGCTCACTTATTTATTCTGCCTCCTGCGGCAACGTTTCGGTCCGAAGACAAAGGTTGACAAAAGGTTGACAAAGGTCTTCGGACCGAAACGTTGCTGCAGGAGGCAGAATAAATATGTGAGCTGCTTTTCACTATCTGGTGTGGAGCTGTCCTTTTCTTCAGTTTGGATTTAGATGTCCAGAAGGCGTCACTGACACACTCCACAAGGAGGGGAAGTCACAAAAGGTCATTGCTAAAGAAGCCGGCTGTTCACACAGTGCTGTATCCAAGCAGATTAATGGAAAGTGGAGTGGAAGGAAAAAGTGTGGTAGGAAAAGGTGCACAAGCAACCGGGATAACCGCAGCCTGGAAGGGATTGTTAAGAAAAGGACATTAAGAAATGTGGGGGAGATTCACAAGGAGCGGACTGCTGCTGGAGTCATTGCTTCACCACACACAGACGTGTCCAGGACATGGGCTACAAGTGTCACATTCCTTGTGTCCGGCCACTCATGACCAATAGACAAGGTCAGAAGCCTCTTACCTGGGCCAAGGAGAAAAATAAACAAGCGGAAAAAAATGGCCTAGCTATTAGTGGGACTTCCACAAATTAATGTGTACCTACAAGTATACGGAAGCAAATGGCAAGTATTTTTAACCCCTTATTGACGCCAATACATCTTTTTACAGACCTGAGATATAAGAGAATAGCCTCCACATACAGGTGACAATCCAGCAGCTTCCGACTGTACACTACAGCTGACAACTTGCTTCATCAGCCACGATCAGTGTTGGCACCATCCAGATCTGTGTAACACCTTAGATGCTGCTCTCAATAATGACTACATCATATAAATGGTTAACAGAGTGTGGGGGCTTCCTCTTTATCCCCAATGTCACCCAGAGATCATGATTGTGTGGTCCTGATGTTTGCCGGCAATTCACGGCCATATAGCGGCCTGTTCAGAAGTTACCGACAATTAGATGGTAAATACACATTTTCATTCCTATCAAGCCACTTTGCATTACTTCTTGAAAAGCACCTGAAGGGTTAATAAACTACCTGACTGCAGTTTTCAATGTGTCAGGGGGCGCTGTTTTTAAAATGTTATCACTTTTGGGGGTCTTCCAATATATAGGACCCTCAAAGTCACTTCAAACCTGGATAGTTCCCTAAAAAAATGAACTGTATTAACTGCATGCTGCAATTTGCTTGACATCTCGGACGAGACTCGCCAATTTGTCAATGGATGTGAGAAAAAAACGTACAGCACTCGCACCATGCAAGTGCTGTCCCTTTTTATACGCACCGGTGTCGTTTGAAAAGCCGTTAATTCATATGCAGTGTACAGTAAAATCACACTGACAGGTTAGAATAGAATAGATATATATATAAGTATTTATATTGCATGGAGAGATAGAAGAAAAGCCAGTAATTCCTTTGTCGGCTTCTGTAAAATCTCTGCAGGAGCCGACAGGATAGCAGACATGGAATACATACAGTAAATACACATAGAATAGATAGATATATAGATGTCAGTGACAAATACAATTAGTGCAGTGTGTGTGCAAATTACTGGACATGTATGTAATTAATAAAAGATTATTTTATGTAGAAGGGAAGTGCACCCAAAATGTATATCTTTACATAGAGATGTGTATAGTGCATGTTTTGGTATATCCCTCACATGTATACTACATTGAGCAAAGCCCCCCTCCAGCCTGCTGTAAAACAAAGCTGCCATGAGCTGGTATATCAGATTTCATTTAGGACTTAGGCTAGTGGACAATAGATTTGTGACCTCATCCCCACACACCTGGGGCTGGACACCTCTTCTAGCTGGACATAAAAGGGACAAGACACATGTGCTCTTTTTTGCTATGCCTGCATTGCCTGGAATGATGATGGACCCACATGGCTTAAGTATTCTCTGTATCCCGTTTTCTTAATAGGCCCAGTACTATTTATTAGGGTTAGCTAGCCATAGGTGGGAGGGCTGATATTGTAAGTGTGATTTGAGTAATCGGGCAGTTAATTGCGGGTTTTTATGTTGTGTGATATTGTTGTGATATTACTGGTTATTGTGGGTTATTACTGTGTGATACTGTTGGGAAATCACTGTATACTGTAGTGATATTACTATATTAGAGTTGTACATCCGTATATTTGTAAATAAATATATTTAGAGTCGCCAGCTTGGGTATAAATATATATGTATGTTATAGACTGCAGACTTGTGTGTGTGTGTAATAAATACCCTTTATTGATACACGGTTTTGTCTCAGATAGTATATAGTATAAGGAATAGATAACAGTTACTGTATAGTATAAGGTAAAGATAACGTTGTGGTTTTAAGTGGATATTAATTACTAATAGTAGTTCCCAACTGATTACTAGTCTGAAAAATATCATCAATGATTTTTCAAATGTGGTGCCAGCCTTCTCTTTGTCTCTGAACACAAGGTCAGATCCCCGACCAATTGTGCCCTGTGCAGGGCAAAAAGAGGGGAGTGATGGAACAGGTGAGGGATCAAATATTTTATCAAATTTTGATCAAATAAAGACATGTAATGACAGATATGTGCTGTCTAAATTACAAAGAAAGTTCAAAAGTGACATTGTTAAAAGTGCATCCTTAGTAGTGGAAGAGTTTAAAAGTTCCAGACAGAAAGAAGTATGTTCTGTCCGGGCCCCTAAATCAGGCATGGCATGTGTTAGATGTTATGCTTGTGCTGGCTCCGGCCATATTGCCAGGTACTGCAAGTGGCCGGGTACGATGAAGGAGAGGAAATATTATTCTGTGAAATGATTTAAATGTGGTCACTTTGGACATATTGCAAGGAACTGTTACTGCACAAGTAATTGTGAGGGGCCTAGCAATATTGTCAGGGAGAACAGGCATTTTCACAGACATAATGACATTTCCTCTCAGTCTGTGCCCTGCCGTGGGCGGACTCCTCAAAATGGCCGATTACAACCAGGGAGGCTATTGAGGCCTTGATGTAAACTCAGTTTATCAATCTGGCCTCTAGTCTTTCAGATTTTTTGTTTTGTTTTAGTTTCGTTTACTTCTTCTATTTACTAAGTTTGCTCTTTTGTAAGTGAAATGTATTGTTAGACCAGTGAGGTTTAGACAGGAGGCAGAAGGGCCTTATCTGAGGTGCAATGTGATTGCAATGATAACAGGATTTGTTATTTGTTGTTTTTTTCCTGTTTTCTATCAGACTCCCTGTGAAGTAAATGAGGTTATTTACTGGTACTTGTTTTTTTTAGCTCCAGTTTTCCATAGAATTCAAAATGATAAAGGTACTTTCACATTAAGCGACGCTGCAGCGATACAGACAACGATGCCGATCGCTGCAGCGTCGCTGTTTTGTCGCTGTGTGGTCACTGGAGAGCTGTCACACAGACAGCTCTCCAGCGACCAACGATGCCGAAGTCCCCGCGTAACCAGGGTAAACATCGGGTTACTAAGCGCAGGGCCGCGCTTAGTAACCCGATGTTTACCCTGGTTAACATTGTAAATGTAAAAAAAACAAACACTACATACTTACATTCCGGTGTCTGTCACGTCCCTCGGCGTCCGCTTCCCTGCACTCCTCCTGCATCCTGTGTAAGCGCCGCCGGAAAGCAGAGCGGTGATGTCACCGCTGTGCTCTGCTTTACGGCCGGCCGGTGCTGACACAGTGCAGGAAAGCAGACACCGGGGGACGCGACAGACACCGGAATGTAAGTATGTAGTTTTTTTTTTTTTTTACATTTACAATGGTAACCAGGGTAAATATCGGGTTACTAAGTGCGGCCCTGCGCTTACTAACCCGATGTTTACCCTCGTTACCAGTGAAGACATCGCTGAGTCGGCGTCACACACGCCGACTCAGCGATGTCAGCGGGTGATCAGCGACCAAATAAAGTTCTGGCCTTCTAGCTCCGACCAACGATATCACAGCAGGATCCTGATCGCTGCTGCGTGTCAAACACAACGATATCGCTATCCAGGACGCTGCAACGTCACGGATCGCTATCGTTATCGTTGTTAAGTTGTTCAGTGTGAAGGTACCTTAACCCCTTAGTGACAGAGCCAATTTTTACAATTCTGACCAGTGTCACTTTAAGAGGTTATAACTCTGGAACGCTTTATCGGATCCCGCTGATTCTGAGATTGTTTTTTCGTGACATATTGTACTTCAAGGTAGTGGTAACATTTCTTCGATATTACTTGCGATTATTTATGAAAAAAATGGAAATATGGCGAAAATTTTTAAAATTTTGCAATTTTCAAACTTTGTATTTTTATGCCCTTAAATCAGAGAGATATGTCACAAAAAATAGTTAATAAATAACATTTCTGACATGTCTACTTTACATCAGCACAATTTTGGAAACAATTTTTTTTTTGTTAGGGAGTTATAAGGGTTAAAAGTTGACCAGCAATTTCTCATTTTTACAACACCATGTTTTTTTTAGGGACCACATCACCTTTGAAGTGATTTTGAGGGGTCTATATGATAGAAAATAACCAAGTGTGACACCATTCTAAAAACTGCACCCCTCAAGGTGCTCAAAACCACATTCAAGAAGTTTATTAACCCTTTACGTACTTCACAGGAACTGAAAAAATGTAGAAGAAAAAAATGAACATTTAACTTTTTTTTGCAAACATTTTACTTCAGAACCATTTTTTTTAATTTTTACAAGTGTAAAAACAGAAATTTAACCACAAATTTTGTTGTGCAATTTTTCCTGAGTACGCCGATACCCCATATGTGGAGGTAAACCACTGTTTGGGCGCACCGCAGAGCTTGGAAGTGAAGGAGCACCGTTTGACTGTTTCAATGCAGAATTGGCTGGAATTGAGATCGGACGCCATGTCGCGTTTGGAGAGCCCCTAATGTGCCTAAACAGTGGAAACCCCCCACAAGTGACACCATTTTGGAAACTAGACGCCCCAAGGAACTTATCTAGATGTGTGGTGAGCACTTTGAACCCCCAAGTGCTTCACAGAAGTTTATAACGTAGAGCCGTGAAAATAAAAAATCGCATTTGTTTTCACAAAAATGATTTTTTCGCCCACAAATTCTTATTTTCACAAGGGTAACAGGAGAAATTAGACCACAAAAGTTGTTGAGCAATTTCTCCTGAGTACGTCGATATCCCATATGTGGGGGTAAACCACTGTTTGGGCGCACCGCAGAGCTTGGAAGAGAAAGAGTGTCGTTTTACTTTTTCAATGTAGAATTGGCTGGAATTGAGATCGGACGCCATGTCACGTTTGGAGAGCCGCTGATGTGCCTAAACAGTGGAGACCCCCCACATATGACACCATTTTGGAAACTAGACCCTTTAAGGAACTTATCTAGATGTGTGGTGAGCACTTTAAACCCCCAGGTGCTTCACAGAAGTTTATAACGTAGAGCCGTGAAAATAAAAAAATCGCATTTTTCTACAAAAATGATCTTTTTGCCTCCAAATTTTTATTTTACCAAGGGTAACAGGAGAAAATGGACCCCAGAAGTTGTTATACAATTTGTCTTGAGTACGCCGACACCCCATATGTGGGGGTAAATCACTGTTTGGGCGCATGGCTGAGCTCGGAAGCAAAGGAGCGCCATTTGACTTTTCAATGCAAAATTGACTGGAATTGAGATCGGACGCCATGTCGCGTTTGGAGAGCCCCTGATGTGCCTAAACAGTAGAAACCCCCCAAAAGTGACCCCATTTTGGAAACTAGACCCCCCATGGAACTTATCTAGATGTGTATTGAGAACTTTGAATGCCCAAGTGCATCACAGAAGTTTATAATGCGGAGTCGTGTAAATAAAAAATATATATTTTTTAACAATAAAGATTTTTAGCCCCCAAGTTTTTATTTTCACAAGGGTAACAAGAGAAATTGGACCCCAAAAGTTGTTGTCCAATTTGTCCTGAGTATGCTGGTACCCCATATGTGGGGGTAAACCACTGTTTGGGTGCACGGCAGAGCTCGGAAGGGAAGGAGCGCCATTTTGGAATGCAGACTTTGATAGAATTGTCTGCGGGCGTTATGTTGCGTTTGCAGACCCCTAATGTACCTAAACAGTAGAAACCCCCAACAAGTGACCCCATTTTGGAAAATAGACCCCCCAAGGAACTTATCTAGATATGTGGTGAGAACTTTGAATGCCCAAGTGCTTCACAGAAGTTTATAATGCAGAGTAGTGAAAATAAAAAATATTTTTTTTCCCACAAAAAAGATTTTTTTAGCCTCCAAATTTTTGTTTTCACAAAGGTAACAAGAGAAATTGGACCCCAAAAGTTGTTGTCCAATTTGTCCTGAGTATGCTGTGTGATATATGTGATGCAGTAACCCCTGTAACAAGTAGGGGGCGCTGCATGGTCTCCCCGGGATGTGCACGGAGTGGTATTGAGGCCGTGAGAATTGATCTGCAGTGATGTCAGGATCACGTGACCAGCCCATGTGATCCATTACTGTGGGTGTGGTTACAGGTACATAACGTGACCAGAGTGTGGGTCACATGTTCCTGTGTGGTTCCAGTGTTTGGACCTGAAGGGTCCAAGGGCAAAATCCCTGAGGGAGTTCCTGAGGACTCCGTGTGTTCCTGTGTTGGAAGCCTGAGAGGAGGCTTCCTGGAAAGCACCTGCTGGCCTGGGATCGTCCTAGGAATGACTAGGATCCCGGAGCAGTGCACAGTGGAACTGGGGAAGCTACAATCCTTCAGTGGCTCTGGACTGACTAGTGTGTGCCGGCCAGGCAAGTTGGTGATCCCTGTAAGGCAGCTTACCCGGAGGTGTGGACTGGCGAGGAGTCAGCAGGTGGAGCCGGAGCTCCCGTCAGGTATCGGACAGGCCGGTAGTGCTTGTGAAGCCCTATGAACTGTGTGGTCTCCCTTGGGAGCTGGTTAAGGGAGTACCAGCGTGTTTAGAGACGACAACCCAGAGTCACATGTGCTGTCTGTGACTTGGGACGTTGGTGAAGTGTACGGCGTACGGACACCCTGGTAACTGGGCGAAGTGAGAGGCCCAGCACGTTAGTGTCCGTGAGGCAAAGCCGTACACTGAAGTGTTTGAAGATGCAAGTTAATATCACCAGTTGGTGCCTGTTGTGTTTCATGTTTTGAACTGTGCGTAACCCGGTTTATGAGGCTTAATAAACCGCATGGACTGCTTTGTTTTAAAAACCCGTGCCCGTGTGCTTAAATATCGCGGCCAAGTGAGTGTCCCCCAACACTCTCAGTAAGAGAAACCTTACAGCTGGTACCCCATATGTGGGGGTAAACCACTGTTTGGGCGCACGGCAGAGCTCAGAAGGGAAGCAGCGCCATTTTGAAATGCAGGCTTTGATAGAATGGTCTGCGGGCGTTATGTTGCGTTTGCAGAGCCACTGATGTACCTAAACAGTAGAAACCCCCCACAAGTGACCCCATTTTGAAAACTAGACCCCCCACGGAACTTATCTAGATATGTGGTGAGAACTTTGAATGCCCAAGTGCTTCACAGAGGTTTATAATGCAGAGTAGTGAAAATAGAAAATATTTTTTTTTTCCACAAAAAAGATTTTTTAGCCCCCAAGTTTTTATTTTCACAAGGGTAACAAGAGAAATTGGATGCCAATATTTGTTCTCCAATTTGTCCTGAGTATTCTGGTACCCCTTGTGTGGGGGTAAACCACTGTTTTGGCACACAGCAGAGCTCGGAAGAGAAGGAGCGCCATTTTGGAATTCAGACTTTGATAGAATTGTCTGTGGGTGTTATGTTGCGTTTGCAGAGCCCCTGATGTACCTAAACAGTAGAAACCCCCACAAGTGACCAAATTTTGGAAACTAGACCCCCTAGAACTTATCTAGATATGTGGTGAGAACTTTGAAAGCTCAAGTGCTTCACAGAAGTTTATAATGCAGAGTAGTGAAAATAAAAAAATATTTTTTTTTCCCACAAAAAAGATTTTTAGCCCCCAGGTTTTTATTTTCACAAGGGTAACAGGAGAAATTGGACCCCAAAAGTTGTTGTCCAATTTATCCCGAGTACGCTGATGCCCCATATGTGGGGGTAAACCACTGTAGAGCTCAGAAGGGAGGGAGCACCATTTGACTTTTTTAGCGCAAAATTGGCTGTCGTGTTTGGAGACCCCCTGATGTACCTAAACAGTGGAAACCCCCAAATTATAACTCCAACCCTAACTCCAACACACCCCTAACCCTAATCTCAACCCGATCCATAATCCTAATCACAACCCTAACCCCAAAACAGCCCTAATCTCAACCCTAATCAAAACCCTAAATCCAACACACCCCTAACCCTAATCCCAACCCTAACTCTAATCCAAACCCTAATCCCAAACGTAACCCTAATCCCAACCCTAATCCCAAACGTAACACTAATCCCAACCCTAATCCAAACCCTAACCCTAATCCCAACTCTAACCCTAACTTTAGCCCCAACCCTAACCCTAACTTTAGCCCCAACCCTAACCATAACTTTAGCCCCCGTCGTCACAAAAAAAGTTCAATGTAACCTTTTTTTTGTACGTCGCGTCCGCCATTTCCGCGCATGCGTGGCCGTAACTCTGCCCCCTCCTCCCCAGGACATAGACTGGGCAGCGGATGCGTTGAAAAACTGCATCAGCTGCCCACGTTGTGCACAATTTTCACAACGTGCGTCGGTACGTCGGGCCGACGCATTGCGAACGCCCCGTACCGACGCAAGTGTGAAAGAAGCCTAAGGCTACTTTCACACTAGCGTCGTACTCGGCCCATCGCAGTGTGTCGGGCCGACGTACCGACGCTAGTGTTGTAAGCGCCGCACAACGGGTGCAGCGGATGCTGTTTTTTCAACGCATCCGCTGCCCCATTGTGAGGTGCGGGGAGGCGGGGGCGGAGTTCCGGCCACGCATGCGCGGTCGGAAATGGCGGACACGTCGCACAAAAAAGTTACATGTAGCTTTTTTTGTGCCGACGGTCTGCCAAAGCACGACGCATCCGTCGCACGACGGATGCGACATGTGGCAATCCGTCGCAATGCGTCGCTAATGCAAGCCAATGGAGAAAAAACGCATCCTGCAAGCACTTTTGCAGGATGCGTTTTTTCTCCAACGACGCATTGCGACGGAAGCCAAAAAACGCTAGTGTGAAAGTAGCCTAACCCTAACCCTAACCCTAGCCCTAACCCTAACCCTAAATTTAGCCCCAACCCTAACTCTAACCCTAACCCTAACTCTAACTCTAACCCTAACCCTAACCCTAACCCTAACTCTAACCCTAACCCTAATTTTAGCCCCAACTCGTCTCTCCTGCCGGCCGGCAGATGGCAGCAGATGGCGGGCGCACTGCGCATGCGCCCGCTGTTGTGAATTAGACCTTTTGGCTCCCTCTTGTGGTCACTAGTGATATGACACTTTGATTTTCCTTCCCTTGCTTGGTATCCACCTGGCCTCGTTAGTCCAGGGGTGTCGCTATTTGAACTTCCTGGATTTTCAGTCTGGTGCCTGGCATCGTTGTAATCAGATCCTTCTGTTTGCTCCTATCTGCTGGTCCTGGTTCTTTGCAAAATTAAGCTAAGTCCTGCTTTCTTGTTTTTGGTTATTTTCTGTGCTCTTATTTTTGTCCAGCTTGTACTAATGTGATTCCTTATATTGCTGGAAGCTCTAGGGGGCGGATGTTCTCCCCCCGTGCCGTTAGACGGTTCGGGGGTTCTTGAATATTCCGCGTGGAGTTTTTGTGAGGGTTTTTGCTGACCATATAAGTCATCTTCCTATATTCTGCTATTAGTTAGCGGGCCTCTCTTTGCTAAAACCTAGTTCATTTCTTGCGTTTGTCTTTTCTTCTTACCTCACCGTTATTATTTGTTGGGGGCTTGTATCAAACTTTTTGGGGTATTTCCTCTGGAGGCAAGAAAGGTCTTTCTTTTCCCTGCTAGGGTTAGTTAGTTCTCCGGCTGGCGCGAGATGTCTAGAATCAACGTAGGTACGTTCCCCGGCTGCTGTTATTAGTGTGCTAGGTTCAGGTATATGGTCAGCCCAGTTACCACTGCCCTATGAGCTGGGTTTTATGTTTGCAGACTTCGCTATTGTCTCTGAGACCCCCTGCCATTGGGGTCATAACAGCCCGCCATGATGAAAAAGCCGGCTGGCAGGAGAAGACCGAAGAGGACCCAGGGACACCGGGTGAGTATGTTAGGGTCCCCGAATCCCCCTATTTCTCTGTCCTCTGATGTGCGATCACATCAGAGGACAGAGAATTACAGATCGCTTTTTTTTTTTTTTTTGCGGTCGCCGGTAAACTGTTACTTACCGGTGATCGCAAAACAGGGGTCGGTGCAAACCGACCCCGATCATGTTCTTTGGGGTCTCGGCTACCCCCGGCAGCCGAGACCCCAAAGATCTTCCGGGTGCCGGGCGGCGGGCGTACTGCGCGTGCGCCCGCCATTTTTTCCCGGAAAAAAGATGGCGGCGCCCATCGGGAGCCACGAGGAGCACCGGGGGAGATAGGTGAGTATTGGGGGGCTATCGGGGGCCATCGGGGACCCTATTTCTCTGTCCTCCGATGTGCGATCACATCGGAGGACAGAGAAATTAAAAGGCAAATCGCGTTTTTGTTTTTTTTTTGCGACCGCCGGTAAACGGTTAATTACCGGCGATCGCAACTCGGGGGTCGGTAAAAACCCCCCGAATCATGTTCTCTGGGGTCTCGGCTACCCTCGGCAACCGAGACCCCAGAGAAAATCCGACTCTGGGGGGCGCTATTCACTTTTTCCACAGCGCCGTTAATTAACGGCGCTGTGGTTTAAGTACCCTTAGCGGCCGCCGTTAAAAGGCGTATCGGCGGTCGTTAAGGGGTTAAGAGTACCACAGATCGCAGGATAATAGAGTCACATCCATGGATGCTCGGATTTGTTGCTTGAACTAATATAGGTAGGGAGGTGTGTGTTCACCTAGGCTTTGAAGTTCAGCTGTAAAATTGAGTTTGTTTTCCTGTGCATCTTAGATTGGATAAAGGGTGTTGTTACGTGAGCTAAGATAGGCGAAGAAGCAGAGACAGATAACGGACATACACGATGGAGTGTCATGTTATACTGCCTGCTGACCTTGAAGTTTGGACGGATAACATGGTTTTGTTTAAGACCTGATGCAGGATACAACTAGAGTCAGTGTACCTTAGTTTAATGTTTAGTTTTCCTAGGGTGTTAAGTAGCTGCGAGGGTTATATGTTACTCTTTGAATTGTGGAAAATTGGTAGGGGTATCTGTATAGGAAATAGAGGCAATTGACTAGGATCGTACTATAAGAAAATTGCATTCATTTTGTGGGGTTCAGGAGAGTTGAGGCATTAGCTAATTACTGGGCAGCTGAATAAAGGTCAACAGGGGGAGGTCACCCTGAAGTAAAAGTATAAAGAATTAGTGAGTTTGGGGGAACAGTGAATCATCAAATAAGGCTGTTTATTAGCTGCACTGGGAGATCTCCCAGAGCGTATTGTTCCCTTTGTCCATTTTAGATATCTATGTAGAAGAGCACCTATCACTCCAGAGAAGAAGTCTTGACCTTTGCCCAGATGCCCTGAGAGACTCCAGAACACCCCTCTTACGTTTGGTGCCGAGCTGAAACATCTCCTCTCAGATTTCAGCCATGAGGAGGAGACTGTAATAAAACTCAACGCCACTTGGTCCTGTCATTTTCCTCCCGGTCATTATTTTATATATATTGGACTGTTTATGATCTGCAGAAGGACTGAAAGACTGGACACCCAACTGCACGGAAGTCAGGCTGAGCACCATTAACTCAGCCAGTGAAGGGGGTTAAGGACGCAAGAAAAATCCAGTCCTTTACCCCGAATCCAATATATATTGTATATAATAATTATGTTTTATTCATTGACGTGTTAGGCCTCTTTCACATTAGCGTCATGCACTGCACGTCGCTATGCGTCGTTCTGTAGAAAAACGCATCCTGCAAAATTGCTTGCAGGATGCGTTTTTTCCATAGACGTGAATTAGTGATGCTTTGCCACACGTCGCAACCGTCGTGCGACGGTTGCGTCGTGTTGCGTCGGACCGTCGGCACAAAAAAAGTTACATGTAACTTTTTTGTGCGTCGTCAGCGTCTTTTCCAACCGGGCATGCACGGCCAGAACTCCACCCTCACCTCCCCGCACATCACAATGGGGCAGCGGATGCGATGTAAAACTGCATCCGCTGCCCCCGTTGTGCGGCGGTTTCACTGCTAGCGTCGGTGCGCCGCAGTGTCGCATAGCGATGTGCGGTGCACGACGCTAGTGTGAAAGAAGCCTTACTGTGTACTAAATTCCATATGTGTGCATATAGACACTTTAGGTGGAAGTGCAGGACTACCTGTACATGGACATACTCAGTAAGTGTGTTCATGTGAAGGTGTCCATGCATTTACAGCCAGTAGAGCTTAAGTCTCTATTTGCATTATGGAATTGTAATATTTTGTGTGAATGGGGTGTGAATGGGAAAAAGAGTAAGGTTCCCTAGGGACAGGTCCCCTCATCTAAGGTATTTGCCACTTTAACCCTAGCAATGGTGAAGTTCTTAAGGGATGGATTGAATGTCGGTTAGAATCAGATGGTGTAATTTTCCCACAGTCCACTTAGGTATTGTGACATCACTCCCTACTTAAGAAATTCTGACCTGCCTAGTAAAGATCTGCTTATCTGTCCATGGAGGAACCTCATCAATAATCTTCAATCAAGATTACAGGAGAAGTGCCTGATGGAAGTCGCATCTGATGCATGTCTGATGAAAGTCTTTTCCAGTGCCTGAGTCCAGTCATTTCCAGTGCCAGAGTCGAGTCGTTTCCAGTGCCTGAGTCCGTGAGGCCCAGAGGAAAAAAATACCTGTGACATCCAGCAGTCTCATCATGCCAGACATACTCAAAATCCTGCTGAATCAAGCTATAGGGGAGTAACGTGAAGTCTGGCAAGGTGACGGGTGCACACAGGATGATGTTGACTGACTATGGACTGTGAGGGTGAAGCCATTCCAGAGTCTGACCAGTCACAACTGGAGAAAGATGGCTTTGGGATGTGCTGATACTTGAAGATTGACAATTAAAGACCAGAACAGAGACTGAAAACTGCAAAAAGACTCCATGAAAGAAGAATAAGGTGTACTCTGTGGATAGAGATGTGGGTTACGGTGAATGGCAGGGAAGAGCTGATGGCCGTGTGGATGATGTCTAGGTACCTAAGTGCAGAATTATGCTTCATTCCATCCTGAACTGTCACTAGTTATAAATGGGGTTGAGTAGGCAAATAAATCCCAGCACAAAATGTCCCTCAAATTTCATTGTCGTGTTCTCAACAACAGGGGGAAAGTAGAAGGGAAGTGCACCCAAAATGTATATCTTTACATAGAGATGTGTTTAGTGCATGTTTTGGGTATATCCCCCACATGTATACCACATGGAGCAAAGCCCCCCTCCAGTCTGCTGTAAAACAAAGCTGCCATGAGCTGGTATATCAGGTTTCATTTAGGACAGGCCAGTGGACAATAGATTTGTGACCTCATCCCCACACACCTGGGCCTGTACACACCTCTTCTAGCAGGACATAAAGGCACAAGACACATGTGCTCTGCCTCTTTTTTGCTGTGCCTGCATTGCCTGGAATGATGATGGACCCACATGGCTTAAGTATACTCTGTATCCCCTTTTCTTAATAGGCCCAGTACTATTTATTCGGGTTAGCTAGCCATAGGTGGGAGGGCTGATATTGTATGTGTGATTTGGGTAATCGGGCAGTTCATTGTGTTTTTTTATATTGTGTGATATTGTTGTGATATTACTGGTTATTGTGGGTTATTACTGTGTGATACTGTTGGGATATCACTGTATACTGTAGTGATATTACTATATCAGAGTTGTGATATCCATATATTTGTATATATATAATTTTGGCATTAATAGTTGATATCGGACCTCCTTACAGGTGAAAGGAGGTTTCCTCTTTTGATACTATAAGTTTCAGTATTATTAGGAGGAAAACCCTGTGTCCTTTAACAGCTCCCATGCAATTTTAAAAACCAGCAGAGGAAAAGCCAGCAACTGGGGGCCGATGTGTATAGCCTGGGAATAGCTTCCCAGGCTATTAAAATCAGCTCACAGCTGTATACTTAGCCTTTACTGGCTATTAAAATGGGGGACCCCAAAAAATAAGGACGTGGGGTCCCCCCCATAATTAATAACAGCAAAGGCTATGCAGACAGCTGCAAGTTGATATTAATACCCTAGGAAGGGTATTGCCCCCCCTGGCTAAAAACATCAGCCTTTTAATAGACTGTTTACACAGGCAGACCACTCATTAGGATGCGCAGCATCTGTATTAGATCAGTCTATACACACAGGCTGCCATTATTCAAGGCAGCACAAGTCCAGTTTGTACAGAATAATGAGCTGCAGAGAATGATGATTTTTAAGCGCCTTATTTGACCTGATGAACAAGCGTTCTGCTCATTTATAGGGTGAATTGAAGCCTGAAAGACTATTGAGAGATGAGAACTCCTAGGAAAGTTCGTCCAAGATGTATCTGTTAATGTAAACGCACATTTAGGACACGATCTAGTCACAATTTGTGTAACTGCATTTACTACGATAACATTACAGCTTTCACTCCAAGACTTTTCGAATCACCAATGTTAGGTACTTCTAAAATACTCAAATCTCAGTTTACTGATCATGTGGTGACGCATGCAGGCTCAACATAAAATGACATATGGTCACAGCCTGTGAATGGAGTCGGATCAGGAACATAGTCCTCACCAGACCCAACAGATGCCATCTGTCCTTGTGTGATACTCATCCTCAGGGTTACATCACGATTTTGATAGCAAGATACACTTGGCAGCTCCTCTCTGCTCTTTGTGGAGGTCTCAGCACAACCATCACAGTCTATTCATCTAGTTCTCAGCTATATAATTCTTCTTCGTCATCACTCCTTGGGTACAGTTTGACGACGGTCACAGAAGGTCACCTACTCACCCTTCTACCGGACAGGTCTACACCGACACTCTCCTCCCTCCCCAATGCCACGCAGTCTTGTGTATATTATATCCAGACTTCCATCCTCTGTGTGGTTTTATCCACAGACTAAAGAGTGTATAGACTGGTGTAAGAATCTCCTGATGATGGCCCACAACCACATGGGGGCAAACCCCTTACAGTCAAAAAGAAATGTCCTCCAGACATGGCTCTAGAGACAGAAAATGTAACAAGACACTGGAGGTGGATTGATTTTATTGGATTGCATACAATAAGTGTAAATTGGATAAAAATACAAATCAAATAACATATTCGGGTATAATAAAGGCAATAGTGTCTAAAGCTCCAGTCTGTCAGCCATCTACATGACCTGCCCCTGTCTTCCTACAACCAGGGGGCTTAAGAACACTCAGCCAATAGTAGCCATAGGACCCTTACCAATGATTAGTCCACTGTCTGCACCCTGGGAACTTCACACAAGGTTATGCTTTTTTATTAGGCTATGTTCATACATTGCAGACTCTATAAAGAAACAGTCGTAAAATGTTTGCACCAAACTCTCCTGTGCAGACGTAGCCTGTGGTGGATCTCCGATGTCCATGCTTTCTTCAAAAAAATCTTATGATTTATAACCATAGTCTGCTCTCTGGATGAATTATTGCGTTCAAAATACATATGGGGACATTATGGGACATCGCACAGATCCATATTCACGCTCACCACTGTCCTCCATCTGCACCATGCAGTATTTTCATATTATTTGCTTTTCCTTTTTTCTTTCCTTTTTTCTTCATATTTTCCAATCTCTCCTCATGCTCGAACTGATCCTGCAATCTCTGTCTCCCGTACTCTCGTTGTAATCTCTCCATTCTTTCCTTATGTTCTTCTCTACGTTTTTGCCTCCGTGCTTCCTCCTCCTGATGCAATAGTCTGAAGGTCTGCTCCATCCGAACATTCTCCACATCTTTCTGTGTGGCTAGATTTGTCTCGTGAAGGTTCATTTCCCTTTTGTGAATATAATTCAGCACAAATAGTTTCCGATCAATCATCTCCTGATCGGCGTCCCGGGGCTTGTTGGCTCGGAACTGGGCATCACTGATGACTTCATAGAGGAACCGGATGACCACCTCGTGAGTTTCCATTTTTTTCTTCGGATTCTTATCTGTGTAATTTTCAATGGCAAAAATATAATCGACTCCGATGGCTCTGAACATATCCTCAAACTCGGTGTAGGTCTCGTGATTCCGGTGAGTGAGGACAACGATGGGAACAACCTCTGAAACGAGAGTAACAGTGAAACATCAGAACTGATTCCAGTTACAGATGAAAGGAACAGTGAATGTTCAGCTTTTCCTCTTTCACTAATTCACACACGTTCAACGACTGAGGCGCAGCTCTGCGTGTAAGTCAGTGCTGGCTGGAATATAGCTCGGCCTTCATTGACTCATGTTTGCCCATGGAGCTCCATATTCGAGAATATGCAGAGTAGCAAAATGTCAGCAAAGAAAAGCCTTACTACATGGACCCGTAGAAGAGCCAGCTAGGCGTGAAACGGCCGTAGTCTGTCAATTCTCACTGTTCGGAAAAAAAACTCCCCTGACACCTGCATTTCCGCAATTATCTATGTAACCAATTTTATGGATTAAAACCACATCTTGAAAGAAGGTTCGGGTGAGTGCTGTTTTTCTTGTTACTTTTTCTGATATAATACATGTTCTTTATGCATGCGCCACCCAGAAGAGATCGGACGAGGCTATTTCTGAGGATATTGGTTGAAATAACACACAGAAAAAATAGCGACTTGGTGCCTGGAATAACCCTCCCTTTTTTAAAAATAAACCCTTACTAATTCACACATCATTAAAGCAGATGTCACCTCAACATTTGTATTTAGTACAGTAAAATAAAGGACACAATACACACAGATTACACAGCACATACATGACTTCTGGATATGGGACCCCGCTCCATCATAAAACAACCATAACTACAGTAAACCTAATCACAGGAAGAAATACACAAAACACATTATGTTACTGGTCAAAATGGCCACAGCTTTATTTAAATCACAGGATTAAATAATCACAGTAGGAGTCAGGTGAAGTGCTAGTACATTGGGATTCACAAGTACTGCGGTACGCCCAGCTGTCTGACATATAGCACCAGGACAGACAGCCATAAAGGGGCGGCACCAGGACAGACAGCCATAAAGGGACGGCACCAGGACAGACAGCCATAAAGGGGCGGCACCAGGACAGACAGCCATAAAGGGGCGGCACCAGGACAGACAGCCATAAAGGGGCGGCACCAGGACAGACAGCCATAAAGGGGCGGCACCAGGACAGACAGCCATAAAGGGGCGGCACCAGGACAGACAGCCATAAAGGGGCGGCACCAGGACAGACAGCCATAAAGGGGCGGCACCAGGACAGACAGCCATAAAGGGGCGGCACCAGGACAGACAGCCATAAATGGGCGGCACCAGGACAGACAGCCATAAAGGGGCGGCACCAGGACAGACAGCCATAAAGGGGCGGCACCAGGACAGACAGCCATAAAGGGGCGGCACCAGGACAGACAGCTATAAAGGCTCGGCACCAGGACAGACAGCTATAAAGGGGCGGCACCAGGACAGACAGCCATAAATCGGCGATGTAAGGGGGTGACAGACTGCCATGTGCCTCTCCCTTCTTAAACAATGTTAGTATCAAATATGGGCTGTTCCATAGAGTTTTATGAACAATTATTGCATTCGTTTAATGTTATGATAATTTGTATGTGCTTCAGATCAGCTTTGTACAAGATTGGGGAAAGATAAATTAGATAGGATATCACATTATTGGGAATAAGTTATTGGGGCACAAAAGAGATAGGAAATGAGAGTGCCAGACCAAGTGTACTTAGAATAAGGGGTTTTCTATTGGGAGGAGTTAGAGATGGGTGTAGCACAGAGCAGTGAGGTATAGTGTGAGACTTCCTGGTTTTGTGAGCAGAAGGATTAGTGATGCAGCAGTGAGAGGGCAGATGGATAGCCATGGGGGTGAAGATTGCTGTGGCAATGAGGGACCCCAGGCTGAGCAGTGTGCGAGTGGTCACCATCTACTCAAGTAACCATTCCAAAGGGCATCTGGGGCCTACGGCCAGGACGAGTCAGAGCTGAGCGTGCCTTTTTCCATTTCCCTATTGAAACCAGACAAGGGGAATGGGAGGAAGTTGGTGGACCTAGGGGCATGGACGCCTCAGAAGAGAAAAGGACTGTCTGTGGGACAAAGGCTACCGTAAGCTATAGGGATACAAGTGTGTTCAGGAAGGAAGTGTCAGGGAAGGCAGGGAAAGTTCCAGGATTGTTTTCGTATATGAACTGTGCTACGTCTGTATCAAGAACTCTGTTCCCAAGTAAAGTTGAACTGTTGAATTTGGACATGGAGTCTGGATTTGTTTGTGCAAACCCAGAATCAGAAGCCAAGGATAGGGAGCCAGAGGGAATCCCAGTGGTTAGCATAAGTGTTCTGCTGCGCACATTTCACATACAACAGAAGGGGCATTATGTTTCCTTTGTGGGGTGCCAGGGTGTGAGACCACCATAGCCCCTCACTATGACTACCACCCTGATCACCTGACAGCAACACCAGGACAGACAACGATAAAGGGACAGCACGAGGACAGACAGCCATAAAGGGGCAGCATGCACTGGGATCATTCAAGCAGAGCCAGTAAAATTTTCAGGGCACCAATGACCCTATAATCCTCACTCCAGTGCTTAACCACTGTGTCCGCCTGATTGACATTACCATTATAACGTCATTGAAGCCACAAAAGCTGAGCCTGTTCACCACCATGAGGTTTAACATCCTCTATTAGTTACAATGAGTCCACCTTAAATTGCAACTTCCACCTGACTCCTAAACAGCCACCAAAGCCAAGCTTGGTCACCACTGGTGATGAGCCAATTTGTTCGAAAAACGATACCAAACAAAAATTTGGCACAGTCATTTCACATTCGGATTTGTGATTGGAAACATGATCAAAATTTTATAAAATCTGAAAAAATTTTTTAAAACATTCCGTAAAATGTACGGGAAAATATTTGCTTTGCCACAAAAGTGTTTTCAGGACTTGGGCTATAATAATGGTGCAGTATGATAAGTGTTAAGTGTGTTTAATGAGAGGAGGAGGTTTGCAGAGGTGTGCTTGTAAACTTTTTTTTCTAGCTTTATGTGTGCATAGCGCGGCTAGCCAATCAGGGCGCAGGAAACACCCACAATGTCCTGACACTACGTCTTGTGTCACTGGCTGCTGAAATCACATGTCCCGCTCCATATAAAGAGCGACATCTTGTTTTAGAGCCATCTTGATGCTGTGATAGCGCAGAGAGGCTGCTCCTGACACTGGCACTGTTAGCAGCAAGATTTTAGCTAGTTAGGCAGATGTATATCAGTCAGATAGCGTAGCTAGATAGAGTCCAGTGTGGCTGTTAGATTTACCTTCCAACACTTATTTTGGGCCATTACTGAGGTCCACAGACAAAGCCGGCAGGGCACATGTCCTACAAGTGTGTTGTGCACTGCTACTATTGTGCTCCATGGATGAGTATAGCATTCTAAATGATATTATTTCACTAACTAAATGTATAGAAAAGTAGGAGACAAAAAAAGCGCAAATAGGGTCTTATCCTCAGGATTGCTTCTAATCAATTATGAGAGAACTGCTCACCTGGTGGTACAAAGTAAAGGCGTATAGTTTGTCAGCTGCTGCAGATCCACAGGTCGGCGCTGCGACCTCTTAGAACCGTTATAATAGATGAATGTGGATAACTTTGTGTGGAAACTTCCTGAAGAAGAAGCCATGAGCTTCGAAACGCGTTGAATAAACCACCCGAACATCTTATAACTATATCTGGATCCATTTTTTGTCACAGCAGCGCGAATTTTACTAACTAAATGTGAAACAGCCTGCTGTATCCCACGTTGTTATTTAGTGCTGTGGTGACATTGTTCCGTGATTTGAGCTGTTTTATGGGTGGAGGGGCAGTTTCTACCATGATTCACCATGCCATATCTCACCTTGTTATTTAGTGGCAGGGAAATTCCACAGTCGGCATAGCTCATGCACATTAAAAAAATTTTAAAAAAAGTTCTGTTGATAAACAGGATACAGCCCGCTGTATCCCACATTGTTATTTTGTGGCAGTGATAAGAAGCTGTCTGCATAGCTCATGCAGATGGAAAAAAATGTTTTTCTGTAATTTTGTGGCGGTGAAATAAAGCTGTCTGCAGAGCTCATGCACATGAAAAAAAACAGTTTTTTTGTTGATAAATGTGATACAGCAGCCGAGATCCGAGTTTGAAATTGTTTTGAGCATATCTACTAGGTTTTACAGGCCTTATTCACACTAAAATCTATTTTTTTTTCTGTTACTAACATCATACAGTAGGGCAGATCTCAGTTTGAAATTGTTTGGAGTATCTCGTGAGTATCTAGTCAATGTCATACAGGCCTCATCCACACTGAAACAATTCTTTAACCTGTGGCTAACACTATTCAGCACGTCATATTTCACCTTTTCATTTAGTACTGCTGAAATTCAGTTGTTGCAGAGGTTGTGCAGAGTAAAAAATCTATTTTTGTTGCTTTTACCACACTATCTGAGCAACATGACTGGGAAAAAGCGAAGTCGTGGTGGAAAGGGGATTAGGCTTGGTTTTTAAGGTGTATGTGGGGTAGATGGTAATGTTTGCAAAAAGCACTAGTGAATCAACACTGCCACCTCCTATGCAAAGACAACTGACAACTTTTGTTACTGGATTTTGTAGTTTTTAGTGTGCAGCATTGTTCTCGCATAATTGCAGTCTTTGATATCTTTAGTGTGGCTTATATGCCTGCTGTTGCTGCTGCTGCAGATGTTAACACTAATTTGTGGAAATGTGAACACTCCTGGTTGGGTGTCCATCTGCTGAATTAGGTGTAGTGGAAGACCTGTCATCCTTATTGTACTATTTCTACTGTGGTAAACTTGATGTCACTTTTTTGGTGTGTGCAAATAAATTTTTGTAAATGCGTAGATTCCACGTTGGATCTCCTTCATCTGTTCAGTATTATTATTTATTTTTTATAGCGCCATATATTCCATGGCGCTTTACATGTGAGGAGGGGTATACATAGTAAAAACAAGTACAATAATCTTAAACAATACAAGTCACAACTGGTACAGGAGGAGAGGACCCTTCCCGCGAGGGCTCACAATCTACAAGGGATGGGTGAGAATACAGTAGGTGAGGGTAGAGCTGGTCGTGCAGCGGTTTGGTTGATCGGGGGTTACTGCAGTAGTAGTAGGCTTCTCGGAAGAGGTGAGTCTTCAGGTTCCTTTTGAAGGTTTCGATGGTAGCAATATGTTGTGGTAGAGAGTTCCACATGCGCGAGAGAAATTTTGTATGCGATTGTGGGAAGAGGAGATAAGAGGGGAGTAGAGAAGAACATCTTGTGAGGAACGGAGGTTGCGTGTAAGAAGATGATCCAGGACAAACTCAGCGGTTCCCTGTGCATTTTGGGGCCGGAACTATCGGGACTGTCACCACTTCAGCTAGGGGACCGTTCATCTGAGGGGGGGATCTTTGCACTGTGCAAGAGGGGGCATAGGGGAGATAAAGGGGCATAGCACGGAAACAGGGGAGATTTGATGGGAAGGCGACAGGAGAAGGTTGACTCCTTCCCCACTGCTCCGACTG
Source organism: Ranitomeya variabilis (assembly GCF_051348905.1). Lineage (NCBI taxonomy): Eukaryota > Metazoa > Chordata > Amphibia > Anura > Dendrobatidae > Ranitomeya > Ranitomeya variabilis. Next base: position 4,156,432 of record NC_135238.1, read on the forward strand.
CGAATGCTGCATACTCTAGTTCCCTGCAGATTGACTTACTATTGAAGTGTGTCCTGACTGAGCTGTCCCCAGACAGGTCCTTATCTTTCCCAGCGAAAGACAATTTTACTCGCTCTGTTCATTGCGAATCCGTCTGATGTTCCCCCACTCCCGAGGCCTGCGGCCCTGCTTGCTGCTCGAGTTCTGCGACACCCCAGAGGAACCAACAAAAGAGACTGTTTCAGCATTCCAACGTACTCAAGCCAAGCGAACCTGGATGCATCGGCACGGTCGGGAGACAATGCATTTCGTATCTCCGTAACAGAGCCAGAGACATTGTCAACGATCTACGTCGCCAGCGGGAGATATTTCAGCCTCTCCCCAACAAGAACTTCAAGCGATAAATTACCGTATATATTCGTGTATAAGCTGAGATTTTCATCCCTTCTTTTGGCTGAAAGTGCCCCTCTCGGCTTATACTCGAGTCATTGTTGTCAAAAGGTGTCGGCGGGGGGAGGGTAGCGGCAGCTGTCATATACTCACCTGCTCCTGGCGCGGTCCCTGGCAGCATCTCACTGTCAGATGGTCTCCAGGCACCCGCAGGTCTTCCTACTTTCAGCGGTCACGTGGTACCACTCATTAAAGTAATGAATATGGGCGCATATTCATTCCTTTAATGAGCGGTACATGACCGCTGAACACAGGAAGATGCTGCCGACTCCCGGAGACCATTTGACAGTGAGACGCTGCCAGGGACTGTGCCGGGAGCAGGTGAGTATATCGGGGAGGTGAGCATTGCACGATATTCACCTCTCCCCGCTCCACCGCCGGGTTGCCGCTCCATCTTCCTCGTCCTCTGCCTGTGACTGTTCAGGTCAGAGGGCGTGATGATGTAGTTAGTGCGTGCTGCCCTCTGCCTGAACAGTCAAAGCCAGAAGACAGAGAAGCGCGCAGCGGTGGAACGAGGATGGGTGAATATCGCAAATGCCGTGGGCCTGAGCGACGAGAGGTGAGTATGTGATTTTTTTTTATTTTAATCACAGCATATAGGGCATAATCTACGGATCATCTTATGGGGCAAAATCTATAGATCATCTTATGGGGCAAAATCTATGGAGCATACTCTATGGAGCATCTTATGGGGCATAATCTATGGAGCATTTTATGGGGCCATCAACCTTTATGCAGCATTGTATGGGGCAAATGTTTCTATGGAGTATCTTACGGGGCCATTACTAACCTTTGTGCAGCATTATATGGGGCATATTTTGTATGGAGCATCTTATGGGGCCCATCATGAACTGTATGGAGCATTATATGGGGCTCCTGATTCAATATGGATATTCAAAAACACTTAAAGGGGTTGTCCACTACTTTCAATTAACCCCCCTATGTATCCCCCCGGGGCCCCTGATGATTTGTGTAAATACCTTCTTTAGCCGTTTTCGCCTGTGAGCGGCGCTATGCTGGCGGCTGAGTCCGGGTCACGTGACCCCCAGGCTTCAGCCGCCGCTCATTTCCGCCGACGTCACGTCAATTTCCAGACTCTGGAAATTGACGTGACGTCAGTAGCAGGCGTGTCCCCAGGCTCCACAGACAGCAGTCACTCAAAGAGTGACTGGGCTGTGGGCGGGGCTGAGGCTGCCTGCGGGGCTGTGCTAGGGGCGGGCGGGGCTAGGCAGGGATGTGCGGGCGGGCGCCGGTGCTGTGCGGTCCCGGTCCCCGGCGCTGTGCGGTCCCGGGCGCCGGTGCTGTGCGGTCCCGGGCGCCGATGCTGTGCGGTCCCGGTCCCCGGCGCTGTGCGGTCCCGGGCGCCGGTGCTGTGCGGTCCCGGTCCCCGGCGCTGTGCGGTCCCGGGCGCCGGTGCTGTGCGGTCCCGAGCGCCGGTGCTGTGCGGTCCCGGTCCCCGGCGCTGTGCGGTCCCAGGCGCCGGAGCTGTGCGGTCCCGGTCCCCGGCGCTGTGCGGTCCCGGGCGCCGGTGCTGTGCGGTCCCGAGCGCCGGTGCTGTGCGGTCCCGGTCCCCGGCGATGTGCGGTCCCGGTCCCCGGCGCTTTGCGGTCCCGGTCCCCGGCGCTGTGCGGACCGGTATGTGCTGGGGGGGGTGTGTGTGTGTGTGTCTGTCTCTGTGTGCAGGCAGAGCCCGATGGGACAACAAGTCCCATCGGGCTCTGCCTGCTACAGTGGCAGTGAGTGACACATTAGCCAATGATGGGACAGTAGTAGTCCCATCATCCGGCTAATGTGTTGAATGTAAAAAAAAAAAAATACACATATACAATACATACATACATACATACATACAACACACGACATGCGACGACACTCACCATGCGACGCCATGCGACAACATGCACCGTGCGGCGACATGCACCATGCAACGACACGCAACATGCGCCATGCGACGGCATGCGACATGTACCATGCAATGACATGCGCCATGTGACGACATGGGACGCCATGCGATGACATGCGCCATGCGACAACATGCGACATGCGACATGCGGCGACATGCACCATGCAACGACACTCACCATGCGGCAACATGCGCCATGCGACGGTATGCGACATGTACCATGCAATGACATGCGCCATGCGACGACATGGGACGACATGCGCCATGCGATGACATGCGACATGCGCCACGCGACAACATGCGACATGCACCATGCGGCGACATGCACCATGCAACGACACTCACCATGCGGCAACATGCGCCATGCGACGGTATGCGACATGTACCATGCAATGACATGCGCCATGCGACGACATGGGACGACATGCGCCATGCGATGACATGCGACATGCGCCACGCGACAACATGCGACATGCACCATGCGGCGACATGCACCATGCAACGACACTCACCATGCGGCAACATGCGCCATGCGACGGCATGCGACATGTACCATGCAATGACATGCGCCATGCGACGACATGCGCCATGCGATGACATGCGCCATGCGACAACATGCGACATGCAGCATGCGATGACATGCGCCATGCAACAACATGTGACATGCAGCATGCAATGACATACAGCATGCGACGACATGCGCCATGCGACGACATGCGCATACAGTACATATATACAGAACATACATACATACAGTACATACATACATACCTACATACATATAGACATACAGTACATTAAACATAGATTACATACTCACCATCACTTGTCACTTTGATCCCCGAAGCCATTGTCATCTGTAAAAAATATTAAAATAATAAACAAACACTATACTCCCTGATCCGCAGAAATCCAATTAAAACGAGTGTCCCACGACGATCTCCCGTGGAGAGCTGGAGCATCTGCTGATGCAACCACTCACCAGGGGCTCCAGGAAGACAATGAGGGAGGAAGGTATCCTTCCACAATGTATTCCCCACAATGTATTCCTACGCCCCTGTGAGAAAATAGTCCCTAGTCTCACTTTATGGCATGCTGTATGAGAAAGTTCCCACACAGCTTTTTGCCATAAAGTGAGACCAGTGAACTTTAGTAACCTCAGTGATACACTGCAGGAGCCATTGCCTCCTGTCAGTGTGTCACTGAGGGTCCTATAGAGCGGTGACATCAACCCTAACCCTAACCGTAAACGTGACAGAAATACGTGGCACTTTAATACGTGACACTGAAATACGTGGCACTTAAATCCGTGGCACTGAAATACGTGTCACGTGGTACTTAAATACGTGGCACTTAAATACGTGGCACTTACATACGTGGCACTTACATACGTGGCACTTACATACGTGGCACTTACATACGTGGCACTTACATACGTGGCACTTACATACGTGGCACTTACATACGTGGCACTTACATACGTGGCACTTATATACGTGGCACTGAAATATCGTGGCACTATGTCAGAAAATGTTCATTAAACGGTTAGGGGTGAGGTTAGGGGTAGGGTTAGGGTTTGGATCCCTTTATCACCCTGATGGTGGTGGTTGGTGTTTCAGTGTTTTTTTCTGTTTTTTTCTATAAAAACGCATGCGTTTTTAACGCAAACAAACGCATGTGCTTAAAAACGCATGCGTTTACATAGACAGCAATGCATTTTTTTGCCGCAAATAAACGCTTGCGTTTTTTTGTGGCAAAAAAACTATGAAACTGAGCTGTGAAATGATGAATCCGGCCTTGGAATCCGTTTTTTCATGCATGTTTCCATTCAAATCATGCACATTTTCCGTTTATTTACTTATTTCCAAAAACGGCATTAAAACCACGCATAAACCGCACCAAAAAAAGCATCAAAACTGCACCAAAAACTGCATCAAAACTGCACCAAAAACTGCATCAAAACCTGGTGCAGTTTTGCAGTTTTGGTGCAGTTTGCAGTTTTGGTGCGGTATTGATGCAGTTTTTGGTGCGGTTTTGATGCAGTTCTTGGTGCGGTTTTGATGCAGTTCTTAGTGTGGTTTTGGTGTGGTTTTGATGGAGTTTTTGGTGCGGTTTTTGTGCAGTTTTGATGCAGTTTTTGGTGCAGTGTTGATGCAATTATGGTGCGGTTTTGATGCAATTTTTTTCAGTTTTGATGCATTTTTTATGCAGTTTTTTGCACGGTTTTGATGCATTTTTTAATTCGCTTTTGTTGCGGTTTTTGCGCGGTTTTTAGGCGTTTTGGTGCGTTTTTGAAAGGTAAATAAAGATGTATTATTGAACAAAAAAAAAGATTTGTGATGTCATTATTGTCCAACCTCCTCTTTTACATTTGTCCAACCCACACTCCTTTAAACACACAGATAGACAGATAGATGATAGATGAAATGGATAGACAGGTCTACATATAGATAGATCTATAGATGCATACATCTATCTATTCATATATCTATCTGTAGATGTGTCTGGATAGATATCTATTGATAGATGTATGGATAGCGTAGGGTGTGTGTCCACTGTCCGGATTACATCCGAATGAGCTACAGATTGTATGCTGCGTACTTGTAGTTCCATCAGATGATGCCTGCACACACACCCCAAAAGACCCCCCCCCACAGCCCCGCACACATCCGAAGAGCCCACAGACATCGCACACACCTGAACAGTCCCGCACAGCGCAGCACACATCCGAACAGCCCGCAGACCCCGCCCGCCCACACATAGACGCACACCGTCACCGCCCACACACTTCCATCCTCCCGAGGTGCTGCGTTTCTCGGACCCACATCCGCAGCAAAACTGCAGATCTTTTTTACATCTGCGGTTTTGCGGCGGATGTGCCCGACTCAATGAAAGTCTAAGGCTATGTTCACACTTTGCGGTTTTTACCGCGGATCCGCGGCGATTTTGATGCTGCGGGTCCGCAGCAGTTTCCATTGCGTTTACATTAACATATAAACCCTATGGAAACCGCAAACCGCAGTGCACATGCTGCGGGAAAAAGCGATTCTGCACCCATAGGAATGCATTGAACCGCTTACTTCCCGCATGGGGGCTGTGCCCACGATGCGGGAAGTAAGCAGATCATGTGCGGTTGCTACCCGGGGTGGAGGAGAGGAGACTCTCCTCCAGGCCCTGGGAACCATAAATAGTGTAAAAAAAAGAATAAAAATAAAAAATGATGCTATACTCACCTCTCAGTGCTGCACGCGGCTGTCCGGTCAGGGTTGGTGTGCGAGCAGGACCTGTGGTGACGTCGCGAAGGTCCTTCTCGGCACAGCATCTTTGGAACTGGACCGCCGGGTGCAGCGCCGAGGAGATCGCGACGTCGGAGGGCGAGTATAACCAATTTTTATTATTTTTTACATTACTATTGATGCTGCATATGCAGCATCAATAGTACAGGAGTAATCCCGCAGCAGAAACCGCGGGACAAACCGCGATATATCTGCAGGGATAACCGCAGCGGTTTTGCCCTGCAGATTTATCAATTCCGCTGCAGGAGAACCCGCAGAGCAGGCCGCAAAGTGTGCACATAGCCTAAGGGTGCAGAAACGCTGCAGTTCCGCACAAAAGAAGTGACATGCTGCGAGAAAAAAAAGCTGCGGTTTCGGTGCGGCTTTTTCCGCAGCATGTGCACAAGTCTGCGGCTCCCATAGACTTACATTGGTTGTGCACTACACTGCGGATTTGATGCAATTCAGTGCGGCAAAAAACCCTGCGGATCTGCAATCAAATCCACAATGTGTGCACAGCCTTAGCATTTAGGGAACCGAGCAAAAAAGCCAAGCAAAAAACAAGTGTGGGATTGCACTTTTTTTGCAATTTCATTGCACTTTGAATTTTTTTCACATCTTCTGTTACACGACACGGTAAAACCAATGGTGTCGTTCAAAAGTAGAACTTGTCCCGCAAAAGACAAGCCCCCACATGGCCATATTGACGGAAAAATGATGGCTCTGGAAAGAAGGGGAGCGATAAACGAAAAAAAGCTCCAGGGGTGAAGGGGTTTAGAAACATGGATATGGACATACCTATGGAAATAGACATAGATATATCTGTATGTATTCATTCATCTATCTATCTATCTATCTATCTATCTATCTATCTATTATCTATCTCTCTATCTATCTATCCCATATCTATCTATCCCATATCTATCTATCTATCTATCTATCCCTCTATCTATCTATCTATTAATCTATCTATCTATCTATCTATCTATCTATCTATTATCTATCTATCATCTATCTATTATCTATCTATCTATTATCATTATCTATCTATTATCTATCTATCTATCTATCTATCTATCCCTCTATCTATCTATCTATCTATCTATCTATCTATCTATCTATCTATCTATCTATCCCTCTATCTATCATCTATCTATCATCTATCTATTATATATCTATCATCTATCTATCTATCTATCTATCTATCCCATATCTATCTATCCCATATCTATCTATCTATTATCTATCTATCTATCTATCTATCTATCTATCTATCTATCTATCCCTCTATCTATCTATCTATCTATCTATCTATCTATCTATCTATTATCTATCTATCATCTATCTATTATCTATCTATCTATTATCATTATCTATCTATCTATCATCTATCTATCTATCTATCTATCTATCCCTCTATCTATCTATCTATCTATCTATCTATCTATCTATCTATCTATCTATCCCTCTATCATCTATCTATCTATCTATCTATTATCTATCTATTTATCTATCTATCTATCTATCTATCTATCTATCTATTATCTATCTATCATCTATCTATCTATCTATCTATCTATCTATCTATCTATCTATCTATCTATTATCTATCTATCTATCATCTATCTATCTATCTATCTATCTATCTATCTATCTATCCCCTACCTATCTATCTATCCCCTACCTATCTATCTATCTATCTATCTATCTATCTATCTATCCCCTACCTATCTATCTATCTATCTATCTATCTATCCCCTACCTATCTATCTATCTATCTATCTATCTATCTATCTATCTATCTATCTATCTATCCCCTACCTATCTATCTATCTATCTATCTATCTATCTATCTATCTATCTATCTATCTATCCATCTATCTGTGTGTAATGGAGGGTGGGTTGGACAGAAATGACATCACAAATCTTTTTGAAGATAGAGGGGGGAGAGGAGGGAGGGGTTGGGGTGTGTTTTGGAGTGGGTGTGGTAGGTTCAGGCTTAGTGGCGAGTGCAATGCATCATGGAACTTGTAGTATTAGAGCACAATGACTCAGGAGAAAGGAAGTTGTCGATTAACCCCATGAGAGCTGAATCCAGCACTAAAATGTGCTGCTACAGCATGATAAAAGGTAATATTGCTAAAATAAACACAGTAGATGTTTTCAGTGGCCCATAATAGCAAGATTTATGAAAAAAAAAAAAAAAAGGTTATAGTAGTGGACAACTTCTTTAACCTACTGATGTCTCAATTAAATTTTACTTTTATGGGTATCTATTTTTCTTTTTGAAATTTACCAGTAGCTGCTGCATTTCCACCCTAGGCTTATACTCGAGTCATTAAGTTTTCCCAGCTTTTTGCGGCAAAATCAGGGGGGTCGGCTTATACTCGGGTCGGCTTATACTCGAGTATATATGGTACCTCTTTTGTACACCCCCTTTCCCCCAAATATTGTGTTTTTGTGCAAATACCCGTTGTGGCGCTCAGTGATCCGGTGCCATTTTGTTGTTAATATTATCTCCCTTGTACGTCAATAACCTGTTTAAGTAAATTCTGTTAACTCCTTCTCTCCCTCCTGCTCTTTACTGCATCCAACGAACCTCACTCCGGAACCTGTACATTTGGCATATTCGGCAGGATGCAGTCTAACAGCATGGAGACGGCAGAACAGGCAGCTGGGCCCAGAACCAGTATCTCCCTGGGGGCCATGTTAAATAATTTGCCTAAATTCACATGGTCTAACACTATGTTGTGGAGTTGGACAGAGCACATGAGGGGCCTGATGAGAATGCACCCTATGACCCCCGCACTAGAGTCCGAGGTGGCCATTATGGCTTTGGATGGGGAGGCTAGAGATTCAGTGATGTTGCGTACCCCCCCCCCCCCCAAGACCGTGATACTTTTACCAAAGTACTCCAAGTTTTAGAGCCGACCCATGGAGACCTCACTGGCGTAGGGGAACTTAGGACTCACCTGCATGCAAAAGGAGGGGGAGACAATCACGCAGTATATGAATGCGCTGCAAGAGTTACACACCACCATTGCTAGAAAGGACGGAGTGGGGATAGGACCAGCAGATGTATTGCATGACTTGTTGGTGATTGGCCTGCAGGACACCCTGTCGAAGCAGACCTGAGAGAGCAGGTGCGGGCGGACCCTTGCATCACTTTTGCTGACATAGGAAAAGAGGCCCGCTTACGTAAGCAGAAGCAGAGGGTGACAGTTCCGGTAAAGAAGGTCCAGAGTGGCGAAGCAGCAGTTAAGACATTTGCTGAACTCCAATGGGTTGAAGAGTTGAGAAAGGAGCTGGTGAATATTCAAGGGGAATTGGCTCAGATGAAGGAGAAAGTTGAAACTGGTCAGTCTGCATCAGGGGCCCAGAATGATACAGATGCCCATAACGATGCCAGACGATTCTGCTGACAGAGGCCCTTTCGCTTGCTATAACTGCAGGGAAATAGGACATATGGCTAGGGAATGTCCACGGCGGAACGGGCCACGGCCGTGCCGTCCATTAAACTAGAGGGCTCCAAGCCTGTCCCACAAATCTGGTGTCTACATGCCCGCTGGTCTGAGCTGTAAAACAAAAAAGAGAAAATTATGCATAACAACCAGTGGGTACATAAAAGTCAAGGGAAAACACCATGGTTTAAAACCAGGCTAAAAAAGCCAACATGGTTAAAAAAGAGATAGACCAGATATGGCCATCCCCAGGACAAAGTTATTCTTATACTTTAAGGCACATCCCTAATGAGTTCAAACCATAACATTACAAACTGGGCACAACAATGTCATAATCACATAAAACAGAGTAAATATCAATGATCTTCCCTCCATTCAATTCAATGGTTGGTATACTGCCAACCCAGTTTAAGGAAGAATGAAGTGCTTATAAACATGATAATCCTGAAAACACGAAATAAAATATAAATAATTTCCACAGGTAGAAAGGCAGAATGGAGTAAACAAGGGATAACATCCCAATGAGAAAACCCTCTATTGTATGCCAAAGAGAAGACCCTCTATTATATGAGATCCGTTACTCAATATACGATTGCCAGCCGGTATAAGCCTAGTAAACCTAAGCAGCCATGGGATCGTATGGCAGTAAAGTGCCAAGTGCAGCCTGGGTAGGAAGAAAAAGTTTTTAAACCATGGTGTTCTCCCTTGTCTTTTATGTAACCACTGGATTTGAATAAAGATTTTTTGTTTGGGTTGATCCCTGTTGTTATGCATACTTTTCTCTTTTGCTCTATATACTTACTCTTATGCATATGGTTAATCCTTGACTATTTAATGTTGATTATATTGTGGTGACCGCCATTCCTTTAAATTTCAAAATAATTCAATACACAAGAGAGGCACGTCTGCACAGCTGCGATCATTTAGACTATCATGTCCAATTGCCAAACAGTGCTGCAGTGCTGTAATGGACCTTGTGTGCCAGACGGTCTGGTGCGGTATCCAGTGAAAGTTCAATCATGAAATATCCAAAATAGCGAAAGAGAAATGGAACGCACTCCCCAGTCTGATAGCTCTGATCCTTTATTTGAACATGGACAAACTTAGCACGGAGGGGTGTGGAGGATGACGGGCGACGGCCGTTTCACACACACTGGCGCTTCTACGGGTCCCATAGAAGCACCAGTGTGCGCGAAACGGCCGTCGTCCGTCATCCTCCACACCCCTCCCTGCTAAGTTTGTCCATGTTCGAATAAAGGATCAGAACTATCAGACTGGGGAGTGCGTTCCATTTCTCTTTCGCTATTTTGGATATTTCTTTAAATTTCAAATGCTGTTCTGGGCTGAGTTCGATGGCCAGACCGTGCGTTGCCTAGTGGATACGGGGTCTCAAGTAACCACAATTCCCAAAGCGTATTTCTGTCGACACTCACCAGAGACTCTACAGCCTGAATGGGGCCCGGTGGTAAAGCTGACAGCGGCAAATCACTTGCCCATCCCAGTCGCAGGGGTGGTGTGGATGCAGTTCTTCCTGGGCGGAAAAGATCTTGGACGGAAGGGTACAGTACTGACCCTGGGGGAAGCCGGTCACAGTCATATAGTCACCCTGGGGATGAACATCCTGAAAGAGTTCGGAAAGCTGCTCATCGATGAACCTTCACAATTGTCCCTGAAACAGTGGAGTCCGCATACCACCCAGCGACAAGTGTTTCGATGGCTAATTCGTACAGCTCGAGCCCAGGAAGCCTCTAGCCATGGGGAAACGTTAGGAAAAGTGGTTGTGCTGTCTTCCACTAAACTCACCCTACCACCGGGACAGACCGTACTGAGATTGCCAGTCCATGCGCATGCCCCGCTGAAGGGGGTAGAAGTACAGTTGGAACCCTCTATAAAACTGAACAATTGCCTACAGGACTCTTAGTGGCACAGACACTGGCCCTTGCACATGAAGGGACGGTGCTTATATGTTGTGTTAATTTGATAGACCAGGAAATGGTCGTCCCACACAGGGGTGAAGTGGCGCGGGTAGTGGGCATGCCCGAAGAAATCATACCGCCCCAGGCCATACAGTTGACAGTTAATCCGGAAGACCTGTGGTAAGTAAAGGTCACCACTTCTCCGACAACAGAACTTCAATTCATCCAGGAGGGGCGACGCACACCAGATCAGATGTGCGCCGAACTATCTGAACTCACGCCCACCCAAGTACAAGTAGAAGTGTTACTGGGGTGATACAGGTCCATGTTTGCGAATTATGAGGATGACTTTGGCTGCACTACGGCTATTACTCACAAAATACCAACGGTGGATACAGCACCCATTTGAGAACGTTATCAAAAAATTACCCCTCATCAGGGAGAGCCAAAGTCCATGGGCAGCCCCCATTGTGCTGGTGCGAAAGAAGGATGGATCACTGAGGTTGTGTAGATTACAGTAAACTCAACAACTGCACCGTGAGGGATTCATACCCTCTGCCCTGGATTGAGTAATCCCTGTCTGCATTGGGGAAAGCCAATTCTTCTCGACGCTGGATCTCACCAGTGGCTACTGGAAGTGCCCATGTCGGAGAAGGACCAGGCAAAGACGGCTTGTATACTACCAATGGGCCTCTTCAACTTCAATAGGATGCCATTTGGCCTGGCCTATGCCCCAGGTGCGTTCCAACGATTGATGGAGAGGTGCTTAGGTGATTTGAACTTTGAGACCACACTTATTTATCTGGATGACATCATAGTATATGCTGCCTCGTTTGAAGATCACCTGCGGAGATTAGAGCAAGTGCTGAGCCGTCTGCAGAAATATGGACTAAAGGTGAAACCCCAGAAGTGCCACTTGTTTCGGACCCAGATTGAATATCTGGGCCACGTTGTTTCAGCTGAAGGAGTGAAGCCAACATGGGAGAAAATCGCGGTGATTCAGGATTAGCCGACCCCGGAGACCGTAAAAGAAGTCCGAGCATTCCTAGGACTGACAGGGTATTATTGTCGTTTCGTGAAGAACTTTGCTCATGTGGTGAAACCTCTGCTCAAGCTTTTGATAGGGGAACGAATGGAAAGGGCCGGTCCATCCGTTGGGAGGAAAGGCAGAAGAAAGCTTTTTGTGACTTGAAGAGAGCGTACTGGCCTACGCGGACTTCTCAATACCGTTCATTCTCCACTTCGGCGGAAGCTTGCACGGACTTGGGGCTGTGTTGTCACAGGTGCAGGATGGGAAAGAGAGGGTGATTGCTTATTCTAGTCAGTCCCTTCACAATTCTGAGCACAAACCAGACAACTACAGTTCTTTCAAGTTTGAATTGCTGGGGTTGGTGTGGGCTATGCCAGAGAGATTTCCAGAATTCCTGTCGGGCTCGGAGGTGTTTGTGCGCACCGATAACAATTGTTAGCGCATCTGGAGAATGCTAAGTTAGGAGCCCTGGAACAGCGCTGGGTGGCTCGGATGGAAAAGTTTTGATATAGAATCACTTACAGGAGGGGGGGTGGAGAATACCCACGCCGACGCCTTGTCTAGAACAAGACATGCGACACCGGGGAAAAGTAATACCGCTGGGACGGTGACGGCTACGCTGGACCAGATAAGGACCCTCCACCATGAGAGAGTGTTAGGAAGGTCTAGGGATGAGTGGGTCCAGTTTCAGCAGGAAGGCCGTGAACTTGCTCTGTTTAGACAATGGGTGACACTGAAGAAACAGCCCTGTTAAGAACAGAGGAGTACTCTGACTCCAGAAGCGATGAAGATACTCTGGCAGTGGGAGCGCCTCCAGATGAGAAGCGGGCTGTTATATCGGAAGGTCCAACTGCAAAAAGAGTTGGAGCCTCCTGGCAGGAGGTGATTCCGGAGATGGTGCTATCTACAGTAGCCACTGAGGCTCATGAAAAAGGGGCTCTCTTCGGTCTTGAAAAAAACTTTCCAATGGCTACAGAGGTTTGTCTACCACCCTCAGTTAAGAACAGCGGTTGAATAAGCTTCTAGACTCTGTCGGGCATGTGAGTTGTCCAAATCACCAGACCAAAAGGTTTCCCATCGCGACATCAGCCACCTTGGAATTATTGATCATCGACTACTTGACCATCGGGCCGGCACACCAAGGATATGACCACTGTCTAGTGATGGTAGATCATTTCACAAAGTTCGCTGTAGTGACGCCCATACAGGATCAAATGGCTGAGTGTCATGGTTCTCAATGGCAAGAGACCGTAGTAAAGCATACAAAAGGACTAGCTCTTGGAAGATGGGAACTCGAGCTGACTGTGAGCTAAACCTTCCGCACAACTAACAGTGGCCGGGTAGCGTGCCTACGTTTTATCCCTAGACGCCCAGCGCCAGCCGGAGGACTGACTGACCCTAGCAGAGGAAAATACAGACCTGGCTTACCTCTAGAGAAATTTTCCCCAAAAGGCAGACAGTAGCCCCCACATATATTGTCGGTGATTTTAGAGGAAATTGACATACGAAGTATGAAGATGGGTTTAGCAAATTGAGGTCCGCTTACTAGATAGTAGGAAGACAGAAAAGGGAACTTCACAGTCAGCTGAAAACCCTTTCAAAACACCATCCTGAAATTACTTTAAGACTCTAATATCAACTCATGACACCAGAGTGGCAATTTCAGCTCACAAGAGCTTCCAGCCTCAGAAATATTCAAACACAGAGAACTGGAACAAAAATGCAAAACAATCTTAGGACTACAAGTCCAACTTAGCTGATAGTAGTCTAGGAGCAGGAACATGCAACAGAAAGGCTTCTGGTAACATTGTTGGCCGGCATAGAAATGACTAAGGAGCAAGGCTAAATAGAAACTCCCACATCCTGATGGAAACAGGTGAACAGAGGAGATGAAGCACACAAGTTCAGTACCACCAGTGACCACCGGGGGAGCCCAGAAACCAAATTCACAACAGCTGAGTCTGCTGCACGTGCTATTTGCAAAAATTTCATCCAGGTCCACGGATGCCCGCTGCAGATCCATTCTGATCAAGGAGCCTGTTTCTTGGGGAGAGTAATGGATGAGATACAACAGATCTATCAGTTTGACAGGACTCATACCACACCGTACCACCCTCAGAGAAACGGGGCCTGTGAACGATTTAGCTGCACTCTAATCCAGATGTTAAGAACCTTGGAAGAGGTTAGGAAGGCTCAGTGGCCCAAGTACGTGTCTGAGCTAGTGTGGATCTACAGTAAAAGAATCCACCAAGCTACCGGTTTCACACCCTACTCCTTGTTGTTCGGCCAAACAGGGAAGGAAATCACGGAACAGGAGTTGGACGCAGGGGAAGACTACCCAAGGATGGGGGTGTCTACCTGGGTCTGAGAACATCGTGACCATCTGCAGACCTTACATCGTCTAGTACAGACTCAGTTCCTGAAGTTGGAGCACCCTGAGAAGCTCCCTCTGCGGGGGACAGATCTTCAGGTTGGTGATTGAGTGTTGGTGTGGGAGAAACATCAACGGGACAAGCTGGAAAACTGGCGGGAAAGTAGGCCCTACTTAGTGAAGAGTTGGGTTGGTACAGAAGGACATGGATATGAGATTTATCCAGAAGGAGAAGAGAATGCTCCCACTCGGGTAGTACACAGAAGTATGCTCCTGCCATGCCTCTCAGAAGACCCTATACAAGAAGGAGAGGCACCTGAGATTCCTGATGTGGTGCCTCCCATGACAGAGGAAGATGAAGAGGAAGAAAGTTCCGAGCAACAGTCTGAGGATAAGATTATCTCCCTGCGTGGAGTATCCCTTGTACGTCAATAACCTGTTTAAGTAATTTCTGTTAACCTGTTCTCTGCCTCCTGCTCGTCACTGCATCCAACGAACCTCACTCCAGAACCTTTACATGCGTGTATGTAAGTACGGGGTGACGAGGTCACAGACGTATGGAAGAGACAGGTTGTGGATGGCTTTGTATGCCATAGTTAGGGTTTTGAACTGGAGTACTTGGGTAATGGGGAACCAGTGCAGGGATTGACAGAGGGGAGACGCTGGGGAATAGTGGGGGGGACAGGTGGATTAGTCAGGCAGCAGAGTTTAGAATAGATTGGAGGGGTGCGAGAGAGTTTGAAGGGAGGCCACAAAGCAGGAGGTTACAGTAGTCAAGGCGTGAGATGATGAGGGCATGGACTAGGGTTTTTGCAGATTCTTGGTTGAGGAATGTACGGATCCATGAAATATTTTTGAGTTGAAGTTGGCAGGAAGTGGAAAGGGCTCGGATATGTGGTTTGAAGGAGAGATCAATGTCAAGGATTACCCCGAGGCAGCGAGCTTGTGGAACTGGGGAGAGTGGGCAGCCATTTACTTTAATGAATAGGTCCATTGGAGGGTTGAATGAGATAGGGGAAAGATGAATTATGTTTAGTCCATATTAACTTTTAGAAATCTAGTTGAGAAGAAGGATGAAATCGCAGACAGACATTGTGGGGTTCTGGTTAGTAGGGAGGTGATATCTGGTCCAGAGATGTAGATCTGTGTGTCATCAGCATAGAGGTGATACTGAAAGCTATAAGAATCTATGAGCTGTCCGAGGCCGAATGTGTATATGGGAAAAAGTAGGGGCCCCAGGACTCCGACACATAGGGGGCTAGGTGAGGAGGTGGCATGTGAGTGGGAGACGCAGAATGTCCAGACTGTTAGGTATGAAGAGATCCAAGATAGGACCAAGTCAGTGATGCCAAGAGAAGATAGGGTCGGTAATAGTAGGGAATAGTCCACTGTGTCAAAGGCAGAGTACAGGTCCAGGAGGAGGAGGACAGAGTAGTGTTGCATGGCCTTGGCGGTTAATAGATCTTTGGTGACTTTAGTTAGGGCAGTTTCAGTGGAGTTATGCGGCCGGAAGCTAGATTGTAAGCGGTCGAAGGGGGAGCAAGAAGAGAGGTGGGAGGACAGTTCAAAATGGACAGTTCAAGATGGACGTTTTGTTCCAGTAGTTTTAAGGTGTAGGGGAGAAGTGATATCGGGCAATAGCGAGATACAGAGGATGGGTCAAGAGGTCAAGAGAGGGCTTTTTAAGTATAGGTGTGATTGAGGCATGTTTAAAGATAGAATGGAAAACACCAGTGACAATTTGAAGAGATGGGTGAGATTTGGGATACAGTGGGATGAGATCGGGTCAAGTGCACAGGTGGTGAGATGTGTTCTTGAGATTAGAGTGGAGAATCGATCTTCTGTAGTGATCAGCGAACGTTCTCGCCACTACTCGTTACTCGCCTGAGTATCGCTATGCTCGGCGTACTCTGTGAGCAGCGAGCATATCCGGGATTATTCGGCGGTAACGTAAGTCTCCACCCAGCAGTTTTGGCGGACTTTAGAGACCCAATCATGGTACAGGGATTGCATGCCAGGCCATGAAACGCCGCAGCCATCTTTGTTGTCGTCGTGCAGGGATTGGCTGGGCCGCACAGCAGCATCCCGAGTATAAGAGACCAGGCGCCTCCCTGCTCGCCGCATTCTGTTCCTGTTTCAGCTAGAGTAGGGAGAGCTGCTGCCGAGATAGGGTCGGAATCGTGGTTTTAAAGCTAGTGTAGGTCTGCAACTCTTACATCCACTACTCCTCAGAAACCAAAAGTCCTTTTTAGGGCTAATTCGTGGGTCCCGATATTGCAGCACTAGGTAGGCAGGGCACAGCATATCCACATCAGTGCAAGGCCTGCAGGCACTGTAAGTGCGTCCATTGCTCCCACTGCATCCCTCCCAAAGCTCCATAACTGCCTGCTGCAGCTTATTTACTATCTATATACCTTTTTTTTTCCCAAAAAATTCCCCCCCAAGAAAAAAAAAATAATATACAGTCTGCTCTGTCAGGCTGAAGCCTGCTGAAAAATTATAGTTTGTCAGGCATACGTAGCATAGTTGTGTGTGCTAGCCTTGTGCCACTTTTTTTTTTTGATGTTTTAAATTCACTGAAAAAGGCCTCATATATCTGCGTGTTCCAAGTTTGGTCATTGGAGGATGGTGTATTTTTTTTTGGCAGTCTGATAGTCAAATTCTATACAGCACTATTTTGCCTAAAAAAAAAATTGAAAGGCCACAGATTTGCCAGTGTGGTATTTCTGTTACAGCCGTCATATATCTCTGCTCCAAGTTTTGCCATTGGAGGCCGGTGGGTGTACTTATTTTTTGGCTGTGAGATACTCAAATCCTATACAGCGCTATTTCGCATACATTAACTTAAAAAAAAAAAAATGAATCCAGTCTGTTAGGTCAGGCTGAGGTCTGCCTCGTGTTTGGGTTTGAAAAATCATAGATTACTGATCACATTATTTCACTACTAATAAAGACATTTGTGTTGAGCATTTGAAATAGTGCAGTAGTTCATTTAAAATGGTTAAGGCAAGGGGCAAGGGACGGGGAAGTGGACGTGATGCTGATGGTGCATCCAGAGGACAAAGCCGTGGACAACGTGAAAGTGGGCAACAACAAAGACCCACATCTTCTCTCTCGACCTTCCTGTCCCAGTTTCTAGGGGACCGCAGCACACCACTATTGAAGCCAGAGCAATGTGATACGGTTGTTGGTTGGATAGCAGATAATGCTTCCAGTCACTTAGCTACCACCACCACCTTGTTCTCCACAATTCTGAGTAGCCGTGAGTGTGGCCAGGATATTCCTCACCCTGATCGTCCATCATCCCATCATGCCGAGTGCCCTGAGACAACTGATTCCACACTTGGACACTCTGAAGAGCTGTTCAGTATTCCATTTCAAGATTCAGAAATCTCTGCCGGTCAACTTGAAGTGGGGAAAGAGAAGATCGCATGTAGAGCTGCCCAAAGCTTTGACCAGCCCCGGTCACACAAAGGCGATGATGGGAAAGTGTCACAAGAGGTGGACGATGATGAGACACAATTGCCAGAAAGTCAGGAAGAGGAGCAGGGTGCAGATGTGGAAGACGAGGTGGTGGGCAGATGTGGAAGACGAGGTGGTGGATGACAGTGACAGTGACATGGGGAAAGAGGCATATCCCCCAACAGGCAGGAAGAAGCAGTGTGGTGGCCACAGACAGAAGGCGTGCATTAGTTCCCCATAACACAAACATGAGTGAAGTTGCCATTCCACCTGTGAGATCTTCCTGAGTCTGGCTATTTTTTAAAGACTCTGCCGAAAACCCCAAACAGGCCATTTGCAGCACCTGCCATGCCTGCATCAGCAGGGGTAGCAAAACAACCAGCCTGACCACCACCAGCATGATCAGGCACATGCAAACAAAGCACCTGACTTTGTGGGCCGAACCCCAGGCTCCAGGACTACTGCTTGCTGGTCACACCACTGCTTATTCTACTGTTTTACATAGAAGCCAATCCCCAGTACACCGTGCATGTGAAGATGCCTCTAGCCCTGTAACTGTTGTGTCCCACAGTCAAGCAGCACCATCAGCAAGCGCGTCCACGTCCTTGTCCCAGCACAGGGTTCAGTTGTCTATAACCCAGTCTTTGGAACGCAAGTGGAAATACCCCTCCAACGTCCTACAGGCCACAGTCCTAAATTCCAATGTTTCTCTTCTGCTTTCGCTAGAAATGCTGCCTTTTAGGCTTGTTGAGACGGAAGCTTTCTGCAACCTTATGGCCCCAAGGTACTCGGTCCCCAGTCGCCACTATTTCTCCCAGTGTGCTGTACCGGCATTACACCAGCCTGTGTCCTACAACATTAGCCGTGTCCTCAACAATGCTGTTACTGGGAAAGTCCACCAAACCACGGACACGTGGACAAGTGCTTGTGGGCAGAGACGGTACATCTCAATGACAGCACACTGAGTTAACATAGTGGAAGCCGGGAACCAGTCGGACCTTGGGATGGAACACATCCATCCCACGCTGTGGATTGCTTGCCCTACGTCAATCAGGGTTGACCCCACAGTCTACAGCTCCTGCACCTCCTCTGTTATGACCCCAGTGGACAGGGTCTCAGAGATACGTGTAAGTCTGCGAGATACAAAAATCCAGCTCATAGGGCAGTGGTAACTGGGTCGACCAAATATCTACTCCTAACGCCAACACTAGAAGTAGCCGGGGATCATGCCTACGGTGATCGCTAGATGACTCGCGCCAGCCGGAGAATCTAACTACCCCTAGGAGAAGAAAACAAAGACCTCTCTTGCCTCCAGAGAAAGGGACCCCAAAGCAAGATACAAGCCCCCCACAAATAATAACGGTGAGGTAAGAGGAAAAGACAAACACAGAAATGAACCAGGTTCAGCAAAGAGAGGCCAGCTTACTAATAGCAGAAAAAAGCAAGATAACTTATTTGGTCAACAAAAACCCTATAAAAATCCACGCTGGAGATTCAAGAACCCCCGAACCGTCTAACGGTCCGGGGGGAGAACACCAGCCCCCTAGAGCTTCCAGCAAAGGTCAGGATACAGATTGGAACAAGCTGGACAAAAATACAAAACAAAACAAAAGCAAAAAGCAAGGAAGCAGACTTAGCTTTAACAAGCAGGAACCAGGATCAGTAGTCTAGAGCACAACAGATTAGCTCTGATTTCAACGATGCCAGGCATTGAACTGAAGGTCCAGGGAGCTTATATAGCAACGCCCCTGAACTAACGGCCCAGGTGAGCATATAGGAGAAGACAGAAGCTCCAGTGTCAAATCACTAATGACCACTAGAGGGAGCAAAACGCAAATTCACAACAGTACCCCCCCCTTAGTGAGGGGTCACCGAACCCTCACCACGACCACCAGGGCGATCAGGATGAGCGGCGTGAAAGGCACGAACTAAATCGGCCGCATGAACATCAGAGGCGACCACCCAGGAATTATCTTCCTGACCATAGCCCTTCCACTTGACCAGGTACTGAAGCCTCCGCCTGGAGAGACGAGAATCCAAGATCTTCTCCACCACGTACTCAAACTCGCCCTCAACCAGCACCGGAGCAGGAGGCTCAGTAGAAGGAACTACAGGCACAACGTACCGCCGCAACAAGGACCTATGAAACACGTTGTGGATAGCAAACGACACAGGAAGATCCAGACGAAAGGATACAGGATTAAGGATTTCCAATATCTTGTAAGGACCAATAAAACGAGGTTTAAATTTGGGAGAGGAAACCTTCATAGGAACAAAGCGGGAAGAAAGCCACACCAAATCCCCAACACGTAGTCGGGGACCCACACCGCGGCGGCGGTTGGCAAAGCGCTGAGCCCTCTCCTGTGACAACTTCAAGTTGTCCACCACAAGATTCCAGATCCGCTGCAACCTATCCACCACAGAATCCACCCCAGGACAGTCAGAAGGTTCCACATGACCCGAAGAAAAACGAGGGTGGAAACCAGAGTTGCAGAAAAACGGCGAAACCAAAGTGGCGGAACTAGCCCGATTATTAAGGGCAAACTCAGCCAACGGCAAGAAAGTCACCCAATCGTCCTGATCAGCAGAGACAAAACACCTCAAATAAGCCTCCAAAGTCTGATTAGTTCGCTCCGTCTGTCCATTAGTCTGAGGATGGAAAGCAGACGAAAACGACAAATCAATGCCCATCCTACTACAAAAGGATCGCCAGAATCTGGAAACGAACTGGGATCCTCTGTCTGACACAATATTCTCAGGGATGCCGTGCAAACGAACCACGTTCTGGAAAAACACAGGAACCAGATCGGAAGAGGAAGGCAGCTTAGGCAAAGGAACCAAATGGACCATCTTGGAGAAGCGATCACATATCACCCAGATAACAGACATGCCTTGAGACACCGGAAGATCAGAAATGAAATCCATGGAGATATGTGTCCAAGGTCTCTTAGGGACAGGCAAGGGCAAGAGCAACCCGCTGGCACGAGAACAGCAAGGCTTAGCTCGAGCACAAGTCCCACAGGACTGTACAAATGACCGCACATCCCTTGACAAGGAAGGCCACCAAAAGGATCTGGCCACCAGATCTCTGGTGCCAAAAATTCCTGGGTGACCTGCCAACACCGAGGAATGAACCTCGGAAATGACTCTGCTGGTCCACTTATCAGGCACAAACAGTCGGTCAGGTGGACAAGAATCAGGCCTATCAGCCTGAAATCTCTGCAACACACGTCGCAAATCTGGAGAAATAGCTGACAAGATAACTCCATCCTTAAGAATACCAACAGGCTCAGCGACTCCAGGAGCATCAGGCACAAAGCTCCTGGAAAGAGCATCGGCCTTCACATTCTTAGAACCTGGTAAATACGAGACAACGAAGTCAAAACGGGAGAAAAACAATGACCAGCGGGCCTGTCTAGGATTCAGGCGTTTAGCAGACTCGAGATACATCAGATTTTTGTGATCAGTCAAGACCACCACACGATGCTTAGCACCCTCGAGCCAATGACGCCACTCCTCAAATGCCCATTTCATGGCCAACAACTCCCGATTGCCCACATCATAATTTCGCTCAGCAGGCGAAAACTTCCTAGAGAAAAAGGCACAAGGTCTCATAACAGAGCAACCAGGGCCTCTCTGTGACAAAACGGCCCCTGCTCCAATCTCTGAAGCATCCACCTCAACCTGAAAAGAAAGCGAGACATCAGGCTGGCACAAAACAGGCGCCGAAGTAAACCGACGTTTCAACTCCTGGAAAGCCTCCACGGCAGCAGGAGCCCAATTAGTCACATCGGAGCCCTTCTTGGTCATATCCGTCAAAGGTTTCACAATGCTAGAAAAATTAGCGATAAAACGACGGTAGAAGTTAGCGAAACCCAAGAACTTCTGAAGACTCTTAACTGACGAGGGCTGAGTCCAATCAAGAATAGCTCGGACCTTGACTGGGTCCATCTCCACAGCAGAAGGGGAAAAAATGAACCCCAAAAAGGGAACCTTCTGTACACCAAAAAGACACTTTGAGCCCTTGACAAACAAAGAATTTTCACGCAAAATTTTAAAGACCATCCTGACCTGCTCCACATGCGAGTCCCAATTATCAGAAAAAAACAGAATATCATCCAGATAAACGATCAAAAATTTATCCAGATAGTTCCGGAAAATGTCATGCATAAAGGACTGAAAAACTGAAGGGGCATTAGAGAGCCCAAAAGGCATCACCAAGTACTCAAAATGACCTTCGGGCGTATTGAATGCGGTTTTCCATTCATCACCTTGCTTAATGCGCACAAGGTTGTACGCACCACGAAGGTCTATCTTGGTGAACCACTTGGCACCTTTAATCCGGGCAAACAAGTCAGACAACAGCGGCAAAGGATACTGAAATTTGACAGTGATCTTATTTAAAAGCCGATAGTCAATACAAGGCCTCAAAGAACCGTCCTTTTTAGCCACAAAAAAGAATCCCGCACCAAGAGGGGAAGAAGACGGACGGATGTGTCCTTTCTCCAGAGACTCCTTGATATATGAACGCATAGCGGTATGTTCAGGTACCGACAGATTAAACAGTCTTCCCTTAGGAAATTTAGTTCCTGGAATCAAATCTATTGCACAGTCACATTCCCTATGAGGAGGCAATGCACTGGACCTGGAGTCGCTAAAGACATCCTGATAATCAGACAAATACTCCGGAACTTCCGAAGGCGTAGAAGAAGCAATAGACACAGGCAGGGAATCCTCATGAATACCATGACAGCCCCAACTAGACACTGACATAGCCTTCCAGTCCAGGACTGGATTATGGGTCTGTAACCATGGCAGCCCTAAAACAACCACATCATGCATTTTATGCAAAACAAGAAAACGTATCACCTCGCGGTGTTCAGGAGTCATGCACATGGTAACCTGTGTCCAATACTGCGGTTTATTTTCTGCTAATGGCGTAGCATCAATACCCCTAAGAGGTATAGGATTTTCCAATGGTTCAAGAATGAAACCACAGCGCTTAGCAAATGAGAGATCCATAAGACTCAGGGCAGCACCTGAATCTACAAACGCCATGACAGGATAAGATGACAGTGAGCAAATCAAAGTTACAGACAGAATAAACTTAGGATGCAAGTTACCAACGGTGACAGGACTAACAACCTTAGAAAGACGCTTAGAGCATGCTGAGATAACATGTGCAGAATCACCACAGTAGTAGCACAAGCCATTCTGGCGTCTATGAATTTTCCTCTCATTTCTAGTCAGGATTCTATCACATTGCATCAAATCAGGTGTCCGTTCAGACAACACCATGAGGGAATTTGCGGTTTTTCTATCACATTGCATCAAATCAGGTGTCTGTTCAGACAACACCATGAGGGAATTTGCGGTTTTGCGCTCCCGCAACCGCCGGTCAATTTGAATAGCCAGGGCCATGGTATCATTCAGACCTGTGGGAATGGGAAAACCCACCATAACATTCTTAATGGCTTCAGAAAGGCCATTTCTAAAATTAGCAGCCAGTGCACACTCGTTCCAATGTGTCAGCACGGACCATTTCCGAAATTTTTGGCAATACACTTCAGCCTCGTCCTGGCCCTGAGACATAGCCAGCAAGGCTTTTTCTGCCTGAATCTCAAGATTGGGTTCCTCATAAAGTAAACCGAGCGCCAGAAAAAACGCATCAATATCAGCCAATGCCGGATCTCCTGGCGCCAACGAAAAAGCCCAATCTTGAGGGTCACCCCGTAAGAATGAAATAACAATTTTTACTTGTTGAGCAGAGTCTCCAGACGAACAGGGTCTCAGGGACAAAAACAATTTACAATTATTCCTGAAATTCCTAAACTTAAATCGGTCTCCTGAAAACGGTTCAGGAATCGGTATCTTGGGTTCAGACCTAGGATTTCTGATAACATAATCTTGTATACCCTGCACACGAGCAGCAAGCTGGTCCACACTTGTAATCAAGGTCTGGACATTCATGTCTGCAGCAAGCTTAAGCCACTCTGAGGTAAAGGGGAAAAGAAAAAAAAAAAAAAAAATGAGAGGGAAAAAAAAAACTCAAAATTTTCTTTCTTATAATCCCACTTCTGCAATGCATTAAACATTTAATCAAGGCCTGGCATACTGTTATGACCCCAGTGGACAGGGTCTCAGAGATACGTGTAAGTCTGCGAGATACAAAAATCCAGCTCATAGAGCAGTGGTAACTGGGTCGACCAAATATCTACTCCTAACGCCAACACTAGAAGTAGCCGGGGATCATGCCTACGGTGATCGCTAGATGACTCGCGCCAGCCGGAGAATCTAACTACCCCTAGGAGAAGAAAACAAAGACCTCTCTTGCCTCCAGAGAAAGGGACCCCAAAGCAAGATACAAGCCCCCCACAAATAATAACGGTGAGGTAAGAGGAAAAGACAAACACAGAAATGAACCAGGTTCAGCAAAGAGAGGCCAGCTTACTAATAGCAGAAAAAAGCAAGATAACTTATTTGGTCAACAAAAACCCTATAAAAATCCACGCTGGAGATTCAAGAACCCCCGAACCGTCTAACGGTCCGGGGGGAGAACACCAGCCCCCTAGAGCTTCCAGCAAAGGTCAGGATACAGATTGGAACAAGCTGGACAAAAATACAAAACAAAACAAAAGCAAAAAGCAAGGAAGCAGACTTAGCTTTAACAAGCAGGAACCAGGATCAGTAGTCTAGAGCACAACAGATTAGCTCTGATTTCAACGATGCCAGGCATTGAACTGAAGGTCCAGGGAGCTTATATAGCAACGCCCCTGAACTAACGGCCCAGGTGAGCATATAGGAGAAGACAGAAGCTCCAGTGTCAAATCACTAATGACCACTAGAGGGAGCAAAACGCAAATTCACAACACTCCTCCTCTTCATCCTCCATGTCTGAAATCAACACATCAGTCAGAAGCTGGAAGCACTGCAGCATTGCTTCAGCCAAGTGGCAACAGGCTGTGCTGAAGCTAATCTGCATAGATTATAAACCGCACAATGCAGAAGAGTTGTTGACAGCGCTGAAAGAGCAGTCAGATGTTTGGATGACACTGCTGAACCTACAGCCAGGCATGGTCATGTGTGACAATGGCCGTAACCTGGTGGCGGCTCGGAGGCAAGGTGAGCTCACACACGTACCTTGCTTGGCCCATGTGCTTAACCTTGTGGTTCAACGTTTTCTGAAAAGCTACCCGGAGCTGCCAGATCTGCTAGTGAAAGTACGCCGTCTGTCTGCCCGCCCATGTTAGAATGTCAGCTACAGCTTCAGCCGCCCTTGCCGTGCTACAGCAGCTGTTTCAGCTTCCAGCTCACCGACTGTTGTGTGAGGACCCCACGCGGGAACTCTATGCTGCATATGTTGGAAAGGATTTGTGAGCAGAAGAGGGCCGTTGTTGACTATCAACATCAACAAGGCCATTGAATTTCAGGTCAGACTCCACACAGAAGACCTCAGGAGTGGACATGGATGTCACTCATACGTAACATCCTCCAAAACTTTGAGGACTGCACCAAGATGGTGAGCGGCGATGACGCGATAACTAGCATCACCATCCCGCTTCTCAGCATTCTGAAAAACTCTCTGCTCACAATCAAAGAGGATGTATTGCAGGTGGAGTATGAGGACATGGAGCAAGGAAACATACATAGGGATTACACTCAGCCCAGCGTCATGTCTTCTCAACGTGGATTCATAGGCAATGAGGAGGAGGAGGAAGAACAGGAGCTACTTTCATGCCCTATAGACGGTACTGCAAATACATCTGTATTAGCTTCTGTTCAGCGGGGATTACCTGAGGACAGGGAGGAGGAGGATGAGGAGGAGGAGGACAGCATGGTTAGTGGTTCTGTTGGTGAGGACATGGACATCTTGCCTGTTAGCAGTCTGGCACGCATGGCTGACTTTATGTTGCGCTGCATTTCATGTGACCCTCGGATTATCAAAATTTTGGGCGACACTCATTACTGGTTGGTGACACTTCTAGACCCATGCTACAAGGAGAACTTTCATTCTCTTCTGCCTGAGGCAATGTTGCAGTACCAGAGGGCCCTTGTAGCGGAATTACTTAGAAAATTCCCATGTGAGAACGCTGGCAGCAGATGTCAGAGTTTGTTGTACAACCAAGGGCTCCAAGCGAAAGAGACAGAAGTACAATCCAGCTCAGGCAGGGGAACAATGGCCAAGTTCTGGGACAGTTTTCTCAGACCCTCCCATCGTGGCGGCACAGAGGCAAGGGGTGCTGTCACAAGAAGTGCAATGTTTGGGAAGATGGTGAGGGAGTACCTTGCTGATAATACAAATGTCCTCCGTGATTCCTCTGTGCCTTTTAATTATTGGGTATCCAAGCTGGACACGTGGCATGAACTGGCTCTCTATGCCTTGGAGATCCTGGCCTGCCCTGCTGCTAGCGTTCTGTCAGAGAGGGTTTTTAGTGCCGCTGGTGGAATTATAACAGATAAGCGCATCCGCCTGTCAACTGAAAATGCTGACCGGCTGACTTATCAAAATGAACAAGGCCTGGATTGGGAAAGACTTCTGTACACCACCAAGTGAAAGCAGCGAAACATAACCTCAAATACATTCTCTCTTTTGGGGAAGTGTATTCTCATGCACCTCTTCACAACCACACATGGGTATACGCTGTTATGATCTGGTGGCCTAGGAGCAGCATGGACGAGCTCTGGAGTAGGTGGCCTCTATACTGACCGCAGACCCTGAACTTAACACGCAACTAGAAGTAGCCGTGGGATGTTCCTGTCACTCCCTAGACACCTCGTCACAGCCGGAGGACTAATTACCCCTAAAGAAGGAAACAGGAAAACTATCTTGCCTCAGAGAGAATTCCCAAAGGAAAGACAGCCCCCCACAAATATTGACTGTGAGAGGAGAGGGAAATTACATACGCAGACTGAAAACAGAATTTAGCAAAGGAGGCCACGCTAGCTAGAAAGAAAAGACAGGACAGAGTACTGTGCGGTCAGTATTAAAATACTACAAAAATCCACCACAGAGAATACAAAAATCTCCACACCTAACTAAAGGCATGGAGGGTAACTCTGCAACTCCAGAGCTTCCAGCTTGGCTGAATAAATCCTTACACAGACAAAGCTGGGCAACAAAAAAACATAGCATTTCACTGAGCTATAAAGTCCACCGCATGTGGACTGCAAAAACAAAGCCAGGACTTATCTTTGATGATTTAAACAATCCAGCAGGAGAAACCAAGAGAGATGTGAATCCTCCAGAAAACAATGGACAACTGGCACTGACTAAAGGATCTAGCCAGAATAAGTAGCCCATTCAGAAATGGTAGTAAGTGAAAGCACCTGTTGACTGCTGAGATCAGCAGCAGTACCACTTACAACCACCGGAGGGAGCCCAAGAGCAGAATTCACAACAGTACCCCCCCCCCTTGAGGAGGTGTCACCGAACCCTCACCAGAGCCCCCAGGCCGATCAGGACGAGCCAAATGAAAAGCACGAACCAAATCGTCAGCATGAACATCAGAGGCAGCAACCCAAGAATTATCCTCCTGGCCATAACCCTTCCACTTGACAAGATACTGAAGCCTCCGCCTCGAAAAACGAGAATCCAAAATCTTCTCAACCACATATTCCAACTCCCCATCAGCCAACACCGGAGCAGGAGGATCAACAGAAGGAACAACGGGCACCACATATTTCCGCAACAGAGATCTATGGAAAACATTATGGATGGAAAAGGAGGCTGGAAGGGCCAAACGAAAAGACACAGGATTAATAATCTCAGAAATCTTATAGGGACCAATAAAGCGAGGCTTGAACTTAGGGGAAGAGACCTTCAAAGGAACATGACGGGAAGACAACCAGACCAAATCCCCAACCCGAAGCCGGGAACCAACACCCCGACGACGGTTAGCAAAACGCTGAGCCTTCTCCTGAGACAATACCAAATTGTCCACCACATGGGTCCAAATCTGCTGCAACCTGTCCACCACAGAATCCACACCAGGGCAGTCAGAAGGCTCAACCTGTCCAGAAGAAAAACGAGGATGAAAGCCCGAATTGCAAAAAAAAGGCGAAACCAAAGTAGCTGAACTAGCCCGATTATTAAGGGCAAACTCAGCCAATGGCAAAAAAGTCACCCAGTCATCCTGATCAGCAGACACAAAGCATCTCAAATAAGTCTCCAAGGTCTGATTAGTACGCTCGGTCTGGCCATTTGTCTGAGGATGAAATGCGGAAGAAAAAGACAAATCAATGCCCAGCCTAGCACAAAAGGACCGCCAAAACCTAGAAACAAATTGGGAACCTCTGTCAGACACAATATTCTCAGGAATGCCATGCAAACGAACCACATGCTGAAAAAACAGCGGAACCAAATCAGAGGAGGAAGGCAACTTAGGCAAGGGTACCAAATGAACCATCTTAGAAAACCGATCACAAACCACCCAGATAACAGATATCTTCTGGGAAACAGGAAGATCAGAAATAAAATCCATAGAAATATGCGTCCAAGGCCTCTCAGGGACCGGCAAAGGCAAAAGCAACCCACTAGCACGGGAACAGCAGGGCTTGGCCCGCGCACAAGTCCCACAGGACTGCACAAAAGAACGCACATCCCGTGACAAAGAAGGCCACCAAAAGGACCTACCAACCAAATCTCTGGTACCAAAAATCCCAGGATGACCGGCCAACACAGAACAATGAACCTCAGAAATCACCTTACTAGTCCATCTATCAGGAACAAACAGTTTCCCCGCTGGACAGCGGTCAGGTTTATCAGCCTGAAATTCCTGAAGAGCCCGTCGTAAATCAGGGGAGATGGCAGAAAGAATCACCCCTTCTTTCAGAATGCCGACCAGCTCAAGGACCCCAGGAGAATCAGGCAAAAAACTCCTAGAGAGGGCATCAGCCTTAACATTCTTAGAACCCGGAAGATACGAGACCACAAAATCAAAACGGGAGAAAAACAGGGACCAACGAGCCTGTCTAGGATTCAGCCGCTTGGCAGACTCGAGGTAAATCAGATTCTTATGATCGGTCAAGACCACAACACGGTACTTGGCCCCCTCAAGCCAATGTCGCCACTCCTCAAATGCCCACTTCATAGCCAACAACTCCCGATTGCCGACATCATAATTGCATTCCGCAGGCGAAAACTTTCGGGAAAAGAAGGCACACGGTTTCATCGAGGAACCATCAGAATTCCTCTGAGACAAAACGGCCCCTGCCCCAATCTCAGAAGCGTCAACCTCAACCTGAAAAGGAAGAGAAACGTCCGGCTGACGCAACGCAGTGGCAGAAGTAAATCGGCGTTTAAGCTCCTGAAAGGCAGAAACAGCCGCAGAGGGCCAATTCGTCACATCAGCGCCCTTCTTCGTCAAATCGGTCAAGGGTTTAACCACACTGGAGAAGTTGGCAATGAAACGGCGATAAAAATTAGCAAAACCCCAAAATTTCTGAAGACTCTTCACAGATGTGGGTTGAATCCAATCATGAATGGCCTGAACCTTAACCGGATCCATTTCCATAGACGAGGGAGAAAAAATGAAACCCAAAAAAGAAACCTTCTGTACTCCAAAGAGGCACTTAGACCCCTTCACAAACAAAGCATTCTCATGAAGGATCTGAAATACCACACTGACCTGTTTCACATGAGACTCCCAATCATCGGAAAAAATCAAAATATCATCCAAATATACAATCATGAATTTATCAAGATAATTGTGGAAGATATCATGCATGAAGGACTGAAACACCAATGGAGCATTAGAGAGCCCGAATGGCATCACAAGGTATTCAAAATGGCCTTCGGGCGTATTAAACGCAGTTTTCCATTCGTCACCCTGCTTAATACGAACAAGATTATATGCCCCTCGAAGGTCAATCTTAGTAAACCAACTAGCCCCCTTAATCCTAGCAAACAAGTCAGAAGGCAAAGGCAAAGGGTATTGAAATTTGACCATGATCTTATTCAAGAGGCGATAATCAATACAGGGTCTCAAGGAGCCATCCTTCTTGGCAACAAAAAAAAAATCCGCTCCCAAAGGTGAAGAAGATGGCCGAATATGCCCTTTCTCCAAAGACTCCTTAACATAACTCCGCATGGCGGCATGTTCAGGCACAGACAGGTTGAAAAGTCGGCCCTTAGGGAACTTACAGCCTGGAATCAAGTCAATAGCACAATCACAGTCCCTATGCGGCGGAAGGGAACTGGATTTGGGCTCATCGAAAACATCCTGTAAATCTGACAGAAACTCAGGAATTTCAGAAGAGGGGGAAGAGGAAATTGACATCACAGGAACGTCATCATGAACCCCCTGACAACCCCAACTAGTCACAGACATAGATTTCCAATCCAGTACGGGGTTATGTACCTGTAACCATGGAAAACCCAGTACAATAGAATCATGCAAATTATGCAACACCAGAAAACGACAATCTTCCTGATGTGCTGGCGCCATGCACATAGTCAGCTGTGTCCAGAACTGAGGTTTATTTTTAGCCAAAGCATCAATGCCCCTCAAAGGAATAGGATCCTTCAAAGGCTGCAAAGGAAACCACAATGCTTGGCAAACTCTAAATCCATCAAGTTCAAAGCGGCGCCTGAATCCACAAATGCCATGACAGAAAATGACGATAATGGGCAGATCAGGGTCACAGATAACAGAAATTTAGGCTGTACAGTACTGATGGTAACGGAACCAGCGATTCTCCTTGTACGCTTAGGACAATCAGAAATAACATGAGCAGAATCGCCGCAGTAAAAACACAACCTATTCTGACGTCTGAATCCTTGTCGTTCAGCTCTAGACAAAATCCTATCACACTGCATAGGCTCAGGACTCCGCTCAGAGGACAACGTCATCGTGTGCACAATTCTGCGCTCACGCAAGCGCCGGTCAATCTGAATGGCCAGAGACATAGAATCACTCAGACCAGCAGGCGTGGGGAATCCCACCATAACATCTTTAACGGATTCAGAAAGACCCTTTCTGAAAATTGCCGCCAAAGCATCCTCATTCCATTTCGTGAGCACAGACCATTTTCTAAATTTCTGGCAGTATAATTCTGCTGCTTCTTGACCCTGACTGTTGTGAATTAGACTTTTTGGCTCCCTATTGTGGTCACTAGTGATATGACACTTTGATATTCCTTCCCTTGCTTGGTACCCACCTGGCCTCGTTAGTCCAGGGGTGTCGCTATTTGAACTTCCTGGATTTTCAGTCTGGTGCCTGGCATCGTTGTAATCAGATCCTTCTGTTTGCTCCTTTCTGCTGGTCCTGGTTCTTTGCAAAATTAAGCTAAGTCCTGCTTTCTTGTTTTTGGTTATTTACTGTGCTCTTATTTTTGTCCAGCTTGTACTAAATGTGATTCCTGATACTGCTGGAAGCTCTAGGGGGCGGATGTTCTCCCCCCGTGCCGTTAGACGGTTCAGGGGTTCTTGAATATTCCGCGTGGAGTTTTTGTGAGGGTTTTTGCTGACCATATAAGTCATCTTCCTATATTCTGCTATTAGTTAGTGGGCCTCTCTTTGCTAAAAACCTAGTACATTTCTTGCGTTTGTCTTTTCTTCTTACCTCACCGTTATTATTTGTTGGGGGCTTGTATCCAACTTTTTGGGGTATTTCCTCTGGAGGCAAGAAAGGTCTTTCTTTTCCCTGCTAGGGTTAGTTAGTTCTCCGGCTGGCGCGAGACGTCTAGAATCAACGTAGGTACGTTCCACGGCTGCTGTTATTTGTGTGCTAGGTTCAGGTATATGGTCAGCCCAGTTACCACTGCCCTATGAGCTGGGTTTTATGTTTGCAGACTTCGCTATTTGTCTTTGAGACCCCCTGCCATTGGGGTCATAACAGTATGCCAGGCCATAAGTGAATATTTAATGCATTGCAGAAGTGGGATTATAAGAAAGGAAATTCTGAGTTTTTTTTTTTTTTCTTTCTTCCTCCCCTTTACCTCAGAGTGGCTGGAGCCTTGCTGCAGACATGAATGTCCAGACCTTGATTACTAGTGTGGATCAGCTTGCTGCTCGTGTGCAGAGTATTCAAGATTTTGTTACTAGCAGTCCTATGTCAGAACCTAAAATACCTATTCCGGAATTGTTCTCTGGAGACCGATTTAAATTTAGAAATTTCAGGAATAATTGTAAATTGTTTCTATCTCTGAGAACTCGTTCGTCTGGAGACTCAGCTCAGCAAGTAAAAATTGTTATCTCTTTCTTGCGGGGCGACCTTCAGGATTGGGCCTTCTCGTTAGCGTCAGGCGATCCGGCTTTGGCAGATGTTGATGCGTTTTTTCTGGCGCTTGGGTTGCTATACGAGAAGCCCAATCTTGAAATTCAAGCAGAAAAAGCTTTGCTGGCTATCTCTCAGGACCAGGATGAAGCTGAAGTTTATTGCCAAAAATTTCGGAAATGGTCCGTGCTTACTCAGTGGAATGAGTGTGCTCTGGCCGCAAATTTCAGAAATGGCCTTTCTGAAGCCATTAAGAATGTGATGGTGGGTTTCTCCGTTCCTACAAGTCTGAATGATTCCATGGCGTTGGCTATTCAAATTGACCGGCGTTTACGGGAGCGCAAAGCCGCTAATCCTCTGGTGGTGTTGTCTGAACAGACACCTGAGTTAATGCAATGTGATAGAGTTCAGACTAGAATTGAACGGAAAAATCATAGACGTCAGAATGGGTTGTGTTTCTACTGTGGTGATTCTACACATGTTATATCAGCATGCTCTAAACGCTTAACAAAGGTGGTTAGTCCTGTCGCCATTGGTAATTTGCAACCTAAATTTATTTTGTCTGTGACTTTAATTTGCTCATTGTCTTCCTATCCTGTTATGGCGTTTGTGGATTCAGGTGCTGCCCTGAGTCTTATGGATCTGTCATTTGCCAAGCGCTGTGGTTTTGTTCTGGAGCCTTTGGTTAATCCTATTCCTCTGAGAGGTATTGATGCTACGCCATTGGCGGAAAATAAGCCGCAGTTTTGGACACAGGTGACCATGTGCATGTCTCCTGAACATCGAGAGGTGATTCGTTTTCTTGTTTTGCATAAAATGCATGATTTGGTCGTTTTGGGTCTGCCATGGTTGCAGACTCACAATCCAGTTTTGGATTGGAAGGCTATGTCTGTGTCAAGTTGGGGCTGTCAGGGAATTCATTGCGATTCCCCGCCGGTGTCTATTGCTTCCTCTACTCCTTCGGAAGTTCCTGAGTATTTGTCTGATTATCAGGATGTATTTAGTGAGTCCAGATCCAGTGCTCTTCCTCCTCATAGGGACTGTGACTGCGCTATAGATTTGATTCCAGGTAGTAAGTTTCCTAAGGGAAGATTATTTAATCTGTCTGTACCTGAGCATACCGCAATGCGTTCGTATATTAAGGAGTCTCTGGAGAAGGGACATATTCGTCCATCCTCTTCCCCTCTTGGTGCGGGATTTTTCTTTGTGGCCAAGAAGGACGGATCTTTGAGACCTTGTATAGACTATCGACTTCTGAATAAAATCACTGTTAAATTTCAGTATCCTTTGCCTCTGTTGTCGGACTTGTTTGCCCGGATTAAGGGTGCCAAGTGGTTCACCAAGATAGACCTTCGTGGTGCGTACAACCTTGTGCGCATTAAGCAGGGAGATGAATGGAAAACTGCATTTAATACGCCCGAAGGTCATTTTGAGTACTTGGTGATGCCTTTTGGGCTCTCTAATGCTCCTTCAGTGTTTCAGTCCCTTATGCATGACATCTTCCTGAAATATCTGGATAAATTTATGATTGTTTATCTGGATGATATTCTGTTTTTTTCTGATGATTGGGACTCCCATGTAAGGCAGGTCAGGATGGTGTTTCAGGTTTTGCGTGAGAATGCTTTGTTTATTAAGGGCTCAAAGTGTCTCTTTGGTGTGCAGAAGGTTCCCTTTTTGGGTTTTATCTTCTCCCCTTCTGCTGTGGAGATGGACCCAGTCAAGGTCCGAGCTATTCATGATTGGACTCAGCCCACGTCGGTTAAGAGTCTTCAGAAGTTCTTGGGTTTTGCTAACTTCTACCGTCGTTTTATCGCTAATTTTTCTAGCGTTGTCAAACCTTTGACGGATATGACCAAGAAAGGTTCTGATGTTGCTAACTGGGCTACTGCAGCCGTGGAGGCTTTTCAGGAGCTGAAGCGCCGGTTTACTTCGGCGCCTGTTTTGTGTCAGCCTGATGTCTCACTTCCCTTTCAGGTTGAAGTGGATGCTTCTGAGATCGGTGCAGGGGCCGTTTTGTCGCAGAGAAGCCCTGGTTGCTCAGTAATGAGACCATGTGCTTTTTTTTCTAGGAAATTTTCGCCTGCTGAGCGGAATTATGATGTTGGCAATCGGGAGTTGTTGGCCATGAAGTGGGCATTTGAGGAGTGGCGTCATTGGCTCGAGGGTGCTAAGCATCGTGTGGTGGTTTTGACTGATCACAAAAATCTGATGTATCTCGAGTCTGCTAAACGCCTGAATCCTAGACAGGCCCGTTGGTCATTGTTTTTCTCCCGTTTTGACTTCGTGGTCTCGTACCTGCCTGGTTTAAAGAATGTTAAGGCTGATGCTCTTTCTAGGAGCTTTGTGCCTGACTCTCCTGGAGCCTCAGAGCCAGTTGGTATTCTTAAAGAGGGAGTAATCTTGTCGGCCATTTCTCCGGATTTGCGACGTGTGTTGCAGAGATTTCAGGCTGGTAGACCTGACTCTTGTCCACCTGACAGACTGTTTGTTCCTGATAAATGGACCAGTAGAGTCATTTCCGAGGTTCACTCCTCGGTGTTGTCAGGGCATCCGGGAATTTTTGGCACCAGAGATTTGGTGGCTAGGTCCTTTTGGTGGCCTTCTTTGTCACGGGATGTGCGGTCATTTGTGCAGTCCTGTGGGACTTGTGCTCGGGCTAAGCCTTACTGTTCTCGTGCCAGCGGGTTGCTTTTGCCCTTGCCTGTCCCGAAGAGGCCTTGGACACACATTTCCATGGATTTCATTTCGGATCTTCCAGTGTCTCGGGGCATGTCTGTCATCTGGGTGGTATGTGATCGCTTTTCCAAGATGGTCCATTTGGTGCCCTTGCCTAAGCTGCCTTCCTCTTCTGATCTGGTTCCGTTATTCTTTCAGAATGTGGTTCGTTTGCACGGCATTCCTGAGAATAGCGTGTCTGACAGAGGATCCCAGTTTGTTTCCAGGTTCTGGTGATCCTTTTGTGCTAAGATGGGCATTGATTTGTCGTTTTCATCTGCCTTTCATCCTCAGACTAATGGCCAAACTGAGCGAACAAATCAGACTCTAGAGGCTTATTTGAGATGTTTTGTTTCTGCAGATCAGGATGATTGGGTGACCTTTTTGCCATTGGCTGAGTTTGCCCTTAATAATCGGGCTAGTTCCGCTACCTTGGTTTCGCCATTTTTCTGCAACTCTGGTTTCCATCCTCG
This sequence comes from Ranitomeya variabilis, assembly GCF_051348905.1. Classification (NCBI taxonomy): domain Eukaryota; kingdom Metazoa; phylum Chordata; class Amphibia; order Anura; family Dendrobatidae; genus Ranitomeya; species Ranitomeya variabilis. Next base: position 4,191,683 of record NC_135238.1, read on the forward strand.
TTTTTCCTCGGGACATGTGGAGCCGTCTGACTGTCCTGGGGTGGATTCTGTGGTGGATAGGTTGCAGCGGATTTGGGATCATGTGGTGGACAACTTGAAGTTGTCACAGGATAAGGCTCAGCGTTTTGCCAACCGCCGCCGCGGTGTGGGTCCCCGACTTCGCGTTGGGGATTTGGTGTGGCTGTCTTCTCGGTTTGTTCCTATGAAGGTCTCATCTCCTAAATTTAAGCCTCGCTTCATCGGTCCTTATAAGATTTTGGAAATTCTTAATCCAGTGTCCTTTCGCTTGGAACTTCCTGTGTCGTTTGCCATTCACAACGTGTTCCATAGGTCTTTGTTGCGGCGGTACGTTGTGCCTGTGGTTCCTTCTGTTGAGCCTCCTGCTCCGGTGTTGGTTGGGGGCGAGTTGGAGTACGTGGTGGAAAAGATCTTGGATTCTCGTCTCTCCAGGCGGAGGCTTCAGTATCTGGTCAAGTGGAAGGGCTATGTGCAGGAGGATAATTCCTGGGTGGTCGCCTCTGATGTGCATGCGGCCGATTTGGTTCGTGCCTTTCACGCTGCTCATCCTGATCGCCCTGGTGGTCTTGGTGAGGGTTCGGTGACCCCTCCTTAAGGGGGGGGTACTGTTGTGAATTAGACTTTTTGGCTCCCTCTTGTAGTCACTAGTGATATGACACTTTGATATTCCTTCCCTTGCTTGGTGCCCACCTGGCCTCGTTAGTCCAGGGGTGTCGCTATTTGAACTTCCTGGATTTTCAGTCTGGTGCCTGGCATCGTTGTAATCAGATCCTTCTGTTTGCTCCTTTCTGCTGGTCCTGGTTCTTTGCAAAATTAAGCTAAGTCCTGCTTTCTTGTTTTTGGTTATTTAATGTGCTCTTATTTTTGTCCAGCTTGTACTAAATGTGATTCCTGATACTGCTGGAAGCTCTAGGGGGCGAATGTTCTCCCCCCGTGCCGTTAGACGGTTCAGGGGTTCTTGAATATTCCGCGTGGAGTTTTTGTGAGGGTTTTTGCTGACCATATAAGTCATCTTCCTATATTCTGCTATTAGTTAGTGGGCCTCTCTTTGCTAAAAACCTAGTTCATTTCTTGCGTTTGTCTTTTCTTCTTACCTCACCGTTATTATTTGTTGGGGGCTTGTATCCAACTTTTTGGGGTATTTCCTCTGGAGGCAAGAAAGGTCTTTCTTTTCCCTGCTAGGGTTAGTTAGTTCTCCGGCTGGCGCGAGACGTCTAGAATCAACGTAGGTACGTTCCACGGCTGCTGTTATTTGTGTGCTAGGTTCAGGTATATGGTCAGCCCAGTTACCACTGCCCTATGAGCTGGGTTTTATGTTTGCAGACTTCGCTATTTGTCTTTGAGACCCCCTGCCATTGGGGTCATAACACCTGACACAGGGTTACCAAGGTCTTTTCTGCATGATCCACTGAATTAGGTTCATCATACAATAACCCTAGCGCCTGAAAAAAGGTGTCTACAATAAGCAAGGCCGGATTCCCAGACTCCAGGGAAAATGCCCAATCCTGAGGGTCGCCACACAGCAAAGAGATGACAATTTTAACTTGCTGAATGGGATCATCAGAGGAACGAGGTTACAGAGCAAAAAACAGTTTGCAGTTATTTTTAAAGCTCAAAAACTTGGACCTGTCCCCAAAAAACAAATCAGGAATTGGAATTCTAGGCTCCAAAACCGGAGTCTGGACAATATAATCGGAAATACCCTGTACTCTTGCAGCAAGTTGATCGACACGAGAAGCCAGTCCCTGAATATCCATTCCCGCACCAAACTCCTGAACCACCCAGAGTTTAAGAGGGAAAAGAAGACAAAACAGACTACAAAAAAAAAATGGCTCAGCACTTCCCTTCTTTTGAGATGCATTTAACTCTTTGTAGGCCAGATGTACTGTTATGATCTGGTGGCCTAGGAGCAGCATGGACGAGCTCTGGAGTAGGTGGCCTCTATACTGACCGCAGACCCTGAACTTAACACGCAACTAGAAGTAGCCGTGGGATGTTCCTGTCACTCCCTAGACACCTCGTCACAGCCGGAGGACTAATTACCCCTAAAGAAGAAAACAGGAAAACTATCTTGCCTCAGAGACAGCCCCCCACAAATATTGACTGTGAGAGGAGAGGGAAATTACATACGCAGACTGAAAACAGAATTTAGCAAAGGAGGCCACGCTAGCTAGAAAGAAAAGACAGGACAGAGTACTGTGCGGTCAGTATTAAAATACTACAAAACCCACCACAGAGAATACAAAAATCTCCACACCTAACTAAAGGCATGGAGGGTAACTCTGCAACTCCAGAGCTTCCAGCTTGGCTAAATAAATCCTTACACAGACAAAGCTGGACAAGAAAAATCATAGCATTTCACTGAGCTATAAAGTCCACCGCATGTGGACTGCAAAAACAAAGTCAGGACTTATCTTTGATGATTTGGACAATCCAGCAGGAGAAACCAAGAGAGATGTGAATCCTCCAGAAAACAATGGACAACTGGCACTGACTAAAGGATCTAGCCAGAATAAGTAGCCCAGTCAGAATTGGTAGTAAGTGAAAGCACCTGTTGGCTGCTGTGATCAGCAGCAGTACCACTTACAACCACCGGAGAGAGCCCAAGAGCAGAATTCACAACAATACGCTTCCAGATTTGGTGTGTTTGTTTTTATCCTCCTCCTTTATCCTCATCCTCCTCATTCAGAACCACAATATCACCAGGGTGAACGTGGTCTGTACGCTGCATTTTGGCCAAGGGTGCTGTGATGGTACTCTTATTTTTTTAAAAAAGGACAACACATTGGGGAATTGGGCATGGCATTCCATTGGGCGGACTTCTTAACTCGGTCCCCTGCAATCTGTCCTGTACCTGCTACTAGATCACCAGGGTGAATGTGGTCTGTACGGGGCATTTAGGTCTAGGGGGCTGTGATGGCACTATTTTAATCTGTCCAAAAAGGACCTCAGATTGGGGAATTGGGCATGGCATTTCATTGGGCCTACTTCTTAACTCTGTCCCATGCAATGTCTCTTGATTAACTGCCACTAGATTACCAGGGTGAATGTGCTTTGTACTGTTATAGGACGGTGAAGTTTGGTCAAGGGGGGCTGTGATGGCACTAGTTTATTTTTACAGAAGGTACCCCCCATTGGCGAAATCACATCCTTGTTGGAAAACACTTCATAACATTTGTGTACCTTAAAGAGCTCACTTGAAAAGCTCCTTTTTGTGTTGCCTGGTTGCTAACATTGGACACAATACACTTCATATAAATTTGATAAAGCAATGCTGTTAGTTTGCCTCAGTAGTTCATTAAAAATATAGCTTTGTCCACTATATTTGTTTATCTCCTTGCGAGCCTTAACTTTGTCTGCCTCAAATGTACAAATAGAGAATATACAAATGGTGATTTGTAACCAAGATTGAAGTACTGTATACTGAATGCATTCAGACAATCACATAGCTGCATTTCTGGTAAAATATTTACAGATGTGACAGACAATGCTCATAGTGACGCAATCTTGATAAATGTTTGTTTATTCACTTCACAAACAGTTCTAAGCCTCTATATGTTTGCTCTTTGTTATTGTAAAACATTAAGGTTTACTGAAACTATGCCGGTGGTGGTTTGATCTAAATCCTTGTGGCTTTTATTTTCTAGGGGTTTATGGCCCCTCGTCTGATGACACCATGATATCTGAGTTTCATCCAACCCTGAAAAGTGGCCACTTGAATGTGTGGGTGAAACTAGAGTTACTACATAGTGTTATTCACTATATAAGACCAGAGAAACATGACTAAGACAGATGCCAAAACTGGGGTACCTTTACATGTACAGTGTGCTGATACCTGCATGATTGGGGATGCTCATGCAGTGTAGGTAATCTCCCAGGGATTCTCTGTCTTGGTCTTCTCTGATATTCCAGACGGATGATGTTTAAAAGCCTCTTGGTGATGATCTAACTATACTGTATGTATATTCATATATACGTAATCACTATATTTATTTAATCCTTATATGTACTTATTAACCTGGGTATGTTAACACATACACATACAAAAGTGTACGCATTCATACTATTCAATGATACTATTCCTTGAATTTTATATATATGTGCAATCAAAAAGCACCAATTTATAGTAAACCTGAGAGTATAAAACTCTCCCCGGATGCCCCAAGGGCATCCACTCAATTAGACAACTCCAGAAAGGTTGAAACAAAAGAAAATGGAGTAAACCAGTCCCAAACAACATATTTAAAAAGCAAATCCAAATTTTATTATACAAATGAACACTAACAACAAATATATGTATATACAGTATATTATTATTATTATTATTATTTATTGTTATAGCGCCATTTATTCCATGGCGCTTTACAAGTATATATATATATAATCTGCTGTATGCAGTATATATCAAACAGGAAAGTCGAACAGAGGAGACATGACGGTACGTCAGGTTACATATTGTTTAACCGGAATTCATCCCTAAAGGATGCACAATATGTATATATCATTAGATTCAGGGAATAGATAGGAGCTCAACAGAGCATCAAAATGAAAAGTCACCCTATTCCCAGAAAAATAACCATGAAGTGCATAATCGTGCTTTTAAATGTGCATGTTTACCCATAACTCAAAGGGAAATCCGACCACACTTCACCTGACTGCCCCGGACGCACGTTTCGCGGTGAGCTTTTTCAAATAAAATTGCAAAATTCTCTTGTAAATAATTGTGCAAAGAGGGAACCATCATATCATTAAAAAATACGAGTGAATTTTCCTGGGCCCATCCAGTATGTGGGTTCCAAGGCCTAACGGGGTGCATATGACTCACTATGCGGCAGGGCTGGCCTTGCTTCCAATGTATAAAACAAAGGAGTACGGGAGCACAAAATGCATATTGTGAAGTGGATTTTCCTGGGCCCATCCAGTATGTGTGTTCAAACGCTTATTGGGGTGCATATGAATTGGTAGCAGGGCAGGCCTTAAATTCAATGCAACACTTTTTCAGGAGTCCCCCTGGACATCTTATGATGGGGTATTGTGGTGCGTCATAATTCTTGGCAGCCCATCCACTCACAGCATAGGCTTCAACAGCTTAGGAGACCCAAAGTTTAATAATGGCCCTTTAAGAAGATTAATGCCGCCTGATGCACCAGTAAAAATAGGCTCTGTGACTTTAAGAGTCCCTCCTTCGTAAATGAAAAAGATGGGTCTGCTTATGTGTCATGGCCAGCTAGGGGGGTTACATGTTACAATGACATTTCCCAGTGAATGCATTTGTAGTGGTTGAAATGTTAAATGTTAAATGTTAAAGTTAAAAAACGCTTCAAAATCGCAGCGTCTGAACTAAGCCGAAGTGGGGAAGGAAATTTTCCATCTGGGGTGAAATATTTGGCCTTACAGGCAAGTCATTAACCGGCAAATGATGGACCTTGACATATTTCCCAGCAAAACCCATTTTGGTTTCGTTTACATGTGTTTTTTGTGGCATTGGGAAAAATGGCATGAATCTCGGAAAAAAATGATTAAGGCTGTGAACTAGGAGTCAGGAATGCTTCCAGGGGCGATCCCCATGATGTCCCTGTGTCATTTGAGCAGTGTTTCCCTCATTTTCAGACATTTCTAGACCTTAATATGACCCCCGCGGGGGGGGGGGGGGGGGATCGCGGTAAAAATACTCGGGTCTCCCATAGACTTACATTGTTCTGGCCAAGTACCCGCGTATTCCAGTTTGCTTGACCCGAGCAACGAGCACCCGAGCATTTTAGTGCTCGCCCGTCACTAATCTTCTGTAATGGTGGAGAAGTTGGTCTTGTAGGAGGAGAAACCTTCAAAAGGAACCTGAAGACCCACCTCTTCTGTCAAGCCTACAACCTGCAGCGATCCTCTGTATGCTGAACCGCCGTATGATCAACTCTACCCTCTCCTAGTGTAGATTGTGAGCCCTCGCGGGCAGGGTCCTCTCTCCTCGTGTACTTGTGTGTGCCTTGTTTTACTCATGTTTATTGTACTTGTCTGTATTTACCCTGTTCACATGTAAAGCACCATGGAATAAATGGTGCTATAAAACTGTATAATAATAATAATACTAATAATACTAATACTAATAATAATAATAATAATAATAAAAAGGGGGTTGGGCAGTTATGAGGAAGGGCTCTGGGGATTGTCGACCAAAACTGTCTCTGAGGCTATCAATCTTCTGCTTGAAGAGTGAGACAAAGTCTTTAGCTGAGATGAGTGGAGAGGGAGGTGGTGCTGGGGGACAGATGAGAGAATTGAAAGTGTTGAATAACTGTTTAGGGTTGTGAGACAGGGAGGGTATGATAGATGAGAAGTAGGTTTGTTTTACTGCAACGAGCGTGGCTTTGACAGTAGTGAGGGACTATTTGAATGTGATGAAGTGGGATCTTTTCCATCTCAGCTCAGCAACCCTGGAAGCCCGCCTCAGGTCTTTGGTCAGGCTGGAGTGCCAGGGCTTTCTGTTGATATTGCAACCTTTGGTATGTGTGAGAGGGGCAACCAATTCCAGAGCTACAGCTATTGTGTTATATAAAGTGGCAGTGGCATCCATATTGTGTAGGGAACTTATGTCTGTAAAAGGGAGAAGGGACTCAGAGAGAGTTTAAATTGAGGTGTTTAAGATTTCTGCGAGGGTGTGCAAGTTTGTGTGGTGGGGATTGTGGACCTGGAGAGGAGAAGGATGAGAATGTGAGAAGGTTGTGGTCAGAAAGAGGTAGAGGTCAGTAATTATTATTATTATTATTTTATATATGCAGCGCCCCAGAGACCTGGTCGTTGCAGTAATGTCGCTCTGCCACTAAGGGGAGTGATGTTACGTCTGATTGCACAAAAGGAGTTCACCTGACCAGGTATCACAGTCACACAATACATTTCACACTCCAGCCACCAGGGGGAGCAAAGGGTTCTATGTATTAGGCCACTCCTCACACTTTGGTAAAACTGGGGGCTGGATAGGAAGTTAGAGAGAAGCTGACTGGGTTTTTTCCAGGCAACATCCTGTGGCAGAGGGTGTTGCGGGAAAAGATTCAGGGGGGTCTCTGTCAGGGGTGGGATCCTTGCAGTGACCTAGCGAACAGGACAGATCGTTACGGAGCCGCGCCTGCACTTGAATGTGGCGGCATCTTAAGAAAGGATACGAAGCAGCAAAAAGGAGATAAAGCCAGTAGGAGTCGTGCCCCGAGATCGGCAACATCCTACTGAGGCGCGTAGCCGGTGGCCGGAACGCGGAGGAAGTATTGGCTCCAAGCATTACTTCAAACAGCAGCAGGACAGTTGATTATAGGTTGGCTGTCTCACCTAAAACACCTAAGCAGACATAGGGGGCAATTGTGGGAGAGGGGCGACTTTAGGGTCTCGGAAGAACTCCAGGCCTACCCATCATACGATGCGTCCTAGCCATATCATCTGGGGGACGGAGAAGAACATCAGAACAGATACGATAGTTGTGAGAAAGCACATCAGATACAGACACAACAGTTGTGAGGACTATCCTGTGGTGCTCAGCAGGGAAGGACTACAACACACAGGCGCTAGAAGGTAGACACTGATTCCCACCTGCAAAGGGAACTCTGGATGTGCCTTCGGACCGGCCGGTCTCAGCCAGCCCTGTTAGCAGTACTCTGGATTGCGGATCCTGAAGCCTTCAGTAAAGAGGTAAAGAGACTGCAACCCTGTGTCCTCGTTATTCATTGCGCCTTGCACCACGCACCAACCCACCATCACCTTTCATTGGACGCCCCTTAGCAGGGTTGCGGCCCGGGTCTAGCCACAGTGACAACCCTAGGACCGACACAGAGAGGCCCGGTACCGAGTACCTCGCGGCCCTGCGTCTGGGGGCGCTCCATATAGCACCAATGATTCCATGGTGCTGTACATTAGAAGGGGTTACATCAAAATACAAATATCACTTACAGTAAACAAAACTAACAATGACAGACTGATACAGAGGGAAGAGGACCCTGCCCTTGCGGGCTTACATTCAACAGGATTAAGGAGACAGTAGGTCGAAGGTTGCAGTAGCTCCAATGGTGTTGAGGTGGCCGTGTGGTCTTTACAGGCTGTAAGCTTCTTTGAGGAGGTGGGTTTTCTGGTTTCTTTTGAAGGATCCAAATGTAGTGGATAACCGGACGTGCTGGGGCACTGAATTCCAGAGGATGGGGGATATTCGGGAGAAGTCTTGGAGGCGATTGGGTGAGGAGCGAATAAGCGTGGAGGAGAGGAGGAGGTCTTGGGAGGACCAGAGATTACGTGAGGGAAGATATTGAGCGATTAGTGTGGAAAAATGATAATTACTTACTGGTAATTTGATTTTCCAGAACCATGACAGCACCGTACGTGAGAGATGGCATCCACCCCCAGGAACAGGAAACCTGCAGCAGAGATAAAAGAATGGGGCGGCCCCTCTCTCCTCAGTTTTTTTTCAGAGTATGGAAGATGACCGCTTTGTTCGTACACACTTGTATATTAAATCCATTTTGTATAGCTGCTTCATCAGTTTCTATATACATATATACACATGTATCCTTTATATATATATATATATATATTTTTTTTTTTTGGAAATCACACAACCATCACCAAGATAGGACGGGAATTAATGCGGTGCTGTCATGGTTCTGGAAAATCAAATTACCGGTAAGTAATTATCATTTTTTCCCTTCACCATGACAGCACCGTATGTGAGAGGAAGAAATAGAAAGACTCCTAGGGTGGGACAACAGCAGATAGTACCTTTCTCCCGAAAGACAAGTTTGATAGACATAGGTCTAGCCTATAATGTCGGAAGAAGGTGGAAGGTGAAGACCATACTGCCGCCCTACAAATCTGTTCCACCGAAGCGTTAGCCCTTTCTGCCCAGGATGTGGCAATAAGCCATAACACCCTGTGGAGGAACTTGGCCAGAAGAGGAATATGAAAGTGAAATAGCCGTACGCAACCACTGTGCAATAGTTGCCTTTGAGGCCTTTTTTCCCCTGTTTGTCCCCTGGAAGGTGACAAAAAGGGCTGATGACTGACGCCAAGATTTTGTAGCTTCTATATATTGAAGCAAGCAGTGTCTGACATCAAGACAATGGAAGGTTTGTTCTCCCTGGGATTTTGGTTGAGGACAAAATGAGGGCAAAATTATTTCCTGGTCTCTATGAAATTTTGAGTTGACCTTTGGAAGGAAAGCCAGGTCAGTTTTAATAACCACTCTATCATCCTGAAAGGTAGTGTGAGGGGGGGTTTACTGAAATAGCTTGCAGCTCGCAGGTACGTCGGGCTGAAGTTAAAGCAACCAGTAGGACCGTTTTCAGGGTTAAGGCTTTTATTGAAATGGAAATCTTTTTATTGGGTTTTTTCCATTCTCTTTTGATTAGATTTAAGATAAGATATTATCATGGAAAGGAAAAAATTTACGCTTTTTCCCCTCCAAATTGCTGAACATAGTGTCCTGGATTGATCGCGGCTCTTTAGGGGTTTCTACCTTCATGGTCGCCCTAACAAGTTTACACAGTTTCCCGATATCTTCAGATTGAAAATAAGGGTGGCCATACTCCTCATCCGAGGAGTCCAGATCTGAGGCATCTGAAGGGGTTAACTCTCCCAGTTCTTCTGCTGAGTCTATATCAGACCCTTGCACACTTGTCGGGGGAGGGGGAGGCGGTACTCTTTTTGTATGGTGTTTTAACTGTTCTTTAAGGGTATGTGCACACGTTCAGGTTTTCTTGCAGAAATTTCCTGAAGAAAACCGGAAATTTTCTGCAAGAAATCTGCATTTTTTTTTTTGCGTTTTTTTTCCTTTTTTTTCGCGTTTTTTTAGCATTCTGCAAGCGTAATTAGCTTGCAGAATGCTAAAGTTTTCCAAGCGATCTGTAGCATCGCTTGGAAAACTGACTGACAGGTTGGTCACACTTGTCAAACATAGCGTTTGACAAGTGTGACCAACTTTTTACTATAGATGCAGCCTATGCAGCATCAATAGTAAAAGATAGAATGTTTAAATATAATAAAAAAAATAAAAAAATGCTTATACTCACCCAGACATCTCCTCACCGGCGTCCGGCTCCTCTTCCTATAGCTGTTCTGTGCGCACAGGACCTTCCGTGACGTCACGGTCACGTGAGCGGTCACATGACCGCTCACGACCAATCACAGGACAGTGACGTCATCGGCAGGTCTTTCGCCGCACAGCAGCTACAGGAACCGAACGGCAGCGTGCAGTGGAGGCGGGAAGACTGCGCGGGACATCGAGGGTGAGTATAGGACTATTTTTTATTTTAATTCTTATTTTTTGACCACTTATATGGTGCCCAGTGCGTGGAGGAGAGTCTCCTCTCCTCCACCCTGGGTACCAACCGCACATAATCTGCTTACTTCCCGCATGGTGTGCACAGCCCCGTGCGGGAAGTAAGCAGATTAATGGACCCCTAGGTGTGCGGAATCCCCTGCAATTCCGCATTTTAATGAACATGTTGCTTTTTTTTCCGCGATGCGATTTTTTCGCGGAAAAAAAGGCTACATTTGCACAAAAAATGCGGAATACACTTAAAATAATAGGAGGCATATGTAAGCGTTTTTTTCGCGTTTTTATCACGTTTTTATAGCGAAAAAACGCGAAAAAAACGCGAAAAATACTGAACGTGTGCACATGGCCTAACAGTTGTTTTAACTTCCTCCCGTATAATCGACTTTATATTTTGTAACAGGGAAGAAGACTCCTCTGCCACCTTTCTATCAATACAGAGCTGGCAGATTTTCTTGCTGTACAGCCTAGGGAGTGTTTCTTTACATAGGGCACAGGCCCTATTCTTCTGTTTGGAGGTAGTTTTCCTTCCCTAAAAGACATATAGTGTAAAGGACATCAGCATGTGTGATTTGCCTTACAAAGGCACTGACCCCTCCAGGACCCTGGGTACCCCGGTAGCTTGTGCTTCCTCTCTCATCCTGGGTGCAGGCATCGCTGCCATATCAGGATCCACCGGCTCAGCCATTTCCGCAGGCAGTACCGTGTCTAGAAGGCACACCGATGCTCAGCAGTAAGGGCTTTCACTTGCCCCTTATTATGTGGTGTGCGCGCCTCTGGAGCAACTTCCGCCCAGAAGTGTAGAGCACACCGGCTCCCCCGGCATGTGATGTCACTCCCGAGCGACCGGAAGTCGTCACCTTCCACTTCGGCGCCAGCGTCAGTGAAGGACATGCCCCCTTTTTTCCCCGGACCAGCCTCCTGCCCAGAGCGGACGCCGGGGAGTCCAGCGGGGGGATGAGGCGTGGCACACAGCAGCCCTTCACCCCGACAGCACCGTACAAGATGACGCCGAGTACGGCCGCCCCCGCTGCGGACCTCAGCCTCCGGACTGGTAATCGTCAGAGGGAGATCCCTCCGGAGGTAGGAGCTCTGCGACAGGCGTCCACCTGCAGGAACAGGAAACCAAAACTGAGGAGAGAGGGGCCGCCCCATTCTTTTATCTCTGCTGCAGGTTTCCTGTTCCTGGGGGCGGATGCCATCTCTCACGTACGGTGCTGTCATGGTGAAGGGAAAATATACGGAGGAGAAAGTTCATGGATGGCTTTGTAGGTCAGTGTCAGTAGTTTAAACTGGATATGCTGGGAAACTGGGAGCCAGTGAAGGGATTTACAAAGAGGGGAAGCAGGAGTGTTGCGAGAAGAGAGATTAATTAGTCGGGCAGCAGAGTTAAGGATGGACTGGAGGGGTGCGAGAGTGTTAGAAGGTAGGCCACAGAGGAGTATGTTGCAGTAGTCGAGGCGGGAGATGATTAGGGCATGCACGAGAATTTTGGTAGTGTGGGTTGAGGAAAGGACGGATTCTGGAAATATTTTTGAGCTGGAGGCGACAGGAGGTGGCGAGAGCTTGGATGTGCGGTTTGAAGGACAGGGCAGAGTCAAGGGTTACTCTGAGGCAGCGGATTTTGGGGACAGGGGAAAGTGTGATTTCATTTATTTTGATAGATAGATCAGGTAGGGAAGATATGTGTGATGGAGGATAGATAATGAGTTCAGATTTGTCCACATTGAGCTTGAGGAAGCGAGAGGAGAAGAAGGAGGATGATATGGCTGATAGACACTCTGGGATTGTGGAGAGCAGAGAGGTGACATCTGGGCCCGAGAGGTAGATCTGAGTGTCATAAGCATAGAGGTGGTACTGGAAGCCATAGGACCTTATGAGTTGTCCCAGGCCGAGTGTATAGGTTGAGAAGAGTAAGGGTCCTAGGACAGAGCCTTGGGGGACTCCAACAGAGAGGGGGCGAGATGAAGAGGTAGTATGGGAGTAGGAAACACTAAATGTGCGGTTGGCAAGGTATGAGGAGATCCAAGATAGGGCAAGGTCTTTGACCCCAAAGGAAGAGAGGATCTGTAGTAGGAGGCAGTGGTCAACTGTGTCGAAGGCAGAGGACAGGTCCAGGAGGAGGAGTATAGAGAATTGTCTGTTAGCTTTGGCTGTAAGTAAATCATTAGTAATTTTGGTCAGGGCAGTCTCAGTGGAATGGTGGGGATGGAAGCCAGATTGTAGGTTGTCGAAGAGAGAGTTAGATGCAAAGTGAGAAGAATGTTCAGCATGGACGTGCTGCTCAAGGAGTTTGGAAGGAAATGGGAGGAAAGATATGGGGCGGTAGCTGGACATAGCGCTTGGGTCAAGGGATGGCTTTTTGAGGATAGGTGTGATTGTGGCATGTTTGAAGGCAGAGGGGAAGGTACCAGAAGTTAGTGAAAGGTTGAAGAGATGGGTTAGGGATGGGATTAGTGTGGTGGTGAGGTTGGGGAGAGCGTGGGATGGGATGGGGTCAAGTGCACAAGTGGTGAGGTGTGATTTGGAGAGAAGATGAGCAAGCTCCCCTTCAGAGATTTTGGAGAGTGAAGTTATGGGGTTTGGGCATTGTTCTCTCATACAAAGGGGGTGTGGTGTTTGGACAACAAAGACTTTGCTTGTTTGGTCTATCTTATTTTTGAAGTGCGTGGCAAAGTCCTCGGCAACGAATAGGGAACTCGGAGGGGTCAGTGGTGGGTGGAGGAGGGAGTTAAAAGTGTTGAACAACTGTTTGGGGTTGTGGGATAAGGAAGATACGAGGGTTGTGAAGTAGGCCTGTTTAGCAGAGGTGAGAGCTGATCTGAATGCCAGTGTTGCTTGTTTGAGTGCAGTGAAATCATCTTGCGAATGAGTTTTCTTCCAACGCCGTTCTGCAATTCTGGATACTTGTCGAAGCTTTTTAGTGATGTTATTGTGCCAGGGTTGTCTATTGGTTCGTCACACTCTGCTTTGCATGACGGGGCGACCGTGTCAATAGCTGATGCAAGAGTGGCATTGCAGAAAGCAGTGGCACTGTCTGTGTCGTGGAGTGAGGATATAGAGGACAGTGGTAAGATATTAGAGTGCAGCAGGAAAGGCTGTGTCAGAGGGGGTGAGCCAGGTTTCGTGATGGCGAGGAAAGAAAGTTTGTGAGTAGTGTTGAGCGATACCGTCCGATACTTGAAAGTATCGGTATCGGATAGTATCGGCCGATACCCGAAAAGTATCGGATATCGCCGATACCGATACCCGATACCAATACAAGTCAATGGGACACCAAGTATCGGAAGGTATCCTGTATGGTTCCCAGGGTCTGAAGGAGAGGAAACTCTCCTTCAGGCCCTGGGATCTGTCATGGTTCCCAATGGCAGGGAAACATCAGAAGCATAGAAAAAACGGACAAGCTCTCGGGTGATGGAAACTAGAGCTGACCGCGATGCTAAACCTATACACACAACTAATAGTAGCCAGGGGACGTATCTACGTTTTCGCTAGACGTCTCGCACCAGCTGGAGAGCTAACTACCCCTAGTAGATGAAACACAGTCCTGGCTTGCCTCCAGAGGAAAATCCCCCACAGAAGATAGTAGCCCCCCACATATAATAACGGTGAGTTAAGATGAAAAGACAAACGCAGTATGAAAGCAGATTTAGCACAGCGAGGCCCACTAACTAGATAGCAGAAGGATACAATAGTGGACTTCGCAGTCAGCTACAAAACCCTATCAAATACCATCCTGAAATTACCTTAAACTCATGTGCCAACTCATGGCACCGGAGTGGCAATTTCAGCCCACAAGAGCTTCCAGCTGCAGAGAATCACATAAGTGCAAACTGGACAAAAGATACAAAAATAGACTAAGGACAGAAATGTCCAACTTAGCTGGTCAGCAGACTGGGAGCAGGTACATGCAACAGAAAGACTCTGGTTACATTGATGGCCGGCATTGGAATGACTGAGGAACAAGGCTAAATAGGAAACTCCCACATCCTGATAGAAACAGGTGAAAAGCTCACAAGACACCAGTACCACAAGCGACCACTGGGGGAGCCAAATAACCGAATCACAACAGTACCCCCCCCCCCTTAAGGAGGGGGCACCGAACCCTCACAAGAACCACCAGGGCGATCTGGATGAGCCCTATGAAAGGCACGGACCAAATCAGAGGCATGAACATCTGAAGCTGAAACCCAAGAATTATCCTCCTGACCGTAGCCTTTCCACTTAACCAGATATTGAAGTCTCCGTCTGGAAACACGGGAGTCCAAGATTTTCTCCACCACGTACTCCAATTCACCCTCAACCAGCACAGGAGCAGGAGGCTCAACAGAAGGCACAACTGGCACCTCATACCTCCGCAATAACGACCGATGGAAAACATTATGGATAGCAAAAGATGCTGGGAGGTCCAAACGAAAAGACACAGGGTTAAGAATTTCCAAAATCCTATAAGGACCGATAAACCGAGGCTTAAACTTAGGAGAAGAGACCCTCATAGGGACAAAACGGGAAGACAACCACACCAAGTCCCCAACACGAAGACGAGGACCAACACGACGACGGCGGTTAGCAAAATGCTGAGTCTTCTCCTGGGACAACTTCAAATTGTCCACCACCTGTCCCCAAATCCGATGCAACCTATCCACCATAGTATCCACTCCAGGACAATCCGAAGACTCCACCTGACCGGAAGAAAAACGAGGGTGAAACCCCGAATTGCAAAAGAAAGGAGAAACCAAAGTGGCAGAACTAGCCCGATTATTGAGGGCAAACTCTGCCAACGGCAAAAAGGCAACCCAGTCATCCTGATCCGCAGACAAAAAACACCTCAAATAAGTCTCCAAGGTCTGATTAGTTCGCTCAGTCTGGCCATTAGTCTGAGGATGGAACGCAGACGAAAAAGACAAATCAATGCCCATCCTAGCACAGAATGCCCGCCAAAATCTAGACACGAACTGGGTCCCCCTGTCAGAAACGATATTTTCCGGAATACCATGCAAGCGAACCACATTTTGAAAAAACAGAGGAACCAATTCGGATGAGGAAGGCAACTTAGGCAAGGGCACCAAATGAACCATCTTTGAAAAACGTTCACACACCACCCAGATGACAGACATTTTCTGAGAAGCAGGGAGATCAGAAATAAAATCCATAGAGATGTGAGTCCAAGGCCTCTTCGGAATAGGCAAAGATAACAACAATCCACTAGCCCGAGAACAACAAGGCTTGGCCCGAGCACAAACATCACAAGACTGCACAAAAACTCGTACGTCTCGAGACAGGGAAGGCCACCAGAAGGACCTAGCCACCAAATCCCTAGTACCAAAGATTCCAGGATGACCTGCCAACGCAGAAGAATGAACCTCCGAGATGACTCTACTGGTCCAATCATCAGGAACAAACAGTCTACCAGGCGGGCAACGATCAGGTCTATCCGCCTGAAATTCCTGCAAAGCCCGTCGCAGGTCTGGGGAAACAGCAGATAATATCACCCCATCCTTAAGGATACCTGTAGGTTCAGAATCACCAGGGGAATCAGGCTCAAAACTCCTAGAAAGGGCATCTGCCTTCACATTTTTAGAACCTGGTAGGTATGAGACCACAAAATTAAACCGAGAGAAAAACAACGACCAGCGCGCCTGTCTAGGATTCAGGCGCTTGGCAGACTCAAGATAAATCAGATTCTTGTGATCGGTCAATACCACCACCTGATGTCTAGCCCCCTCAAGCCAATGACGCCACTCCTCAAAAGCCCACTTCATAGCCAAAAGCTCCCGATTACCAATATCATAGTTTTGCTCGGCGGGCGAAAATTTTCGAGAAAAGAACGCACAAGGTCTCATCACGGAGCAGTCGGAACTTTTCTGCGACAAAACCGCCCCAGCTCCGATCTCGGAAGCGTCGACCTCAACCTGAAAAGGAAGAGCAATATCAGGCTGACGCAACACAGGGGCAGAAGAAAAGCAGCGCTTAAGCTCCCGAAAGGCCTCCACAGCAGCAGGGGACCAATCAGCAACATCAGCACCCTTTTTAGTCAAATCAGTCAAAGGTTTAGCAACATCTGAAAAACCAGTTATAAATCGACGATAAAAATTAGCAAAGCCCAAGAATTTCTGAAGGCTCTTAAGAGAAGTAGGTTGCGTCCAATCACAAATAGCCCGAACCTTGACAGGATCCATCTCAATGGAAGAAGGGGAAAAAATGTACCCCAAAAAAGAAATCTTTGGAACCCCAAAAATACACTTAGAACCCTTCACACACAAGGAATTAGCCCGCAAAACCTGAAAAACTCTCCTGACTTGTTGGACATGAGAGTCCCAGTCATCGGAAAAAAACAAAATATCATCCAGATACACAATCATAAATTTATCCAAATATTCACAGAAAATGTTATGCATAAAGGACTGAAAGACTGAAGGGGCATTTGAAAGACCAAAAGGCATTACTAAATACTCAAAATGGCCCTCGGGCGTATTAAATGCGGTTTTCCACTCATCCCCCTGCTTAATTCGCACCAAATTATACGCCCCACGAAGATCAATCTTAGAGAACCACTTAGCCCCCTTTATTCGAGCAAACAAATCAGTCAGCAGTGGCAAAGGATACTGATATTTGACTGTAATTTTATTCAAGAGTCGATAATCAATACACGGCCTCAAAGAGCCATCTTTTTTAGATACAAAGAAAAAACCGGCTCCTAAGGGAGATGAAGAAGGACGAATATGTCCCTTTTCCAGGGACTCCTTAACATACTCTCGCATAGCAACATGTTCAGGTACGGATAAATTAAACAAACGACCCTTTGGAAATTTACTGCCTGGAATCAGATCTATGGTACAATCGCAATCTCTGTGAGGAGGGAGTGAACCAAGCTTAGGCTCCTCAAAAACATCACGATAATCAGACAAAAATGCCGGAATCTCAGAGGGAATAGATGATGAAATGGAAACCAAAGGTACGTCCCCATGAGCCCCCTGACATCCCCAGCTTAACACAGACATTGCTTTCCAGTCAAGGACTGGGTTATGAGATTGTAACCATGGCAATCCGAGCACCAAAACATCATGTAGATTGTACAACACAAGGAAGCGAATCACCTCCTGATGGTCTGGAGTCATACGCATAGTCACTTGTGTCCAGTATTGTGGTTTATTACTAGCCAATGGCGTAGAATCAATACCCTTCAGAGGTATAGGGACTTCCAGAGGCTCTAGATTAAACCCACAGCGCCTGGCAAAGGACCAATCCATAAGACTCAAAGCGGCGCCAGAGTCGACATAGGCGTCCGCGGTAATTGACGATAATGAACAAATCAAGGTCACAGATAGAATAAACTTAGACTGTAAAGTGCCAATTGAAACAGACTTATCAACCTTCTTTGTGCGTCTAGAGCATGCTGATATAACATGAGTTGAATCACCACAATAGAAGCACAACCCATTTTTTCGCCTAAAATTCTGCCGTTCGCTTCTGGACAGAATTTTATCACATTGCATATTCTCTGGCGCCTTCTCAGAAGACACCGCCAAATGGTGCACAGGTTTACGCTCCCGCAAACGCCGATCAATCTGAATAGCCATTGTCATGGACTCATTCAGACCTGTAGGCGCAGGGAACCCCACCATAACATCCTTAATGGCATCAGAGAGACCCTCTCTGAAATTCGCCGCCAAAGCACACTCATTCCACTGAGTAAGCACAGACCATTTATGAAATTTTTGGCAGTATATTTCAGCTTCATCTTGCCCTTGAGATAGGGCCATCAAGGCTTTTTCAGCCTGAATCTCTAAATTAGGTTCCTCATAAAGCAACCCCAAAGCCAGAAAAAACGCATCCACATTGAGCAACGCAGGATCCGCTGGTGCCAATGCAAATGCCCAATCCTGAGGGTCACCTCGCAGCAAGGAAATTACAATCTTAACCTGCTGTGCGGGATCTCCAGCGGAGCGAGGTCTCAGAGAAAGAAATAATTTACAATTATATTTGAAATTCAGAAAACGAGATCTATCTCCGGAGAAAAACTCTGGTATAGGAATTCTAGGTTCAGATATAGGAGCATGTATAACAAAATCCTGTAAATCTTGAACTTTAGTGGCAAGATTATTCAAACCTGTAGCCAAACTCTGAGGATCCATTTTAAGCAGGTGAGATCAGAGCCATTCAAGGGTTAGAAGGAGAGGGAGACAAAGACTGCAATTAGAGCTGAAATGCAACTGATTCAACTATAGAGCAAGCACAGAGGGGAAAAAAAAAATTTGCAGACTTCTTTTTCTCTCCTTTCTTCTGCCAACAGTTTTAACACGCGGCCGGCCATACTGTCATGGTTCCCAATGGCAGGGAAACATCAGAAGCATAGAAAAAACGGACAAGCTCTCGGGTGATGGAAACTAGAGCTGACCGCGATGCTAAACCTATACACACAACTAATAGTAGCCAGGGGACGTACCTACGTTTTCGCTAGACGTCTCGCACCAGCCGGAGAGCTAACTACCCCTAGTAGATGAACCACAGTCCTGGCTTGCCTCCAGAGGAAAATCCCCCACAGGAGATAGTAGCCCCCCACATATAATAACGGTGAGTTCAGATGAAAAGACAAACGTAGTATGAAAGCAGATTTAGCACAGCGAGGCCCACTAACTAGATAGCAGAAGGATACAATAGTGGACTTCGCAGTCAGCTACAAAACCCTATCAAATACCATCCTGAAATTACCTTAAACTCATGTGCCAACTCATGGCACCGGAGTGGCAATTTCAGCCCACAAGAGCTTCCAGCTGCAGAGAATCACATAAGTGCAAACTGGACAAAAGATACAAAAATAGACTAAGGACAGAAATGTCCAACTTAGCTGGTCAGCAGACTGGGAGCAGGTACATGCAACAGAAAGACTCTGGTTACATTGATGGCCGGCATTGGAATGACTGAGGAGCAAGGCTAAATAGGAAACTCCCACATCCTGATAGAAACAGGTGAAAAGCTCACAAGACACCAGTACCACAAGCGACCACTGGGGGAGCCAAATAACCGAATCACAACAGGGATCCATATTAATGTGTAAAATAAAGAATAAAAATAAAAAATATTGATATACTCACCTCTCCGACGCAGCCCGATGTAACCGGCAGATTCCGTTCCTCAGAATGAGCGCTTGAAAGACCTTAGATGACGTCGCGGCTTGTGATTGGTCGCGTGGCGGTCACGTAACCGCTCGCATGACCAATCACAGGCTGCGATGAACTAGGTGAGAGAGAGAGAGAGAAAGAGAGAGAAGACAATGAATTGGGGCAGAAGGGGCATGTAACTATAATGAATCAGGGGAGCCGGAGACTGAAGTTTTGGCAGACTTGTGCTATACAATATATGTGCGACAAAGTGCAGGTGTGAAGCAGAGAGGAGAGGTCTGTGCTCATCTTGGTCAGATAAAGAGTGAGTCAGATGTACAGTTTATGATCAGCGCAGAGTTAAGTTAAGTCATAAATAACATTGTGGTATTTCAGGGGTCAGTTGAAAAGCACACCAAATTTTGTTGCAAGCTGAGATAGGAAAGTTCAGTGTGGAAAAGCTGGATGACATACCAAGATGTTACAATAGCTTTACATATGGCACAATATCAGAATAAACTAGATGAGGTCCGCCACGAACCCTCCCCCCAAATGGCCCTACTGTCCCTGATACCCAGTTCGATAGCTTCCGTTAAAAAGGGGATCCTGAGATTTTGCCTAATAGCTGCCAGGGCAGTTATTCCCCAGCATTGGAAGTCTACTGAGGTCCCCTCCCCGGAGGAATGGATAGCTGAAATGGATAGATTACATCGTCTGGAGTCGCTGGTGGCGGGTGATGGTGATGCTGCATATGACCAGGGGCGCACCTGGTTCCTCTGGCAATCCTTCTATTCTCAATACATGGGCGTGTACATTGCTGGGTCTCCCTTAACCCCCCTCCCCCCTTTCTCCCCTCTCCCCCATTCCCCCCCCCCCTTTTTTTTCTCTTTCTTTCCTTTCTCCTATTTCTACAATTGCTTTTCTTACAGGTTCTGTATTCTGTATATAAGGTCCATGTCCCGAGGTGATTCTCAAGATGAGAACCATGTACCCTTTATGTGCCAGAGTCCTTGTTCAACTACACTTATGCTGTGTTCTCAGAGACGTAATGTATAGCTCTGGACATTGTAATGATTCTTTTTACTGTTTTTCCTGTTTCAAATTTCAATAAATATATTTACTGAAAAAAAAAGAATAAACTAGATGAGCAAAGGAAGAAATATGGCAGGGAACCGTTCCTATGAGAACTTGGCCCTTCTTTCCATCTTTTTGGAGTCACTGGGTTCTTACCTGCCAATACATGCATGATGGATCTGTATATACATGGAGGACACTTACTTGTTAGCTCTCTGGCAATACGAAATATTTCTTTTAGCTCTTCCTGTAGCCCAGGAGTTGATGAATTTGTCACACTAAATAAAACAGAAAGAAATCAATAAACCGATCCCAATGTTCATGAATACAGAGCAATAATGCAGATAGGAGTGTGAGTGTTGGGCAACGACTACAGGCAGCTACTGGTGAAACCATATGGGGGCAGAGATGACGGCTGCATATGGGACGGGTTAGAGCTGGAACAATCATTGGAAATTTTAAATTTGCAAACATCAGAAACCTTTACCACAAAATTTGATTTCCATCAAATCAATCTAATCTAATTTTAATAATAAAAATCTTATAATTGCTTGTAATATACAAAAATGCACATGAGGGAGAGGAGAGAGTACACCACTGACCATAAGAGCTTACACTCTACAGGAGAGAGAAGACCCTACTGACTATAAGAGCTTACACTCTACAGGAGAGAGAGGACCCCACTGACCATAAGTGCTTACACTCTACAGGAGAGAGAGGACCCCACTGACCATAAGAGCTTACACTGTACAGGAGAGAGGACCCCACTGACCATAAGAGCTTACACTCTACAGGTGAGAGAGGACCCCACTGACCATAAGAGCTTACACTCTACAGGAGAGAGAGGATCCCACTGACCATAAGTGCTTACACTCTACAGGAGAGAGAGTGGACCCCACTGACCATAAGAGCTTACACTCTACAGGAGAGAGAGGACCCCACTGACCATAAGAGCTTACACTCTACAGGAGAGAGAGAAGACCCTACTGACCATAAGAGCTTACACTCTACAGGAGAGAGAGGACCTCACTGACCATAAGAGCTTACACTCTACAGGAGAGAGAGAACCCCACTGACCATAAGAGCTTACACTCTACAGGAGAGAGAGGACCCCACTGACCATAAGAGCTTACACTCTACAGGAGAGAGAGGACCCCACTGACCATAAGAGCTTACACTCTACAGGAGAGAGAAGACCCTACTGACCATAAGAGCTTACACTCTACAGGAGAGAGAGGACCCCACTGACCATAAGAGCTTACACTCTACAGGAGAGAGAGGACTCCACTGACCATAAGAGCTTACACTCTACAGGAGAGAGAGGACCTCACTGACCATAAGAGCTTACACTCTACAGGTGAGAGAGGACCCCACTGACCATAAGAGCTTACACTCTACAGGAGAGAGAGGATCCCACTGACCATAAGTGCTTACACTCTACAGGAGAGAGAGTGGACCCCACTGACCATAAGAGCTTACACTCTACAGGAGAGAGAGGACCCCACTGACCATAAGAGCTTACACTCTACAGGAGAGAGAGAAGACCCTACTGACCATAAGAGCTTACACTCTACAGGAGAGAGAGGACCTCACTGACCATAAGAGCTTACACTCTACAGGAGAGAGAGAACCCCACTGACCATAAGAGCTTACACTCTACAGGAGAGAGAGGACCCCACTGACCATAAGAGCTTACACTCTACAGGAGAGAGAGGACCCCACTGACCATAAGAGCTTACACTCTACAGGAGAGAGAAGACCCTACTGACCATAAGAGCTTACACTCTACAGGAGAG
Source organism: Ranitomeya variabilis (assembly GCF_051348905.1). Classification (NCBI taxonomy): domain Eukaryota; kingdom Metazoa; phylum Chordata; class Amphibia; order Anura; family Dendrobatidae; genus Ranitomeya; species Ranitomeya variabilis. The sequence continues at coordinate 4,213,975 of NC_135238.1, forward strand.
AGAGGACCCCACTGACCATAAGAGCTTACACTCTACAGGAGAGAGAGGACCTCACTGACCATAAGAGCTTACACTCTACAGGAGAGAGAGGACCCCACTGACCATAAGAGCTTACACTCTACAGGAGAGAGAGGATCCCACTGACCATAAGAGCTTACACTCTACAGGAGAGAGGACCTCACTGACCATAAGAGCTTACACTCTACAGGAGAGAGAGGACCCCACTGACCATAAGAGCTTACACTCTACAGGAGAGAGAGGACCCCACTGACCATAAGAGCTTACACTCTACAGGAGAGAGAGGACCTCACTGACCATAAGAGCTTACACTCTACAGGAGAGAGAGGACCCCACTGACCATAAGAGCTTACACTCTACAGGAGAGAGAGGACCTCACTGACCATAAGAGCTTACACTCTACAGGAGAGAGAGGACCCCACTGACCATAAGAGCTTACACTCTACAGGAGAGAGAGGATCCCACTGACCATAAGAGCTTACACTCTACAGGAGAGAGGACCTCACTGACCATAAGAGCTTACACTCTACAGGAGAGAGAGGACCCCACTGACCATAAGAGCTTACACTCTAAAGGAGAGAGAAGACCCTACTGACCATAAGAGCTTACACTCTACAGGAGAGAGAGGACCTCACTGACCATAAGAGCTTACACTCTACAGGAGAGAGGACCCCACTGACCATAAGAGCTTACACTCTACAGGAGAGAGAAGACCCTACTGACCATAAGAGCTTACACTCTACAGGAGAGAGAGGACCCCACTGACTATAAGAGCTTACACTCTACAGGAGAGGGAGAGGACCCCACTGACCATAAGAGCTTACACTCTACAGGAGAGAGAGGACCCCACTGACCATAAGAGCTTACACTCTACAGGTGAGAGAGGACCCCACTGACCATAAGAGCTTACACTCTACAGGAGAGAGAGGACCTCACTGACCATAAGAGCTTACACTCTACAGGAGAGAGAGAGGACCGCACTGACCATAAGAGCTTACACTCTACAGGAGAGAGAGGACCTCACTGACCATAAGAGCTTACACTCTACAGGAGAGAGAGGACTGCTCTGACCATAAGAGCTTACACTCTACAGGAGAGAGAGGACCTCACTGACCATAAGAGCTTACACTCTACAGGAGAGAGGACCGCACTGACCATAAGAGCTTACACTCTACAGGAGAGAGAGGACCCCACTGACCATAAGAGCTTACACTCTACAGGAGAGAGAGGACCCCACTGACCATAAGAGCTTACACTCTACAGGAGAGAGAGGACCCCACTGATCATAAGAGCTTAGACTCTACAGGAGAGAGAGGACCCCACTGACCATAACAGCTTACACTCTACAGGAGAGAGGACCCCACTGATCATAAGAGCTTACACTCTACAGGAGAGAGAGGACCCCACTGATCATAAGAGCTTACACTCTACAGGAGAGAGGACCCCACTGATCATAAGAGCTTAGACTCTACAGGAGAGAGAGGACCCCACTGACCATAAGAGCTTACACTCTACAGGAGAGAGAGGACCCCACTGATCATAAGAGCTTAGACTCTACAGGAGAGAGAGAACCCCACTGACCATAACAGCTTACACTCTACAGGAGAGAGAGGACCCCACTGATCATAAGAGCTTACACTCTACAGGACAGAGAGGACATCACTGACCATAAGAGCTTACACTCTACAGGAGAGAGAGAACCCCACTGACCATAAGAGCTTACACTCTACAGGAGAGAGAGGACCCCACTGACCATAACAGCTTACACTCTACAGGAGAGAGGACCCCACTGATCATAAGAGCTTAGACTCTACAGGAGAGAGAGGACCCCACTGACCATAAGAGCTTACACTCTACAGGAGAGAGAGGACCCCACTGATCATAAGAGCTTAGACTCTACAGGAGAGAGAGAACCCCACTGACCATAACAGCTTACACTCTACAGGAGAGAGAGGACCCCACTGATCATAAGAGCTTACACTCTACAGGACAGAGAGGACATCACTGACCATAAGAGCTTACACTCTACAGGAGAGAGAGAACCCCACTGACCATAAGAGCTTACACTCTACAGGTGAGAGAGGACCCCACTGACCATAAGAGCTTACACTCTACAGGAGAGAGAGGACCTCACTGACCATAAGAGCTTACACTCTACAGGAGAGAGAGGACCCCACTGACCATAAGAGCTTACACTCTACAGGAGAGAGGACCCCACTGACCATAAGAGCTTACACTCTACAGGAGAGAGGACCCCACTGACCATAAGAGCTTACACTCTACAGGAGAGAGAGGACCCCACTGACCATAAGAGCTTACACTCTACAGGAGAGAGAGGACTCCGCTGACCATAAGAGCTTACACTCTACAGGAGAGAGAGGACCCCACTGACCATAAGAGCTTACACTGTACAGGAGAGAGAGGACCTCACTGACCATAAGAGCTTACACTCTACAGGAGAGAGAAGACCCTACTGACCATAAGAGCTTACACTCTACAGGAGAGAGAGGACCCCACTGACCATAAGAGCTTACACTCTACAGGAGAGTGAGGACCCCACTGACCATAAGAGCTTACACTCTACAGGTGAGAGAGGACCCCACTGACCATAAGAGCTTACACTCTACAGGAGAGAGAGGACATCACTGACCATAAGAGCTTATACTCTACAGGAGAGAGAGGACCCCACTGACCATAAGAGCTTACACTCTACAGGAGAGAGAGAAGACCCCACTGACCATAAGAGCTTACACTCTACAGGAGAGAGAGGACTCCACTGACCATAAGAGCTTACACTCTACAGGAGAGAGAGGACCCCACTGACCATAAGAGCTTACACTCTACAGGAGAGAGAGGATCCCACTGATCATAAGAGCTTACACTCTACAGGAGAGAGAGGACCCCACTGACCATAAGAGCTTACACTCTACAGGAGAGAGAGGACCCCACTGACCATAAGAGCTTACACTCTACAGGAGAGAGAGGACCTCACTGACCATAAGAGCTTACACTCTACTGGAGAGAGAGGACCCCACTGACCATAAGAGCTTACACTCTACAGGAGAGAGGACCCCACTGACCATAAGAGCTTACACTCTACAGGAGAGAGAAGACCCTACTGACCATAAGAGCTTACACTCTACAGGAGAGAGAGGACCCCACTGACCATAAGAGCTTACACTCTACAGGAGAGTGAGGACCCCACTGACCATAAGAGCTTACACTCTACAGGTGAGAGAGGACCCCACTGACCATAAGAGCTTACACTCTACAGGAGAGAGAGGACATCACTGACCATAAGAGCTTATACTCTACAGGAGAGAGAGGACCCCACTGACCATAAGAGCTTACACTCTACAGGAGAGAGAGAAGACCCCACTGACCATAAGAGCTTACACTCTACAGGAGAGAGAGGACTCCACTGACCATAAGAGCTTACACTCTACAGGAGAGAGAGGATCCCACTGATCATAAGAGCTTACACTCTACAGGAGAGAGAGGACCCCACTGACCATAAGAGCTTACACTCTACAGGAGAGAGAGGACCCCACTGACCATAAGAGCTTACACTCTACAGGAGAGAGAGGACCCCACTGACCATAAGAGCTTATACTCTACAGGAGAGAGAGGACCCCACTGATCATAAGAGCTTACACTCTACAGGAGAGAGAGGACCCCACTGACCATAAGAGCTTACACTCTACAGGAGAGAGAGGACCCCACTGACCATAAGAGCTTACACTCTACAGGAGAGAGAGGACCCCACTGACCATAAGAGCTTATGGAGCGCCCCCACACCGCCGCAGGGCCTAGGGGTACCCGGAGCCGGGCCTCTGGGTCTCAGTCCTGGGGTTGTCACGGTGGCTAGACCCGGTCCGTGGCCCTGTCTGTCAGTGGGGGACGTCCGGTAGAATAAGTGATGATGATGGTGCAGTAACGGTGGTGTAGCGGTGCAGTTGTGGGGTGCAGGTCGCGGTAAATAACGAGGACACCAGGTTGCAGTCTCTTTACCTCTTTACTGGAGATCTCTCAGTCCGCAGTCCAGAATACGGTTCACCAGGCTGCGCAAGTCCGGTCGGTCCGATGGCACTTCCAGAGTTCTCCTCACAGGTGGAAATCAGTGCCCTCCTTCTTAGCGCTATGTGTTGTAGTCCTTCCCTGCTGTGCTCACGGAAAGTACCCCACAACTGTTGTGTCTGTTTCTTAAGTTCCCTCACAACTCGATTCACTGATGTTCTTCTCGTATTCCATCCCTCCCTGTTATTCAGGTTGGAACGGCACCCGTTTGTCAGGTAGGCCTGGAGTTCTTCCGGGACCCTAGAGACGCCCCTCTCCCGCAATTGCCCCCCAAGACTTCATAGGTGATATGTGGTAGACAGCCCGCCTTAAACTGACTACCCTGCCGCTGTTTGGAGTATGGCTTGAAGCTGTATGCTATTCCACTCCCTCGGCGTTCCGGCCACCGGTAATGCGCCTCAGTAGGATGTTGCTCCGGTCCTACAGCATGACCCCTACTGGTATTCTCCTTTTTGCTTGATCTCGTTTCTCACTCAGCACAATCTATCTCGCTTCTAGTCCTTTCTTGGGCACCGCCGCTATGCTGAGCAGGCACGGTCCCGTTACGTTCTTTCTAATGCCAAGCCTCTGTCAGGATCCCACCCCTGACAGAGACCCTACTGTCTCTTCCTCCACAACACCCTCTCTCACTAGGTGTTGCTTCGTTCAATCCAGTCAGCTTTCTCTTCTAACTTCCTGCCTGACCCCCAGTTTACCCACTATGGTGGGGAGTGGCCTAATGAATAGAACCCTTAGCTCCCCCCGGAGGCCCTGCTGTGAAACATATTGGTGTCTGTGATACCTGGTCAGATGAACTCCTTCAGTGCCATCGAACGCACCATGGCTCCCCATAGTGGCGGATCCACAGTACTGCAACGACCAGGACTCTGGGGCGCTGCACTCCCCCCTGGTTAAACACAGTACTCCGGGACTGGGAAGAAAACAACAATACAGGTTAGCAAAAAGACATACAATTTTCGTTGAGTGCAAAACAATAAGTATACTTGAACAGGCTTCCCTTTATGGGAGGTGAGGACACTTTAACGTTACAAACATAATTAAATATCATAGCAACAGGCTACAATTAGCTCTCATTACCCAACCGGGTATTCTACTAGGTACAAACATTATTGACCAATAATTTAACTTTGCCTTTAAGGATATACACTCTTAATCCGCTAAAGACCTTCCTATAATCACATTATAAGGTATTTTAACTTTGCATTCGCCTTCTTTGGAATCTGCAGGACCGCCTGTCCTAACGGCACCAGACCTACTGCCTCTCCTTTCTATTACAGGATCGCCCCGTTCAGCCAGGGCCTACTGCCTTTTCAACTACTATACACAGTATAGAACATAACTTTTCTTTCAGTTTGAGAACACTGAGCCGGCTCTACTTGGCTCCTATAAGGACTCACTCACTAACCCCTACGGGTTCACTTTCTGTCCTTAGTAACACATTATTAACTTTCTATGGGGACTCAGGGTTTACCTTCTATCCTCACCTTCGTTATTACTTCCTTTCTTTCAACTATGCAGGACTCTAATTCCTCCCCTACAGGCTCTCTGCATCTTTCTTTTTAAAGAACATTATCTAGGTTTCACATTTCAAACAGATTAAACACACATAACTTTTCTTTATGCAAAAACAGTTACATTTCTTCCAGAGCATCATCATATTACTGTTCTAAAACAGTATCACTTTTCAAGTTCAGGTCAAACATCCCCTTTAAGAGGGGATCAAGTCTTTCTGAGGTAGCTCGTCTTCTCAGCCTACCAGTCTTTGCTCAGCAAAGGTTCCAGAACGGTATCTTCGCAAAGAGTCTTTGAGTAAAACCAGTAGAAAGCGCCTTTAAGAAGGTGCAAACTATTTACAAGAAAGTTTGGATCATGCACTGTTCATGATTTCTCAGTTTGTAAAACTTGTGCAAAACTGGTAGGAAAAGCAAACAATAGGGATCCCGGGTCAACTAAGGGATCCATAAAGAGTTAACCCTGAGCGGGTTTAGCAGCAAACAGTTCACAAACAGTTAACGGGAAAACTATTTACATTTTTGAAGCATTCAATTTCAGAATCCCCCACGAGGCGCCACCTGGCGGGTGAACCCCTGCAATACAGGCAGTTCAGGCTCCAGGTTCACTCCCGCGGCCAGGTACACCCCATGGGTGCGGGTCTGTTGCACAACCAGATCGTGTGCGGTGATAAGGGTCTGCGTTCCCACTTCTTTCTGCGCTGGTACATCAGGAACATCGGTTACTTGAGAAGGCACCTCCTTGGCCACTACGGTGGTTGCGGTGGTCAGGCGGCAGATCGCAGGTTCTGTGATCAGACGGGTGGGGGCGACCAGGGTGGTTACAGATCGGTCACACGGTGACACCTTGGCTACAGGGGCTGGTTTCTCTTTCTTGTAGACGTTCAGAGCGAACCACCCCTTTTCCCCAAAATGCCGGGTGTAAGTAACGCTGTCCCCCGGGTAGAGGTCCCGATCGGGGTGGCCCTCCCTAAGGTGCGACTCGACATCCCGTCGGTTAACAAAGACCTCCGCATATAGCCCCGGTTCTTTAATGAAGCCCCAGCCTCCTCGGAGTTTAAAGGTGGTGACGATGCCCTGCCTACGCGGGGCCTGGTGAGTGGTGGGGTCCTTACGGGCCCGGTCCTTGACCGCCAAATACTTTTGATGGTGGGCCTCCCGCCCAGCCTGATGTATTTTCTCCTCCTCTCGCCACCGTTGTTCTAGCTGGATTCGGTACTCCTCCCAACTTAGAGCCTGTACCATCTCCCCCTTCTGGGTCTCCACCCCGGGGAACCCCATAAGATCGGATCCGGGGTTCACCCAGCGGCACACCGTGCGCTCCGCGTGGACCTCACACAGCAAGGGAGTAGGGGTGATTGGGGCTCGCATACGGTGTTCCATGCCCGTGGCGTCCTCCCATGGTAGCAGGCGCTGGAGTTTATGGGTTCCCGGGAGAGGTGGTGCCGCTACGGGACCCACTAACACACCCTCGGCTGGCGGGGCAGGATCGGCGGACTCACCAACTGGTACGAGTTCACTTCCCACAACAGGTCCCGCTGGTTCTTCCGGTGAGAACTCCGATGTCCGGGAACCCTCTGCCGGCACTACCGGGTGCGGAGCCTGGACTCCCACATTCAGTTGGAGGAGCTGGTTATATAAGTCCTCCATCTCGGCTCTCAGGAATCTGGTGTTATCCATGGAGGATGGGTGGCTGGGCTCATCCGGGTAGTCGGGGGAGACTTCCACTTCAACCCCACTGTCGGGTCCGGAGTTGCTGGCCATAGCGTCCTCCACGTGGGTCACTTCCTGGTCTTTTTCCCGCTCTCTCCTTCGTGAGCGGTTTCGTTTCCTCTGCCTCCGCCCCCCATTAAGGATTAGGAGGCGGATCTCTGCTGCTGACGGACAAGTCCTCACCGTGCAGAAATACTTAGACTGGGCGGCCATTGTGGTTCGCGCTCTCCAGCTTGTCTACGCCCACCTCACGCCCCTCTTCTTCTCCTGCGCTCTCCTCAGCGCTGCAATGGCGGCGGATTTTGGCGGCAACTGGCGCAGCACACAGTCTTTGCAATAAAGTACAGTTCAAGCACAACAAATCACAGTTCCAAGGCACACATGACCTGATTCTTCAGGCTTAAGTAGATCCTGTTCGTGACGCCAAGTTGGAGCGCCCCCACACCGCCGCAGGGCCTAGGGGTACCCGGAGCCGGGCCTCTGGGTCTCAGTCCTGGGGTTGTCACGGTGGCTAGACCCGGTCCGTGGCCCTGTCTGTCAGTGGGGGACGTCCGGTAGAATAAGTGATGATGATGGTGCAGTAACGGTGGTGTAGCGGTGCAGTTGTGGGGTGCAGGTCACGGTAAATAACGAGGACACCAGGTTGCAGTCTCTTTACCTCTTTACTGGAGATCTCTCAGTCCGCAGTCCAGAATACGGTTCACCAGGCTGCGCAAGTCCGGTCGGTCCGATGGCACTTCCAGAGTTCTCCTCACAGGTGGAAATCAGTGCCCTCCTTCTTAGCGCTATGTGTTGTAGTCCTTCCCTGCTGTGCTCACGGAAAGTACCCCACAACTGTTGTGTCTGTTTCTTAAGTTCCCTCACAACTCGATTCACTGATGTTCTTCTCGTATTCCATCCCTCCCTGTTATTCAGGTTGGAACGGCACCCGTTTGTCAGGTAGGCCTGGAGTTCTTCCGGGACCCTAGAGACGCCCCTCTCCTGCAATTGCCCCCCAAGACTTCATAGGTGATATGTGGTAGACAGCCCGCCTTAAACTGACTGCCCTGCCGCTGTTTGGAGTATGGCTTGAAGCTGTATGCTATTCCACTCCCTCGGCGTTCCGGCCACCGGTAATGCGCCTCAGTAGGATGTTGCTCCGGTCCTACAGCATGACCCCTACTGGTATTCTCCTTTTTGCTTGATCTCGTTTCTCACTCAGCACAATCTATCTCGCTTCTAGTCCTTTCTTGGGCACCGCCGCTATGCTGAGCAGGCACGGTCCCGTTACGTTCTTTCTAATGCCAAGCCTCTGTCAAGATCCCACCCCTGACAGAGACCCTACTGTCTCTTCCTCCACAACACCCTCTGCCACAAGGTGTTGCTTCGTTCAATCCAGTCAGCTTTCTCTTCTAACTTCCTGCCTGACCCCCAGTTTACCCACTATGGTGGGGAGTGGCCTAATGAATAGAACCCTTAGCTCCCCCCGGAGGCCCTGCTGTGAAACATATTGGTGTCTGTGATACCTGGTCAGATGAACTCCTTCAGTGCCATCGAACGCACCATGGCTCCCCATAGTGGCGGATCCACAGTACTGCAACGACCAGGACTCTGGGGCGCTGCACTTACACTCTACAGGAGAGAGAGGACCCCACTGACCATAAGAGAGAGAAATCCCTGGTGACTCTGAAGATGAAATATGAATTTGCAGTATGGGGAAGCGCTGATCTCTGGTAGTCCAGGTACTAACCACCACTGCACAAGTTATAGTAATCTGTAAGGTGTCATAGTTGTAGTCCATTATGGTGGAGCTTCAGATTTCTAATTCTTCAGCAGCAGTGTCACGTTTCGGGGCAAGAATTTATTTTTTTGTGAACTTCAAATGAAATCTTAAAAGTGATTTAATTTGGCGTAGAACCACGAATTTCAGGAAATTCAATAGGTACTTGATCCTCCGGAGATCGTCCTGCTCACCTCTAGTTCTTGTACCTCAGGGAGCCCACAAGTCTCAGCGCCTCATACATTAACCCCTGTACACACGGGACGCTGCTGGCTCTGGTACAGATTTTGCTACTGGCTTTCTAAACTGATACATGTAGCAGCTTCTGAATATACACTACCGTTCAAAAGTTTAGGGTCACCCAGACAATTTTGTGTTTTCCACGATAACTCATACTTTTATTAATCCAATGAATTGATAATCTAGTCCAGACATTGACAAGATTCGAAAAAAAGATTATTATTTGAAATAATTATTTCTCCTTCCAGCTTTGCTTTCGTCAAAGAATTCTCCCTTTGCAGCAATTACAGCATTGCAGACCTTTGGCATTCTAGCAGTTAATTTGCGGAGGTCATCTGGAGACATTTCACCCCATGCTTCCAGAAGCCCCTCCACAAGTTGGTTTGGCTTCATGGACACTTTTTGCACCATACGGTCAAGCTGCTCCCACAACAGCTCAATGGGGCTGAGATCTGGTGACTGCGCTGGCCGCTCCATTACAGATAGAATACCAGCTGCCGGCTTCTTCTCTAAATAGTTCCTGTATAATTTGGAGGTGGCTTTGGGTCATTGTCCTCTTGTAGAATGAAATTGGCTCCAATCAAGCGCTGTCCACAGGGTATGGAATGCTTTGCCAAATAGAGTGATAGCCTTCCTTATTCAATATCCCTTTTACCTCGTACAAATCTCCCACTTTACCAGCACCAAAGCAGCCCCAGACCAACACATTACCTCCACCATGCTTGACAGATGGCATCACACTCTTCCAGCATCTTTTCAGTTGTTCTGTGTCTCACAAATGTTCTTCTGTGTGATCCAAACACCTCAAACTTGGATTCGTCTGTCCATAACACTTTTTTCCAATCTTCTTCTGTCCAATGTCTGTGTTCTTTTGCCCATATTAATATTTTCCTTTTATTAGCCAGTCTCAGATATGGCTTTTTCTTTGCCACTCTGCCCTGAAGGCCAGCATCCCGGAGTCGCCTCTTCACTGTAGACGTTGACACTGGCGTTTTGCTTGTACTATTTAATGACGCTGCCAGTTGAGGACCTGTGAGACATTGATTTCTCACACTACAGACTCTAATGTACTTGTCTTGTTGCTCCCACTTCTCTTTCTACCCTGGTTAGAGCTCTGCTCTGCTCTGCTCTGAAGGGAGTAGTACACACCGTTGAAGGGAATCTTCAGTTTATTGGTAATTTTTCGCATGGAATAGCCTTCATTTCTAAGAACAAGAATAGACTGTCAAGTTTCACATGAAAGTTCTTTTTTTTATTGCCATTTTGAGAGTTTAATGGAATCAACACATGTAATGCTCCAGATTCTCAACTAACTCACTCAGAGGAAGGTCAGGTTTATAGGTTCTCTAATCAGCCAAACTGTATTCAACTGTGCTAACATACTTGCAGAGTTTTCAAGGGTATTCTAACCATCCATTAGCCTTCTCACACAGCAAACACAAAGTACCATAAGAACACTGGAGTGATGGTTGTTGGAAATGGGCCTCTATATACCTATGAAGATATTGCATTATAAATCAGGCGTCTGCAGCTAGAATAGCCATTTGCCACATTAACAATGTATAGAGTGTATTTCTGAATCATTTAATGTTAGCTTCATTGGAAAAACTGTGCTTTTCTTTAAAAAAAAATAAAGACATTTCTAAGTGACCCTAAACTTTTGAACTGTAGTGTATATGCAAGAAATGTCTTATTTCTGGGATTGGGATGAGATACTGGCGAGAAGATCTCCTACCTGTACACGAATATAGGAATAGTGAAATCAGAAGCTTTCACATGGGGTTCGGCTTCCACAATCCTGTCCACCAACCCAAATCCTTTGGTCCAATCCACCGACTTGTCCAGAGGCAACAAATTTGCTGAAAAGTTACATTTAGGCATCAAATAGGTGATAACAACTATAAATGATACAATCAGAAGGAATTTAATTCATCATCATCATCATCACGATAATGTAAATATGCCATATTCTGAGTTTACTTCTAGGATGTTCTGTGGCTTTCCAGACACATGCTGTGGGCTTTCTGACACCCCCCTTTACACTGCATAGGAAACTCTTCTCACTACACACTCTGTGCAACTTGATACCAGGGTGTAGCAGCCCTCACTGAGTAGTTTATGGCCTTAAGCTGGCTTAAGGCAGCTGTGGTAACATGTGCTCTTTTGTTAATTTAAAAACTTAATAGTAGAGCATAACTTGACCTCAATTAGGGATAGAGCTATAAAAGTTACACATTGTTACACAATGTCCATCAAGAGATCTATAACTCACTGAAATCGCTAGGATCAAAACCCAACAAAATGCATGGAACAGATTTCTCTGTAAGCAGGTCATGTATCCACGTCGTGTTTATACTTAAATGAACCCCCATGTCATGCTGAGTATAATGACACTAGCTGTTGTGAATTCTACTCTTGGGTTCCCTCCGGTGGTTGTTGGTGGTAGTGCAGTTGTCCCTGGGCTGCAATCCTGGACAGGTGTCCCTGCTGATTGCAGTACTGACTGGGGTATTTAAGGTTGCTGGATTCATTAGTCCATGCTAGTTGTCCATTGTTCTGGGAAGTTATGGATCTCAGTTTGGTTCCTCCTGCCCTGCTGCCAAATCAGCAAAGATAAGTTCTGGTTTTGTTTCTGCAGCACACATCTGTGTGCTTTACAGATCAGCGCTATTCATTGTATTTTTTTCTCTTGTCCAGCTTATACTGTGTTAGGATTTTTCCAGTCAAGTTGGATTCTCAGGAGATGCAGATATACATTCCATATCTTTAGTTAGACGTTGGAATTTTTGTATTATCTGCTGTGGATATTTTCAGGGTTTTAATACTGACCGCTTAGTATTCTGTCCTATCCTTTCCTATTTAGCTAGAGTGGCCTCTTTTGCTGAACCCTGTTTTCTGCCTGCTTGTGTCTTTCCTCTAATACTCACAGTCAATATTTGTGGAGGGCTGCCTATCCTTTGGGGTTCTGCTCTGAGGCAAGATAGGATTTCCCATTTCCATCTTTAGGGGTATTTAGTCCTCTGGCTGTGTCGAGGTGTCTAGGCCATGTTAGGTACACCCCACGGCTACTTCTAGTTGCGGTGTCAGTTTAGGGTTTGCGGTCAGTATAGGTTCCACCTACTCCTGAGAAAGTCTCATGCTGCTCCAAGGTCACCGGATCATAACAGTACAACTGGCCCACAATGAGTTAAATGCATCTCAGAAGAAGGGAAGAAAGGTGTTGAGCCATTTTTTTTTCTGTAGCCTGTTTTGTATTTTCTTCCCTCTTTTCTCTGGGTGGCTGAGGAGTCTGGTGCTAGCATGGATATTCAGGGATTAGCTTCTCGTGTAGACCAGCTTGCTGCTAGGGTACAGGGTATTTCTGATTATATTGTTCAGACTCCGGTTTTAGAGCCTAAGATTCCTATTCCTGATTTGTTTTTTGGTGACAGGTCCAAATTTTTGAGTTTTAAAAACAACTGTAAACTGTTTTTTGCTCTGAGACCTCGATCCTCTGGTGATTCCATTCAGCAGGTTAAAATTGTCATCTCCCTGCTGCGTGGTGATCCTCAGGATTGGGCATTTTCCCTGGAGTCTGGGAATCTGGCTTTGCCTAATGTAGATGCCTTTTTTCACGCTTTGGGATTATTATATGATGAACCAAACTCTGTGGATCAAGCAGAGAAGACCTTGTTGGCCCTGTCTCAGGGTCAAGAAGGGGCAGAATTGTATTGTCAGAAATTTAGAAAATGGTCTGTGTTGACTAAATGGAATGATGATGCTTTGGCGGCAATTTTCAGAAAGGGTCTTTCTGAATCCGTTAAAGATGTTATGGTGGGGTTTCCCACGCCTTTCGGTCTTAGTGATTCTATGTCTCTGGCCATTCAGATTGATCGGCGTTTGCGTGAACGCAGAACTGTGCGCGCTGTGGCGTTGTCCTCAGAGCAGATGCCTGAGCCAATGCAATGTGATAGGATTCTGTCTAGAACGGAACAACAAGAATTCAGACGTCAGAATAGGTTGTGTTTTTATTGTGGCGATGCTTCTCATGTCATTTCAGTCTGTCCTAAGCGTACAAAGAAGATCGCTAGTTCATTTACCATCAGTACTGTATAACCTAAATTTCTATTATCTGTGTCCTTGATCTGCTCATTGTCATCATTTTCTGTCATGGCGTTTGTGGATTCAGGCGCCGCCTTGAACTTAATGGACTTTGAGTTTGCCAGGTGTTGTGGTTTTCCCTTGCAGTCTTTGAAGAACCCTATTCCTTTAAGGGGCATTGATGCTACACCTTTGGCTAAAAATAAACCCCAGTTTTGGACACAGGTGACTATGTGCATGGCGCCAGCCCATCAGGAAGAGTGTCGATTTCTGGTGTTGCATAATTTGCATGATGCTATCGTGCTGGGTTTTCCGTGGTTGCAGGTACATAATCCTGTGTTGGATTGGAAGTCTATGTCTGTGACTAGTTGGGGTTGTCAGGGGGTTCATAATGACGTTCCTTTGATGTCAATCTCCTCTTCTTCCTCTTCTGAAATTCCAGAGTTTTTGTCGGATTTTCAGGATGTATTCAATGAGCCCAAGTCCAGTTCCCTTCCACCGCATAGGGACTGTGATTGTGCTATTGACTTGATTCCAGGCTGTAAGTTTTCTAAGGGCCGACTTTTCAACCTGTCTGTGCCTGAACATACCGCTATGCGTAGTTATGTTAAGGAGTCTTTGGAGAAAGGGCATATTCGACCATCTTCTTCACCGTTGGGAGCGGGATTTTTTTTTGTTGCTAAGAAGGATGGCTCCTTGAGACCCTGTATTGATTATCGCCTCTTGAATAAGATCACGGTCAAGTTTCAATACCCTTTACCTCTGCTTTCCGATTTGTTTGCTAGGATTAAGGGGGCTAGTTGGTTTACTAAAATTGACCTTCGGGGGGCGTATAATCTTGTTCTTATTAAGCAGGGTGATGAATGGAAAACTGCGTTTAATACGCCCGAAGGCCATTTTGAATACCTTGTGATGCCATTCGGGCTCTCTAATGCTCCATCTGTTTTTCAGTCCTTCATGCATGATATCTTCCGGACTTATCTTGATAAATTCTTGATTATATATTTGGATGACATTTTGATTTCTTCCGATGATTGGGAGTCTCATGTGAAGCAGGTCAGGATGGTATTTCAGATCCTTCGTGATAATGCCTTGTTTGTGAAGGGGTCTAAGTGTCTCTTTGGAGTGCAGAAGGTTTCTTTTTTGGGCTTCATTTTTTCTCCCTCATCTATAGAGATGGATCCGGTTAAGGTTCAGGCCATTCATGATTGGATTCAACCCACATCTGTGAAGAGCCTTCAGAAATTTTTGGGCTTTGCTAATTTTTATCGCCGTTTCATTGCTAACTTCTCCAGCGTGGTTAACCCCTTGACCGATTTGACGAAGAAAAGCACTGATGTGGCGAATTGGTCCTCTGCGGCTGTCTCTGCCTTTTTAGGAGCTTAAACGCCGATTTACTTCTGCCCCTGTGTTGCGTCAACCGGATGTTTCTCTTCCGTTTCAGGTTGAGGTTGACGCTTCTGAGATTGGCGCATGGGCCGTTTTGTCCCAGAGGGATCCTGTTGGTTCCTTGATGAAACCATGTGCCTTCTTTTCTCGTAAGTTTTCGCCTGCTGAATGCAATTATGATGTCGGCAATCGGGAATTGTTGGCTATGAAGTGGGCATTTGAGGAGTGGCGACATTGGCTTGAGGGAGCTAAGCACCGTATTGTGGTCTTGACCGATCATAAGAATCTGATTTACCTCGAGTCTGCCAGACAGCTGAATCCTAGACAGGCTCGATGGTCCTTGTTTTTTTCCCGTTTTGATTTCGTGGTCTCGTATCTTCCGGGTTCTAAGAATGTTAAGGCTGATGCCCTCTCTAGGAGTTTTTTGCCTGATTCTCCTGAGGTTCTTGAACCGGTTGGCATTCTGAAAGAAGGGGTGGTCCTCTCTGCCATTTCCCCTGATTTACGATGGGTTCTTCAGGAATTTCAGGCTGACAAACCTGACTGCTGTCCTGTGGGGAAACTGTTTGTTCCTGACAGATGGACTAGTAGAGTGATTTCTGAGGTTCATTGTTCTGTGTTGGCTGGCCATCCTGGTATTTTTGGTACCAGAGATTTGGTTGGTAGGTCCTTTTGGTGGCCTTCTTTGTCACGTGATGTGCGTTCTTTTGTGCAGTCCTGTGGGACGTGTGCGCGGGCCAAGCCTTGTTGTTCCCGTGCTAGTGGGTTGCTTTTGCCATTGCCGGTCCCTGAGAGGCCCTGGACGCATATTTGTATGGATTTTATTTCTGACCTTCCGGTTTCCCAGAGGATGTCGGTTATCTGGGTGGTTTGTGACCGGTTCTCTAAGATGGTTCATTTGGTGCCTTTGCCTAAATTGCCTTCCTCTTCAGATTTGGTTCCGTTGTTTTTTCAGCATGTAGTTCGTTTGCATGGTATTCCGGAGAATATTGTGTCCGACAGAGGTTCCCAGTTTGTTTCTAGGTTTTGGCGGGCCTTTTGTGCTAAGCTGGGCATTGATTTGTCTTTTTCTTCCGCATTTCATCCTCAGACAAATGGCCAAACCAAGCGAACTAATCAGACCTTGGAGACTTATTTGAGATGCTTATCAGGATGATTGGGTGGCTTTCTTGCCATTGGCCGAGTTTGCCCTTAATAATCGGGCTAGTTCAGCTACTTTGCTTTCGCCCCTCTTTTGTAATTTTGGTTTTCATCCTCGTTTTTCTTCAGGGCAGGTTGAGCCTTCTGACTTTCCTGGTGTGGATTCTGTGGTTGACAGGTTGCAGCAGATTTGGGCTCATGTGGTGGACAATTTGGTGTTGTCTCAGGAGGAGGCTCAACGTTTTGCTAACCGTCGTCGGTGTGTTGGTTCCCGGCTTCGGGTTGGGGATCTGGTTTGGTTGTCTTCCCGTCATGTTCCTATGAAGGTTTCTTCTCCTAAGTTTAAGCCTCGGTTTATTGGTCCTTATAGGATTTCTGAGATTATTAATCCGGTGTTTTTTCGATTGGCGCTTCCGGCTTCTTTTGCTATCCATAATGTCTTCCATAGATCTTTATTGCGGAAATATGTGGTGCCCGTTGTTCCCTCTGTTGATCCTCCGGCCCCTGTTTTGGTTGATGGGGAGTTGGAGTATGTGGTTGAGAAGATTTTGGATTCTCGCTTTTCGAGGCGGAGGCTTCAGTACCTTGTCAAATGGAAGGGTTATGGCCAGGAGGATAATTCTTGGGTTTTTGCCTCTGATGTCCATGCTGCTGATTTGGTTCGTGCCTTTCATCTGGCTCATCCTGATCGGCCTGGGGGCTCTGGTGAGGGTTCGGTGACCCCTCCTCAAGGGGGGGGTACTGTTGTGAATTCTGCTCTTGGGTTCCCTCCGGTGGTTGTTGGTGGTAATGCAGTTGTCCCTGGGTTGCAATTCTGGACAGGTGTCCCTGCTGATTGCAGTGCTGACTGGGGTATTTAAGGTTGCTGGATTCATTAGTCCATGCCAGTTGTCCATTGTTCTGGGAGGTTTTGGATCACAGTCTGTTTCCTCCTGCCCTGCTCCCAAATCAGCAAAGATAAGTGTCTGGTTTTTGTTTCTGCAGCACACATGCTGTGTGCTTTACAGATCAGTGCTATTCATTGTTTTTTCTTGTCCAGCTTAGACTGTGTTAGGATTTTTCCAGTCAAGTTGGATTCTCAGGAGATGCAGATATACATTCCATGTCTTTAGTTAGATGGTGGAATTTTTGTATTATCTGCTGTGGATATTTTCAGGGTTTTAATACCGACCGCTTAGCATTCTGTCCTATCCTTTCCTACTCAGCTAGAGTGGCCTATTTTGCTAAACCCTGTTTTCTGCCTGCTTGTGTCTTTCCTCTAATACTCACAGTCAATATTTGTGGGGAGCTGCCTATCCTTTGGGGTTTCTGCTCTGAGGCAAGATAGGATTCCCATTTCCATCTATAGGGGTATTTAGTCCTCCGGCTGTGTCGAGGTGTCTAGGATTGTCAGGTACACCCCACGGCTACTTCTAGTTGCGGTGTCAGTTTAGGGTTTGCGGTCAGTATAGGTTCCACCTACTCCTGAGAAAGTCTCATGCGGCTCCAAGGTCACCAGATCATAACATCGGCCCCTCTGTCCTTGCCTCTCCTATGTATAGCACTCATGCTCTGTTCACATTGCTTAACAGCGCTGATCCATTCAGTCCCACCATCCAACACAAGAGACGCTCTCACAAATCATTTAACCATCTGCTCACTCTTTCTATCCTCCTTCTCCTAGTCGCTGGAGACATCTCTCCCAACCCCAGCCCCCCATGTTATAGCCAGTCAAACCTCCCAACTGCTACACCCAGAAACCCCTCTAACCTTATTAATATTCCCTGCATGCTTTCTGTCTCTTTCAATTGTGCCCTTTGGAATTCTCGCTCTGTGTGTAATAAACTCTCCTTCATTCATGACTTTTCCCTTTCTAAATCTTTTAATCTCCTGGCTCTTACTGAAACCTGGATCCAGCAGTCAGACACAACCGCTGCTGCTGCTCTTTCATATGGTGGACTACAGTTTTCTCATACCCCAAGATCAGACAACAGAGCAGGTGGAGGCATTGGTCTGCTCCTTTCACCCAAATGTACCTTCCAAGTTATCCCCCAAGTACCCTCACTTGTATTCCCTTCCTTTGAGGTCCATGCTGTCAGACTCTACGTCCCCTTCTCCATGCGAGTGGCGGTGGTGTATCGTCCTCCCGGCCGCTCTCATCAGTTCCTGGATCACTTTGCCACCTGGCTTCCACACTTTCTCTCCTGTGACACCCCCACCCTTATCAACATTCCCATTGCTTCTCTCCTCTCCCCATCTGCTTCTCACCTTTTATCTCTAACCTCCTCTTTCGGCCTCTTGCAGCATACTAACTCTCCAAAGCATGAAGATGGAAACTCCCTAGACTTGGTCTTCTCCCGGCTTTGCTCAGTCGATGATTTCACAAACTCCCCTCTCCCGCTCTCTGACCACAACCTTCTTTCATTCTCTATCAAGAACTGCCATCCCGCTCAGGTCACCCCCACTTTCCACACTTATAGAAACATACAGGCCATTAACACCCAGAAACTTATGAAGAACTTGCAGTCCTCATTGGCCCCAATCTTCTCCATCTCATGTCCTGATTCTGCTCTGAAGCATTACAATGAAACCCTGCAAAGTGCCCTGGATGAAGCGGCACCTCCTATACATAGAACAACTCGGCACAGACGGCGACAACCGTGGCACACGCTGCAAACACGTTTCCTGCAGCGGTGCTCCAGGTGCGCCGAACGTCTGTGGAGAAAATCTAATCTACCCGAAGATTTCATCCATTATAAGTTCCTGCTAAAAACATACAACTCTGCCCTTCACCTCTCCAAACAAACCTATTTCAACACCCTCATCACCTCACTGTCAAATAACCCTAAACGTCTCTTTGACACTTTCCAGTCCCTACTCAACCCAAGAGAGCAGGCCCCAACCACAGATCTCCGCGCTGACGATCTGGCCAATTACTTCAAAGAAAAAATTGACCACATTCGACAGGAAATCATCTCCCAATCTCTTCATACCAGGCACTGTCCTCCCTCCCCCACTGCATCTAGTTCACTCTCTGACTTTGAACCAGTTACTGAAGAAGTAAGCAGGCTCCTTGCATCTTCTCGCCCGACCACTTGCACCAGTGAGCCCATTCCGTCACATCTCCTCCAGTCCCTTTCCCCGGCTGTCACCTCTCACCTAACAAAAATATTCAACCTTTCCCTCACTTCCGGTATTTTTCCCTCCTCATTTAAGCATGCCATCATACATCCATTACTTAAAAAACCCTCCCTTGACCAAAATTGTGCCGCTAATTATAGACCTGTCTCTAATCTTCCCTTCATCTCTAAACTCCTCGAACGCCTGGTCCACTCCTGTCTTACCCGCTATCTCTCAGATAACTCTCTTCTCGACCCTCTTCAATCTGGCTTCCGCTCTTTACACTCTACTGAAACTACCCTCACTAAAGTCTCTAATGACCTACTAACAGCTAAATCTAACGGTCATTACTCCATGCTAATTCTCTTGGATCTCTCCGCAGCATTCGATACTGTGGATCATCAGCTCCTCCTCACTATGCTCCGCTCCATCGGCCTCAAGGACACCGTTCTCTCCTGGTTCTCCTCCTATCTCTCTGACCGATCCTTCTCTGTATGTTTTGCTGGTTCCTCCTCCTCTCACCTTCCCCTTACTGTTGGGGTTCCTCAAGGATCAGTCCTAGGCCACCTCCTCTTCTCTTTGTATACTGCCCCTATTGGACAAACAATCAGTAGATTTGGTTTCCAGTACCATCTCTATGCTGATGACACCCAATTATACACTTCTGCTCCTGTTATCGCGCCGACCTTTTTAGAAAACACCAGTGATTGCCTTACCGCTGTCTCTAACATCATATCCTCCCTCTATCTGAAACTGAACCTGTCAAAAACTGAACTCCTCGTGTTCTCTCCCTCTACTAACCTACCTTTGCCTGACATTGCCATCTCCGTGTGCGGTTCCACCATTACTCCAAAGCAACATGCCCGCTGCCTTGGGGTCATCCTTGATTCCGAGCTTTCATTCACCCCCCACATCCGATCACTGGCTCGCTCTTCTTATCTGCATCTCAAAAACATTTCTAGAATTCGCCCTTTTCTTACTTTCGACTCTGCAAAAACTCTTACTGTTTCACTTATTCATTCTCGTCTGGATTATTGTAACTCTCTACTAATCGGCCTCCCTCTTACCAAACTCTCCCCGCTCCAATCTGTCCTGAATGCTGCTGCCAGGATCATATTCCTCACTAACCGTTACACCGATGCCTCTACCTTGTGCCAGTCATTACACTGGCTACCCATCCACTCCAGAATCCAGTACAAAACTACTACCCTCATCCACAAAGCACTCCATGGCTCAGCACCACCCTACATCTCCTCTCTGGTCTCAGTCTACCACCCTACCCGTGCCCTCCGCTCCGCTAATGACCTTAGGTTAGCATCTTCAGTAATCAGAACCTCCCACTCCCGTCTCCAAGACTTTACACGTGCTGCGCCGATTCTTTGGAATGCACTACCTAGGTTAATACGATTAATCCCCAATCCCCACAGTTTTAAGCATGCCCTCAAAACTCATTTGTTCAGACTGGCCTACCGCCTCAACGCATTAACCTAACTATCCCTGTGTGGCCCATTCAAAAAAAAAAAAACATAATCAGGTTCCTCGCATCATGTTCTCATACACTTTATGCAGTTAATAGCCCTCTGTGTCTGTACTGTTACATACTTAGGCTGATAACTGGTTCATGCAGCTTTACATGAACACCCGAGCCTTACACTATGACTGGTCCGAACAAAGAAAGCAATTGTTACCATCCACCTCTCGTGTCTCCCCTTTTTCCTCATGGATTGTAAGCTTGCGAGCAGCAGGACCCTCACTGCTCTTGTATCTGTTTTGATCTATGTGTTTATTGTTATGCTATAATGTCTATTGTCTGTACAAGTCCCCTCCATAATGTAAAGCGCTGCGGAATATGTTGGCGCTATATAAATAAAATTATTATTATTATTATTATATAGTGTACTCAATTATTATATACAGCACAGTCCCTTAGTATATAGTGCACTCACTTATTATGTACAGCGCAGACCCTTAGTATATAGTGTACTTACTTATTATGTACAAAGGGGCGAGGACTCTGCCCTTGCAGGCTTACATTCTACAGGATTATGGGGAAGGAGACATTAGGTAGGGGGTTGCATTAGCTCCGATGGTGTTGAGGTGGCCATGTGGTCATTACAGGTTGTGTGTCGCCCGCCAGGGCCGTGGGTTACTCGGTACCGGGTTCGGTACTTAAAGGGAATGTCACGGTGGCTGCGACCAGGTCCGTGTCCCTGGGTGCCCAAGTAAAGGGAAAGGTCTTTAAAGGGATTTTGAGAATAAAGTTTGCTCGTGACGCCACCTGTCGAATTCGGTCAGTAGAGACCAACGCTGCTTAAAGGGGTCCTCTGGGGTGATAGTATGGCAACTAGATGGTATAACTTCCCACAAGTGAAGTATGTCCCCAGGGCTCCCGGTATGTAGGTGAGATGGTGAATGGTGCAATAAGAAACAGAGGACACAGGTTTGCAGTCTCTTTACCTGGTTTACTGTAGGCTTCAGGCAGCTGCAGTCCAGGGCACCAGATCACAGGTACAGGCAGGGTCCGGTCGGCTTGGAAGCAAGTTGGGAGTCCCCTTTATCAATTGGAGCTAGAAGCCTTCCTACTAGTGCGCTGATGTTGTAGTCCCTTACTGCCTATGGCTTCTGGCAAGGTCCTCACAGTTCTCTCTGTCCTCTGTGAAGGTTTGTACACGAACCCATATGACAGGTGGCTCGAGCCTTTTTTATAGGGTCTCTATCACGACCCAGGCTCTATATGCCGCTGTGCCTCCTGGGTATTAGGTGGACATGATGATGATGTGATGTGTAATCCAGCTGTCCTGCCGGTTTCTGCTGTGCCTCCTGGAGTCTGACACAGCCTCGGTCTTCCGGCCACCGGAATCTGCGCTTGGCCAGGGAGGTAGCTTGAACGCTGCTGTGCTCCCATGGTATCACTCTCCTGTGCTTTATCCTCCTGCACACTCATTTCTTTCTTTATATCTCTATCCTGGAGCTGCAGCACCTCTGGCTGCACGGCCCCTCACACATCTCTCTGCCTCAGACTGTCCCAGTCTGCTGACTGGCACTAACTGTCTCTCTCACCAACTCCCTTTCCTTCCTGACCAGAATCTATATATATATAGGGAAGTTCCCCTTAATCCGGGTTCAGAGCTCCCCCTTCTGGCCTGGAGTGTGAAAATGGTGTGTGCTTTGTGGTGAAATATATCCTTCCTTGCTTCCAAGTGTGATATCACTCTCCCCGTGAGGAAAGCAATGCCACTGTGACGACCAGGACCCTGGGGCATCACATAAGCTTTCTTGAAGAGATGGGTTTTCAGGTTCTGTTTGAAGGATCCAAATGTGGTGGATAATCGGACGTGTAGAGGCACAGAATTCCAGAGGATGGGTGATATTTGGAAGAAGTCTTGGTGGCGATTGGGTGAGGAGCAAATAAGAGAGGAGGAGAGAATGAGGTCTTGGGAGGACCGGAGAGTATGGTAGGGAAGATTTTGAGAGTTTAGCTTGGAAATATATGGAGGAGACAGGTTATGGATGGCTTTGTAGGTCAGTGTTAGTAATTTGAACTGGATACTGGGAAATTGGGAGCCAGTGAAGGGATTTGCAAAGAGGGGAAGCAGAGGAGTAGCGAGGAGAGAGATTAGTCGGGCAGCAGAGTTAAGGACGGATTGGAGGGGAGCAAGAGTGCTAGCAGGAGGCCACAAAGGAGGATGCTGCAGTAATCGAGGCTGGAGATGATGAGAGCATGCACAAGCATTTTTGTAGAGTGAGAGTTGAGGAAAGGATGGATTCTGGAAATATTTTTGAGCTGGAGGCGACAGGAGGTGGAAAGAGCTTTGATGTGCGGTTTAAAGGACAGGGCAGAGTCAAGGGTTACTCCGAGGCAGTGGATTACCGGGACAGGAGAAAGTGTAAATTCATTTATTGTGATTAGATAGATCAGGTAGGGAATGAATGAGCAAAATGAAAGATCTATTACAGATTATTCAGTGCACATCATTCAGTGCGGTCTACCTGTGTGAACAAGATTATAAAGGACTGCCGATCAGTAGATATTTACCCATAGATGGTCATTTAATGCTGGAAGTCAAGTGGTCCAAACCCAGCTTTTGTCACCCCTACATTTAGTTGTGTCGGGGAGTATGAATCTGTCTATGCCGTGCCCCCAGTCCTTCATAATATAAACTTAATACATTTGTCAGCTGAAAAAAAATACATGTAAGTTAAAGTATGATACCCCTCACATTTCAGCACACAGACATGGTGTTGACAATGAAAATGGGGAAAAGACCCTAAAATTTACCTAACACCTCGGGCTGTGCTCAGGACAGCAGAATTCAATAGCTGAGATAACATATGGACTTGTAATCATTTAGATCCTTTCTTTTTGCATTTTTTTTCTAATTTACAATAAGTACAATAAGTGTTCTGTTTTAATAAGTAACATTATGACTTTATAATTGGTTGTAGGACAAAGGACATCTAGATGGCTCTGTTGCTGAATAGGGGCAATGAAATATTTAATGACCTCTATACATTCCCACTCTTGATATATACAATATGGCGCCAGAAATCCTGATTATTAAACTATAAAACAATAATCATTACAGTGATAACGTGAAAACATCAGTAATAAGCCAGGTCTTCCCTCGCACCTGCCCGTTTAGCTCTTACACTTACCAAGTTGGGCAAAGATCTCTCCAATTTCATATGTGTTCATTTTGGAGCAGCCCCTGTTATCGACCAGGACAATGTTCTTGGTGAGCTGGTAAGTCAACCTCTCCGTCGTGTTTTCCTCATCTGTATCTGCTGCATTTGACCAATTTTTGTAGTCACTGTTGGACCAGACACACATCACGGTGTTGATAAATGACGACTTCCCATGACCGCTGTACCCAATCACCTGGAGGAGGATTCTATGAAAACCCTGGTTGCCCCTTTCACATTTGTCAAAAGTAAAATCTCTAATCTTCCTCCTCAGTTCTTCATCGTCCATGGCTGGTGAGATGTCTGCACCTTCAACGCTCTGCACTCAGAATAAACCACCAAGACGTTAGGCCAAAGTCTTCTATTTACAGCTTCTTCTATGTGAAAGTTGCTTAAGATCTTATCTGCTCCTACTTTAGGTCTTTACTTTTTTCCTAAGATTGGTCTTTCAAGTGGATTTTAATACAGAGGTCAATGTTTGAATTCTGAATGGAATATGTTTCTACTTCCTTATACAATAACTTCCTGCACAGTATATAATATAGAGGTGCGAAAGCGAAATGGCTTTAGCAAGGAATCGTTCTTAAGAACTTTAGTGAGAGGATTTTGTTTTTTTTCTTTTATACCCTACAGTTTCTGCACTCTCGAGACTCAGAGAATATTAAAGATCATTCAATTTGAATCCAGGATTTCTTTCCTGTTAGACCTTCTCTTCTGGTGTGGCGTCACAACAGCTGGAGCATTGCATGTTACTAACCTTCCACTAAAGAATGGGAAGTTTGTTGTCATTGAGAATGCCCAAAGACCAAGCAGAATGGGTAATAACATTGGGTACAAAAGATGACCAAGGCATAAAAGTATAATGGCTGACAGCTTCAGGTTATGCTTTGTAAGAAAGCAGCTCGCAAGACCTAGGATGGACAATGTGTCACCAAGGTGCCTAGCCTCAATGATGTGACACTCTAATTAGCAGGCTCCAGCACATAAAGTGCTGAGAGTTGCTTTTAATGGCACTGGGTCTTGGGTCCGGGTTCTAGGAATGACTGGAAGAGCTGGGCGGGACTGATCCTTCCCACCCTCCTATCCAGGAGCTGCAGCCGGGATAATTGGGCAGCTGAACTGCTCTAAAGTGGTCGTTGTGTAGGACTGGAAAGATCTGTTTATTTGCTGCTCAGTGTCTGCCAAAGGCTGACTTAGGGTACCGTCTCACATAACGATTTACCAACGATCACGACCAGCGATACGACCTGGCCGTGATCGTTGGTAAGTCATTGTATGGTCGCTGGGGAGCTGTCACACAGACCGCTCTCTCCAGCGACCAACGATGCCGAGGTTCGCTGGTAACCAGGGTAAACATC
Source organism: Ranitomeya variabilis (assembly GCF_051348905.1). NCBI lineage: Eukaryota > Metazoa > Chordata > Amphibia > Anura > Dendrobatidae > Ranitomeya > Ranitomeya variabilis. Next base: position 4,239,042 of record NC_135238.1, read on the forward strand.
GGGTTACTAAGCGCAGGGCCGCGCTTAGTAACCCGATGTTTACCGTGGTTACCAGCGTAAAAGTAAAAAAAAAAAAAAACGTACATACTCACATCTGATGTCCGTCAGGTCCCTTGCCATCTGCTTCCCATTCTGACTGAGTACCGCCGTACAGTGAGAGCAGAGCGCAGCGGTGACGTCACCGCTGCGCTCTGCTCTCACTTTCCGGCCGGCACTCAGTCAGAGCGGGAAGCAGACGGCAAGGGACCTGACGGACATCAGATGTGAGTATGTACGGTTTGTTTTTTTTTACTTTTACGCTGGTAACCACGGTAAACATCGGGTTACTAAGCGCGGCCCTGCGCTTAGTAACCCGATGTTTACCCTGGTTACAAGCAAAGACATCGCTGGATCGCTGTCACACACAACGATCCAGCGATGACAGCGGGAGATCCAGCGACGAAAGAAAGTTTCAAACGATCTGCTACGACGTACGATTCTCAGCAGGGTCCCTGATCGCAGTAGCGTGTCAGACACTGCGAGATCGTAACGATATCGCTACAACGTCACGAATCGTGCCGTCGTAGCGATGAAAATGCCACTGTGTGACGGTACCCTAACACTGGACTTAACTTTAAACAGGTCAAACTACGATGTTATCCTGTACTGCTGTATGGACTGTTTGTTTATTTTGCTTTCCTTTATGATATAGAAAACGCTGTTGACTTTTCCTTTATGTTGGAGATCCACCTGTGTGCACCAAGGAACGTAATGTCCTTGTGGACCTGGTGACTGCTTAAGAGCGTGAATCCCACAACATTCACACATTTTCTGTAGAAGAAGTTGTAGGACCTGGAGTCCTCTGATGTCTCCTCTCAGGTGGTTGAACATAAGCTAATTAGGATACTTTGTTTTCAGTGTTCTTGGCCATAACGTGTTGTCTTCTTTCTTGATTTGATTCTTGATTTGTTTTACTGCTCGTGACTTTTTTCGATGATTTCATATTCTTTTCCTGAAGAATTATCATTTACTACATAGATTATTTTTCTTCATGAGAAACTCTTTCCGTTCCAGTGTATAGAGCCAGAGAAGGATGGAGATTGATGGAAAACAAGCAAGTGGGAAGGTGTATATAAATCATTGGCCACCATGATAATCTGAGTGCCTCTGCTTGGTTTCAATAGTCATTCTGTGCTGTGCTGACAGAGAGCCTTTAACCCCTTAATGGCCGCCAATACGTCTTTTAACTGACCTGAGAAATAACAGAATAGCATCCCCATACAGTTGACGATCCAGCAGCTGTCGGCTGTCCACTATAGCTGACAACTTGCTGCATCAGCCACGATCAGTGTTTGCACCGTCCAAATCTGTTTAACCCTTTAGATGCTGCAGTCAATAGTGACTACATCATATAAATGGTTAACAGAGTGTAGGGGCTTCCTATTAATCCCAATGGGTGCCCTCAGATCATGATTTTGTGGTCCTGGTGTTTGCTATGGCAATTCATGACCAAATAGCGGCCTTAGAGTCTGATGGCTGTGGTAACCTGTTCAGAAGTAAAGGTACCGTCACACTCAGCAACTTTGCAAAGAGAACGACAACTGTTGTGAATTTGCTTTTTGGCTCCCTCTAGTGGTTACTAGTGATTTGACTCTGGGTATGTCAGTCATCCCTTGTATGCTCACCTGGGCCGTTAGTTCAGGGGTGTTGCTATATAAGCTCCCTGGACCTTCAGTTCAATGCCTGGCAACGTTGTAATCAGAGCTAATCTGTTGTGCTCTTGTCTACTGATCCTGGTTCCTGCTAGATTAAGCTAAGTCTGCTTTCTTGCTTTTTGCTATTTGTTTTTGTTTGCATTTTTGTCCAGCTTGTACATAATCTGTATCCTAACCTTGCTGGAAGCTCTAGGGAGGCTGGAGTTCTCCCCCCGGGCCGTTAGACGGTTCGGGGGTTCTTGAATTTCCAGTGTGGATTTTTGATAGGGTTTTTGTTGACCATATAAGTTATCTTACTACATTCTGCTATTAGTAAGTGGGCCTCTCTTTGCTAAACCTAGTTCATCTCTGTGTTTGTCATTTCCTCTTACCACACCGTTATTATTTGTGGGGGGCTTGTATCCAACTTTTGGGGTCTATTCTCTGGAGGCAAGAGAGGTCTTTGTTTTCCTCTTCTAGGGGTAGTTAGTCCTCCGGCTGGCGCGAGACATCTAGCGACCAACGTAGGCATGTTCCCCGGCTACTTCTAGTGTTGGCGTTAGGAGTAGATATATGGTCAACCCAGTTACCACTGCCCTATGAGCTGGATTTTTGTACTTCGCAGACTTACTTGTTCCTCTGAGACCCTCGCCATTGGGGTCATAACAGTTTGCCAGGCCCGTATTAAATGTTAAATGCATTGCAGAAGCGGGATTATAAGAAAGAAAGTTCTGAGTTTTTTTTTCTCTCTCTCATTTTTTTTTTCTTTTCCCCTTTACCTCTGAGTGGCTTGTGTTTGCTGCAGACATGAATGTCCAGACCTTGATTACAAGTGTGGACCAGCTTACTGCTCGTGTGCAGGGCATACAAGATTATGTTATCAGAAATCCTATGTCAGAACCTAAGATACCGATTCCTGAACTGTTTTCCGGAGACCGATTTAAATTTAGAAATTTCAGGAATAATTGTAAATTGTTTTTGTCCCTGAGACCCTGTTCATCTGGAGACTCCGCTCAGCAAGTGAAAATTGTTATTTCTTTTTTACGGGGCGACCCTCAGGATTGGGCCTTCTCGCTGGCGCCAGGAGATCCGGCATTGGCTGATATTGATGCGTTTTTTCTGGCGCTCGGTTTGCTTTATGAGGAACCCAATCTTGAGATTCAGACAGAAAAAGCCTTGCTGGCTATGTCTCAGGGCCAGGACGAGGCTGAAGTGTATTGCCAAAAATTTCGGAAATGGTCCGTGCTGACCCAGTGGAACGAGTGTGCATTGGCTGCAAATTTCAGAAATGGCCTTTCTGAAGCCATTAAGAATGTGATGGTGGGTTTTCCCATTCCCACAGGTCTGAATGATTCCATGGTCCTGGCAATTCAGATCGACCGGCGGTTGCGGGAGCGCAAAACCGCAAATTCCCTCATGGTGTTGTCTGAACAGGCACCTGATTTAATGCAATGTGATAGAATCCTGACTAGAAATGAGCAGAAAATTCATAGACGCCAGAATGGCTTGTGTTACTACTGTGGTGATTCTACACATGTTATCTCAGCATGCTCTAAACGTCTTACTAGGGTTGTTAGTCCTGTCGCCATTGGTAATTTGCAACCTAAATTTATTCTATCTGTAACTTTGATTTGCTCACTGTCATCGTATCCTGTCATGGCGTTTGTAGACTCAGGTGCTGCCCTGAGCCTTATGGATCTGTCATTTGCCAAGCGCTGCGGATTTGTTCTTGAGCCATTGGAAAATCCTATCCCTCTTAGGGGTATTGATGCTACGCCTTTGGCAAAAAATAAACCGCAGTTTTGGACACAGGTTACCATGTGCATGACTCCCGAACATCGGGAGGTGATACGTTTTCTTGTTCTGCATAAGATGCATGATTTGGTTGTTTTGGGTTTGCCATGGTTACAGACCCATAATCCAGTCTTGGACTGGAAGGCTATGTCGGTGTCAAGTTGGGGCTGCCATGGAATTCATGGAGATTCCCTGCCCTTGTCTATTGCTTCTTCTACGCCTTCGGAAGTTCCGGCGTATTTGTCTGATTATCAGGATGTCTTCAGCGAGTCTAAGTCCAGTGCACTGCCTCCTCATAGGGAATGTGACTGTGCAATAGATTTGATTCCTGGCAGTAAGTTTCCTAAGGGGAGACTGTTTAATTTGTCGGTACCTGAACATACCGCGATGCGTTCATATATCAAGGAGTCTCTTGAGAAGGGGCATATCCGTCCTTCTTCTTCCCCTCTTGGTGCGGGATTCTTTTTTGTGGCCAAAAGGACGGATCTTTGAGGCCTTGTATTGACTATCGGCTTTTAAACAAGATCACTGTCAAATTTCAGTATCCTTTGCCGCTGTTGTCAGACTTGTTTGCCTGGATTAAAGGTGCCAAGTGGTTCACCAAGATAGACCTTCGTGGTGCGTACAACCTTGTGCGCATTAAGCAAGGCGATGAATGGAAAACCGCATTCAATACGCCCGAAGGTCATTTTGAGTACTTGGTGATGCCATTTGGGCTCTCTAATGCACCTTCAGTTTTTCATTCCTTCATGCATGACATTTTCCGGAAGTATCTGGATAAATTTTTGATTGTTTATCTGGATGATATTCTGGTTTTTTCTGATGATTGGGACTCGCATGTGGAGCAGGTCAGGATGGTTTTTAAGATTTTGCGTGAAAATTCTTTGTTTGTTAAAGGCTCAAAGTGTCTCTTTGGTGTACAGAGGGTTCTCTTTTTGGGGTTCATTTTTTCCCCTTCTGCTGTGGAGATGGACCCAGTCAAGGTCCGAGCTATTCATGATTGGACTCAACCCTCGTCAGTTAAGAGTCTTCAGAAGTTCTTGGGTTTTGCTAACTTCTACCGTCGTTTTATCGCAAATTTTTCTAGCGTTGTTAAACCATTGACGGATATGACCAAGAAAGGCTCTGATGTAGCTAACTGGGCTCCTGCTGCCGTGGAGGCTTTCCAGGAGTTGAAACGCCGGTTTACTTCGGCGCCTGTTTTGTGCCAACCTGACACCTCACTTCCCTTTCAGGTGGAGGTGGATGCTTCGGAGATTGGGGCAGGGGCCGTTTTGTCGCAGAGAGGCCCTGGTTGCTCTACTATGAGACCTTGTGCCTTTTTCTCCAGGAAGTTTTCGCCGGCAGAGCGAAATTATGATGTGGGCAATCGGGAGTTGTTGGCCATGAAGTGGGCATTTGAGGAGTGGCGTCATTGGCTCGAGGGTGCTAAGCATCGTGTGGTGGTCTTGACTGATCACAAAAATCTGATGTATCTCGAGTCTGCTAAACGCCTGAATCCTAGACAGGCCCGCTGGTCATTGTTTTTCTCCCGTTTTGACTTTGTGGTCTCGTATTTACCAGGTTCTAAGAATGTGAAGGCCGATGCTCTGTCTAGGAGCTTTGTGCCTGATGCTCCTGGAGTCGCTGAACCTGTGGGTATTCTTAAGGAAGGAGTTATCGTGTCTGCTATTTCTCCAGATCTGCGACGTGTGTTGCAGAGATTTCAGGCTGGTAGGCCTGACTCTTGTCCATCTGACAGATTGTTTGTGCCTGCTAAATGGACCAGCAGAGTCATTTCCGAGGTTCATTCCTCAGTGTTGGCAGGGCACCCGGGAATTTTTGGCACCAGAGATCTGGTGGCCAGGTCCTTTTGGTGGCCTTCCTTGTCAAGGCATGTGCGGTCATTTGTGCAGTCCTGTGGAACTTGTGCTCGAGCTAAGCCTTGCTGTTCTCGTGCCAGCAGGTTGCTCTTGCCCTTGCCTGTCCCGAAGAGACCTTGGACACACATCTCTATGGATTTCATTTCTGATCTTCCGGTGTCTCAGGGCATGTCTGTCATCTGGGTGATATGTGATCGTTTCTCCAAGATGGTCCATTTGGTTCCTTTACCTAAGCTGCCCTCCTCTTCTGATCTGGTTCCTGTGTTCTTCCAGAACGTGGTTCGTTTGCACGGCATTCCTGAGAATATTGTGTCGGACAGAGGATCCCAGTTTGTTTCCAGGTTCTGGCGATCCTTTTGTGGTAGGATGGGCATTGATTTGTCGTTTTCGTCCGCTTTTCATCCCCAGACTAACGGACAAACGGAGCGAACTAATTAGACTCTGGAGGCTTATTTGAGGTGTTTTGTCTCTTCTGATCAGGATGATTGGGTGACCTTCTTGCCGTTGGCTGAATTTGCCCTTAATAATCGGGCTAGTTCCGCCACCTTGGTTTCGACATTTTTCTGCAACTCTGGTTTCCATCCTCGTTTTTCCTCGGGACATGTGGAGCCTTCTGACTGTCCTGGGGTGGATTCTGTGGTGGATAGGTTGCAGCGGATCTGGAGTCATGTGGTGGACAGCTTGAAGTTGTCACAAGAGAAGGCTCAGCGTTTTGCCAACCGCCGCCGCGGTGTGGGTCCCCGACTTCGCGTTGGGGATTTGGTATGGCTGTCTTCTCGATTTGTTCCTATGAAGGTCTCCTCTCCCAAATTTAAGCCTCGCTTCATTGGTCCTTACAAGATATTGGAAATCCTTAATCCTGTATCCTTTCGCCTGGATCTTCCGGTGTCGTTTGCCATTCACAACGTATTTCATAGGTCCTTGTTGCGGCGGTACGTTGTACCTGTGGTCCCTTCTGCGGAGCCTCCTGCTCCGGTGTTGGTTGAGGGCGAGTTGGAGTACGTGGTGGAGAAGATCTTAGATTCTCGTCTCTCCAGGCGGAGGCTTCAGTACCTGGTCAAGTGGAAGGGCTATGGTCAGGAGGATAATTCCTGGGTGGTCGCCTCTGATGTGCATGCGGCCGATTTGGTTCGTGCCTTTCACGCCGCTCATCCTGATCGCCCTGGTGGTCTTGGTGAGGGTTCGGTGACCCCTCACTAAGGGGGGGGTACTGTTGTGAATTTGCTTTTTGGCTCCCTCTAGTGGTTACTAGTGATTTGACTCTGGGTATGTCAGTCATCCCTTGTATGCTCACCTGGGCCGTTAGTTCAGGGGTGTTGCTATATAAGCTCCCTGGACCTTCAGTTCAATGCCTGGCAACGTTGTAATCAGAGCTAATCTGTTGTGCTCTTGTCTACTGATCCTGGTTCCTGCTAGATTAAGCTAAGTCTGCTTTCTTGCTTTTTGCTATTTGTTTTTGTTTGCATTTTTGTCCAGCTTGTACATAATCTGTATCCTAACCTTGCTGGAAGCTCTAGGGAGGCTGGAGTTCTCCCCCCGGGCCGTTAGACGGTTCGGGGGTTCTTGAATTTCCAGTGTGGAATTTTGATAGGGTTTTTGTTGACCATATAAGTTATCTTACTACATTCTGCTATTAGTAAGCGGGCCTCTCTGTGCTAAACCTGGTTCATTTCTGTGTTTGTCATTTCCTCTTACCTCACCGTCATTATTTGTGGGGGGCTTGTATCCAACTTTTGGGGTCTATTATCTGGAGGCAAGAGAGGTCTTTGTTTTCCTCTTCTAGGGGTAGTTAGTCCTCCGGCTGGTGCGAGACATCTAGCGACCAACGTAGGCATGTTCCCCGGCTACTTCTAGTGTTGGCGTTAGGAGTAGATATATGGTCAACCCAGTTACCACTGCCCTATGAGCTGGATTTTTGTACTTCGCAGACTTACTTGTTCCTCTGAGACCCTCGCCATTGGGGTCATAACAGACAACGATCTGTGACGTTGCAGCGTCCTGGATAGCGATTTCGTTGTGTTTGACACGCAGCAGCGATCTGGATCCCGCTGTGATATCGCTGGTCGGAGTTAGAAGTTCAGAACTTTATTTCGTCACCAGGTCGACGTGTATCGTCATGTTTGACATCAAAAGCAACGACGCTAACAATGGATGTAATGGAGCTAACAACCAGCGAGAATGAGAAGTGAGTCGCCGTTACGTCACTGTATCGCTCCTGCATCGTTCTGGAGTTGCTGTGTTTGACGTCTCTACAGTGACCTAAACAGCGACGCTGCAGCGATCTAGTTTAGGACGGCTCGTTGTCTAGATCGCCGCAGCGTCGCTGAGTGAGACGGTACCTTTAGAGGCATTTAGATGGTAAAAATACACTTTTTCATTTCTGTCATGCCACTTTGCATTAATTCCTGAAAATCACCTGAAGGGTTAATAAACTACCTGACTGCAGATTTCAATATTTCACGGGGTGCTGTTTTTAAAATGGTATAACTTTTGGGGGTTTCCCAATTTATGGGACCCCTAAAGGCACTTCAATCATGGGTAGGTCCCTAAAAAAATACATTTTGTAAATTTCCTTGAAAAAATGAAAAATTACTGTTACATTTTTAAACCTCATAAAATACAAACAAAATAAAAGAACATTTTATAAATGGTGCTGATGCAAAGCAGACATGTGTGGAATGTTATTCATTAATGTTTTGTTGCAGTATGACTATCTGAATTAATGGGATAATCATTCAAAGTTTGAAAATTGCTATTTTTTTTTAATTTTTCTCAAATTTCTGATATTTTTTATAAATAAACACAAAACATATCGACCAAAATTAACGATTATCATAAAGTATAATGTGTCACAAAAAATCAGGCTCAAAATCACTGGGATTTGTTAAAGCGTTGCAGAGTTATTACCACATAAAGTGACACTGGTCAGATTTCAAAAATTTGGCTCCGTCACTAAGGGGTTAAAGAGGGGTCCGATACACCTGAAGGATTTCTCTCTGACTCATAACATTATATATAATGCGTCCAATATTATATATGAGTATATATCCGTATAATGTCGGCACGATCCTCCTCCAGAGCGGGTCCACTGCGGGATACAAGCAGCGGGCATCCCACAGTGGACTCGCTAGTGTGAAATTACCATAAAGGTGTTATCCAGGGATTCTGTTACAGGGAGTCTGTCACTGATTTTATGATATCCTAATCCTAACTAAGGATAACAAACTAGTGACAGATCCCCGTAGCAGAATGCTGGGTCACTTAGTTGTCCCAAAATCTTGTATTGGAAGCTCCAGCACATAATGATGAGTCCTGAATATTCATGAGTTCCTGACTTTCTCCACCCCTGCTGCTAATTCAGTTTAAAACAAACAAACCTGTAAATCAGGGGCTGGGTGTAGAGAAAGCCGGGAGCTCAGGGACATCCGGATTTGTCAGTCGCTGCTGCCAGAAACTTATTTTCCTAATGAGGTATATTACAAATGTGATTAACATCCCTGTCCTTATATATAAAAAAAGTTTATGGAAGCTGTAGAGGGGCCCCTAGAGTTAATTCCCCTAGTGGGCCCTAGGCACCTCAGTCCGACCCTGGTTACCTGTATGATGGGCAGTGTGAGCCTTTTTATAGGGTCTCTATCACGACTTGGGCTCTTAGTGAACTGCTGCACCTTCAGGTCTGGATGCGGGCAAATTACATAAAGTCCTATGCACTCCGGTTCTGACATGCAACCTGGAGTACAACACAGCCTCGGGCTCCCGGTGCCCGGTTCCTGCGCTTTGGCTCTGAGGGTGTCCGGTCACAGTTCCCCTCAGAGCCCCTTTCCTCTTCCTGTGCTTCTTTCCTCTGATGCTCCACTACATTCAACCCCTCGGGTTCACTTCCTTTCCAGGAGCTGCAGCTCCGTCCTCGCTGCACTGCTCCGCTGTCTGCTCTCCACTCCTCTCCCTTCACTGTCTGCTCCAGACTAAACTAACTCCTCCTCCAGACCAGAACACTTAAAGCTAGGGAAGCTCCCCTGAGTCCAGGTTCTGAGCTCCCCCTTGTGGCCTGGATTCAGAATGTGTTGTATGTAGGTGCGTTACCTGGTAAAGGGAATCCTCTTTGCCTCCAAGCATGACATCACCCTCCCCGAAGGAAGGCAAAATCACTGTAACAACCTGTTACTTGGGGTGTTACATATGCAATACACCTAACTAAGGCAGGGACAGCAATAGTTAATATTGTAGGCTGGGCCAGCAGCAGGGAGGCTGGACTTGCAGCCAGCAAGGGATAGTTAACTGTTGATTCTTCAGAACTGCCCAGACACGTTGGCTAGGGCAGACTTGTATGCAGAACGGGCACTGCCTGACCCCCTGGATGGGAGAGGTCTGTTCAAGGATTTTAAGGACCCCAGTGAGTGGAATAAAGAAGGGTCCTGAACACTACAGGACTGAAGACTGCAGCACGGGCCCTAGGACTCTGGAAGGGCCCCCCCGCTTCTGAAGGGTTAATCTTGGCATGTGGACTGCTGTCTATCTTTGGCTGCTACAGCTGCTCTGGATGCAGCTGTGCAGAGTTTCAGGGAAAGATCAGTAATCCAGCATTATACTCTATTTTTCTCCTTTCTTTTTTTTCCGTTCTATTCCATCCCTGTTTATTAAACATTTTTTCCCCGTTTTGTTAATGGTTGCCTACCGGACTCTAATTTACTTGTACTACCGTGGACTGCTGTGACCAGAAGAGAAGGTAGCCTGTGTGGGTCCCATCTATCTATGTGCAAGGGACTGGGTGGAAGGGTGCTCGCTGATAGTGGACTCTGCCTATGTACTGTATCTTTAAGTAACTTGGCCACCATTCCCCCCTTCCCCCATGCCGTGCCCTTGTTACACCAGCATTTCCTTCATAGACTTCCACTGATGAGGTGAAAATTAACGAGATTGAAAACTTTAACTAAAACATTTTAGGACTTTCTTGTGTTTTGATAGATTTTTTTAAAAACTCAGCAGGGAGTATTAAAATGTAAATATCTGCTCCACCCTGAGGTTTCAGATATTTGCTGTGCCACCACCTCTGTTATTTCTCTCGAGCATAAAGGATGAAGTAGCTGCTTCCCTCGTTGTGATTTGGCAAGAATCTTTGCTATTGGTGAATTTCCCTGTCATGGATCCCAATGGCTGGGGATCGCACTGGACAAGCAAAATAACATAAATAACGGACGAGCTCTAGGGTGATGGAACCTGGGCTGACCGCTGCCCTACTCCTGACAAACACAACTAGAAATAGCCAGGGAGCGTGCCTACGTTGATTCTAGACGCCACGCGCCAGCCTAAGAGCTAACTAGTACTGCAGAGGAAATAAAGACCTAGCTTGCCTCCAGAGAAATGAACCCCAAAAGGTATAGTTGCCCCCCACATGTATTGACGGTGAAATGAGAGGAAGGCACGCACATAGAGATGAAAATAGATTTAGCAAAATGAGGCCCGCTATATCTAGAAAGCAGAATGATACAAAAGGGGTCTGAGCGGTCAGCAAAAAACCCTAATCAAAAACCATCCTGAGATTACAAGAACACATGTGCCAACTCATGGCACATGGGGAGAACCTCAGCCCACTAGAGCTACCAGCTAGCATAGAGTCATAATTAGCAAGCTGGACAAAAAGAACAAAACAACTGAAAAACAGAACTTAGCTTATCCTGAAAGATCTGGGAGCAGGTAGTCAGGAACCAAACTGAGCACATCTGAGTACATTGATAGCCGGCAAGGGAATGACAGGAAAGCCAGGTTAAATAGGAAACACCCAGCCTCTGATGGACAGGTGGAAACCAGAGACCGCAACCCACCAAAGTCACCCAGTACCAGCCGTAACCACCAGAGGGAGCCCAAAAACAGAATCCACAACAGTACCCCCCCCTTGAGGAGGGGTCACCGAACCCTCACGAGAACCCCCAGGGCGATCAGGATGAGCTCTATGGAAGGCGCGGACCAAATCAGTCGCATGAACATCAGAGGCGACCACCCAGGAATTATCCTCCTGACCATAACCCTTCCACTTAACCAAATACTGGAGTCTACGTCTGGAAACACGAGAATCCAAGATCTTCTCAACAACATACTCCAATTCTCCCTCCACCAGCACCGGAGCAGGAGGCTCAACCGAAGGAACAACGGGCACCTCATACCTCCGCAATAACGACCGATGGAACAAATTATGAATAGCAAACGATGCTGGGAGATCCAAACGAAAAGATACAGGGTTAAGAATCTCCAAGATCTTATAAGGACCGATGAACCGAGGCTTGAACTTAGGAGAAGAGACCTTCATAGGGACAAAACGAGAAGACAACCACACCAAGTCCCCAACAAGAAGTTGGGGACCCACGCGGCGACGGCGATTAGCAAACTGCTGAGTCTTCTCCTGAGACAACTTCAAAGTGTCCACCACCTGATTCCAAATCTGATGTAGCCTTCCACCACCACGTCCACTCCAGGACAATCCGAAGGCTCCACCTGACCAGAGGAAAAACGAGGATGAAACCCCGAATTACAAAAGAAAGGAGAGACCAAAGTAGCAGAACTAGCCCGATTATTAAGGGCAAATTCGGCCAGTGGCAAAAAGGCAACCCAGTCATCTTGATCAGCAGAAACAAAACACCTTAAATAAGTTTCCAAGGTCTGATTAGTTCGCTCCGTCTGGCCATTCGTCTGAGGATGGAATGCAGACGAGAAAGACAAATCAATGCCCATCTTAGCACAAAACGTCCGCCAAAATCTAGACACAAACTGGGATCCCCTGTCAGAAACGATATTCTCCGGAATCCCATGCAAACGAACCACATTCCGAAAAAACAAAGGGACCAACTCAGAGGAGGAAGGCAACTTAGGCAAGGGTACCAAATGAACCATCTTAGAAAAGCGGTCACACACAACCCAGATAACGGACATTTTCTGTGAGACAGGGAGATCTGAAATAAAATCCATGGAAATGTGCATCCAAGGCCTCTTCGGGATAGGCAAGGATAACAACAACCCACTGGCCCGAGAACAGCAAGGCTTAGCCCGAGCACACACTTCACAAGACTGCACAAAGGTGCGCACATCCCTTGACAAGGAAGGCCACCAAAAAGACCTGGCCACCAAGTCTCTAGTACCAAATATTCCAGGATGACCAGCCAACACAGAAGAATGGACCTCGGAGATGACTCTACTGGTCCAATCATCCGGAACAAACAGTCTTTCTGGTGGACAACGATCAGGTTTATCCGCCTGAAACTCCTGCAATGCACGTCGCAAGTCTGGGGAGACGGCGGACAATATTACCCCATCCCTAAGGATACCAGTAGTCCCAGAGTCTCCAGGAGAGTCAGGCACAAAACTCCTGGAAAGAGCATCTGCCTTCACATTCTTTGAACCTGGCAGGTATGAAACCACAAAATTGAAACGAGAAAAAAACAACGACCAACGAGCCTGTCTAGGATTCAGACGCCTGGCAGACTCAAGGTAAATCAGATTTTTGTGATCAGTCAAGACCACCACACGATGTCTAGCACCCTCAAGCCAATGACGCCACTCCTCAAATGCCCACTTCATGGCCAAAAGCTCCCGATTACCCACATCATAATTGCGCTCGGCGGGCGAGAATTTTCTAGAAAAGAACGCACATGGCTTCATCACCGAGCCATTGGAACTTCTCTGTGACAAAACCGCCCCCGCTCCAATCTCGGAAGCATCAACCTCAACCTGAAAAGGAAGTGAAACATCTGGTTGACATAACACAGGAGCAGAAGAAAACTGGCGCTTAAGTTCCTGAAAGGCCTCCACAGCCGTAGGAGACCAATTAGCAACATCAGCACCCTTTTTAGTCAAATCAGTCAAAGGTTTAACAACAGTGGAAAAATTAGTAATGAACCGACGATAAAAATTAGCAAAACCCAAGAACTTCTGAAGACTCTTAACAGATGTAGGTTGTGTCCAGTCACAAATCGCCTGAACCTTGACGGGATCCATCTCAATAGTAGAAGGAGAAAAAATGTACCCCAAAAAAGAAATCTTCTGGACTCCGAAGAGACATTTTGAGCCCTTCACAAACAGAGAATTGGCCCGCAGGACTTGAAACACCTTCCTGACCTGTAGAACATGAGACTCCCAGTCATCAGAAAACACCAAAATATCATCCAAATACACAATCATAAACTTATCCAGATATTCACGGAAAATATTGTGCATAAAGGACTGAAAGATTGACGGAGCATTGGAGAGTCCAAAAGGCATTACCAAATACTCAAAATGGCCCTCAGGTGTATTAAATGCGGTTTTCCACTCATCACCCTGTTTTATCCGCACAAGATTATACGCACCGCGAAGATCTATCTTAGTGAACCACCTAGCCCCCTTAATGCGAGCAAACAAATCAGTCAATAATGGCAATGGATACTGATATTTGACTGTAATCTTATTCAGAAGGCGATAATCTATACAAGGCCTCAGGGAACCATCTTTTTTTGCCACAAAAAAAAAACCTGCTCCCAGAGGGGACGAAGATGGACGAATATGTCCCTTTTCCAAGGACTCCTTAATATAATTCCGCATAGCAGTATGCTCTGGCACTGACAGATTAAATAAACGACCCTTAGGGAACTTACTGCCAGGAATTAATTCTATAGCACAGTCACAATCCCTATGAGGAGGGAGCGAATTGAGCTTAGGCTCCTCAAAAACATCCCGATAGTCAGACAAAAACGCAGGGACCTCAGAAGGAGTAGATGAAGCGATTGAAATCAGAGGTGCATCATCATGAACCCCCTGACATCCCCAGCTTAACACAGACATTGTTTTCCAATCCAGGACAGGATTATGAGTTTGTAACCATGGCAGACCAAGCACTAGTACATCATGTAAATTATACAGTACAAGGAAGCGAATCACCTCCTGATGAACGGGAGTCATGCGCATGGTCACTTGTGTCCAGTACTGCGGTTTATTCATAGCCAATGGTGTAGAGTCAATTCCCTTCAAAGGAATAGGAACTTCCAGAGGCTCCAGACTAAAACCGCAGCGTTTGGCAAATGACCAATCCATAAGACTCAGGGCAGCGCCCGAATCCACATAGGCATCGACGGAAATGGAAGACAGTGAACAAATCAGAGTTACCGACAAAATGAACTTAGACTGCAAAGTACTAATGGCAAAAGATTTATCAACCCTTTTTGTGCGTTTAGAGCATGCTGATATAACATGAGCTGAATCACCACAATAAAAACACAATCCATTTGTCCGCCTATAATTTTGCTGTTCACTTCTGGACTGAATTCTATCACATTGCATAGTCTCAGGTGCCTGTTCAGAAGACACCGCCAACTGGTGCACAGGTTTGCGCTCCCGTAAACGCCGATCAATCTGAATGGCCATAGCCATAGACTCATTCAGACCTGTAGGCGCAGGGAACCCCACCATAATATCCTTAATGGCCTCAGAAAGACCATCTCTGAAGTTTGCAGCCAGGGCGCACTCATTCCACTGAGTAAGCACCGACCATTTCCGAAATTTTTGACAATATACTTCCGCTTCATCATGCCCCTGAGAGAGGGCTAATAAAGCCTTTTCAGCCTGAATCTCCAGGTTAGGTTCCTCATAGAGCAATCCCAGTGCCAGAAAAAACGCATCCACACTGAGCAATGCAGGATCCCCTGGTGCCAATGCAAATGCCCAATTCTGAGGGTCGCCCCGCAGGAAAGATATTACAATCTTAACCTGCTGAGCAGGGTCTCCAGAGGAGCGAGATTTCAAAGAAAGAAACAATTTGCAATTGTTCCTGAAATTCAGGAAGGTAGATCTATCTCCAGAAAAAAACTCTGGAATAGGAATTCTAGGTTCAGACATGGGAGTGTGAACAACAAAATCCTGTATGTTTTGAACTTTTGCAGCAAGATTACTCAGGCTGGAAGCCAAACTCTGGACATCCATGTTAAACAGCTAAGGTCAGAGCCATTCAAGGGTTAAGAGGAGGTAAGAAGCAGCTAGACAGCAATTAAGGGCTAGGCAGCAAAACTCTGAGGGGAAAAAAAAAAAAAAATTTCCCTTAAACACTTCTTTTTCTCCTGCTTCAGCCCAAACAATTAACACTTTGTGGGCCGGCTATACTGTCATGGATCCCAATGGCTGGGGATCGCACTGGACAAGCAAAATAACATAAATAACGGACGAGCTCTAGGGTGATGGAACCTGGGCTGACCGCTGCCCTACTCCTGACAAACACAACTAGAAATAGCCAGGGAGCGTGCCTACGTTGATTCTAGACGCCACGCGCCAGCCTAAGAGCTAACTAGTACTGCAGAGGAAATAAAGACCTAGCTTGCCTCCAGAGAAATGAACCCCAAAAGGTATAGTTGCCCCCCACATGTATTGACGGTGAAATGAGAGGAAGGCACGCACATAGAGATGAAAATAGATTTAGCAAAATGAGGCCCACTATAACTAGAAAGCAGAATGATACAAAAGGGGTCTGAGCGGTCAGCAAAAAACCCTAATCAAAAACCATCCTGAGATTACAAGAACCCATGTGCCAACTCATGGCACATGGGGAGAACCTCAGCCCACTAGAGCTACCAGCTAGCATAGAGTCATAATTAGCAAGCTGGACAAAAAGAACAAAACAACTGAAAAACAGAACTTAGCTTATCCTGAAAGATCTGGGAGCAGGTAGTCAGGAACCAAACTGAGCACATCTGAGTACATTGATAGCCGGCAAGGGAATGACAGGAAAGCCAGGTTAAATAGGAAACACCCAGCCTCTGATGGACAGGTGGAAACCAGAGACCGCAACCCACCAAAGTCACCCAGTACCAGCCGTAACCACCAGAGGGAGCCCAAAAACAGAATCCACAACATTTCCCCTTAGGTGATGGTCTGCCGGCACCTGAGGACTTCTGCATCTTGTAGCATACTCGGTGCTCGGGAAGCCATCTAACACTGCCGCCATTCCTCTCTTGGTCAATATGTCGGGATCAGTATCAGGAGAACTTCATCAGAGGACCAACAGTGGAGAACAAGCCCAAGATGGCGTGAGGGCAGAGGTGCGCTGCTTAACACAAAGTCCGCGGGCCATCATGTGACCTAAATCTATAAAACTAAGCGGGCAGCGCACAGGACGGACATCATCGTCGGTCCGCTACAGAACATCGGAATTATGGCAATACGATTGCTGCCAATGGAAAAATGTAGCAAATCCACCCTGCTTAGAATTATTCTTGGGAGCAGCCGTCTCGCAGAACATTTGGTATCATACATAGATCTCTCAGATGTAGAGAAAATACAAAATAGGACTATTGAGTGCCTCAGGTGTAATGTCCACTGGGGCATATAAGGCTTATCCCACCGGTCACTGGTATGGTAGAATGGTGGACAGATGACGTATCCTTCTATCCACTACACAGGTAGCTGCATCACTGAATGCTTTATATCTAATTGTCGATGGGAGACTGTCATGGTTCTCAATGGCAAGAGACCGTAGTAAAGCATACAAAAGGACTAGCTCTTGGAAGATGGGAACTCGAGCTGACTGTGAGCTAAACCTACCGCACAACTAACAGTGGCCGGGTAGCGTGCCTACGTTTTATCCCTAGACGCCCAGCGCCAGCCGGAGAACTGACTGACCCTAGCAGAGGAAAATACAGACCTGGCTTACCTCTAGAGAAATTTTCCCCAAAAGGCAGACAGTAGCCCCCACATATAATGTCGGTGATTTTAGAGGAAATAGACATACGAAGTATGAAGATAGGTTTAGCAAATTGAGGTCCGCTTACTAGATAGTAGGAAGACAGAAAAGGGAACTACACAGTCAGCTGAAAACCCTTTCAAAACACCATCCTGAAATTACTTTAAGACTCTAATATCAACTCGTGACACCAGAGTGGCAATTTCAGCTCACAAGAGCTTCCAGCCTCAGAAATATTCAAACACAGAGAACTGGAACAAAAATGCAAAACAAACTTAGGACTACAAGTCCAACTTAGCTGATAGTAGTCTAGGAGCAGGAACATGCAACAGAAAGGCTTCTGGTAACATTGTTGGCCGGCATAGAAATGACTGAGGAGCAAGGCTAAATAGACAACTCCCACATCCTGATGGAAACAGGTGAACAGAGGAGATGAAGCACATAAGTGCAGTACCACCAGAAACCACCGGGGGAGCCCAGAAACCAAATTCACAACAGTACCCCCCCCCCCAAGGAGGGGGCACCGAACCCTCACCAGAACCACCAGGGCGATCAGGATGAGCCCTATGAAAGGCACGGACCAAATCGGAGGCATGAACATCAGAGGCAGTCACCCAAGAGTTATCCTCCTGACCGTAGCCCTTCCACTTGACCAGATACTGAAGTCTCCGTCTGGAAACACGGGAGTCCAAGATCTTCTCGACAACGTACTCCAACTCACCCTCAACCAACACCGGAGCAGGAGGCTCAACGGAAGGCACAACCGGTACCTCATACCTGCGCAACAATGACCGATGGAAGACATTATGAATAGAAAAAGATGCAGGGAGGTCCAAACGAAAGGACACAGGATTAAGAATCTCCAATATCTTGTACGGGCCGATGAACCGAGGCTTAAACTTAGGAGAAGAAACCTTCATAGGGACAAAACGAGAAGATAACCACACCAAGTCCCCAACACAAAGACGAGGACCAACACGACGACGGCGGTTGGCAAAATGCTGAGTCTTCTCCTGGGACAACTTCAAATTGTCCACCACATGCCCCCAAATCTGATGCAACCTCTCCACCACAGCATCCACTCCAGGACAATCCGAAGACTCCACCTGACGAGGATGAAACCCCGAATTACAGAAGAAAGGAGAAACCAAGGTGGCAGAACTAGCCCGATTATTGAGGGCAAACTCCGCCAAGGGCAAAAAGGCAACCCAATCATCCTGATCCGCAGACACAAAACACCTCAAATAAGTCTCCAAGGTCTGATTAGTTCGCTCGGTCTGGCCATTAGTCTGAGGGTGGAAAGCAGACGAAAAAGACAAATCAATGCCCATCCTAGCACAGAATGCTCGCCAAAATCTAGACACGAATTGGGTTCCCCTGTCAGAAACGATATTCTCCGGAATACCATGCAAGCGCACCACATTTTGAAAAAACAGAGGAACCAGCTCGGATGAGGAAGGCAATTTAGGCAAGGGAACCAAATGGACCATCTCAGAAAAACAGTCACACACCACCCAGATGACAGACATCTTCTGAGAAACAGGGAGATCAGAAATAAAATCCATGGAGATGTGTGTCCAAGGCCTCTTCGGAATAGGCAAGGATAACAACAATCCACTAGCCCGAGAACAACAAGGCTTGGCCCGAGCACAAACATCACAAGACTGCACAAAACCTCGCACATCTCGCGACAGGGAAGGCCACCAGAAGGACCTAGCCACCAAATCCCTGGTACCAAAGATTCCAGGATGACCTGCTAACGCAGAAGAATGGACCTCCGAGATGACTCTACTGGTCCAATCATCAGGAACAAACAATCTACCAGGCGGGCAACGATCAGGTCTATCCGCCTGAAACTCCTGCAAGACCCATCGCAAATCTGGGGAAACAGCAGATAATATCACTCCATCCTTAAGGATACCTGTAGGTTCAGAATTACCAGGGGAATCAGGCTCAAAACTCCTAGAAAGGGCATCCGCCTTCACATTTTTAGAACCCGGTAGGTAAGAAACCACAAAATTAAACCGAGAGAAAAATAACGACCAGCGCGCCTGTCTAGGATTCAGGCGCCTGGCGGACTCAAGATAAATCAAATTCTTGTGGTCGGTCAATACCACCACCTGATGTCTAGCCCCCTCAAGCCAATGACGCCACTCCTCAAAAGCCCACTTCATAGCCAAGAGCTCCCGATTACCAATATCATAATTTCGCTCAGCGGGCGAAAACTTACGAGAAAAGAACGCACAAGGCCTCATCACGGAGCAGTCGGAACTTTTCTGCGACAAAACCGCCCCAGCTCCGATTTCTGAAGCGTCGACCTCAACCTGAAAAGGAAGAGTAACATCAGGCTGACGCAATACAGGGGCGGAAGAAAAGCGGCGCTTAAGCTCCCGAAAGGCCTCCACAGCCGCAGGGGACCATTCAGCAACATCAGCACCCTTCTTAGTCAAATCAGTCAACGGTTTAGCGACATCAGAAAAACCAGTTATAAATCTACGATAAAAATTAGCAAAGCCCAAAAACTTCTGAAGGCTCTTAAGAGAAGAGGGTTGCGTCCAATCACAAATAGCCTGAACCTTGACAGGGTCCATCTCAATGGAAGAGGGGGAAAAAATGTACCCCAAAAACGAAATCTTTTGAACCCCAAAAAACGCACTTAGAACCCTTTACACACAAGGAATTAGAGCGCAAAACCTGAAAAACCCTCCTGACCTGTTGGACATGAGAGTCCTAGTCATCCGAAAAAATCAAAATATCATCCAGATACACAATCAAAAATTTATCCAAATATTCACGGAAAATGTCATGCATAAAGGACTGAAAGACTGAAGGGGCATTTGAAAGACCAAAAGGCATTACTAAATACTCAAAATGGCCCTCAGGCGTATTAAATGCGGTTTTCCACTCATCCCCCTGCTTAATTCGCACTAAATTATACGCCCCACGAAGATCAATCTTAGAGAACCACTTGGCCCCCTTTATTCGAGCAAACAAATCAGTAAGCAGTGGCAAAGGATACTGATATTTAACCGTGATTTTATTCAAAAGCCGATAATCAATACACGGCTTCAAAGAGCCATCTTTTTTAGATACAAAGAAAAAACCGGCTCCTAAGGGAGATGACGAAGGACGAATATGTCCCTTTTCCAAGGACTCCTTAATATATTCCCGCATAGCAGCATGTTCAGGCACAGATAGATTAAATAAACGACCCTTTGGAAACTTACTGCCCGGAATCAGATCTATAGTACAATCGCACTCTCTGTGCGGAGGTAGTGAACCAATTTTAGGCTCCTCAAAAACGTCACGATAATCAGATAAAAATTCCGGAATCTCAGAGGGAATAGATGACGAAATGGAAACCAAAGGTACGTCCCCATGAGTCCCCTGACATCCCCAGCTTAACACAGACATTGCTTTCCAGTCGAGGACTGGGTTATGAGATTGCAGCCATGGCAATCCAAGCACCAACACATCATGTAGATTATACAACACAAGGAAGCGAATAATCTCCTGGTGATCCGGATTAATACGCATAGTTACTTGTGTCCAGTATTGTGGTTTGTTACTAGCCAATGGCGTGAAGTCAATACCCTTCAGAGGTATAGGAACTTCCAGAGGCTCTAAATCAAACCCACAGCGTTTGGCAAAGGACCAATCCATAAGACTCAAAGCGGCGCCAGAGTCGACATAGGCGTCCGCGGTAATAGACGATAAAGAGCAAATCAGGGTCACAGATAGAATAAACTTAGACTGTAAAGTGCCAATTGAAACAGACTTATCAACCTTCTTAGTACGTTTAGAGCATGCTGATATAACATGAGTTGAATCACCACAATAGAAGCATAACCCATTTTTTCGCCTAAAATTCTGTCGTTCGCTTCTGGACAGAATTCTATCACATTGCATAATCTCTGGCGCCTTCTCAGTAGACACCGCCAAATGGTGCACAGGTTTGCGCTCCCGCAAACGCCGATCAATCTGAATAGCCATTGTCATGGACTCATTCAGACCTGTAGGCACAGGGAACCCCACCATAACATCCTTAATGGCATCAGAGAGACCCTCTCTGAAATTCGCCGCCAGGGCGCACTCATTCCACTGAGTAAGCACAGACCACTTACGAAATTCTTGGCAGTATATTTCAGCCTCATCTTGCCCTTGAGACAGGGCCATCAAGGCTTTTTCAGCCTGAATCTCTAAATGAGGTTCCTCATAAAGCAACCCCAAAGCCAGGAAAAACGCATCCACATTGAGCAACGCAGGATCCCCTGGTGTCAAAGCAAATGCCCAGTCCTGAGGGTCGCCCCGGAGCAAGGAAATTACAATCCTGACCTGCTGTGCAGGATCTCCAGCGGAGCGAGATCTCAGAGACAAAAATAATTTACAATTATGTTTGAAATTCTGGAAGCGAGATCTATCCCCGGAGAAAAATTCAGGTAAAGGAATTCTAGGTTCAGATATAGGAGCATGAATAACAAAATCCTGTAAACTTTGAACCTTCCCAGCGAGATTATCCAAACCTGTAGCTAAACTCTGAGGATCCATATTAATCAGGTGAAATCAGAACCATTCAAGGATTAGAAGGAGAGAGAGACGAAGGCTGCAGAAAGCAGAGATGCTAGTGAATCAACTAATGAGCAAACTCAGGGAAAAAAAAAAAAAATTCTCTGCAGACTTCTTTTCTCTCCTTTCTTCTGCCAATTATTTTAACCCTTGGCCGGCCAAACTGTCATGGTTCTCAATGGCAAGAGACCGTAGTAAAGCATACAAAAGGACTAGCTCTTGGAAGATGGGAACTCGAGCTGACTGTGAGCTAAACCTACCGCACAACTAACAGTGGCCGGGTAGCGTGCCTATGTTTTATCCCTAGATGCCCAGCGCCAGCCGGAGAACTGACTGACCCTAGCAGAGGAAAATACAGACCTGGCTTACCTCTAGAGAAATTTTCCCCAAAAGGCAGACAGTAGCCCCCACATATAATGTCGGTGATTTTAGAGGAAATAGACATACGAAGTATGAAGATAGGTTTAGCAAATTGAGGTCCGCTTACTAGATAGTAGGAAGACAGAAAAGGGAACTACACAGTCAGCTGAAAAACCCTTTCAAAACACCATCCTGAAATTACTTTAAGACTCTAATATCAACTCATGACACCAGAGTGGCAATTTCAGCTCACAAGAGCTTCCAGCCTCAGAAATATTCAAACACAGAGAACTGGAACAAAAATGCAAAACAAACTTAGGACTACAAGTCCAACTTAGCTGATAGTAGTCTAGGAGCAGGAACATGCAACAGAAAGGCTTCTGGTAACATTGTTGGCTGGCATAGAAATGACTGAGGAGCAAGGCTAAATAGAAAACTCCCACATACTGATGGAAAACAGGTGAACAGAGGAGATGAAGCACACAAGTGCAGTACCACCAGAAACCACCGGGGGAGCCCAGAAACCAAATTCACAACAGGAGACATTTTATTAGGAACATTAATTAGTGTCTAGTTGCAAAAGTGATGAAAACAAGATACTAACGTTTTTACTGTTTGTCTACTGTATAATGCTAATCCCTCACAATTTGGTGGCCATCTACTGCTGCTAAGAAGAGCTGCAATGAGCTGCACAAAAACGCTCAAATCTGTCGCAAGTGTAGGGTCTGCTTACAAGGACGGACACTACATGACAGCTGATTGATCAATATTTACTGATTGCAGGGGAGGTACTTAGGCAGGGGTTTACTCTGCAGGGGAGGTACTTAGGCAGGGGGCACTTATGCAGGGGAGGCACTTATGCAGAGAGACACTTATGCAAGGGAGGCACTTAGGTAAGGGGGCACTTTTGCAGATTTTATCAATGTGCCTTAATTTTCAAAGTGCCAGGCAGTTAAACATGGCATGGATCTAACACTGATCTCTCTTCTCTTCATACAGATTCATGTTCATTTCATCTGCATTGTTATGACACTTTTAGAATCTTACTTCACTTTTCATCTTTGCAATCCTCAATCAATAGTATATCATCATTTCATGTTACGGAGTCTCTTCCATCATGCTGTAAGTTCTTCTCACTTGCTCAAAGGCTTTATGATCCGTGTTGTCTTCCAAGCTTGTTTGTTTGCCTTTGTATGTTATTGTCGTCTTAAGTTAGTTGGTTAATTACTAACAAGTTAAATTTCCTATATATTTAAACAGAGCAAAGGGGAAGACACTTTGTGCAGATTTTTACAAAGTGCCAGGAAGTTAACCCCTTCACGACCGTTGGATTTTCCGTTTTTCCATGTTCGTTTTTCACTCCCCTCCTTCTCAGAGCCATAACTTTTTTATTTTTCCGTCAATTTGGCCATGTGAGGGCTTATTTTTTGCGGGATGAGTTGTACTTTTGAACGACATCATTGGTTTTACCATGTCGTGTACTAGAAAACAGAAAAAAAATTCCAAGTGCGGTGAAATTGCAAAAAAAGTGCAGTCCCACACTTGTTTTTTGCTTGGCTTTTTTTGCTAGGTTCACTAAATGCTAAAACTGACCTGCCATTAAGATTCTCCAGGTCAGTACGAGTTCATAGACACCTAGCATGACTAGGTTATTTTTTACCTAAGTGGTGAAAAAAAATTCCAAACTTTGCTAAAAAAAAAAAAAAATTGTGCCATTTTCCGATACCCGTAGCGTCTCCATTTTTCGTGATCTGGGGTCGGGCGAGGGCTTATTTTTTGCATTCCAAGCTGACGTTTTTATTGATACCACTTTTGTGCAGCTACATTCTTTTGATCACCCGTTATTGCATTTTAATGCAATGTCGCGGCGACCAAAAAAACTTAATTCTGGCGTTTCGATTTTTTTTCTCGTTACGCGGTTTAGCGATCAGGTTAATGCTTTTTTTTTTTGATAGATCGGGCGATACTGAACGCGGTGATACCAAATATGTGTAGGTTTGATTTTTTTTTTATTGATTTATTTTGAATGGGGCGAAAGGGGGGTGATTTAAACTTTTATATATATATTTTATTTCTTTCACACTTTTTTTCACTTTTTTTTACTTTTGCCATGCTTCAATAGCCTCCATGGGAGTCTAGAAGCTGGCACAGCACGATCGCCTCTGCTACATAGCAGCGATCTGCTGTTCGCTGCTATGTATGTTGTGGATTCTGTTTGTGGGCTCCCTCTGGTGGTTACTGCTGGTACTGGGTGACTTTGGTGGGTTGCGGCCTTTGGTTTCCACCTGTCCATCAGTGGCTGGGTGTTTCCTATTTTACCTGGCCTTTCTGTCATTTCCCTTGCCGGCTATCAATGTATTCAGATGTGCTCTGTTTGGTTCCTGCCTACCTGCTCCCAGATCTTTCAGGATAAGCTAAGTGCTGATTTTCAGTTGTTTGTTTTTTTTGTCCAGCTTGCTTATTATGTCTCTACGCTAGCTGGTAGCTCTAGTGGGCTGAGGTTCTCCCCATGTGCCATGAGTTGGCACATGGGTTCTTGTAATCTCAGGATGGTTTTTTGATTAGGGTTTTTTTGCTGACCGCTCAGACCCCTTTTGTATCGTTCTGCTTTCTAGTTTACAGCGGGCCTCAATTTGCTGAACCTATATATATCATCTCTATGTGTGTGCCTTCCTCTCATTTCACCGTCAATACATGTGGGGGGCAACTATACCTTTTGGGGTTCATTCCTCTGGAGGCAAGTGAGGTCTTTATTTTCTCTGCAGTACTAGTTAGCTCTTAGGCTGGTGCGTGGCGTCTAGAACCAACGTAGGCACGCTCCCTGGCTATCTCTAGTTGCGTTTGTCAGGCGTAGGGCAGCGGTCAGCCCAGGTTCCATCACCCTAGAGCTCGTCCGATATTTTGTATTACTTTGCTTGTCCCTTGCTATCCCTAGCCATTGGGATTCATGACAGTATAGCCGGCCCACAAAGTGTTAATTGTTTGGGCTGAAGCAGGAGAAAAAGAAGTGTTTAAGGGAAATTTTTTTTTTTATTTTTTTTTTTTTTTTTCCCCTTCAGAGTTTTGCTGCCTAGCCCTTAATTGCTGTTTAGCTGCTTCTTACCTCCTCTTAACCCTTGAATGGCTCTGATATTAGCTGTTTAACATGGATGTCCAGAGTTTGGCTTCCAGCCTGAGTAATCTCGCGGCAAAAGTTCAAAACATACAGGATTTTGTTGTTCACACTCCCATGTCTGAACCTAGAATTCCTATTCCAGAGTTCTTTTCTGGAGATAGATCTACCTTCCTGAATTTCAGGAACAATTGTAAATTGTTTCTTTCTTTAAAATCTCGCTCCTCTGGAGACCCTGCTCAACAGGTCAAGATTGTAATATCTTTCCTGCGAGGCGACCCTCAGAATTGGGCATTTGCATTGGCACCAGGGGATCCTGCATTGCTCAATGTGGATGCGTTTTTTCTGGCATTGGGATTGCTCTATGAGGAACCCAACCTGGAGATTCAGGCTGAAAAGGCTTTATTAGCCCTCTCTCAGGGGTATGATGAAGCGGAAATATATTGTCAAAAATTTCGGAAATGGTCGGTGCTTACTCAGTGGAATGAGTGCGCCCTGGCTGCAAACTTCAGAAATGGTCTTTCTGAGGCCATTAAGGATATTATGGTGGGGTTCCCTACGCCTACAGGTCTGAATGAGTCGATGGCTATGGCCATTCAGATTGATCGGCGTTTACGGGAGCGCAAACCCGTGCACCAGTTGGCGGTGTCTTTTGAACAGGCACCTGAGACTATGCAATGTGATAGAATTCAGTCCAGAAGTGAACGGCAAAATTATAGGCGGAAAAATGGATTGTGTTTTTATTGTGGTGATTCAGCTCATGTTATATCAGCATGCTCTAAACGCACAAAAAGGGTTGATAAATCTTTTGCCATTGGTACTCTGCAGCCTAAGTTCATTTTGTCTGTCACTCTGATTTTTTCACTGTCTTCCATTTCCGTCGATGCCTATGTGGATTCGGGCGCTGCCCTGAGTCTTATGGATTGGTCATTTGCCAAACGCTGCAGTTTTAGTCTGGAACCTCTGGAAGTTCCTATTCCTCTGAAGGGAATTGACTCTACACCATTGGCTATGAATAAGCCGCAGTATTGGACACAAGTGACCATGCGCATGACTCCCGTTCATCAGGAGGTGATTCGCTTCCTTGTACTTTATAATTTACATGATGTACTAGTGCTTGGTCTGCCATGGTTACAAACTCATAATCCTGTCCTGGACTGGAAAACAATGTTTGTGTTAAGCTGGGGATGTCAGGGGGTTCATGATGATGCACCTCCGATTTCAATCGCTTCATCTACTCCTTCTGAGATCCCTGCGTTTTTGTCTGACTATAGGGATGTTTTTGAGGAGCCTAAGCTCAATTCGCTCCCTCCGCATAGAGATTGTGACTGTGCTATAGAATTGATTCCTGGCAGTAAGTTCCCTAAGGGTCGTTTATTTAATCTGTCAGTGCCAGAGCATACTGCTATGCGGAATTATATTAAGGAGTCCTTGGAAAAGGGACATATTCTTCCATCTTCATCCCCTCTGGGAGCAGGTTTTTTTTTGTGGCAAAAAAAGATGGTTCCCTGAGGCCTTGTATAGATTATCGCCTTCTGAATAAGATTACAGTCAAGTATCAGTATCCATTGCCATTATTGACTGATTTGTTTGCTCGCATTAAGGGGGCTAGGTGGTTCACTAAGATAGATCTTCGCGGTGCGTATAATCTGGTGCGGATAAAACAGGGTGATGAGTGGAAAACCGCATTTAATACGCCTGAGGGCCATTTTGAGTATTTGGTAATGCCTTTTGGACTCTCCAATGCTCCGTCAGTCTTTCAGTCCTTTATGCACAATATTTTCCGTGAATATCTGGATAAGTTTATGATTGTGTATTTGGATGATATTTTGGTGTTTTCTGATGACTGGGAGTCTCATGTTCTACAGGTCAGGAAGGTGTTTCAGGTTCTGCGGGCCAATTCTCTGTTTGTGAAGGGCTCAAAGTGTCTCTTCGGAGTCCAGAAGATTTCTTTTTTGGGGTACATTTTTTCTCCTTCTACTATTGAGATGGATCCCGTCAAGGTTCAGGCGATTTGTGACTGGACACAACCTACATCTGTTAAGAGCCTTCAGAAGTTCTTGGGGTTTGCTAATTTTTATCGTCGGTTCATTGCTAATTTTTCCAGTATTGTTAAACCTTTGACTGATTTGACTAAAAAGGGTGCTGATGTTGCTGATTGGTCTCCTGCGGCCGTGGAGGCCTTTCAGGAACTTAAGCGCCGGTTTTCTTCTGCTCCTGTGTTGTGTCAACCAGATGTTTCACTTCCTTTTCAGGTTGAGGTTGATGCTTCCGAGATTGGAACGGGGGCGGTTTTGTCACAGAGAAGTTCTAATGGCTCCGTGATGAAGCCATGTGCATTCTTCTCTAGAAAATTCTCGCCCGCCGAGCGCAATTATGATGTGGGTAATCGGGAGCTTTTGGCCATGAAGTGGGCATTTGAGGAGTGGCGTCATTGGCTTGAGGGTGCTAAACATCGTGT
This sequence comes from Ranitomeya variabilis, assembly GCF_051348905.1. NCBI lineage: Eukaryota > Metazoa > Chordata > Amphibia > Anura > Dendrobatidae > Ranitomeya > Ranitomeya variabilis. Next base: position 4,266,562 of record NC_135238.1, read on the forward strand.
GGTGGTCTTGACTGATCACAAGAATCTCATTTACCTTGAGTCTGCCAGGCGTTTGAATCCTAGACAGGCTCGTTGGTCGTTGTTTTTTTCTCGTTTCAATTTCGTGGTTTCATACCTGCCAGGTTCAAAGAATGTGAAGGCAGATGCTCTTTCCAGGAGTTTTGTGCCTGACTCTCCTGGAGACTCTGGGCCTACTGGTATCCTTAGGGATGGGGTAATATTGTCCGCCGTATCCCCAGACTTGCGACGTGCATTGCAGGAGTTTCAGGTGGATAAACCGGATCGTTGTCCACCAGAAAGACTGTTTGTTCCGGATGATTGGACCAGTAGAGTCATCTCCGAGGTCCATTCTTCTGTGTTGGCTGGTCATCCTGGAATATTTGGTACTAGAGACTTGGTGGCCAGGTCTTTTTGGTGGCCTTCCTTGTCTAGGGATGTGCGTACCTTTGTGCAGTCTTGTGAAGTGTGTGCTCGAGCTAAGCCTTGCTGTTCTCGGGCCAGTGGGTTGTTGTTATCCTTGCCCATCCCGAAGAGGCCTTGGATGCACATTTCCATGGATTTTATTTCTGATCTCCCGGTTTCACAGAAAATGTCCGTTATCTGGGTTGTGTGTGACCGCTTTTCTAAGATGGTTCATTTGGTGCCCTTGCCTAAGTTGCCTTCCTCCTCTGAGTTGGTCCCTTTATTTTTTCAGAACGTGGTTCGTTTGCATGGGATTCCGGAGAATATCGTTTCTGACAGGGGATCCCAGTTTGTGTCTAGATTTTGGCGGACGTTTTGTGCCAAGATGGGCATTGATTTGTCTTTCTCGTCTGCATTCCATCCTCAGACGAATGGCCAGACGGAGCGAACTAATCAGACCTTGGAAACTTATTTGAGGTGTTTTGTTTCTGCTGATCAAGATGACTGGGTTGCTTTTTTGCCACTGGCCGAATTTGCTCTTAATAATCGGGCTAGTTCTGCCACGTTGGTCTCTCCTTTTTTTTGTAATTCGGGGTTTCATCCTCGTTTTTCCTCTGGTCAGGTGGAGTCTTCGGATTGTCCTGGAGTGGACGTGGTGGTGGACAGGCTGCATCAGATTTGGAACCAGGTGGTGGACAATTTGAAGTTATCTCAGGAGAAGACTCAGCAGTTTGCTAATCGCCGTCGCCGCGTGGGTCCCCGACTTCTTGTTGGGGATTTGGTGTGGTTGTCTTCTCGTTTTGTCCCTATGAAGGTCTCTTCTCCTAAGTTCAAGCCTCAGTTCATCGGTCCTTATAGGATCTCGGAGATTCTTAACCCTGTATCTTTTCGTTTGGATCTCCCAGCATCGTTTGCTATTCATAATGTGTTCCATCGGTCGTTGTTGCGGAGGTATGAGGTGCCCGTTGTTCCTTCGGTTGAGCCTCCTGCTCCGGTGCTGGTGGAGGGAGAATTGGAGTATGTTGTTGAGAAGATCTTGGATTCTCGTGTTTCCAGACGCAAACTCCAGTATTTGGTTAAGTGGAAGGGTTATGGTCAGGAGGATAATTCCTGGGTGGTCGCCTCCGATGTTCATGCGACTGATTTGGTCCGCGCCTTCCATAGAGCTCACCCTGATCGCCCTGGGGGTTCTCGTGAGGGTTCGGTGACCCCTCCTCAAGGGGGGGGTACTGTTGTGGATTCTGTTTGTGGGCTCCCTCTGGTGGTTACTGCTGGTACTGGGTGACTTTGGTGGGTTGCGGCCTTTGGTTTCCACCTGTCCATCAGAGGCTGGGTGTTTCCTATTTTACCTGGCCTTTCTGTCATTCCCTTGCCGGCTATCAATGTATTCAGATGTGCTCTGTTTGGTTCCTGCCTACCTGCTCCCAGATCTTTCAGGATAAGCTAAGTGCTGATTTTCAGTTGTTTGGTTTTTTGTCCAGCTTGCTTATTATGTCTCTACGCTAGCTGGTAGCTCTAGTGGACTGAGGTTCTCCCCATGTGCCATGAGTTGGCACATGGGTTCTTGTAATCTCAGGATGGTTTTTTGATTAGGGTTTTTTGCTGACCGCTCAGACCCCTTTTGTATCGTTCTGCTTTCTAGTTTACAGCGGGCCTCAATTTGCTGAACCTATATATATCATCTCTATGTGTGTGCCTTCCTCTCATTTCACCGTCAATACATGTGGGGGGCAACTATACCTTTTGGGGTTCATTCCTCTGGAGGCAAGTGAGGTCTTTATTTTCTCTGCAGTACTAGTTAGCTCTTAGGCTGGTGCGTGGCGTCTAGAACCAACGTAGGCACGCTCCCTGGCTATCTCTAGTTGCGTTTGTCAGGCGTAGGGCAGCGGTCAGCCCAGGTTCCATCACCCTAGAGCTCGTCCGATATTTTGTATTACTTTGCTTGTCCCTTGCTATCCCTAGCCATTGGGATTCATGACATATGTAGCAGAAAATCAGGTGTGCTGTGAGCGCCGACCACAGGGTGGCGCTCACAGCTACCGGCGATCATAACCATAAAGGTCTCAAGGACCTCTATGGTTACTGTCCTGACACATCGCCGACCTCCGATCATGTGACGGGGTCGGCGATGACGTCGTTTCCGGCCACCCGGCCGGATGCGGTAGTTAAATGCCGCTGTCTGCGTTTGACAGCGGCATTTAACTAGTTAATAGCGGCGGGTGAATTGCGATTTCATCTGCCGCTATTGCGGGCACATGTCAGCTGTAAAAAACAGCTGTCATGTCCCGGCTTTGATGTGCGCTCACCGCGGAGCCCTGCATCAAAGCAGGGGAGCCGACATCGGACGGTATAGTACGTCCGATGTCGGTAAGGGGTTAAACAACATGGCTCTTGAACAAAAGCTGGAGACAGATAAGCCATACAAGACATTCAAACAAATGTGATCCTAGTCCATTGGTGCTGCAAAATGCATTCACCCATGTATTTGTATCATTTATGTTCTAGCTGCTGCAGTCACTCATATCTACCGTCCTTTCACACACTAGAATTCGCCCTTATTATTATTTATTTATTTATTTATTTATTTTATTTTATTTTTTTAGGCCACACAGGGATAGTTAGGTTAATGCGTTGAGGCGGTAGGCCAGTCTGAACAAATGAGTTTTTAGGGCACGCTTAAAACTGTGGGGATTGGGGATTAATTGTATTAACCTGGGTAGTGCATTCCAAAGAATCGGCGCAGCACGTGTAAAGTCTTGGAGACGGGAATGGGAGGTTCTGATTATTGAGGATGCTAACCTGAGGTCATTAGCAGAGCGGAGGGCACGGGTAGGGTGGTAGACTGAGACCAGAGAGGAGATGTAGGGTGGTGCTGAGCCATGGAGTGCTTTGTGGATGAGGGTAGTAGTTTTGTACTGGATTCTGGAGTGGATGGGTAGCCAGTGTAATGACTGGCACAAGGTAGAGGCATCGGTGTAACGGTTGGTGAGGAATATGATCCTGGCAGCAGCATTCAGGACAGATTGGAGCGGGGAGAGTTTGGTAAGAGGGAGGCCGATTAGTAGAGAGTTACAATAGTCCAGACGAGAATGAATAAGTGAAACAGTAAGAGTTTTTGCAGAGTCGAAAGTAAGAAAAGGGCGAATTCTAGAAATGTTTTTGAGATGCAAATAAGAAGAGCGAGCCAGTGATCGGATGTGGGGGGTGAATGAAAGCTCGGAATCAAGGATAACCCCAAGGCAGCGGACATGTTGCTTTGGAGTAATGGTGGAACCACACACGGAGATGGCAGGCAGGAAAGCCCATTATAGAGGGGGATGGTAAACATGCCCAATAAGTATTGACTAGTTTAATCAAGGAAGGGGTGTAAGGTGGAACATGCTGGAAGTGAATGGACACTGACCTTAAATGGTGTGAGAAAAGGAACAAGAGGCTGTAAACTTTTGTATAGCACAGTCCCTTAGTATATAGACATCAAAGTAGAACTGCTTAAATTTTTGCTCCAGGAGCAGTGTGAAAGACTGGTGGAAAGCTGCCAAGACACATGAAAGCTGTGATTAAAAATCATGGTTATTCGACAAGATATTGATTTCTTCCTGAGTTAAAACATTAGTATTGTTGCTTCTAAATGATTATGAAGTTTTTTTTGCATTATTTGAGGTCTGCAAGCAATGCATTTTTTTTTCTAATTTTGACCGTTTCTCATTTTCAGAAAAAAAATACAAAAATTATTGCTTGGAAATTTGAAACATGTTGTCAGTAGTTTATACACTGCTCAAAAAAATAAAGGGAACACTAAAATCCCACATCCTAGATATCCCTGAATGACATATTTCTGTTGTAAACCTTTACTCATTACATAGTGGAATGTGTTGAAAACAATAAAACCTAAAAATGATCAACGTAAAGCACAACTAATATCCCACGGAGGTCTGGAGTTGGAATGATGCTCAAAATCAAAGTGAAAAATGAAGTTACAGGCTGATCCAACTTCAGTGGAAATGGCTCAAGACAAGGAAATGATGCTCAGTAGTGTGTGTGGCCTCCATGTGCCTGTATGACCTCCCTACAATGCCTGGGCATGCTCCTGATGAGGCGGCGGATGTCTCCTGAGGGATCTCCTCCCAGACTTGGATTAAAGCATCTGCGAACTACTGGACAGTCTGTGGTGCAATGTGACGTTGGTGGATGGTGCGAGACATGATGTCCCAGATGTCCCAGATGTGTTCAATCGGATTCAGGTCTGGGGAACGGGCGGGCCAGTCCATAGCTTCAATGCCTTCATCTTGCAGGAACTGCTGACACACTCCAGCCACATGAGGTCTGGCATTGTCCTGCATTAGGAGGAACCCAGGGCCAACCGCACCAGCATATGGTCTCACAAGGGGTCTGAGGATCTCATCTCGGTACTTAATGGCAGTCAGGCTACCTCTGGCGAGCGCATGGAGGGCTGTGCGGCCCTCCAAAGAAATGCCACCCCACACCATTACTGACCCACTGCCAATCCAGTCATGCTGAAGGATGTTGCAGGCAGCAGATCGCTCTTTACGGCATCTGCAGACTCTGCGCGTCTGTCACATGTTCTCAGTGTGAAACTGATTTCATCTGTGAAGAGCACAGGGTGCCAGTGGCGAATTTGCCAATCCTGGTGTTCTGTGGCAAATGCCAAGCGTCCTGCACAGTGTTGGGCTGTGAGCACAACCCCCATCTCTGGACATCAGGCACTCAGACCATCCTCATGGAGTCAGTTTCTATCCGTTATGCAGACGCATGCACTTTTGTAGCCTGCTGGAGGTCATTTTGCAGGGCTCTGGCAGTGCTCCTCCTGTTCCTCCTTGCACAAAGGCTGAGGTAGCGGTCCTGCTGCTGGGTTGTTGCCCTCCTATGGCCCCCTCCATGTCTCCTGGTGTACTGACCTGTCTCCTGGTAGCACCTCCAGCCTCTGGACACTACGCTGACAGACACACCAAACCTTCTTGCCACAGCTCGCATTGATGTGCCATCCTGGATGAGCTGCACTACCTGAGCCACTTGTGTGGGTTGTAGAGTCCATCTCATGCTACCCCAAGTGTTAAAGCACAGCCAACATTCAAAAGTGACCAAAACATCAGCCAGAAAGCATTGGTACCGAGATGTGGTCTGTGGTCCCCACCTGCAGAACCACTCCTTTATTGAGGGGGTCTTGATAATTGCCAATAATTTCCATCTGTTGTCTATTCCATTTGCACAACAGCATGTGAAATTGATTGTCAATCAGTGTTGCTTCCTAAGAGGACAGTTTGATTTCACAGACGTTTGATTTACTTGGAGTTACCGTATATACTCGAGTATAAGCTGAGATTTTCAGCCCATTTATTTAGGGTGAAAGTGCCCCTCTTGGCTTATACTCGAGCCACTGTCTCAGTGGGTCGGCGGGTGAGCTGCGGCTGTCACATACTCACCTGCTCCTGGCGCAGTCCCTGCATCTCCGATGGTCTCCGGGTGCCGGCAGCTCTTCCTGTGTTCAGCGGTCGCGTAGTACCGCTCATTAAAATAATGAATAAGGACGCTACTCCACTCCCATAGGGGTGAGCCGCATATTCATTACTTTAAAGAGCGGTACTAGTGACTGCTGAGCACAGGAACAAGCTGCCGGCGCAGAGACCATCTGTCAGTGAGAATCAGGGACCACGCCGCAAGCAGGTGTGTATAAAAAGGGGAGGGTGAGCATTGCGCGATATTCACTTGTCCCCATTCCACCGCCGGGCGCCGCTCCGTCTTCCGCGTCCTCTGGCTGTGACTGTTCAAGTCAGAGGGTGCATTGAAGTGTTTAGAGTGCGCCCTCTGCCTGAACAGTCAGAGAGCCGGAAGACGGAGCGGCACCCGGCAGTGGAACGGGGACAGGTGAATATCGCAAGTGCCAGGGGCCTGAGCGACGAGAGGTGAGTGTGCCATTTTTTTTTTAATCGCAGCAACAGCATATGGGGCATAATCTATGGAGCATCTTATGGGACCATAATCAACCTTTATGCCACATTATATGTGGCACATGCTTCTATGGAGCATCGTATGGGGCCATAATCAACCTTTATACATAATAATAATAATCTTTATTTATATAGTGACAACATATTCCGCAGCGCTTTACAGTTTAAACATCATTGTATAGGGCAAATGTTATTAACCTTTATGCAGCATTGAATGGGGCGTATTTTGTATGGAGCATCTTATGGGGCCCATCATAAACTTTATGGAGCATTATATGGGGCGTATTTTGTATGGAGCATACAGTATTAAATGGGGCCCATCATGAACTGTATGAAGCATTATATGGGGCTCCTGATTCAATATGGATATTCAAAAACACTTAAGCACGGGAGAAGTTTTGCATCCGGTTGTGGGATGAAGAGATAAGAGAGGAGTAGAGAAGGAGATCTTGTGAGTAGGGTTGAGCGAAACGGGTCGATCATTTTCAAAAGTCGCCGACTTTTGGCTAAGTCGGCGTCTCATGAAACCCGATCCGACCCCTGTGCTTGTCGGCCATGCGGTACGCGACTTTCGCGCCAAAGTCGCGTTTCAATGACGCGAAAAGCGCCATTTCTCAGCCAATGAAGGTGAACGCAGAGTGTGGGCAGCGTGATGACATAGATCCTGGTCCCCACCATCTTAGAGAAGGGCATTGCAGTGATTGGCTTGCTGTCTGCGGCGTCACAGGGGCTATAAAGGGGCGTTCCCGCCGACCGCCATCTTACTGCTGCTGATCTGAGCTTAGGGACAGGTTGCTGCCGCTTCGTCAGAAGCAGGGAGAGCGTTAGGCAGGGTCCACTAACCACCAAACCGCTTGTGCTGCAGCGATTTCCACTGTCCAACACCACCTTCGGTGTGCAGGGACTGTGGAAGCTATTTTTTTTTTTTTTTTCCCCTCAGCGCTGTAGCTCATTGGGCTGCCCTAGAAGGCTCCGTGATAGCTGTATTGCTGTGTGTACGCCACTGTGGAAACCAACTGCTTTTTTCAAAGCACATATCCTCTTGTTCCTTCCTTTCTGCACAGCTATCTTTTCTGTTTGTCCACACTTTTTATTTAATTTGTGCATCAGTCCACTCCTATTGCTGCCTGCCATACCTGGCTTACATTACTGCAGGGAGATAGTAATTGTAGGACAGTTTTTTTTTTTTTTTTGTTTTTTTTTTGTGGGAGATTAAGATTGGCATTTCTGCTACAGTGCCATCCCTGTGTGTGCCATCTCTCACTGAGTGGGCCATAGAAAGCCTATTTATTTTTTCCGTGATTTGTGTTCTAAATTCTACCTCAACACAAAAACACTACATCAATCAGTGGTAGAAAAATATTGGCCTCAGTCAGGGCTTGTGTGCCACTGCTGTGTGTGCTATCTCTCATTCAGTGGGCTATAGAAAGCCTATTTATTTATTTTTTTTCTTATTATTTGGTTTCTAAAGTCTCCCTGAAAAAAATAAATAAATAAAAAAACAGTGGGAGAGTAATATTGCCCTTTCAGCTTGTGTGCCAGTCTTGACTCCTGGGTGTGCCACCTCTCTCCCTTTCATTCAGTGGGCCATAGAAAGCCTATTTATTTTTTTTTTTAAATATTATTGGGTTTCTAAAGTCTCCCTTAAAAAACAAAAAATACATAAAAAAACAGTGGGAGAGTAATATTGCCCTTTCAGCTTGTGTGCCAGTCTTGACTCCTGGGTGTGCCACCTCTCTCCCTCTCATTCAGTGGGCCATAGAAAGCCTATTTATTTTTTTTTTTAAATATTATTGGGATTCTAAAGTCTCCCTTAAAAAACAAAAAATACATAAAAAAACAGTGGGAGAGTAATATTGCCCTTTCAGCTTGTGTGCCAGTCTTGACTCCTGGGTGTGCCACCTCTCTCATTCAGTGGGCCATAGAAAGTCTATTTATTTATTTTTTTAAATATTATTGGGATTCTAAAGTCTCCCTTAAAAAACTAAAAAAAACATAAAAAAACAGTGGGAGAGTAATATTGCCCTTTCAGCTTGTGCGCCAGTCTTGACTCCTGGGTGTGCCACCTCTCTCTCTCTAATTGTGGGCCATAGAAAGCCTTTTTTTTTTTTTTTTTTTTTAATATTATTTGGTTTCTAAAGTCTCCCTGAGAAAAAAAAATAAATAAATTAGGTGGGAGATTAATATTGACATTAGTGCTTGAGTGACAGTCCTGCGTGTGTGTCATCTCTGTGATTTTGTGCCACAGAAAACAGAGTGTGTAACATTGGGCCTGATTTTCCTTGTGGTCTCACCAACCTGTTAAGGGATATTGAAATCATACTGAAGTTATAGCTCACCGTGTAAGTTGTTTGACAGCAACAAATAAAGTTACTTTGGTTAAGATTTTAAAACAATGAGGAAGTCTGGTGCAAGAGGTCGTCGTGGGCGTTCATTGTCAGCTGGTGTGATGGTAGTGGTAGTGGAGCATCAGGTGGTCGTGGGGATAAAAATATTCCACCTAAGTCTGGAGCTGTGGAGCCAGTTTTGTCGTCAGGCTACACAAGGCCTCGAACGCTCTCTTTTCTGGGAGTAGGAAAACCGCTTTTAAAGGCGGAGCAGCAACAGCAAGTTTTGGCTTACATTGCAGACTCAGCCTCTAGCTCTTTTGCCTCCTCTTCCGAAACTGGTAAATGTAAAAGCAGCGCGTCGCTTGTGGATGTTCACGGTCAGGGACAAGTCGCTTCCTTGTCCTCCTCAGCAAAAACTACAACAAGAGAGAAGGATGCAGCAGGCGACACAACGGGTCACTCCATGGAGCTCTTTACACATACCGTCCCTGGCTTAGAAAGTGAAACATTTAACAGGCCATGCCCATTACAAGTATATTCTGACATGGAGTGCACTGATGCACAGCCACAGCCAGAGTACTATGCTGCTCCTTTGACTCAGACCACCACATTGCCCTCTCAGGGTACAGATCCACAATCAGACCCTGATGAGACTATGTTGCCCCGCCACGAACGCTATACCACCGACCGACACAGTGACACAGACGAAGTTGCACACGAGCTCGAACAGGAGGTAATAGATGACCCAGTTATTGACCCCGATTGGCAGCCATTGGGGGAACAGGGTGCAGGCGGCAGTAGTTCAGAAGCGGAGGTGGAGGAGGGGCCGCAGCAGGCATCAACATCGCAACAGGTTCCATCTGCCGGGCCCGTATCTGGCCCAAAACGCGTGTCAAAGCCAAAACCTGTTGGAGGACAGCGTGGCCATCCGGTTAAAGCTCAGTCTGCAATCCCTGAAAAGGGATCCGAGTCTAGGAAGAGTGCAGTCTGGCATTTTTTTAAACAACATCCAACTGATCAGCGCAAAGTAGGGTTGAGCGACTTTCATTTTTTTAAGATCGAGTAGGGTTTTGGGAAACCCGATTTTGTCCAGAGTCGAGTCGAGTGCAGTCGGCCGATTATCGCTAAAAGTCGGGGATCGACCGAAACACGAAACCCAATGCAAGTCAATGGGGAAGCATAGTCGGCAGTGAGTGGAGGCCAGGAAAACACCTACAGTGCCCATTTTAATGCCAAAAACATCCATTCTTGTTTCTGAAGCTTGCCAATCTTAATTAACTGTATAATAATAGTTGGGCATAGGGAATTGGGGGAAAGTTGTGGGGGGAGTAGGGCTGGCTCAAGTTTTTCGTGGGCCCAGGAAATGCGGACTACGTCACGGCGGTGTTGCAGGGAAAGGTAAGTATTTAAACGTTGCAAGTGCTGTGATCCTGAGCAAGCAGGGGGGGGCCCACTCGTTCGCATTGCCACTGGCACAGGGCCCCTCAAAGTACGGCGGTGTGTTTGCATGGCGGGGGCGCCTCCCACCAGCAGCGACACTTTTGCGTACTCTGAGGGGCCCTGTGCCAGTGACGTCGCCAACGAGTATGCCCCCCCACCTGATGAAGGAACCTGCACTTTCATCTGCACCTTCCTCTTTGTCCCTGTGTAAGGTGGTATAACATGCGGGAAGGGGAACCTTACTTTCAGCAGGGACAGATTCTGGCTGTGTAGAGTACAAGGGGAATGTAGTGGTCTAGGTCAATGTACCAGCAGACTCATTTAGCAGTGGCTGGGCAATGGGCAGGATGAGGAGGAAACAGATATAGGGCCAAAGAATAAAGTAGGCTACATGCAGTTCAAAATTGGTAACAGGACTAAACAGGCGGCATTGCTTTGTTCAGTGGAGTAGCAAACCCAAGAGCAGCAGACACTGTTTCAAGGGCCTAACCACACTAGTAGGCCAAATGCAGTTTAATATCTGATAGTATAGGGCGAAAGCCAGAATGTGGAAGCTCAGCTTTGTTCAGTTGAGGACAACACCAGGGAGGGGCAGACACCTTTAGTAGGCCGGAAAAGCCTATTGCATTTTTTAAAATGGTAATTTGGAGCAGAAGGTTGAAGCTCAGCTTTATTTAGTTGAGGGCAACACCAGGGAGGGGCAGAAGCCGTTAGTAGGCCCTAACCACCATTTTTTTTTTTTAAAACCACTTAATGAGAGCCGGAAGGTTGAAGCTCAGCTTTATTTAGTTGAGGACAACACCAGGCAGGGGCACACAGACAGACACCTTTAGTAGGCCGGAAAAGCCTATTGCATTTTTTAAAATGGTAATTTGGAGCAGAAGGTTGAAGCTCAGCTTTATTTAGTTGAGGACAACACCAGGCAGGGGCACACAGACAGACACCTTTAGTAGGCCGGAAAAGCCTATTGCATTTTTTAAAATGGTAATTTGGAGCAGAAGGTTGAAGCTCAGCTTTATTTAGTTGAGGACAACACCAGGGAGGGGCAGAAGCCGTTAGTAGGCCCTAACCACCATTTTTTTTTTTTAAAACCACTTAATGAGAGCCGGAAGGTTGAAGCTCAGCTTTATTTAGTTGAGGACAACACCAGGCAGGGGCAGAAGCCGTTAGTAGGCCCTAACCACCATTTTTTTTTTTAAAACCACTTAATGAGAGCCGGAAGGTTGAAGCTCAGCTTTATTTAGTTGAGGACAACACCAGGGAGGGGCAGAAGCCGTTAGTAGGCCCTAACCACCATTTTTTTTTTTAAAACCACTTAATGAGAGCCGGAAGGTTGAAGCTCAGCTTTATTTAGTTGAGGACAACACCAGGGAGGGGCAGAAGCCGTTAGTAGGCCCTAACCACCATTTTTTTTTTTTAAAACCACTTAATGAGAGCCGGAAGGTTGAAGCTCAGCTTTATTTAGTTGAGGACAACACCAGGCAGGGGCACACAGACAGACACCTTTAGTAGGCCGGAAAAGCCTATTGCATTTTTCAAAATGGTAATTTGGAGCAGAAGGTTGAAGCTCAGCTTTATTTAGTTGAGGGCAACACCAGGCAGGGGCACACAGACAGACACCTTTAGTAGGCCGGAAAAGCCTATTGCATTTTTCAAAATGGTAATTTGGAGCAGAAGGTTGAAGCTCAGCTTTATTTAGTTGAGGGCAACACCAGGGAGGGGCAGAAGCCGTTAGTAGGCCCTAACCACCATTTTTTTTTTTTAAAACCACTTAATGAGAGCCGGAAGGTTGAAGCTCAGCTTTATTTAGTTGAGGACAACACCAGGCAGGGGCACACAGACAGACACCTTTAGTAGGCCGGAAAAGCCTATTGCATTTTTCAAAATGGTAATTTGGAGCAGAAGGTTGAAGCTCAGCTTTATTTAGTTGAGGGCAACACCAGGGAGGGGCAGAAGCCGTTAGTAGGCCCTAACCAAAGTTGAAGGCCAAATGCAGTTTAATTTCTGATACTATAGGCCGAAAGCCAGAAGGTGGAAGCTCCGATTTAGACAGTGGAGGACAATTTGAATTAGGGACTGCAGACAGACTTAGTAGGCTGTCCCCTGTGGACCATGCATCCACCACATTAACCCATTGTGCCGTAATGGACACGTAATCTTCCGTGGCCATGCCTACAGGTCCATGCGTCTGTTGTCAGGTGCACCTTTGTACTCACAGATTGCCAGAGTGCATGGACAATGCGGTCTTCTACATGCTGGTGGAGGGTTGGGATGGCTTTTCTCGCAAAAGAAGTGTCGACTGGTTAGCTTGTAGCGTGGTACAGCGTAGTCCATCATGGCCTTATTAATAGTAAATAAAATATATAACTAGGCTCTATGAACTTTTAAATAGGTTCCAGGGGTACACGGGCAGCATTGGTGTGGTCAGTGGAGGAGTATTGCAAGTAGGGGCTGCAGACAGGCTATCAAAGGCCTAAAATAACAAACAGTAGGCAGTCATGGCAGTTTTACATCGGTTACATGGATACACAGGCAGGCACTCCAGGCAGCATTGTGGTCAGTGGAGGAGTATTGCAAGTAGGGGCCGCAGACAGGCTATCAAAGGCCTAAAATAACAAACAATAGGCTCATGGCAGTTTTACAGCGGTTACATGGATAGACGGGCAGGCAGCTTGGTGGTCAGTGGAGGAGTATTTAAAGTAGGGACCGCAGACAGGCTTCAAAGGCCTAACATAAGAAAATGGGCTGGCTGTAGGCACTTTATAATTGGTTCCAGGGGTACACGGGCAGCAGTGGTCTGGTCAGTGGAGGAGTATTTAAAGTAGGGACCGCAGACAGGCTATCAAAGGCCTAACATAACAAACAATAGGCTCATGGCAGTTTTACAGCGGTTACATGGATACACGGGCAGGCAGCTTGGTGGTCAGTGGAGGAGTATTTAAAGTAGGGACCGCAGACAGGCTTCAAAGGCCTAACATAAGAAAATGGGCTGGCTGTAGGCACTTTATAATTGGTTCCAGGGGTACACGGGCAGCAGTGGTCTGGTCAGTGGAGGACTAGTGGAAGGAGGGACCGCAGACAGGCTTCAAAGGCCTAAAATAACAAACAATAGGCTCATGGCAGTTTTACAGCGGTTACATGGATACACGGGCAGGCAGCTTGGTGGTGAGTGGAGGAGTATTTAAAGTAGGGACCGCAGACAGGCTATCAAAGGCCTAACATAACAAACAATAGGCTCATGGCAGTTTTACAGCGGTTACATGGATACACGGGCAGGCAACTTGGTGGTGGTGAGTGGAGGACTAGTGGAAGGAGGGACCGCAGACAGGCTTCAAAGGCCTAAAATAACAAACAATAGGCTCATGGCAGTTTTACATCGGTTACATGGATACACGGGCAGGCAGCTTGGTGGTCAGTGGAGGAGTATTTAAAGTAGGGACCGCAGACAGGCTATCAAAGGCCTAACATAACAAACAATAGGCTCATGGCAGTTTTACAGCGGTTACATGGATACACGGGCAGGCAGCTTGGTGGTCAGTGGAGGAGTATTTAAAGTAGGGACCGCAGACAGGCTTCAAAGGCCTAACATAAGAAAATGGGCTGGCTGTAGGCACTTAATAATTGGTTCCAGGGGTACACGGGCAGCAGTGGTCTGGTCAGTGGAGGACTAGTGGAAGGAGGGACCGCAGACAGGCTTCAAAGGCCTAAAATAACAAACAATAGGCTCATGGCAGTTTTACAGCGGTTACATGGATACACGGGCAGGCAGCTTGGTGGTGAGTGGAGGAGTATTTAAAGTAGGGACCGCAGACAGGCTATCAAAGGCCTAAAATAACAAACAATAGGCTCATGGCAGTTTTACAGCGGTTACATGGATACACGGGCAGGCAGCTTGGTGGTCAGTGGAGGAGTATTTAAAGTAGGGACCGCAGACAGGCTTCAAAGGCCTAACATAAGAAAATGGGCTGGCTGTAGGCACTTTATAATTGGTTCCAGGGGTACACGGGCAGCAGTGGTCTGGTCAGTGGAGGAGTATTTAAAGTAGGGACCGCAGACAGGCTATCAAAGGCCTAAAATAACAAACAATAGGCTCATGGCAGCTTTACAGCGGTTACATGGATACACAGGCAGCTTGGTGGTGAGTGGAGGAGTAGTGCAAGGAGTGTCTGTCCCAGTACTCCCAAAATATAAATAGATGTTAATGTCTCGCAAAACAACCACAACAAAAAAAAAGGTGGCATACTTAGGTACAGGGGTGGGCTCATCTACTGAGTTTCTGACATAGTAATTTGGCAGTAACTATTTAATGGTGCCAATATAGGACACAGACACAGACTACTTTAAGTTGCATCATAGATGTCTACAAATTTGTATTGTCAGTGCCAGACATTGAATGATGTCAGCGAATAGACTAAAGATTGGTGGAGCTGTGCGACATAATTTTGGACGTGGTAGAGCACATTTTGAGCTGGGGTAGGGGGGAACTCTCTTGAGGCCGGCGGGACCGCCCCAGGGCCCCTCATGTTACAACGGTGTGTCTGACGTTGGGTGCGCACCACCACCGCCAGAGACACTACATTGTACTATGAGGGACCCAGTAGCAATGCCGTCAACCAAAAGCGAGCACACCCACCTCTTCAGACAAACAGCAGTCTCACGGGTGCTTGCGCCAAGTCGCGATACCACGGCCCCGTGTGGGGAGTTTGGCCATTTAGGGAGGTGTAAACATGTCGTATGCTGTACAATCAGCTGCAGCAAATTAGACATTAGAAAAGTAATTCACAGGCAAGAGCTTTTCATAGGAAAGCTAGGTGTCGGCCGGGCAAGGTGGGGCAAAAGATTTCGAAATCCAGTTGTGGTTCATTTTAATGAATGTTAGATCGTCAACATTTTGGGTAGCCAGACGAGTCCTTTTTTCGGTTAATATTGAACCTGCAGCACTGAATACTCTTTCTGATAGGACACTTGCTGCCGGGCAAGCAAGCTCCTGCAATGCATATTCTGCCAATTCTGGCCAGGTGTCTAATTTGGAGGCCCAGTAATCAAATGGGAATGACGGTTGAGGGAGAACATCGATAAGGGATGAAAAATAGTTAGTAACCATACTGGACAAATGTTGTCTCCTGTCACTTTCAATTGATGCAGCAGTACCTGTCCTGTCTGCGGTCATAGCAAAATCACTCCACAACCTGGTCAGAAAACCCCTCTGTCCAACGCCACTTCTGATGTGTGCACCCCTAACACTCCTAGTCTGCTGCCCCCTGGAGCTCGTGTGAGAACGATCACGTGCGCTGTGTGCTGGGAATGCCTGAAGCAAACGGTCAACAAGAGTTGATTGTTTGGTTGCTAATATTAGTTCCAAGTTCTCATGTGGCATAATATTTTGCAATTTGCCTTTATAGCGTGGATCAAGGAGGCAGGCCAACCAGTAATCGTCATCGTTCATCATTTTCGTAATGCGTGTGTCCCTTTTTAGGATACGTAAAGCATAATCCGCCATGTGGGCCAAAGTTCCAGTTGTCAAATCTCCGGTTGTGATTGGTTGAGGGGCAGTTGCTGGCAAATCTACGTCACTTGTGTCCCTCAAAAAACCAGAACCCGGCCGTGACACGCAACCAATTTCCTGTGCCCCCGGGAAAGGTTCGGCATTAAAAATATACTCATCCCCATCATCCTCCTCGTCCTCCACCTCCTCTTCGCCCGCTACCTCGTCCTGTACACTGCCCTGACCAGACAATGGCTGACTGTCATCAAGGCTTTCCTCTTCCTCTGGTGCAGACGCCTGCTCCTTTATGTGCGTCAAACTTTGCATCAGCAGACGCATTAGGGGGATGCTCATGCTTATTACGGCGTTGTCTGCACTAACCAGCCGTGTGCATTCCTCAAAACACTGAAGGACTTGACACATGTCTTGTATCTTAGACCACTGCACACCTGACAACTCCATGTCTGCCATCCTACTGCCTGCCCGTGTATCCTCCCACAAATAAATAACAGCACGCCTCTGTTCGCACAGTCTCTGAAGCATGTGCAGTGTTGAGTTCCACCTTGTTGCAACGTCTATGATTAGGCGATGCTGGGGAAGGTTCAAAGACCGCTGATAGGTCTGCATACGGCTGGCGTGTACAGGCGAACGTCGGATATGTGAGCAAAGTGCACGCACTTTGAGGAGCAGGTCGGAGAACCCAGGATAAGTTTTCAATAAGCACTGCACCACCAGGTTTAAGGTGTGAGCCAGGCAAGGAATGTGTTTCAGTTGGGAAAGGGAGATGGCAGCCATGAAATTCCTTCCGTTATCACTCACTACCTTGCCTGCCTCAAGATCTACTGTGCCCAGCCACGACTGCGTTTCTTGTTGCAAGAACTCGGACAGAACTTCCGCGGTGTGTCTGTTGTCGCCCAAGCACTTCATAGCCAATACAGCCTGCTGACGCTTGGCAGTAGCTGGCCCATAATGGGACAACTGGTGTGCAACAGTGTCATCTGCCGATGGAGTGGTTGGCAGACTGCGTTCTGTGGAAGAGCTGTAGCTTCTGCAGGAGGACGAGGAGGAGGAGGAGGAGGGGGTGCGAACGCCTACAGCCAACTGTTTCCTAGACCGTGGGCTAGGCACAACTGTCCCTAAATTGATGTCGCCTGTGGACCCTGCATCCACCACATTCACCCAGTGTGCCGTGATGGACACATAACGTCCCTGGCCATACCTACTGGTCCATGCATCTGTAGTCAGGTGCACCTTTGTACTCACAGATTGCCTGAGTGCATGGACGATGCGCTGTTTAACATGCTGGTGCAGGGCTGGGATGGCTTTTCTGGAAAAAAAGTGTCGACTGGGTAGCTCGTATCGTGGTTCAGCGTACTCCATCAGGGCTTTGAAAGCTTCGCTTTCAACTAACCGGTAGGGCATCATCTCTAACGAGATTAGTCTAGCTATGTGGGCGTTAAAACCCTGTGTACGCGGATGCGAGGATAAGTACTTCCTTTTTCTAACCAGAGTCTCATGTAGGGTGAGCTGGACTGGAGAGCTGGAGATCGTGGAACTTTCGGGTGTGCCGGTGTACATGGCAGACTGAGAGACGGTTGGAGACGGTATTGTTTCCGCCGGTGCCCTAGATGCAATATTTCCTCCTACAAAACTGGTGATTCCCTGACCCTGACTGCTTTTGGCTGGCAAAGAAACCTGCACAGATACTGCCGGTGGTGCGGAAAATGGTGGCCTTACAGTGACGGAAGGGATGTTGCGTTGCTGACTAGCTTCATTGGCCGAGGGTGCTACAACCTTGAGGGACGTTTGGTAGTTAGTCCAGGCTTGAAAATGCATGGTGGTTAAGTGTCTATGCATGCAACTAGTATTTAGACTTTTCAGATTCTGACCTCTGCTTAAGCTAGTTGAACATTTTTGACAGATGACTTTGCGCTGATCAGTTGGATGTTGTTTAAAAAAATGCCAGACTGCACTCTTCCTAGACTCGGATCCCTTTTCAGGGATTGCAGACTGAGCTTTAACCGGATGGCAACGCTGTGCTCCAACAGGTTTTGGCTTTGACACGCGTTTTGGGCCAGATACGGGCCCGGCAGATGGAACCTGTTGCGATGTTGATGCCTGCTGCGGCCCCTCCTCCACCTCCGCTTCTAAACTACTGCCGCCTGCACCCTGTTCCCCCAATGGCTGCCAATCGGGGTCAATAACTGGGTCATCTATTACCTCCTGTTCGAGCTCGTGTGCAACTTCGTCTGTGTCACTGTGTCGGTCGGTGGTATAGCGTTCGTGGCGGGGCAACATAGTCTCATCAGGGTCTGATTGTGGATCTGTACCCTGAGAGGGCAATGTGGTGGTCTGAGTCAAAGGAGCAGCATAGTACTCTGGCTGTGGCTGTGCATCAGTGCACTCCATGTCAGAATGTACTTGTAATGGGCATGGCCTGTTAAATGTTTCACTTTCTAAGCCAGGGACGGTATGTGTAAAGAGCTCCATGGAGTGACCCGTTGTGTCGCCTGCTGCATCCTTCTCTCTTGTTGTAGTTTTTGCTGAGGAGGACAAGGAAGCGACTTGTCCCTGACCGTGAACATCCACAAGCGACGCGCTGCTTTTACATTTACCAGTTTCGGAAGAGGAGGCAAAAGAGCTAGAGGCTGAGTCTGCAATGTAAGCCAAAACTTGCTGTTGCTGCTCCGCCTTTAAAAGCGGTTTTCCTACTCCCAGAAAAGAGAGCGTTCGAGGCCTTGTGTAGCCTGACGACGAAACTGGCTCCACAGCTCCAGACTTAGGTGGAATATTTTTATCCCCACGACCACCTGATGCTCCACTACCACTACCATCATTACCAGCTGACAATGAACGCCCACGACGACCTCTTGCACCAGACTTCCTCATTGTTTTAAAATCTCAACCAAAGTAACTTTATTTGTTGCTGTCAAACAACTTACACGGTGAGCTATAACTTCAGTATGATTTCAATATCCCTTAACAGGTTGGTGAGACCACAAGGAAAATCAGGCACAATGTTACACACTCTGTTTTCTGTGGCACAAAATCACAGAGATGACACACACGCAGGACTGTCACTCAAGCACTAATGTCAATATTAATCTCCCACCTAATTTATTTATTTTTTTTTCTCAGGGAGACTTTAGAAACCAAATAATATTAAAAACAAAACAAAAAAAAAACAAACAAAAAAAAGGCTTTCTATGGCCCACAATTAGAGAGAGAGAGGTGGCACACCCAGGAGTCAAGACTGGCACACAAGCTGAAAGGGCAATATTACTCTCCCACTGTTTTTTTAGGTTTTTTTTTTTTCAGGGAGACTTTAGAAACCAAATAATATTTTAAAAAAACCAAAAAAAAAATAGCCTTTCTATGGCCCACTGAATGAGAGAGAGAGGTGGCACACCCAGGAGTCAAGACTGGCACACAAGCTGAAAGGGCAATATTACTCTCCCACTGTTTTTTTATGTTTTTTTTGTTTTTTCAGGGAGACTTTAGAAACCAAATAATATTAAAAAAACCAAAAAAAAAATAGCCTTTCTATGGCCCACTGAATGAGAGAGAGAGGTGGCACACCCAGGAGTCAAGACTGGCACACAAGCTGAAAGGGCAATATTACTCTCCCACTGTTTTTTTAGGTTTTGTTTTTTTTTTCAGGGAGACTTTAGAAACCAAATAATATTTTTTAAAAAAAATAAATAGGCTTTCTATGGCCCACTGAATGAAAGGGAGAGAGGTGGCACACCCAGGAGTCAAGACTGGCACACAAGCTGAAAGGGCAATATTACTCTCCCACTGTTTTTTTATGTATTTTTTGTTTTTTAAGGGAGACTTTAGAAACCCAATAATATTTAAAAAAAAAAATAAATAGGCTTTCTATGGCCCACTGAATGAAAGGGAGAGAGGTGGCACACCCAGGAGTCAAGACTGGCACACAAGCTGAAAGGGCAATATTACTCTCCCACTGTTTTTTTAGGTTTTTTTTTTTTTTTCAGGGAGACTTTAGAAACCAAATAATATTAAAAAAAAAAAAAAAAAATAGCCTTTCTATGGCCCACTGAATGAGAGAGAGAGGTGGCACACCCAGGAGTCAAGACTGGCACACAAGCTGAAAGGGCAATATTACTCTCCCACTGTTTTTTTATGTATTTTTTGTTTTTTAAGGGAGACTTTAGAAACCCAATAATATTTAAAAAAAAAATAAATAGGCTTTCTATGGCCCACTGAATGAAAGGGAGAGAGGTGGCACACCCAGGAGTCAAGACTGGCACACAAGCTGAAAGGGCAATATTACTCTCCCACTGTTTTTTGTATGTTTTTTTTTTTTTTTTCAGGGAGACTTTAGAAACCAAATAATATTAAAAAAACCAAAAAAAAAATAGCCTTTCTATGGCCCACTGAATGAGAGAGAGAGGTGGCACACCCAGGAGTCAAGACTGGCACACAAGCTGAAAGGGCAATATTACTCTCCCACTGTTTTTTTATGTATTTTTTGTTTTTTAAGGGAGACTTTAGAAACCCAATAATATTTAAAAAAAAAAATAAATAGGCTTTCTATGGCCCACTGAATGAGAGGGAGAGAGGTGGCACACCCAGGAGTCAAGACTGGCACACAAGCTGAAAGGGCAATATTACTCTCCCACTGTTTTTTTAGGTTTTTTTTTTTTTTTTCAGGGAGACTTTAGAAACCAAATAATATTATAAAAAAAAAAAATAAATAGGCTTGCTATAGCCCACTGAATGAGAGATAGCACACACAGCAGTGGCACACAAGCCCTGACTGAGGCCAATATTTTTCTCCCACTGATTGATGTAGTGTTTTTGTGTTGAGGTAGAATTTAGAACACAAATCACGGAAAAAATAAATAGGCTTTCTATGGCCCACTGAATGAAAGGGAGAGAGGTGGCACACCCAGGAGTCAAGACTGGCACACAAGCTGAAAGGGCAATATTACTCTCCCACTGTTTTTTTATGTATTTTTTGTTTTTTAAGGGAGACTTTAGAAACCCAATAATATTTAAAAAAAATAAATAAATAGGCTTTCTATGGCCCACTGAATGAGAGGGAGAGAGGTGGCACACCCAGGAGTCAAGACTGGCACACAAGCTGAAAGGGCAATATTACTCTCCCACTGTTTTTTTAGGTTTGTTTTTTTTTTTCAGGGAGACTTTAGAAACCAAATAATATTAAAAAAAAAAAAAAAAAAATAGGCTTGCTATAGCCCACTGAATGAGAGATAGCACACACAGCAGTGGCACACAAGCCCTGACTGAGGCCAATATTTTTCTACCACTGATTGATGTAGTGTTTTTGTGTTGAGGTAGAATTTAGAACACAAATCACGGAAAAAATAAATAGGCTTTCTATGGCCCACTCAGTGAGAGATGGCACACACAGGGATGGCACTGTAGCAGAAATGCCAATCTTAATCTCCCACAAAAAAAAACAAAACAAAAAAAAAAACTGTCCTACAATTACTATCTCCCTGCAGTAATCTAAGCCAGGTATGGCAGGCAGCAATAGGAGTGGACTGATGCACAAATTAAATAAAAAGTGTGGACAAACAAAAAAGATAGCTGTGCAGAAAGGAAGGAACAAGAGGATATGTGCTTTGAAAAAAGCAGTTGGTTTCCACAGTGGCGTACACACAGCAATACAGCTATCACGGAGCCTTCTAGGGCAGCCCAATGAGCTACAGCGCTGAGGGGAAAAAAAAAAAAAAATAGCTTCCACAGTCCCTGCACACCGAAGGTGGTGTTGGACAGTGGAAATCGCTGCAGCACAAGCGGTTTGGTGGTTAGTGGACCCTGCCTAACGCTCTCCCTGCTTCTGACGAAGCGGCAGCAACCTGTCCCTAAGCTCAGATCAGCAGCAGTAAGATGGCGGTCGGCGGGAACGCCCCTTTATAGCCCCTGTGACGCCGCAGACAGCAAGCCAATCACTGCAATGCCCTTCTCTAAGATGGTGGGGACCAGGATCTATGTCATCACGCTGCCCACACTCTGCGTTCACCTTCATTGGCTGAGAAATGGCGCTTTTCGCGTCATTGAAACGCGACTTTGGCGCGAAAGTCGCGTACCGCATGGCCGACAAGCACAGGGGTCGGATCGGGTTTCATGAGACGCCGACTTAGCCAAAAGTCGGCGACTTTTGAAAATGATCGACCCGTTTCGCTCAACCCTAGCGCAAAGTCATCTGTCAAAAATGTTCAACTAGCTTAAGCAGAGGTCAGAATCTGAAAAGTCTAAATACTAGTTGCATGCATAGACACTTAACCACCATGCATTTTCAAGCCTGGACTAACTACCAAACGTCCCTTAAGGTTGTAGCACCCTCGGCCAATGAAGCTAGTCAGCAACGCAACATCCCTTCCGTCACTGTAAGGCCACCATTTTCCGCACCACCGGCAGTATCTGTGCAGGTTTCTTTGCCAGCCAAAAGCAGTCAGGGTCAGGGAACCACCAGTTTTGTAGGAGGAAATATTGCATCTAGGGCACCGGCGGAAACAATACCGTCTCCAACCGTCTCTCAGTCTGCCATGTACACCGGCACACCCGAAAGTTCCACGATCTCCAGCTCTCCAGTCCAGCTCACCCTACATGAGACTCTGGTTAGAAAAAGGAAGTACTTATCCTCGCATCCGCGTACACAGGGTTTTAACGCCCACATAGCTAGACTAATCTCGTTAGAGATGATGCCCTACCGGTTAGTTGAAAGCGAAGCTTTCAAAGCCCTGATGGAGTACGCTGAACCACGATACGAGCTACCCAGTCGACACTTTTTTTCCAGAAAAGCCATCCCAGCCCTGCACCAGCATGTTAAACAGCGCATCGTCCATGCACTCAGGCAATCTGTGAGTACAAAGGTGCACCTGACTACAGATGCATGGAAGAGTAGGCATGGCCAGGGACGTTATGTGTCCATCACGGCACACTGGGTGAATGTGGTGGATGCAGGGTCCACAGGCGACATCAATTTAGGGACAGTTGTGCCTAGCCCACGGTCTAGGAAACAGTTGGCTGTAGGCGTTCGCACCCCCTCCTCCTCCTCGTCCTCCTGCAGAAGCTACAGCTCTTCCACAGAACGCAGTCTGCCAACCACTCCATCGGCAGATGACACTGTTGCACACCAGTTGTCCCATTATGGGCCAGCTACTGCCAAGCGTCAGCAGGCTGTATTGGCTATGAAGTGCTTGGGCGACAACAGACACACCGCGGAAGTTCTGTCCGAGTTCTTGCAACAAGAAACGCAGTCGTGGCTGGGCACAGTAGATCTTGAGGCAGGCAAGGTAGTGAGTGATAACGGAAGGAATTTCATGGCTGCCATCTCCCTTTCCCAACTGAAACACATTCCTTGCCTGGCTCACACCTTAAACCTGGTGGTGCAGTGCTTATTGAAAACTTATCCTGGGTTCTCCGACCTGCTCCTCAAAGTGCGTGCACTTTGCTCACATATCCGACGTTCGCCTGTACACGCCAGCCGTATGCAGACCTATCAGCGGTCTTTGAACCTTCCCCAGCATCGCCTCATCATAGACGTTGCAACAAGGTGGAACTCAACACTGCACATGCTTCAGAGACTGTGCGAACAGAGGCGTGCTGTTATTTATTTGTGGGAGGATACACGGGCAGGCAGTAGGATGGCAGACATGGAGTTGTCAGGTGTGCAGTGGTCTAAGATACAAGACATGTGTCAAGTCCTTCAGTGTTTTGAGGAATGCACACGGCTGGTTAGTGCAGACAACGCCGTAATAAGCATGAGCATCCCCCTAATGCGTCTGCTGATGCAAAGTTTGACGCACATAAAGGAGCAGGCGTCTGCACCAGAGGAAGAGGAAAGCCTTGATGACAGTCAGCCATTGTCTGGTCAGGGCAGTGTACAGGACGAGGTAGCGGGCGAAGAGGAGGTGGAGGACGAGGAGGATGATGGGGATGAGTATATTTTTAATGCCGAACCTTTCCCGGGGGCACAGGAAATTGGTTGCGTGTCACGGCCGGGTTCTGGTTTTTTGAGGGACACAAGTGACGTAGATTTGCCTGCAACTGCCCCTCAACCAATCACAACCGGAGATTTGACAACTGGAACTTTGGCCCACATGGCGGATTATGCCTTACGTATCCTAAAAAGGGACACACGCATTACGAAAATGATGAACGATGACGATTACTGGTTGGCCTGCCTCCTTGATCCACGCTATAAAGGCAAATTGCAAAATATTATGCCACATGAGAACTTGGAACTAATATTAGCAACCAAACAATCAACTCTTGTTGACCGTTTGCTTCAGGCATTCCCAGCACACAGCGCACGTGATCGTTCTCACACGAGCTCCAGGGGGCAGCAGACTAGGAGTGTTAGGGGTGCACACATCAGAAGTGGCGTTGGACAGAGGGGTTTTCTGACCAGGTTGTGGAGTGATTTTGCTATGACCGCAGACAGGACAGGTACTGCTGCATCAATTGAAAGTGACAGGAGACAACATTTGTCCAGTATGGTTACTAACTATTTTTCATCCCTTATCGATGTTCTCCCTCAACCGTCATTCCCATTTGATTACTGGGCCTCCAAATTAGACACCTGGCCAGAATTGGCAGAATATGCATTGCAGGAGCTTGCTTGCCCGGCAGCAAGTGTCCTATCAGAAAGAGTATTCAGTGCTGCAGGTTCAATATTAACCGAAAAAAGGACTCGTCTGGCTACCCAAAATGTTGACGATCTAACATTCATTAAAATGAACCACAACTGGATTTCGAAATCTTTTGCCCCACCTTGCCCGGCCGACACCTAGCTTTCCTATGAAAAGCTCTTGCCTGTGAATTACTTTTCTAATGTCTAATTTGCTGCAGCTGATTGTACAGCATACGACATGTTTACACCTCCCTAAATGGCCAAACTCCCCACACGGGGCCGTGGTATCGCGACTTGGCGCAAGCTGTTATGACCCCAATGGCGAGGGTCTCAGAGGAACGTGGAAGTCTGCAGAATACAAAAATCCAGCTCATAGGGCAGTGGTAACTGGGTTGACCATATATCTACTCCTAACGCCAACACTAGAAGTAGCCGGGGATCATTCCTACGTTGATTCTAGATGACACGCGCCAGCCGGAGAATCTAGCTACCCCTAGTAGAGGAAAACAAAGACCTTTCTTGCCTCCAGAGAAGGGGACCCCAAAGCTGGATAGAAGCCCCCCACAAATAATGACGGTGAGGTAAGAGGAAATGACAAACACAGAAATGAACCAGGTTTAGCACAGAGAGGCCCGCTAACTAATAGCAGAATAAAGAAAGGTAACTTATATGGTCAACAAAAACCCTATCAAAATCCACACTGGAAATTCAAGAACCCCCGAACCGTCTAACGGTCCGGGGGGAGAACACCAGCCCCCTAGAGCTTCCAGCAAAGGTCAGGATATAGATTTGCAACAAGCTGGACAAAAATACAAAACCAAAACAAATAGCAAAAAGCAAAAGGCAGACTTAGCTGATATAACTGGAACCAGGATCAGTAGACAAGAGCACAGCAGACTAGCTCTGATAACTACGTTGCCAGGCATTGAACTGAAGGTCCAGGGAGCTTATATAGCAACACCCCTAACTAACGACCCAGGTGCGGATAAAAGGAATGACAGAAAAACCAGAGTCAAAAAACTAGTAACCACTAGAGGGAGCAAAAAGCTAATTCACAACAGCAAGCACCCGTGAGACTGCTGTTTGTCTGAAGAGGTGGGTGTGCTCGCTTTTGGTTGACGGCATTGCTACTGGGTCCCTCATAGTACAATGTAGTGTCTCTGGCGGTGGTGGTGCGCACCCAACGTCAGACACACCGTTGTAACATGAGGGGCCCTGGGGCGGTCCCGCCGGCCTCAAGAGAGTTCCCCCCTACCCCAGCTCAAAATGTGCTCTACCACATGCAAAATTATGTCGCACAGCTCCACCAATCTTTAGTCTATTCGCTGACATCATTCAATGTCTGGCACTGACAATACAAATTTGTAGACATCTATGATGCAACTTAAAGTAGTCTGTGTCTGTGTCCTATATTGGCACCATTAAATAGTTACTGCCAAATTACTATGTCAGAAACTCAGTAGATGAGCCCACCCCTGTACCTAAGTATGCCACCTTTTTTTTTGTTGTGGTTGTTTTGCGAGACATTAACATCTATTTATATTTTGGGAGTACTGGGACAGACACTCCTTGCACTACTCCTCCACTCACCACCAAGCTGCCTGTGTATCCATGTAACCGCTGTAAAGCTGCCATGAGCCTATTGTTTGTTATTTTAGGCCTTTGAAGCCTGTCTGCGGTCCCTACTTTAAATACTCCTCCACTCATCACCACCAAGCTGCCTGTGTATCCATGTAACCGCTGTAAAGCTGCCATGAGCCTATTGTTTGTTATTTTAGGCCTTTGAAGCCTGTCTGCGGTCCCTACTTTAAATACTCCTCCACTCATCACCACCAAGCTGCCTGTGTATCCATGTAACCGCTGTAAAACTGCCATGAGCCTATTGTTTGTTATTTTAGGCCTTTGATAGCCTGTCTGCGGTCCCTACTTTAAATACTCCTCCACTCACCACCAAGCTGCCCGTGTATCCATGTAACCGCTGTAAAACTGCCATGAGCCTATTGTTTGTTATTTTAGGCCTTTGATAGCCTGTCTGCGGTCCCTACTTTAAATACTCCTCCACTCACCACCAAGCTGCCCGTGTATCCATGTAACCGCTGTAAAACTGCCATGAGCCTATTGTTTGTTATTTTAGGCCTTTGATAGCCTGTCTGCGGTCCCTACTTTAAATACTCCTCCACTGACCACCAAGCTGCCTGCCCGTGTATCCATGTAACCGCTGTAAAACTGCCATGAGCCTATTGTTTGTTATTTTAGGCCTTTGATAGCCTGTCTGCGGTCCCTACTTTAAATACTCCTCCACTCACCACCAAGCTGCCTGCCCGTGTATCCATGTAACCGATGTAAAACTGCCATGATCCTATTGTTTGTTATTTTAGGCCTTTGATAGCCTGTCTGCGGTCCCTACTTTAAATACTCCTCCACTGACCACCAAGCTGCCTGCCCGTGTATCCATGTAACCGCTGTAAAACTGCCATGAGCCTATTGTTTGTTATTTTAGGCCTTCGAAGCCTGTCTGCGGTCCCTCCTTCCAATAGGCCTCCACTGACCAGACCACTGCTGCCCGTGTACCCCTGGAACCAATTTTAAAGTGCCTACAGCCAGCCCATTTTATTGTGTTAGGCCTTCGAAGCCTGTCTGCGGTCCCTCCTTCCACTAGGCCTCCACTCACCTGACCACTGCTGCCCGTGTACCCCTGGAACCAATAATAAAGTGCCTAGAGCCTATTTTTTTATTTAATTTAATATTAATAAAGCCAGGATGAACGATATACCACGCTATGAGCTACCCAGTTGACAATTCTTTTGCGAGAAAAGCCATCCCACCCCTCCACCTGCATGTTAAAGACCGCATTGTCCTTGCATTCTGTCAATTTGTCAGTCCAAAGGTATACCTGACAACAGACACATGGACCTGTAGGCCTGGCCACGGAAGGTTACGTGTCCTTTGTGGCTAAATGGGTTAATGTATTGGATGCATGGTCCACACAGGGGACAGCCTGCAAAGTCTGTCTGCAGTCCCTAGTTCAAGTTGTCCTCAACTGAATAAAGCTGAGCTTCTACCTTCTGGCTCTGATTAACTGCTGTTTTTAAAAAAATTGGCTGTTCCGTCCTTCTAAAGGTGTCTGTCTGCCCCTGCCTGGTGTTGTCCTCAACTGAATAAAGCTGAGCTTCTACCTTTTGCCTCTTACTAACTGCTGTTTTTTTTAAAAATTGGCTGTTCCGGCCTACTAAAGGTGTCTGTCTGCCCCTGCCTGGTGTTGTCCTCAACTGAATAAAGCTGAGCTTCAACCTTCAGTTCCAAACATACAACAGAAAACTGGTACAATACAAAAAGTGGCCTCCAGCTACAAAAACTTTCTCCTACAAGTAGTTAACTGACAGTTTTTTTTCCAGTGAAAACACAGATATGGCATCCAACGAGTGTTGTCCTGTCTCGTCTTCTTTATATTATTGCCAAGAAGCTGCAACTGAATAAAGCTGAGCTTCAACCTTCAGTTCCAAATTACCATTTTTAAAAAAGCAATTGGCTGTTCCGGCCTACTAAAGGTGTCTGTCTGCCCCTGCCTGGTGTTGTCCTCAACTGAATAAAGCTGAGCTTCAACCTTCTGTTCCAAATTACCATTTTTAAAAATGCAATTGGCTGTTCCGGCCTACTAAAGGTGTCTGTCTGCCCCTGCCTGGTGTTGTCCTCAACTGAATAAAGCTGAGCCTCAACCTTCTGTTCCAAATTACCATTTTTAAAAATGCAATTGGCTGTTCCGGCCTACTAAAGGTGAATGTCTGCCCCTGCCTGGTGTTGTCCTCAACTGAATAAAGCTGAGCTTCAACCTTCAGTTCCAAATTACCATTTTTAAAAATGCCATTGGCTGTTCCGGCCTACTAAAGGTGAATGTCTGCCCCTGCCTGGTGTTGTCCTCAACTGAATAAAGCTGAGCTTCAACCTTCAGTTCCAAATTACCATTTTTAAAAATGCAATTGGCTGTTCCGGCCTACTAAAGGTGAATGTCTGCCCCTGCCTGGTGTTGTCCTCAACTGAATAAAGCTGAGCTTCTACCTTCTGCCTCTTACTAACTGCTGTTTTTTTTAAAAATTGGCTGTTCCGGCCTACTAAAGGTGTCTGTATGCCCCTGCCTGGTGTTGTCCTCAACTGAATAAAGCTGAGCTTCTACCTTCTGCCTCTTACTAACTGCTGTTTTTTAAAAAAATTGGCTGTTCCGGCCTACTAAAGGTGTCTGTCTGCCCCTGCCTGGTGTTGTCCTCAACTGAATAAAGCTGAGCCTCAACCTTCTGTTCCAAATTACCATTTTTAAAAATGCCATTGGCTGTTCCGGCCTACTAAAGGTGTCTGTCTGCCCCTGCCTGGTGTTGTCCTCAACTGAATAAAGCTGAGCTTCTACCTTCTGCCTCTTACTAACTGCTGTTTTTTTTAAAAATTGGCTGTTCCGGCCTACTAAAGGTGTCTGTATGCCCCTGCCTGGTGTTGTCCTCAACTGAATAAAGCTGAGCTTCAACCTTCTGTTCCAAATTACCATTTTTAAAAATGCAATTGGCTGTTCCGGCCTACTAAAGGTGAATGTCTGCCCCTGCCTGGTGTTGTCCTCAACTGAATAAAGCTGAGCTTCTACCTTCTGCCTCTTACTAACTGCTGTTTTTTTTTTAAATTGGCTGTTCCGGCCTACTAAAGGTGTCTGTATGCCCCTGCCTGGTGTTGTCCTCAACTGAATAAAGCTGAGCTTCAACCTTCTGTTCCAAATTACCATTTTTAAAAATGCAATTGGCTGTTCCGGCCTACTAAAGGTGTCTGTCTGCCCCTGCCTGGTGTTGTCCTCAACTGAATAAAGCTGAGCTTCAACCTTCTGTTCCAAATTACCATTTTTAAAAAAGCAATTGGCTGTTCCGGCCTACTAAAGGTGTCTGTCTGCCCCTGCCTGGTGTTGTCCTCAACTGAATAAAGCTGAGCCTCAACCTTCTGTTCCAAATTACCATTTTTAAAAATGCAATTGGCTGTTCCGGCCTACTAAAGGTGTCTGTCTGCCCCTGCCTGGTGTTGTCCTCAACTGAATAAAGCTGAGCTTCTACCTTCTGCCTCTTACTAACTGCTGTTTTTTTTAAAAATTGGCTGTTCCGGCCTACTAAAGGTGTCTGTATGCCCCTGCCTGGTGTTGTCCTCAACTGAATAAAGCTGAGCTTCTACCTTCTGCCTCTTACTAACTGCTGTTTTTTTTAAAAATTGGCTGTTCCGGCCTACTAAAGGTGTCTGTCTGCCCCTGCCTGGTGTTGTCCTCAACTGAATAAAGCTGAGCCTCAACCTTCTGTTCCAAATTACCATTTTTAAAAATGCCATTGGCTGTTCCGGCCTACTAAAGGTGTCTGTCTGCCCCTGCCTGGTGTTGTCCTCAACTGAATAAAGCTGAGCTTCTACCTTCTGCCTCTTACTAACTGCTGTTTTTTTTAAAAATTGGCTGTTCCGGCCTACTAAAGGTGTCTGTATGCCCCTGCCTGGTGTTGTCCTCAACTGAATAAAGCTGAGCTTCTACCTTCTGTTCCAAATTACCATTTTTAAAAATGCAATTGGCTGTTCCGGCCTACTAAAGGTGAATGTCTGCCCCTGCCTGGTGTTGTCCTCAACTGAATAAAGCTGAGCTTCTACCTTCTGCCTCTTACTAACTGCTGTTTTTTTTTAAAATTGGCTGTTCCGGCCTACTAAAGGTGTCTGTATGCCCCTGCCTGGTGTTGTCCTCAACTGAATAAAGCTGAGCTTCAACCTTCTGTTCCAAATTACCATTTTTAAAAATGCAATTGGCTGTTCCGGCCTACTAAAGGTGTCTGTCTGCCCCTGCCTGGTGTTGTCCTCAACTGAATAAAGCTGAGCTTCAACCTTCTGTTCCAAATTACCATTTTTAAAAAAGCAATTGGCTGTTCCGGCCTACTAAAGGTGTCTGTCTGCCCCTGCCTGGTGTTGTCCTCAACTGAATAAAGCTGAGCTTCAACCTTCTGTTCCAAATTACCATTTTTAAAAATGCAATTGGCTGTTCCGGCCTACTAAAGGTGTCTGTCTGCCCCTGCCTGGTGTTGTCCTCAACTGAATAAAGCTGAGCTTCAACCTTCTGTTCCAAATTACCATTTTTAAAAAAGCAATTGGCTGTTCCGGCCTACTAAAGGTGTCTGTCTGCCCCTGCCTGGTGTTGTCCTCAACTGAATAAAGCTGAGCCTCAACCTTCTGTTCCAAATTACCATTTTTAAAAATGCAATTGGCTGTTCCGGCCTACTAAAGGTGTCTGTCTGCCCCTGCCTGGTGTTGTCCTCAACTGAATAAAGCTGAGCTTCTACCTTCTGCCTCTTACTAACTGCTGTTTTTTTTAAAAATTGGCTGTTCCGGCCTACTAAAGGTGTCTGTCTGCCCCTGCCTGGTGTTGTCCTCAACTGAATAAAGCTGAGCTTCAACCTTCTGTTCCAAATTACCATTTTTAAAAATGCAATTGGCTGTTCCGGCCTACTAAAGGTGTCTGTCTGCCCCTGCCTGGTGTTGTCCTCAACTGAATAAAGCTGAGCCTCAACCTTCTGTTCCAAATTACCATTTTTAAAAATGCCATTGGCTGTTCCGGCCTACTAAAGGTGTCTGTCTGCCCCTGCCTGGTGTTGTCCTCAACTGAATAAAGCTGAGGTCCTACCTTCTGCCTCTTACTAACTGCTGTTTTTTTTAAAAATTGGCTGTTCCGGCCTACTAAAGGTGTCTGTATGCCCCTGCCTGGTGTTGTCCTCAACTGAATAAAGCTGAGCTTCAACCTTCTGTTCCAAATTACCATTTTTAAAAAAGCAATTGGCTGTTCCGGCCTACTAAAGGTGTCTGTCTGCCCCTACCTGGTGTTGTCCTCAACTGAATAAAGCTGAGCTTCAACCTTCTGTTCCAAATTACCATTTTTAAAAATGCAATTGGCTGTTCCGGCCTACTAAAGGTGTCTGTCTGCCCCTGCCTGGTGTTGTCCTCAACTGAATAAAGCTGAGCCTCAACCTTCTGTTCCAAATTACCATTTTTAAAAATGCCATTGGCTGTTCCGGCCTACTAAAGGTGTCTGTCTGCCCCTGCCTGGTGTTGTCCTCAACTGAATAAAGCTGAGCTTCTACCTTCTGCCTCTTACTAACTGCTGTTTTTTTAAAAAATTGGCTGTTCCGGCCTACTAAAGGTGTCTGTCTGCCCCTGCCTGGTGTTGTCCTCAACTGAATAAAGCTGAGCTTCAACCTTCAGTTCCAAATTACCATTTTTAAAAATGCAATTGGCTGTTCCGGCCTACTAAAGGTGTCTGTCTGCCCCTGCCTGGTGTTGTCCTCAACTGAACAAAGCTGAGCTTCCACATTCTGGCTTTCGCCCTATACTATCAGATATTAAACTGCATTTGGCCTACTAGTGTGGTTATGCCCTTGAAACAGTGTCTGCTGCTCTTGGGTTTGCTACTCCACTGAACAAAGCAATGCCGCCTGTTTAGTCCTGTTACCAATTTTGAACTGCATGTAGCCTACTTTATTCTTTGGCCCTATATCTGTTTCCTCCTCATCCTGCCCATTGCCCAGCCACTGCTAGATGAGTCTGCTGGTACATTGACCTAGACCACTACATTCCCCTTATACTCTACACAGCCAGAATCTGACCCTGCTGAAAGTAAGGTTCCCCTTCCCGCATGTTATACCACCTTACACAGGGACAAAGAGGAAGGTGCAGATGAAAGTGCAGGTTCCTTCATCAGGTGGGGGGGCATACTCGTTGGCGACGCCACTGGCACAGGGCCCCTCAGAGTACGCAAAAGTGTCGCTGCTGGTGGGAGGCGCCCCCGCCATGCAAACACACATCGCTGTACTTTGAGGGGCCCTGTGCCAGTGCCAATGCGAACGAGTGGGCCCCCCCTGCTTGCTCAGGATCACAGCACTTGCAACGTTGAAATACTTACCTTTCCCTGCAACACCGCCGTGACGTAGTCCGCATTTCCTGGGCCCACGAAAAACTTGAGCCGGCCCTACTCCCCCCACAACTTTTGCCAAATGACCCCCAATTCCCTATGCCCAACTATTATTATAAAGTTAATTAAGATTGACAAGCTTCAGAAACAAGAATGGATGTTTTTGGCATTAAAATGGGCACTGTAGGTGTTTTCCTGGCCTCCACTCACTGCCGACTATGCTTCCCCATTGACTTGCATTGGGTTTCGTGTTTCGGTCGATCCCCGACTTTTAGCGATAATCGGCCGACTGCACTCGACTCGACTCTGGACAAAATCGGGTTTCACAAAACCCGACTCGATCTTAAAAAAATGAAAGTCGCTCAACTCTACTTGTGAGGATCGAAGGTTGCGTGCAGGTAAGTACTTGAGACCATGTCACAGATGTATGGAGGAGACAGGTTGTGGATGGCTTTGTATGTCATTGTAAGGGTTTTGAACTGGAGCCTCTGGACAATAGGAAGCCAGTGAAGGCCTTGACATAGGAGAGAGGCTGGAGACTAGCGGGGAGACAGGTGGATTAGTCGGGCAGCAGAGTTTAGGATGGACTGGAGAGGTGCCAGAGTCTCAGAGGGAAGGCCAGAGAGTAGGAGGTTGCAGTAGTCAAGGAGGGAGATGATAAGGGTGTGCACTAGTGTTTTTGTGGTTTCATCGTCAAGGAATGCATGAATCCGGGAAATATTTTTAAGGTTGAATCAGCAGGAGGAGGCAAGGGCTTGGATATGTAGCTTGAAGGAGAGGGCAGAGTCGAGGATCACCACGAGGCACTGAGCATGCGGGACTAGGGAAACTGAGCAGCCATTGACATTGATGGATAGGTCTGGTTGAGAGGTAGAGTGAGGTGGGGGAAAGATGATGAATTCTGTTTTGTCCATGTTAAGTTTTAGAAAGCGAGCAGAAAAGAAGGCTGAAATAGCGGATAGACATTGTGGGATTTTGGTCAGTAAGGAGGTGAGGTCATGTCCTGATAGGTAGATTATTATGATTATTATTATTTATTATTATAGCGCCATTTATTCCATGGCGCTTTACATGTGAGGAGGGGTATATGCAGCGCCCCAGAGTCCTGGTCGTTGCAGTACTGTGGCTCCGCCACTATGGGGAGCTATGGTGCGTCTGATGGCACTGAAGGAGTTCATCGGATCAGGTATCACAGACACCAATACATTTCACAGTCGGGCCTCCGGGGGGAGCTAAGGGTGCTATTCATTAGGCCACTCCCCACCATAGTGGGTAAACTGGGGGTCAGGCAGGAAGTTAGATCAGAAAGCTGACTGGGTTGGAACCAAGCAACACCTTGTGGCAGAGGGTGTTTTAGGGGAAGATACAGTAGGGTCTCTGTCAGGGGTGGGATCCTGACAGAGGCTTGGCAACAAGAAAGAACGTAACGGGACCGTGCCTGCTCCGGGTAGCGGCGGTACCCAAGAAAGGATTAGAAGCAAGATAGATTGTGCTGAGTGAGAAACGAGATCATAGCAATAGGAGAATACCAGTAGGAGTCGTGCTGTAAGACCGAAGCAACATCCTACTGAGGCGCACTACCGGTGGCCGGAACGCCGAGGGAGTATAATAACATTCAGCTTCAAGCAATACTTCAAACAGCGGCAGGGCAGTCAGTCTAAGGCGGGCTGTCTAACACATATCACCTATGCAGTCTTGGGGGGCAACTTGTGGGAGAGGGGCGACTCTAGGGTCCCGGAAGAGCTCCGAGCCTACCCGTCAAACGGGTGCCGTCCCAACCAGAACATCAGGGAGGGACGGAGGATTAGCAGAACATCATCTAATCGAGTTGTGAGGGAACTTAAGAAACGGACACAACAGTTGTGGGGACTTTCCGTAAGCACAGCAGGGAAGGACCGCAACACATAGCGCTAGTAGGAAGGCACCGATTTCCACCTGTGAAGAGAACTCTAGAGGTGCCATTGGACCGGCCGGACTTGCGCAGCCTGGCGAACCGTGTTCCGGACTGAGGACCCAGAGATCTTCAGTAAAGAGGTAAAGAGACTGCAACCTGGTGTCCTCGTTATTTACTGCACCGCACCACCACAGCGTCACCACCATCATCCATATCTTGTATTCACTGTGCGCCCCACGGCAGGGTCACGGACCGGGCCTAGCCACCGTGACAACCCCAGAGCAGAGACTCGGAGGCCCGGTACCGGGTACCCCTCGGCCCTGCGGCGGTGGGGGCGCTACATATACATAATAAAAACAAGTATAATAATCTTAATCAATACAAGTCATGACTGGTACAGGAGGAGAGAGGACCCTGCCCGCTAGGGCTCACAATCTACAAATGATGGGTGAGGATACAGTAAGCAAGGGTAGAGCTGGTCGTGTCATCGGCATAGAGGTGATACTGAAAATTGTGGGATTCTGTGAGCTGTCCCCGGCCAGAGGTGTAGATGGAGAAGAGTAGGGGTCCTAGAACTGAGCCTTGAGGAACACCCACAGACAGCGGGCAAGGTGAGGAGGTGGTGTGTGAGAGGGAGACACTGAATGTTTGGTCTGTTAGATATGATGAGAACCAAGACAGGGCCAAGGCTGTGATGCCAAGAGATGAGAGAATCCGTAGCAGGAGAGAGTGGTCCACAGTGTGGAAGGCAGAAGTAGACAGGGGGAGGGGTGAGTTAGTGAGATTAGTAAGGGAACAGAGGCGGGTGAATATATGGTCCAGTGTGTGGCCATCTTTGTGAGTGGCCATAGAAGATCATTGAGCAAGGCCGAAGGAGGCAGTAATCGATAAAAGGTTAGAGGCAGCTGAGGTGGAAGTGTAAATGGGGATAGTGAAGTCACCCATGATGATAGTGGGGATGTCAGCAGAGAGGAAATTAAGTAGCCAGGTAGTGAAGTGGTCGAGAAAGGTGGAGATGGCTAGTTGTGAGGGGAGGTAGATGACAGCCAGCTGGAGGATGGAGGGGGAATAAATGCAGACGGAGTGCACCTCAAATGAGGGAAGAGTAGCAGAGGGTGGTAGCGGGATTGGGGTAAAGGAGCAGGTGTCAGACAGGTG
Source organism: Ranitomeya variabilis (assembly GCF_051348905.1). Lineage (NCBI taxonomy): Eukaryota > Metazoa > Chordata > Amphibia > Anura > Dendrobatidae > Ranitomeya > Ranitomeya variabilis. The sequence goes on from NC_135238.1 coordinate 4,301,823, forward strand.
CAAGCAAGACGACTGAGGGGCGATCTAATAACCATGTATATGTATATAAGGGGACAATACAAATATCTCGCTGAGGATCTGTTTATACCAAGGAAGGTGACGGGCACAAGGGGGCATTCTTTGCATCTGGAGGAGAGAAGGTTTTTCCACCAACATAGAAGAGGATTCTTTACTGTTAGGGCAGTGAGAATCTGGAATTGCTTGCCTGAGGAGGTGGTGATGGCGAACTCAGTCGAGGGGTTCAAGAGAGGCCTGGATGTCTTCCTGGAGCAGAACAATATTGTATCATACAATTATTAGGTTCTGTAGAAGGACGTAGATCTGGGGATTTATTATGATGGAATATAGGCTGAACTGGATGGACAAATGTCTTTTTTCAGCCTTACTAACTATGTTACTATGTTAAGCCAACCTCTCCACCGCATTTGTTGCGAGTGATGTGAGAGAGATGGATTCCGCCATCGGAAAGTGCAGCTGGAGAGTCAGTCAGAGGGGGTGAGCTAGATTTCAGTGATGCCAAGGAAGGAGAGTTTGTTGGTGATAAAGAGGTCATGGATAAATGACAGTGTGTTGCAAACGGAGCTTGCGTTCCATAGAGCTCCAGGTAAGGGGACCGGGGAAAGGGGGCTGGATGAATGGGTATGAGGTTATCATGGTATTATATATATATATATATATATATATATATATATATATATATATATATATATATATATGTAGCTTTGTAGCAAGAAAAGGAGTTGGGCCAGACATATTTCTTGCACAGGGGCCCCAAGCTGTCAGTGTCCGCCTGTGTGTGTGTGTGTACAGATGCGGGAGAGTGTGCAGAGAGGTGAATGGTGCTGTGTGTGTCTGTAGGTGGAGTAGAGGGCAATGATGGGGGTTATGGGGTGAAGGCAATGATGGGGTTGATGGAGAGGGCAATGATGAGGGTGGGGGATAAAGCAATGAAGGGGGTTGTGGTATAGACAATAATTGGGGTGGTGGGGGAGGAGGAAATGATGGAGGTGGTGAAATGGGCAATGACGGTGGTGGTGGGGGAGAAGGCAATGATGGAGGTGGTGGAAAGGACAATGATTTTTGTGATCGAAAGGGCAATAATGGGGTGGGAGGTGGGGAGGAGGAAATGATGGAGGTGGTGGAATAGGTAATGATGGGGTGGTGGGGGAGAAGACAATGATGGTGGCAGTGGAAAGGACAATGATGGTGTGGTGGGGAAGGAGGTAATGAAGCAGGTGGTGAGAAGAAGGCAATGATGGCGGTGAAGGAAATGGCAATGATGGAGGTGGTGGGGGAAAAGGCAATGATGGTGGCAGTGGGAGAGGAAATGATGGTGGTGGTGGGGAAGGAGGAAATTATGGAGGTGGTGTAATGGGCAATGATGGGGTGGTAGGGGAAAGGCAATGATGGAGGTGGTGGAATGGTCAATAATGGGGTGGTGGGGGAGAAAGCAATGATGGGGTAGGGGAGAGGACAATAACGGGATGCGGGGGGGCAGAAGGCCATGAGGGGTGTGGGGGATTTGGATTGGAAGAAAGGGGATTTAAAATGAATTTAGGAACAGGGGGAGGTGGAGGAAGATGTTATTATCGCTAATTATGCACAGTCGTTAAGTATAAAGTACTCACTTATTTTACATAGCACAGCTCCTTAGTTTATAGACTACTTATTTATGTATAGCACAGTCCCTTAGTATATAGTGTACTCATTACGTTTAGTGCCATTCCTCAGTATATAGTGTAGTCACTTTTTATTTATAGCACAGTCCCTTAGATACAGCGTACTCACTTATTATGTATAACACCATCCTTAGCGTACATGGCACAGTCTATTCATCTAGTTCTCAGATGTATAATTCTTCGTCATCCCTCCTTGGGTACACTTTGATGACGGTCATAGAAGGTCGTCTACTCACCCTTCTACAGGTCTACACTGACACTCTCCTCCCTCCCCAATGCCGCATGGTCTTGTGTATATTATATCCAGACTTCCATCCTCTCTGTGGGCTTTTATCCACCAACTAAAGAGTGTATAGACTGGTGTAAGAATCTCCTGATGATGGCCCACAACCACATGGGGGCAAACCCCATACAGTCAAAAAGAAATGTCCTCCAGACATGGCTCTAGAGACAGAAAATGTAACAAGACACTGGAGGTGGATTGATTTTATTGGATTGCATACAATAAGTGTAAATTGGATAAAAATACAAATCAAATGACAGATCCGGGTATAATAAAGGCAATAGTGTCTAAAGCTCCAGTCTGTCAGCCATCTACTGTACATGACCTGCCCCTGTCTTCCTACAACCAGGGAGCCTCAAGAACATCTGGCTAATAGTAGCTATAGGACCCTTAGCAATGATTAGTCCACTGTCTGCACCCTGGGAACTTCACACAAGGTTATGCTTTTTTATTAGGCTATGTTCATACATTGCAGACTCCATAAAGAAACAGTCGTAAAATGTTTGCACCAAACTCTCCTGTGCAGACGTAGCCTGTGGTGGATCTCCGATGTCCATGCTTTCTTCAAAAAAAACTCTTATCCTTTATAACCGTTGTCTGCTCTCTGGGTGAATTATTGTGTGCAATATACATATGGGGACATTATGGGACATCGCACAGATCCATATTCACGCTCACCACTGTCCTCCATCTGCACCATGCAGTATTTTCATATTTGCTTTTCCTTTTTTCTTTCCTTTTTTCTTCTCTATATTTTCCAATCTCTCCTCATGCTCGAACTGATCTCGCAATCTCTGTCTGTCGAACTCTCGTTGTAATCTCTCCATTCTTTCCTTATGTTCTTCTCTATGTTTTTGCCTCCGTGCTTCCTCCTCCTGATGCCATAGTCTGAAGGTCTGCTCCATCTGAACGTTCTCTACATCTTTCTGTGTGGCTAGATTTGTCTCGTGAAGCTTCATTTCCCTTTCGTGAATATAATTCAGCACAAATAGTTTCCGAACAATCATCTCCTGATCGGCGTCCCGGGGCTGTTTGTCTCGGAACTGGGCATCACTGATGACTTCGTAGAGGAACTGGATGACCGCCTCGTGAGTTTCCCTTTTTTTCTTCGGATTCTTATCTGTGTAATTTTCAATGCAAAAAAACGTATCGACTCCGATGTCCCTGAACATATTCTGAATCTCGGTGTAGTTCTCGTGATTCCGGTGAGTGAGGACAACGATGGGAACAACCTCTGAAATGAGAGTAACAGTGAAACATCAGAACTGATTCCAGTTACAGATGAATAGAACAGTGAATGTTCAGCTTTTCCTCTTTCACTATTTCACACACGTTCAACGACTGAGGCGCAGCTCCGCGTGTAAGTCAATGGAGACTGCCAGGGATACAATATGTGTCAGGACTTTCTTTATCCCATAAATTCACAATATCACAGGCCGGAAGGTCACGAGTACCACCCGCTGTGATCTTTGGAGTGAACAGCTCTCTGCTGCCCCATATCGTCCGGACAATTACATGATTGGCCGAAGATGAACGGAGGAGGCCGCAGCCTGTTCACGCCGCCGGCTATTGGAAAATTAACTGTGAGGGTACGGCATACACACCTCCAGATTCTAACACAGGGAATATGTGTACACACTCCGGTACAGTCACAGCTACTCTCCGATAACCCCAGACTACTCGCCACCACCACCACTCTATCTCGGTCAAGTGGACACCGCACGGTAGATTATGGCTTCGAGGAGTAGTTTACAGAACAGAACTATTACATTTTATGGTTAATCCAAAGGGAGGCAGTGTGTATGAAAAATATACACAATATTTTACAAGGGGTCAAAATAATACAGCATAGAGGGTTACATAAAATAAAAGGGATCAACAGGAGAACTTACTACACCGATCGCAGAGACGATTCAGTTTAGAAGGAGAGCGCTTCGATTTGGCAGTTGATAAACGGGGTCCCTACATACACGATATGTATCTCTCTGTACAAACACTGATAATTATTGGGATTGATCTTTTATCAGACCCTGAGTCCCACCCCTGCACCCCTCTATGATGACCTCACAAGGACCCGGTTGTGGGCTGGACTCAGTCCTTCATGATTTTAGGAAATCCCAATTTATGTAATAAATAGTGCGATCATAGAAGTTTGAGACTCATGTCATCTTTTGTATCGGGATTTTACCTACACGTAGAGACCAAGCATGGCCGAGCTGCTGGCAGTTATATGGCCCTATGGCTTTGGGGCTTTTGGCAAGGGTTATAATTATGAGAAAATATGTGTATGATTGCCCAGTTATCCCGGTGCCAACAATGTATGTCTCATTATTATTGAATGTATAGAAATTCCAATATTCCATATTTTCTCCCGGATCCATGCTGTCTGCTCTGTCATCGTGATTCGTAATGCCGTGACCATGGCTATTTGTAAAGGGTCTCAGATCTTCTTTGATCCACTTCAGACCCTAATAAGACTTTTCCTGTCTCTGTGGACAATACACAACCTCTTCAGTCATCTGGACATAAAGAAGAATCCTTGCATTATACTCTGATTCACTTCTCTGTCACTGCCATTTTACATAAGGCATCCAATCCATCATGTGTCTCCTCAAGACAAAGGGTAGACGAAAGAAAAAAGGGAGGGGGGACATGAGGGACCCCAAGGACTTTTACTATTTTCTATGACAGAGAGTGAAATACTGGACTATAGATCAGCCTTTACTGACTCATTATTGGCACGGAAGCTACATACTCGAGAAATGTCAGCAAATTCACCCACCATTAAAGCAGATGTCACCTCAACATTTGTATTTAGTACAGTAAAATAAAGGACACAATACACACAGATTTCACAGCACATACATGACTTCTGGATATGGGACCCCGCTCCATCATAAAACAACCATAGCTACAGTAAACCTAATCACAGGAAGAAATACACAAAACACATTATGTTACTTGTCAAAATGGCCACAGCTTTATTTAAATCACAGGATTAAAACAACCACAGTAGGAGTCAGGTGAAGTGCTAGTACATTGGAATACACAAGTACTGCGGTATCCCCAGCTGTCTGACATCCAGCACCAGGACAGACAGCCATAAAGGGGCGGCACCAGGACAGACAGCCATAAAGGGACGGAACCAGGACAGACAGCCCTAAAGGGGCGGCACCAGGACAGACAGCTATAAAGGGGCGGCACCAGGACAGACAGCCATAAAGGGGCGGCACCAGGACAGACAGCCATAAAGGCTCGGCACCAGAACAGACAGCCATAAAGGGGCAGCATCAGGACAGACAGCCATAAAGGGGCGGCTGTTAGAATCTGTTTTGTTTTGACCATCCCCCATCTTGTTGTGGTTTTCTGGCTGCTGGTCTTTTTCCTCTGGTGTTGGGTTGTCTTGGTCAGGTGATTGTATCACCCATTATTACCCAGCACCTGCCTCCCAGTCCTTGCTGGACATCAGTGTTAATCCGCTAGAGTTCTGGCTAGGTGCTCTAACAGCTTTCTGTGTTTGATATTGTGCAGTTCTGGGACCTCTGGTTCTGCTAGTCTTAGTTTCTGTTTTCAGTTGGTTTCTGCAGCCGTCTCTGTGTTTCTATTAGGAGGTGACCCGTTTTTATACCCAGTCCTTGTATCTTTTAGGGACCACCTTCCCCCAATCTATAGGTCTTCGCTTGAGATAAACCTAGGATCATCGGTGGGTCTATTCGCAAGGAATGAGTCGCCCACTCCATCGTAGGGTGTCGGCCTAGTCTCAGTGCAGGGTCAGTTGTCCCCCTTCTATCCTAGTACTGTGCTGCAGTTTCATAACAGTTTGCCCAGCCACACATATAAAAAAAAAAAATTCCCAGATTCTTTCAATATGTGCAGGGTCCAGGAACTTGCTCAACGCTCGCAAGGGTTAACTTTGGAAGTAGCCGACCTGCAACAGCACGTGAGTAATTACCCTGGAGCACGCTCTGAAGAACCTAAGGTAGGATTACCTGAGTTTTTCTCTGGTAAATGGCAGGATTTTTTTACGTTTAAAAATGCATGTTTACTATATTTTCGGCTTAGACCCAGATCCTCAGGGAGTGAATTACAGCGTGTGGGGATTATTATGTCTTTATCGCTAAATGAACCCCAAATCTGGGCATTTTCATTATATCCTGATGATCCTTGTTTGACATCAGTAGAAGCATTTTTACTGCTATGGGGTTGTTATATGATGATCCTGATCGGGTCACATCAGCTGAGGCAGAGCTCTGATGGCTTAAACAGGGCTCTGTGGATGCTGAAAGGTATTGCACCCAGTTCAGACAATGGTCCCCAGAGGTCAGGTGGAATGACCCAGCGCTCAAGAGTCAGTTTTTAGCAGGTTTCAGTGAAAGAGTTAAAGATTTGCTCATTGCATATCCTGCACCTGATACTTTGGAAACTGCTATGCAGTTAGCTATCTGTGTGGATAGAAGATTGAGAGGCAGACAGAATGAAGAGAAGGTTCTTATAATGCTGAATCCAGTCTCTCAGGATAGCCCCGTCAATAGCTGGGAACCGATGCAACTTGGGGCGATGTCTTATCGTTCCCAGGAGAAGGAGAGGAGGTTCGCTGAAGGGCTATGCTTGTATTGTGGTAAGGCTGACCATTTTATTAAGCAATGTGAGGTTCGCATAAGGAAAGAAAAAAAAAAAAAAGGTCAGTAGGAATAACACTCCAGTTCGTATTGCGTTTTTACGGTCAGCAGTTTTTTTTTCTGGTAATACCACATAACATGGATTTTCAGGTAATGGTGGATTGTGGCTCTGTACTTAATTTGATTGATCAACAATTCCTAGACAAATATAAGTTTGATTCTGAACCATTGTCATCTCCTATTCCTGTTGTGGCTATTGATAACACTCCTCTGGAACATGGGTGTATTTCTCGAAAGTTACCGGGTTCCCACTTACTGTGAATATGGAACATCAGGAGTGTATAGGCTTCTTTGTTCTTGCTAAATTATTTTGCCCAGTAGTCCTGGGTTTGCCCTGGCTAAAAATGCACAATCCTTTGCTGGACTAGTCGTCTAGTACTATAAGGTCCTGGGGTCAGGGGTGTTATGGTAATTGTTGTAATGTTCACATTGCTGCTGTTGAGAAGAAGGAGCTACCTGAAGCCATTCAGGATTTCTGGAGGGTATTGTCAGAGGTTGAGTCGCAAGCTCTACCACCCCATAGAGATTATGACTGCGCTATTGAGTTCATCCCAGGTGCCGCACTTCCTAAGAGTCGTTTATTTAGTCTGACGATTCCCGAGAGGGAGGACTTAAAGGAATACCTACAGACTAGTTTAGCTGCAGGTCATATAAGACCCTCTAAGCCCCCTGTGGCTGTAGGATTCTTTTTTGTCAAAAAGAAGGATGGGGCCTTAGGCCGTGTCTGGATTTTCGGGAGTTTAATAAGATCACTGTGCGCAATCCTTACCCGTTGCCCCTTATTCTGGATTTCTTTAACCAACTAACCGGAGAGAAGTGGTTCTCTAAGATTGACTTTCGTGGGGCATATAATTTGCTGTGGGTGAAGGAGGGCGATGAATGGAAGGCAGCCTTTAATACCCCAGAAGGTCATTTTGAGTGTGTAGTTATGCCTTTTGGCCTTACTAATGCACCTGCGTTTTTTCAAAATTTCATTAATGACATTCTGAGGTCGTTGATCGGTAGGAGTGTTATTGTTTATTTGGATGATATTTTGATATATTCACCTGATGTGGAGTCGCATTGGCAGAGAGTCCACAAAGTTCTACAGATTTTGAGTGAAAACTCACTCTTTGCTAAATTGGAGAAGTGCGAGTTTGCGGTACAGAAAATGAGTTTTTTGGGGTACCTTGCCTCCAGTGATGGGTTTGAGATGGATCCGGTGAAGGTTCAGGCAGTGCTGGAGTGCCTAGGCCTGAATGTTTGAAGTCGGTTCAGAGATTTTGGGGGTTTGCCAATTATTACAGAAAATTCATAAAGAATTTTTCTGTGATCGCAAAACCCCTTACTGATCTTACTAAGAAGGGTTCTAATACTGTCCAATGGTCCCCTGAGGCTGCTAAGGCTTTTGAGCATCTCAAGGAGAGGTTTAGCTCTGCTCCTGTTTTGAGCCAGACAGATGAGACCAAGCCATTTCTGGTAGAGGTTGATGCCTCTTCAGTAGGGGTGGGGGCAGTTCTGTCCCAGGAGGGAGGGAGAGGATGGGGTGCATCCCTGTACTTTTTTTCTAAAACAATTTCAGAGACTGAGCTCAACTATGATGTTGGGAACAGAGAGTTGCTGGCTATTAAACTCGCGTTTAAGCATTGGCGACATTTTTTGGAGGGGGCTAGATATCCGATACAGGTTTTTATTGATCATAAGAATCTGATATATCTGGTTGCTGCTAAACGTTTGAATGCCCGTCAAGCTAGGTGGGCATTGTTTTTTGCCCGGTTTCATTTCCCGTAACATATATCCCTGGGACGAAGAATGTTAAAGTGGATGCTTTGTCACGTAGTTTCTCTCCAGCAGTTAATACTGAGAAGGAGGAATGAATTTTGCAGAGAGGGGTGGTGGTGGCAGCATTGGATTCTGAGTTGGAGAGTAGCATCCTGGAGGCTCAGAATGCTGCACCAACTAACACTCCATATGGCAAATTATTTGTGCCTAGAGCCTTGCGGAGAGCTTTGTTTGCTGAATGTCATGAGTCTTGGTTGGCAGGTCATCCAGGGATTTCGGAAACTAAAAAGTTGATCGGTCGAAGTTTCTGGTGGCCAGGGTGGCAAAGAGAAATCATCAAGTGGGTGCGTCAGTGTACTGTGTGCGCTAGGTCGAAGGCCTCACATGCCCTGGCTGCAGGGTTGCTGTGCCATTTGGAGGTTCCTAGTTCACCATGGTCACATCTCGCTATGGATTTTATCACTAATCTGCCTGTCTTTGAGGGTTTTTCTGTCATCTGGGTTGTTGTGGACTGGTTTAGTAAGATGTGTCATCTGGCCCCGTTCAATAAATTACCATTCGCCAAGACTCTAGCTAAGGCATTTGTGAAAGAGATTGTCATGCTCCATGTGGTTCCCATGGACAGAAAGGAATAACCAGGACGTCGAGCAGTTTTTGAGATGTTTTGTAGCAGACAATCAGGAGATGTGGTCAGGAGATGTGGTCGGAATATCTGCCACTAGCTGAGTTTGCTCTTAATAATCATATGTCTTCCTCGGATGGGTGTTCTCCTTTTTTTGCTGTACAGGGAGACATCCATCTTTCAGTCCATTTTCTAAGATTGGGGCGGCAGTGCCTGAGGAGGAGAGTTTTTCTGGAAATTTGGACAGGGTTTGGACCAATGTACGCCATAATCAGAAAGAGGCTAATAGGAGGTCAAAGAAATATTTTGACAGTGAAAGAAGGGAGGCATTGTTTGCAGTTGGGGACATGGTCTGGTTGTCCTCCAGGAATTTGTGTTTTTGAAGATCCCTTCTAAAAACCTGGGGCATAAGTTTGTAGGACCCTTCAAAGTGGTTCAGGTGGTCAACGCGGCAGTGGTGAGATTAGACATCCCCTCGTCCTGGAGAATTAATTCAGTTTTTCATGTATCTTTACAGAAGAAAGTTGACACACCAGATAAGGAGGCGATGCCGACTGTTCCTCCAGTTGAAGAGGACGGCGAGTTTGAGATTTCACGCATTTTAGATTCCAGGAGGCACAGAGGAAGTTTGCAGTATCTCGTGTCCTGGAAGGGTTTCGGTCCCGAGGAAAATTTCTGGGTGAAAGCTGAGGACGTCTCGGCCTCAAGGCTCATTAAGGCTTTTCACAGGAGATTTCCGATTAAGGCTCGGCCAAGAGGATCCGGAGGATCCTCGTAAAATGGGAGGTACTGTTAGAATCTGTTTTGTTTTGACCATCCGCCATCTTGTTGTGGTTTTCTGGCTGCTGGTCTTTTTCTCCTGGGTTGTCTTGGTCAGGTGATTGTATCACCCTTTATTACCCAGCACCTGCCTCCCATTCCTTGCTGGGCAACAGTGTTAAGCAGTGTTTGTTTCTGCAGCCTTCTCTGTGTTTCCTATTAGGAGGTGACCTGTTTTTTGTACCCAGTCCTTAGATCTTTTAGGGACCTCCTTCCCCTTATCTATAGGTCTTTGCTGAGTTTAGACTAGGATAGGCGGTGGATCTATTCGCAAGGAATGGTTCGCCCACTCCATCGTAGGGTTTCAGCCTAGTCTTAGTGCAGGGTCAGCTTTCCCCCATCTCTCCTAGTTCTGTGCTGCAGTTTCGTAACAGCGGCATCAGGACAGACAGCCATAAAGAGACGGCACCAGGACAAACAGCAATAAAGGGGTGGCACCACGACTGACAGCCATAAAGGCTTGGCACCAGGACAGACAGCCATAAAGGGGCAGCACCAGGACAGCCAGCCATAAAGGGGCGGCATCAGGACAGACAGCCATAAAGTGGCGGCACCAGGACAGACAGCCATAAAGGGGCGGCATCAGGACAGACAGCCATAAAGGGGTGGCACCAGGATAGACAGCCATAAAGGCTTGGCACCAGGACAGACAGCCATAAATGCTTGGCACCAGGACAGACAGCCATAAAGGGGCGGCACCAGGACAGCCAGCCAAAAAGGGGCGGCACCAGGACAGACAGCCAAAAAGGGGCAGCACCAGGACAGACAGCCATAAAGGGGCGGCACCAGGACAGACAACCATAAAGGGACAGCAACAGTACAGACAGCCATAAAGAGACGGCACCAGGACAGACAGCCATAAAGGGGTGGCACCAGGAAAGACAGTCATAAAGGAGCGGCACCAGGACAGAGAGCCATAAAGGGACACCAGCAGTACAGACAGCCATAAAGGGGCGGCACCAGGACAGACAGCCATAAAGGGGCAGCACCAGGACAGACAGCCATAAAGGGACAGCAGCAGTACAGACAGCCATAAAGGGGCGGCACCAGGACAGACAGCAATAAAGAGGCGGGACACACTGGGGGCCATTCAAGCAGAGCCAGTAAACTTTCAGGGCAGCAGTTACCCTATTATCCTCACTCCTGTGTTTAACCACTGTGCCGACCATGATTGATGTTACCATTACAACATCCTTGAGGCCACCAAAGCCAAGCCTGCTCACCACCATGAGGTTTTACATCCTCTATTAGTCACAATGAGTCCACCTTAACTTGTCTGCAACTTCCACCTGACTCCTAAACCGCAAAGCTGTGACAGGTTATAAATTAGGACAAGAAACAGTAAGATCTCCTCTCCAAGTCAGGTTGCTAAGAGAACAGCTTGGTGGGTGGGTGGGTTAGGTACGTAGGGATGAGCGAACCTGTGGATGTTCGGGTACGTTTTGATTCGCTCATCTCTAAAGGTAAACTAAAAGTTATGGCAAGTATAGTTTGAGTCTACAGATTACGTGAGAACCTAAGAGTACAGTATAATCCAAGGACAGCTCAAGCAAAACTTGTGAGGGAGAGCATTCCCTTGTTCCTGCCAGGCAGTTATGGAGCAGCTATTGGGAGAAAGGTGTGACAAAGCATCAGCATGTCTACTACTGGACTAGAGTGATGCCTTGGTTCTCTACAGCACATAGGGCAAAGCCACTGCCACTGCAAACATGCCCGCTACACAGGAAGAATAGTCAGCCAGAAGTAAGTTACTCACAGCCACTATGGGGAAAACAGCTGCTACCGCCCTTCATAAATAAAGAAGATTAGTGAGACGGGACATGGAGGCCAGCTAGAGGGATGGAAGGTGATTCCAGAGAGCTGGTTCTGGACACCAGCTTTACACACTGGAGAGACTCGCTGCCCTGTGCTCCTCATGCAACCCAGTTCTCGGTTTCTGCCACCATCGACCTTCTACGACATGGGAACTTCTGTCACCTGCACGTGTTTCATTGCTCCATCTCTGGCTGTTATCCTTTGGGCTGTGTTGGAGGTAAAAGTTAACCTGTTCCACCATTAACCTTACGCCTGACTCTTCTGTCTAACTCTGCACCCTGGGGAGTGCCATCATGTTAAGAGGGAACAGAAAAAAGTGGCATTTAACCCCAGCACACCCACAGCCATGTGCCTCTCCACAGTGCCAGTGGAGCACCAGGCACGGGGCACGGCCACCATCATTTGTGTGACAGGAAAAAGAGGATCCGACCCATGCCAATGTACTCGAGGGTCTCCACCCTGAGCTCCGGATGTTGCAATAGCTTTACCTAGAGAAATGTTCCTATGAGAACTTGGCCCTTCTTTCCATCTTTTTGGAGTTACTGGGTTCTTACCTGACAATACATACATGATGGATCTGTATATACATGGAGGACACTTACTTGTTAGCTCTCTGGCAATACGAAATATTTCTTTTAGCTCTTCCTGTAGCCCAGGAGTTGATGAATTTGTCACACTAAATAAAACAGAAAGAAATCAATAAACTGATCCCAATGTTCATGAATACAGAGCAATAATGCAGATAGGAGTGTGAGTGTTGGGCAACGACTACAGGCAGCTACTGGTGAAACCATATGGGGGCAGAGATGACGGCTGCATATGGGACGGGTTAGAGCTGAGCCGATCTTTGGAAATTCTAATTTACAAACTTCACAAAGTTTTACCCCCAAAATTTGATTTCCAGCAAATGAATTTGATCCAATCTTAAGCGTATAATTGCTTGTAATATACAAAAATGTACAAGAGGAAGAGGAGAGTAGACCCCACTGACCATAAGAGCTTACACTCTACAGGAGAGAGAGGACCCCACTGACCATAAGAGCTTATACTCTACAGGAGAGAGAGGACCTCACTGACCATAAGAGCTTACACTCTACAGGTGAGAGAGGACCCCACTGACCATAAGAGCTTACACTCTGCAGGAGAGAGAAGACCCCACTGACCATAAGAGCTTACACTCTACAGGAGAGAGAGGACCCCACTGACCATAAGAGCTTATACTCTACAGGAGAGAGAGGACTCCACTGACCATAAGAGCTTACACTCTACAGGAGAGAGAGGACCCCACTGACCATAAGAGCTTATACTCTACAGGAGAGAGAGGACTCCACTGACCATAAGAGCTTACACTCTACAGGAGAGAGAGGACCTCACTGACCATAAGAGCTTACACTCTACAGGTGAGAGAGGACCCCACTGACCATAAGAGCTTACACTCTGCAGGAGAGAGTAGACCCCACTGACCATAAGAGCTTACACTCTACAGGAGAGAGAGGACCCCACTGACCATAAGAGCTTATACTCTACAGGAGAGAGAGGACCTCACTGACCATAAGAGCTTACACTCTACAGGTGAGAGAGGACCCCACTGACCATAAGAGCTTACACTCTACAGGAGAGAGAGAGAGGACCCCACTGACCATAAGAGCTTACACTCTACAGGAGAGAGAGGACCCCACTGACCATAAGAGCTTATACTCTACAGGAGAGAGAGGACTCCACTGACCATAAGAGCTTACACTCTACAGGAGAGAGAGGACCCCACTGACCATAAGAGCTTACACTCTACAGGAGAGAGAGAGGACCCCACTGACCATAAGAGCTTACACTCTACAGGAGAGAGAGGACCCCACTGACCATAAGAGCTTACACTCTACAGGAGAGAGGACCTCACTGACCATAAGAGCTTACACTCTACAGGAGAGAGGACCCCACTGACCATAAGAGCTTACACTCTACAGGAGAGAGGACCCCACTGACCATAAGAGCTTATACTCTACAGGAGAGAGAGGACTCCACTGACCATAAGAGCTTACACTCTACAGGAGAGAGAGGACCCCACTGACCATAAGAGCTTACACTCTACAGGAGAGAGGACCCCACTGACCATAAGAGCTTATACTCTACAGGAGAGAGAGGACTCCACTGACCATAAGAGCTTACACTCTACAGGAGAGAGAGGACCCCACTGACCATAAGAGCTTACACTCTACAGGAGAGAGAGGACCCCACTGACCATAAGAGCTTACACTCTACAGGAGAGAGAGGACCGCACTGATCATAAGAGCTTACACTCTACAGGAGAGAGAGGACCCCACTGACCATAAGAGCTTACACTCTACAGAAGAGAGGACCCCACTGATCATAAGAGCTTACACTCTACAGGAGAGAGAGAGAGGACCTCACTGACCATAAGAGCTTATACTCTACAGGAGAGAGAGGACCCCACTGACCATAAGAGCTTACACTCTACAGGAGAGAGAGGACCCCACTGACCATAAGAGCTTACACTCTACAGAAGAGAGGACCCCACTGATCATAAGAGCTTACACTCTACAGGAGAGAGAGAGAGGACCTCACTGACCATAAGAGCTTACACTCTACAGGAGAGAGAGGACCCCACTGACCATAAGAGCTTACACTCTACAGGAGAGAGAGGACCCCACTGACCATAAGAGCTTACACTCTACAGGAGAGAGAGGACCTCACTGACCATAAGAGCTTATACTCTACAGGTGAGAGAGGACCTCACTGACCATAAGAGCTTATACTCTACAGGAGAGAGAGGACTCCACTGACCATAAGAGCTTACACTCTACAGGAGAGAGAGGACCCCACTGACCATAAGAGCTTACACTCTACAGGAGAGAGGACCCCACTGACCATAAGAGCTTACACTCTACAGGTGAGAGAGGACCCCACTGACCATAAGAGCTTACACTCTACAGGAGAGAGAGGACTCCACTGACCATAAGAGCTTACACTCTACAGGAGAGAGAGGACTCCACTGACCATAAGAGCTTACACTCTACAGGAGAGAGAGGACCCCACTGACCATAAGAGCTTACACTCTACAGGTGAGAGAGGACCCCACTGACCATAAGAGCTTACACTCTACAGGAGAGAGGACCCCACTGATCATAAGAGCTTACACTCTACAGGAGAGAGAGGACCTCACTGATCATAAGAGCTTACACTCTACAGGAGAGAGAGGATCCCACTGACCATAAGAGCTTACACTCTACAGGAGAGAGAGGATCCCACTGACCATAAGAGCTTACACTCTACAGGAGAGAGAGGACCCCACTCATCATAAGAGCTTACATTCTACAGGTGAGAGAGGACCCCACTGACCATAAGAGCTTATACTCTACAGGAGAGAGAGGACCTCACTGACCATAAGAGCTTACACTGTACAGGAGAGAGGACCCCACTGACCATAAGAGCTTACACTCTACAGGAGAGAGGACCCCACTGACCATAAGAGCTTACACTCTACAGGTGAGAGAGGACCCCACTGACCATAAGAGCTTATACTCTACAGGAGAGAGAGGACCCCACTGACCATAAGAGCTTACACTCTACAGGAGAGAGGACCCCACTGACCATAAGAGCTTACACTCTACAGGAGAGAGAGGACCTCACTGACCATAAGAGCTTACACTCTACAGGAGAGAGAGGACCCCACTGACCATAAGAGCTTACACTCTACAGGAGAGAGGACCCCACTGACCATAAGAGCTTATACTCTACAGGAGAGAGAGGACTCCACTGACCATAAGAGCTTACACTCTACAGGAGAGAGAGGACCCCACTGACCATAAGAGCTTACACTCTACAGGAGAGAGGACCCCACTGACCATAAGAGCTTACACTCTACAGGAGAGAGAGGACCTCACTGACCATAAGAGCTTACACTCTACAGGTGAGAGAAGACCCCACTGACCATAAGAGCTTACACTCTACAGGAGAGAGAGGACCCCACTCATCATAAGAGCTTACACTCTACAGGAGAGAGAGGACCCCACTGATCATAAGAGCTTACACTCTACAGGAGAGAGAGGACCCCACTGACCATAAGAGCTTATACTCTACAGGAGAGAGAGGACCCCACTGACCATAAGAGCTTACACTCTACAGGAGAGAGAGGATCCCACTGACCATAAGAGCTTACACTCTACAGGAGAGAGAGGACCCCACTGACCATAAGAGCTTACACTCTACAGGAGAGAGAGGACCCCACTGACCATAAGAGCTTACACTCTACAGGAGAGAGAGGATCCCACTGACCATAAGAGCTTACACTCTACAGGAGAGAGAGGACCCCACTGACCATAAGAGCTTACACTCTACAGGTGAGAGAGGACCCCACTGACCATAAGAGCTTACACTCTACAGGAGAGAGAGGACTCCACTGATCATAAGAGCTTACACTCTACAGGAGAGAGAGGACCTCACTGACCATAAGAGCTTACACTCTACAGGAGAGAGAGGACCCCACTGACCATAAGAGCTTACACTCTACAGGAGAGAGGACCTCACTGATCATAAGAGCTTACACTCTACAGGAGAGAGAGGACCTCACTGACCATAAGAGCTTACACTCTACAGGAGAGAGAGAGGACCCCGCTGACCATAAGAGCTTACACTCTACAGGAGAGAGAGGACCCCACTGACCATAAGAGCTTACACTGTACAGGAGAGAGAGGACCCCACTGATCATAAGAGCTTACACTCTACAGGAGAGAGAGGACCCCACTGACCATAAGAGCTTACACTCTACAGGAGAGAGAGGACCCCACTGATCATAAGAGCTTACACTCTACAGGAGAGAGGACCTCACTGACCATAAGAGCTTACACTCTACAGGAGAGAGGACCTCACTGACCATAAGAGCTTACACTCTACAGGAGAGAGAGGACCCCACTGACCATAAGAGCTTACACTCTACAGGTGAGAGAGGACCCCACTGACCATAAGAGCTTACACTCTACAGGAGAGAGGACCCCACTGATCATAAGAGCTTACACTCTACAGGAGAGAGAGGATCCCACTGACCATAAGAGCTTACACTCTACAGGAGAGAGAGGATCCCACTGACCATAAGAGCTTACACTCTACAGGTGAGAGAGGACCCCACTGACCATAAGAGCTTATACTCTACAGGAGAGAGAGGACCCCACTGACCATAAGAGCTTACACTCTACAGGAGAGAGAGGACCCCACTGACCATAAGAGCTTACACTCTACAGGAGAGAGAGGACCCCACTGATCATAAGAGCTTACACTCTACAGGAGAGAGAGGACCCCACTGATCATAAGAGCTTACACTCTACAGAAGAGAGAGAGGACCCCACTGACTATAAGAGCTTACACTCTACAGGAGAGAGAGGACCTCACTGACCATAAGACCTTACACTCTACAGGAGAGAGAGGATCCCACTGACCATAAGAGCTTACACTCTACAGGAGAGAGAGGACCCCACTGACCATAAGAGCTTACACTCTACAGGAGAGAGAGGACCGCACTGATCATAAGAGGTTACACTCTACAGGAGAGAGAGGACCTCACTGACCATAAGAGCTTACACTCTACAGAAGAGACAGAGGACCCCACTGACCATAAGAGCTTACACTCTACAGGAGAGAGAGGACCCCACTGACCATAAGAGCTTACACTCTACAGGAGAGAGAGGACCCCACTGACCATAACAGCTTACACTCTACAGGAGAGAGAGGATCCCACTGACCATAAGAGCTTACACTCTACAGGAGAGAGAGGACCCCGCTGATCATAAGAGCTTACACTCTACAGGAGAGAGAGAAGACCCTACTGACCATAAGAGCTTACACTCTACAGGAGAGAGAGGACCCCGCTGACCATAAGAGCTTACACTCTACAGGAGAGAGAGGACCCCACTGACCATAAGAGCTTACACTCTACAGGAGAGAGAGGATCCCACTGACCATAAGAGCTTACACTCTACAGGAGAGAGAGGACCCCACTGACCATAAGAGCTTACACTCTACAGGAGAGAGAGGACCCCACTGATCATAAGAGCTTACACTCTACAGGAGAGAGAGGACCCCACTGACCATAAGAGCTTACACTCTACAGGAGAGAGAGGACCTCACTGACCATAAGACCTTACACTCTACAGGAGAGAGAGGACCCCACTGACCATAACAGCTTACACTCTACAGGAGAGAGAGGACCCCACTGACCATAAGAGCTTACACTCTACAGGAGAGAGAGGACCCCACTGACCATAAGAGCTTACACTCTACAGGAGAGAGAGGACCCCACTGACCATAAGAGCTTACACTCTACAGGAGAGAGGACCCCACTGACCATAAGAGCTTACACTCTACAGGAGAGAGAGAGGACCCCACTGACCATAAGAGCTTACACTCTACAGGAGAGAGAGAACCCCACTGACCATAAGAGCTGAGACTCTACAGGGGAGAGAGGACCCCACTGACCATAAGAGCTTACACTCTACAGGAGAGAGGACCCCACTGACCATAAGAGCTTACACTCTACAGGAGAGAGAGGACCCCACTGACCATAAGAGCTTACACTCTACAGGAGAGAGAGGACCCCGCTGACCATAAGAGCTAACACTCTACAGGAGAGAGAGAGAGGACCTCACTGATCATAAGAGCTTACTCTCTACAGGAGAGAGAGGACCCCACTGACCATAAGAGCTTACACTCTACAGGAGAGAGAGGACCTCACTGATCATAAGAGCTTACTCTCTACAGGAGAGAGAGGACCCCGCTGACCATAAGAGCTTACACTCTACAGGAGAGAGAGGATCCCACTGACCATAAGAGCTTACACTCTACAGGAGAGAGAGGACCTCACTGACCATAAGAGCTTACACTCTACAGGAGAGAGGACCCCACTGACCATAAGAGCTTACACTCTACAGGAGAGAGAGGACCCCACTGACCATAAGAGCTTACACTCTACAGGAGAGAGAGGACCTCACTGATCATAAGAGCTTACTCTCTACAGGAGAGAGAGGACCTCACTGACCATAAGAGCTTACACTCTACAGGAGAGAAAGGACCGCACTGATCATAAGAGCTTACTCTCTACAGGAGAGAGAGGACCCCGCTGACCATAAGAGCTTACACTCTACAGGAGAGAGAGGATCCCACTGACCATAAGAGCTTACACTCTACAGGAGAGAGAGGATCCCACTGACCATAAGAGCTTACACTCTACAGGAGAGAGAGGACCTCACTGACCATAAGAGCTTACACTCTACAGGAGAGAGGACCCCACTGACCATAAGAGCTTACACTCTACAGGAGAGAGAGGACCCCACTGACCATAAGAGCTTACACTCTACAGGAGAGAGAGGACCCCACTGACCATAAGAGCTTATACTCTACAGGAGAGAGAGGACCCCACTGACCATAAGAGCTTACACTCTACAGGAGAGAGAGGACCCCACTGACCATAAGAGCTTACACTCTACAGGAGAGAGGACCCCACTGACCATAAGAGCTTACACTCTACAGGAGAGAGAGGACCCCACTGACCATAAGAGCTTACACTCTACAGGAGAGGAACCCACTGACCATAAGAGCTTATACTCTACAGGAGAGAGAGGACCCCACTGACCATAAGAGCTTACACTCTACAGGAGAGAGAGGACCCCACTGACCATAAGAGCTTACACTCTACAGGAGAGAGAGAGGACTCCACTGATCATAAGAGCTTACTCTCTACAGGAGAGAGAGGACCCCACTGACCATAAGAGCTTACACTCTACAGGAGAGAGGACCCCACTGACCATAAGAGCTTACACTCTACAGGTGAGAGAAGACCCCACTGACCATAAGAGCTTACACTCTACAGGAGAGAGAGGACCCCACTGACCATAAGAGCTTACACTCTACAGGAGAGAGAGGACCCCACTGACCATAAGAGCTTACACTCTACAGGAGAGAGAGGATCCCCCTGACCATAAGAGCTTACACTCTACAGGAGAGAGGACCCCACTGACCATAAGAGCTTACACTCTACAGGAGAGAGAGAGGACCCCACTGACCATAAGAGCTTACACTCTACAGGAGAAAGAGGACCCCACTGACCATAAGAGCTTTCACTCTACAGGAGAGAGAGGACCCCGCTGACCATAAGAGCTTACACTCTACAGGAGAGAGAGGACCTCACTGACCATAAGAGCTTACACTACAGAAGAGAAAGAAATACCCGGTGGCAGTATGGGAAAGCGCTGATCTCTGATAGCCCAGGTACTAACCACCACTGTACAAGTTATGTTAAAGTTTTTAGATGGTGTAGGACCATCCCGATCAGAGTTACCTTGTCGTGGTGGGATGGCTTTTATGCTATTTTTGTTCAAAATCAGTATTACTAAAAAGTCTATGTTAATTAAATGCACTTTTTGCTTTCTATTTACTTAGTTACAGCAGGGTTTTTGCTCAGTTTTTTCTCTTGTAGGTTTTATATTTTTTATGGCCAATGTGAACATAACTTTATGTTCTGCATATGTACCAAGTCAAGCTCAATTTTTTTTTTCTTTGTATTATTGCATTCTGTGCAAACCGGGGTGTGGCCTCCCTCTCCTTAGCTGGAAATTGTATATTAGGCTTCCCCAGACTGGTGTCCACTGGTTGGGCCCAGTTCTTTTGTCTGCCCATATTCACACACATGGTAAGGTTTTTAATATTAGACAGTGTAGGACCGTTCCGATCAGAGTTACTTTGTCGTGGTGGGATGGCTTTTATGCTATTTTTGATAAAAAACAGTAGTACTAAAAACGCTGTTTTTTAAATACACTTTTTTTCTTTTTATTTACTTAGTTACAGCAGTTTTTTCTCTTTTAGGTTTTATATGTTTTATGGCCAATGTGAACATGCGTTTATGTGCTGCTTGTGTACCAACTCAAGTGAAGCTCAATTTTTGTGTTTTTCTTTTTTTAAGTTATGGTAATCTGTAAGGTGTCATAGTTGTAGGCCATTATGGAGAATCTCGAGATTTCTAATTCTTCAGCAGCAGTGTCATGTTTCTGGGCAAGATTTTATTTTTTGTGAACTTCAAATGAAATCTTAAAGTGATTTAATTTGGCGTAAAAAGCCCCCAAAATTTCAGGAAATTCAATTTGAACTTGATCCTCCGGAGATCGTCCTGCTCACCTGTAGTCCTTGTACCTCAGGGAGCCCACTTGTGTCAGTGCCTCATACATTAACCCTTGTACACACGGGACGTTGCTGGCTCCGGTACAGATTTTGCTCCTGGCTCTTTCTAACCTGATACATGCAGCAGCTTCTGAATATATATGTAAGAAATGTCTGATCGCTGAGATTGGGATGAGATACTGGTGAGAAGATCTCCTACCTGTACACGAATATAGGAATGGTGAAATCAGAGGCTTTCACATGGGGCTCGCCTTCCACAATCCTGTCCACCAGCCCAAATCCATGGCTCCAATCCACCGACTTGTCCAGAGGCAGCAAATTTGCTGAAAATTAAATTTAGGCATCAAATAGGTGATAACAACTATAAATGATACAATCAGAAGGAATTGAATTCATCATCATCACATTGTCTTTGTTCAGTTACGTCTGATATATTGAGGATGTCTCGTGACCTGTGGCCTCCGCTCCGGTCATTGAGGTGGCTGCAACCGTCAGAACCGGGGATCACGGGACCCTCATTCTGGACAATAGTAGAGGCCCGAAAGTGAACCCCTGCATCTATGACACATGAGAACAAAATGTGCTGTGATCCGTATATAAATAATACAAGGGGCAGTAACAAATAATCCGCACCCGCACTGCAGAATTTATTTTAATGATCTTCGAGAGCAGATAAATTCGGAATGTTCAGCCGTAGTCTCTCTGCGTTCAGCACACTAAACAAGATTTCACATCTACATACATACTGGACACTGTCACACTAAACGTCTGGTGGATGGACATGGACGTGCAATGAGAAGTATATCAATAGGAATAGCACAGATAAAGCTATGCTCACATAATCACTGCAATTATCATAGTAATTCAATCTTACACGCAGGGATTTATGATCAATTCCTCTCTATAAATAGAAGAAATAACGATTTGTGATGTTTCATATAACTAACATGGAGCATCTAGTGCTTGGGCTGCAGATCTTATACATAGAATATATATCATTCACCAATCACTTTCTAATAATATTATAAATAATTCTGGTGAATTATTTACCGCAATATACTTGTGTATAAGCCGAGTTTTTCAGTCCATTTTTTGTGCTGTAAACGCCCCCCTCGGCTTATACACGAGTCATTGTCCCAGAAGCCGGCGGTGGAGGGGGAGCGGCGGAGCAGTGCGTCACAGGAGGCAGGAGCCGGCGGTGGAGGGGGAGCGGCGGAGCAGTGCGTCACAGGAGGCAGGAGCTGGCGGCTGCGGCTGTATCTGTGCCCACTGCTAAAGAGCAATGAATATTCACTGTACTGGCAAAGATTATTAATTTCTCCTATAACGCACACAATAACAGCCGCAGCTTCCAGCAGCTGTAAAAAAACAAACCTCCTACTTACCTTCCCTGCATGTCACCAGTGAATGGATAGAGGTGAATATTCATTACCTTAATGAACGGGGACACGTAATCGCCGTAGGAGCTGCTGGAAGCCGGAACAGGATGCTGCGAGGGTGCGCAGGGAAGGTAAGTAGGAGGGGTTTTTTTTACGTTTTTCTCCTGGCAGGCCATTTTCAGGGCATGCATGTCAGAGGGCCATTGTGGAAGACTTGCTGAAAAGATTACCCTCAGACAACACCGGCTGTTTTCACCCACAAGGATTACAGGGGAGGGCCACGCACACCAGGTGCAACTCAGGGAGGGGGCAAATGTCCACTGACTGGGCCATATTCATGAGACAGTCCCATCAGCAAGAGCTATCTGTGGATGTAACTATGATGAGAACGGGAAACTTAACCAAGATGGTGAAGGACTACTTAAGTAACCCTTTAACTATTGGTTGTCCTAGCTGCACACTTGGCCTGACCTCTCCTTGTACACCTTGGATGTGCTACCATGCCCTGCTGCGAGTGTGTTGTCTGAGCGGGTTTTATTTCGGCAGGTGCAGTTATAACAGATTGCCATCCCATCCATTTCAGCTTTTTTTTTTTTCAGGCCTTCAAACCTGTTTGTTGGGTACAGCAGAAAAATATTTGTCTTTCCCATTGACTTGCATTGGATTCGTTATTCGGTACGAATACACGGATATTAGAAATTATTTGTGCCAATTTTCCCAAATCCAAATATTTCACTATTTGCTAATCACTAATCATTACAAGTCTTTTTCCTCCATGTCCGTCCACAAGCTGTTTAGCGCGACAGTATCCAGGATGTATTTGATCACCTTGCTTCTCGGGTTTGCCACAGGGACCGGTTTTTCGGTCAGCAGTTATCAGCTGTGCCTGTCCCCTTGGACAGGACAGCACAGCACTGATTAAATCTATTGCAGTGTGAGCTGCGAGCCTCCAATGCACGGCTGCCTACACCTCTTCATCCGATGTGAATCCTCATCCTATGATTTACACATAATCCCTTGTTACTGTCTGACTTAATCAGTCTACGGAGTGCTCAGTGTGGTCATCAGATGGGTCTCCGACTCCATAGCCGACACTTGTGCAACCTTTCATGAACTCCTTTGTCCATGAATAGACAATTATGTGAAACAAAACACTTTCTCCATAGTTTTCACAAAGTCTTCAATAAATACGAGCACCAAACATACCCTAAGACCCATCACAATGGCGGCAGCCATTTTTTCCCGCACCACACTCACAAAAGAACTGATGGGACATGGTCAAACCTGCCCAACAATGACTGGGGAGACAGTGACCTCATGGAGAAAGTCAAGTTTTCATGTAACCGGAGTGTGGAACATATTAACCCTCGTACTTTAAGTAGACAGTTTGCTATTCATTTATAATTTCACAGACCTATAGTTTAAAAGTTAAAACTAAATGACACTAGATGCTAAGATGAATTTTCAATCATGGAAGCTAGTAACTATAACTTGAAATATTACATTTATCCAGAAAGGCATCCAAGCCCTCCTCGCACTGTGCCTTCCATAATGACGGTAGAACGTTCTTCCCTCTAGAGGTCATCGCTGACATTTACGACACACCTGTACCTTCTGGAATATGTGACAGACCGGGGAAGATTCAGGGATAAAGTTACGACAAGGAAGACATCTATAATAACTCATTCAGTACAGACGAATTATTCCATATTTTTCAGTAAGACTTGATTAAGAAATCATTAAATCTCCTTATTTAAAAGAAATCATGGCGAGACCTCAGGCTTTCCCCCGATCAATAATTCAGGGTATAATATTTATAAACTTCTGATCAAATTATATCCAACCACAAACATGAATGAATTTACCAGGTATTTTATAAAATTAGTTCAGGTTTCAAACAACTCAGAGATTAATGATTATCACTATGAGGAGATATGGATGGAGGAGTTCTGCAGTTAGGAGGAGACCAATAATCCGGAGTTTGTGGTCATTAATGTGATATTCATGTGATTTCTGATGACATCTGAAAGATGATAATAATGCGCGGTTGTAAGGACTCAAGCCTCAGTCGTATAGTGCCCTCTGATCATGGTGGGACTGGCCCAACGGATGAGACCTAGTGGTCACCCAAGTTCTAACTCAAAAAAGAACTCCATGATGGGGTCTGGCACTACTTCTGTTACGTTAAATCTCATTCTTGGTTGGTATGTACAATACAAATGGAATAAGAGTACTTGTTCAATAAATCTAAAGGGTGGTCCTAAGAATCTCTGCCTTGTCTGATACTGGGCGACACTGCCAGTAAGATATCCACCATAATCAGGAGTAACTCAAACCAACTGCATCAGTATATGCGGGACTCTCATCTCTTCTGCATCTGTTCTGTATAACTTAGGGTACACGATGTGTCTATGCTGATGTCTATACTGTAATGTGACAATTTGGCTAAATTCAGCCATCCATACCCTGAGTATGTGAGTGTGCTCTGAGTTTATAGCGAATAGTGAGCATTGATGGTTATGTACAAGACACCTCCATACATTCACACACTGATCCCATACAGTATGGCCCCAGGAATCCTAGTAGGTAACACCATCCATGGAGAAAGCACAATTACAGTGACAATGTTCTGGAGAACGTCAGTAAGAAGCCAGGTCTTCCCTCGCACCTTCCTGTTTAGTTCTTACACTTACCAAGTTGGGCGAAGATCTCCCCAGTTTCATATGTGTTCATTTTGGAGCAGCCCCTGTTATCAACCAGGACAATGTTCTTGGTGAGCTGGTAAGTCAACCTCTTCGTCGTGTGACCCTCGTCTGTATCTGATGCATTTGCATGATTTTTGTAGTCACTGTTGGACCAGACACACATCATGGTGTTGATAAATGACGACTTCCCATGGCCGAGGTACCCGAACAGCTGCAGAAGGATTCTCCGAAAACCCTGGTTGCCCCTTTTACATTTGTCAAAGGTAAAATCTCTAATCTTCCTCCTCAGTTCTTCATCCTCCATGGCTGGTGAGATATCTGCACCTTCAACGCTCTTCTCTCGGAATAAACCATCAAGACGTTAGGCCAAAGTCTTGTTTTTACAGCCGCTTATTAATGAATGTTTTTTCAGACCTTATCTACAATTAGTTTTGTTCCTGATTTTTTTTCCCATAAGCCCGTGTTCCAGGTAGATTTTAATACAGGGGTCAATGTAGTTTCTTACCAGAATATGTTTCTACTTCCTTATAGCACACTAGAAGATAGCGATGACGATGAGAAAATATTAGTCTTAGCAATTTTCTCTTAACAGGAGGATCACTGCATTGAGATTGTGGATTCTTTTTTGACCTGCGATCAGTCCACACTCAGGATCTATTGCTTAAAGGGAACCTGTCAGCAGATTTTTCCGCTATAAGATGTGGCCACTGCCTTTTAGGGCTGATATACGGCATTCTATAATGCTGTAGATAAGCCCCCGGTCCGACCTGCAAGTGAAGAAAAATAAGTTATATTATACTCACCCGGGGGGGCGGTCTGGTCCGATGGGTGTCGCAGGTCCGGGTCTGGCACCTTTCATCTTCTTGCGACGCCGCCCGCCTGCTTCTTCATCGCTCCTCGGCATCGCGCTCCTGCGAACTTATATCAGGTCAGAGTAAAGTACTGCAGTGTACGTGCTCCGGGAAAGGTCAGAGGGGCCCAGCGCCTGCGCACTGCAGTACTTTGCTATACAGTGTGCCGACTTCTGGCTATTCCTGACTATTCAACCTGCTTATCCTCTCAACTATATTGCTGCTCCTGTTTACCAACCCCTGGCTATTCCTGCATAGTCTACCTGCCGGTTCTGACCCTAGTAGTTGCAATACCACTACTCCAACCCAAGTCACTCCATAACAGCACCGCAACAAGCAGGCAGAAACACTGGGGTGACCAGAGGGAGAAGGCGGACAATTGTTCCCCAGAGCACCCACAAGCGGCAAGTTCTCAGGCCATGGGTTAGGTGTTTCTCTTTTTTCTGATGTATTTCCATGCAACCCTTCTCACCCAGAAAGGGTATACGGTTCATGGTTTCGTGTTTTTCTTGACCATCTCCTCCACTAATCCAAACCTATCCCTCCTCCAGCATCTATCTCTACACTAAATGCAGCTAACAGGGTGTAAGGCAGCAGTTTTCGTGTCCATGATGCAATGAGGCAGTGACCCAAGGAAGTTCAACTTAAACATTTTTATTTTCTTCTTCACAAAACAAAACCAGAACTTTTATCCCCCGGTTTACACATGTAGCATCCGTATCAGTCTGTTGCCGTGGGCGACTGCACTGCTGTATCCCTCGTAGGTGCGTCAGTACCTTTGCCTTCTCTGGCCTGAGTTCACACTCACACATACCTGTCTGCGTAGAGCCTCCTGCTCTGCTGCTGACAAACTACACCCAAACTTCAACTGAAAGTGTAAATGGGTTTCATGGTCAGAGATCATCCTCACTTCCAATCCTACAGATATCTCCAAAAATAAAAGCCCATGTCGGGTTTTCCCAAATCTGTAACAATATGAAAAGATAAATATATAACATACAATAGAACACTCAATTAAGATGCCAAACATGGAATCAGAGCAGCGGTCTCTGGGGGATGATATAATAATACCTCAAACTCGCCCTAATAGGCCCTAGGATCTGATGACCTTCCTCTCTGCGGAGGTTGGCACCCTAATTTTGAGATGTGGTGCCCCCACTTGACGATGGCTGTTCCTTCAATCCCTGTGAGTCCCTTATCTATAAAAATATCACACAGATGCAATCAGACCCAAGTAATGGATCAAAGGTCTCTGTATTATCTCAATGAGTGCACCTGGCTACTAATGTGTAGAGTCTCAGGCTAGTCAACAATTGCAGTTCTCGAAAAGATAACTTCTTCTCTCAACAGAATGGCTATAGCCTCCAATGTATCAGACTTGGCTGTATTATCTCATAGATATGTAATGTTACAGTCTCCTGGCCTATGGACTAAATGTAAATGCAAGGTCGAAGGTATGAGGAAGGTATTAGGAACTGAGATAGCACCCTCAAAACACTCAAAATGTAGTTGGCCTCTATAAGTTGTAAGTCCATCTAGCCATCTCTCAAGAAAATAAATGGTAATGAAAGCTAAATGGGGTCAATAGTGCATCAGTGCCAGGTAACGGTGCTATTATATCAGAAGGCATAAGTATCAATATAGTCAATGTGACCTTTATAAACAAATCACAGCCAAAATGTCTGATTAAGGGCAAAAAGAAGAGGAGTCCCAGTGTTAAAGTGCAGGTGTGCTGAGATAGTCAAAAGCTCAGAGGTAAGTAAAAAGACGTAGCTGTATTTCCAAGGTGAATCCCTTGCTCCAGCTGTAATAGATACACTCATCCCTAGTCCCGACGCGTTTCTCCCCTGTTTTCCTTTGTGAGGGGGTTCATCAGGGGACTTTCATATTCAGGAGGGCCTCAATTGGTCCATGAGCTAAAGGAAGGGTATCAATCTGCCAAGGATGGGGATGTTACCTGAGGACCCCACATTCAATTTTGCAGTTGCCATATAGATGACATCCTCGTCCTTTAGGCACCTTCAAAACCTTTGCCAATAACCTCAATGACAATCAATTGGGGTTAAAATTCATTTTTGAGCTGGGTAGAATAGGATTGCCTTTCTAGATGCCATGATTTCTATACAGATGGATGGTTCCCTTAAAGCCTCAATTTATCCAAACCTCGGCCACTAACAGCTTAGTAAGGTGGCAGGGCTATCATAGTGATTGTCATTGAGGTTATGGACAAAGGTTTTGAAGGTGTCCTCACCCCCTGTCCAAAGGACGAGGATGTCATCCATATAGTGACCCCAAAATTGGATATGGGGTCCCCAGGTGACATCCCCGTCCTTGACAGATGGATAACCTTCCTTTAGTTCATGGACCTTTCTATTTGGTTTTTGTGTGGTACTTTTTACACCCTCTGCAGTTTGTTCTTTTTGGTTCTTCATCATTTCCAAAATCCGACCTGGTCAAATAGTTTAACCAAATCCACTCTCTTTCATTTTGCATTGTAACCACAGCTGTGGCTGTAATCAAAATGCTCTCCAAGAGGTTCAGTATGCTTCTATGTGCAACCTGGGGGACACATAACGACCCTCGTATATCATTCTCCTCACTGCCTCACATGGGGTATTAATGGGAAATAGAATAGATCTACTATAGCCCTGTAAAGGAACTTTAGATTTTGGTTTCCTCAGCTAGGACTGTAAGACAATAATCAAAGCGTAATTGCCTCTAATGCACTATCCCTGCTTCAGCATCTAGCCCTACCCTAATTACAGCTAAAAGCAGAAATCGAGAATAGAATATATTGGAATTAGATCTGAAAAATAATTTTGTTTTAGCATAGCACCAGCAAGGACTGTAAGGCAATAATCCCTGACTAGATGCCTCTAATACACTATCCCTGCTCCAGCAGCTAACCCTACACCAATTGCAGCTAAGAACGGTATTACAGAATAGAATCTATTTAAATTGGCCTTGAATTAACTTTTGGATGTACGTGGCAGCACCAAGGACTGTAAGGCAAGAATCCCTGCCTAGATGCCTCTAATATACTACCCCTATAACTAACCCTACACTAACTGCAGATAAGAAAGCTACAATTATATCATTGAATCTATTTGATTTAGCCATGAAAAGGCCTGTTGGTTTCATGTTGCACCAGCAGGTACTGGAATGTTATAGCACACTGTCCCTTCTCCAGCAGAAACTCTCCCTACACTATTTACGGGCACAACGCATGAAGCCAGCCACTCACAGTAATACTAGTATCCAACATGGCTATGGCATTACTGCGACTGGCAGGCAATCCCCACATGTTTTATGCCTGAAAATCAGGCTCCAAACATGTGGGGTGAGAAACTGAGCATGTGCACAAGCAGGGTCGGACTGGCCCACTGGGAAACTGGAGGATTCTCTGGTGGGCCACGGGACTTGCAAAGGCAGCCAGCTGACTTGAGTATGCGTATCTGTCACAGGCGGCACATTACAGTGATGTCACCGGCATAGTACGGGTACACTCATGTCAGCTGCCGGCCTCTGTTGGGTTGGTGGCCATTTGTACATGAGCGCACAGGATCTGTAGAGCAAAAAGGACAGCGGGACACTATAAACAATAGACCTGTGTATAATGTCATTGATGATCACTGTATTACCTGTACACTTGCACTATATACAAAGCTCATATGTATAATGTCACTAGTGATTACTGTATTATCTAAGATGTGTATCTTGGTACCGTGTTAGCCAGTAGATAGAAAAATATTTAGAATGGAGAGTCCTCAGTGGTTGATACCTTTTAATGGCTAACTGAAAATATGGTAACAAATGGCAAGCTTTTGAGACTACACAGGTCTCTTCATCAGGCAAAGTCTTTGCCTGATGAAGAGATCTGTGTA
The DNA here is from genome assembly GCF_051348905.1 of Ranitomeya variabilis. Taxonomy (NCBI): domain Eukaryota; kingdom Metazoa; phylum Chordata; class Amphibia; order Anura; family Dendrobatidae; genus Ranitomeya; species Ranitomeya variabilis. The sequence goes on from NC_135238.1 coordinate 4,331,477, forward strand.
TTCTCGAAAGCTTGCAATTTGTTACCATCTTTTCAGTTAGCCATTAAAAGGTATCAACCACTGAGGACCCTCAATTCTAAATATTTTTCTACTGTATTATCTGTAAACTATACACTATAGTTCCTGTGTATAATTTCACCGATGATCACTGTATTGCCTGTACAGTATACACTATATACAGAGCTCATGTGTGTAATGTCACCAGGGATCACTGTATTACCTGTACACTGATGCTATATACAGAGCTCCTGTGTATAATGTCACTGGTGATCACTGTATTAACTGTACAGTATACACTATATACAGAGCTATGTAATGTCACCAGGGATCACTGTATTACCTGTACACTATATACAGAGCTCCTGTGTATAATGTCACTGGTCAGTCCTCCATATAGTATAATACACTCATTAGTCCTCCATATTGTATAATATACTCCTCATAGTCCTCCATATGTTAAAATACACTGCTCTGTCCTACATATAACATAATACACTCCTCATAGTGCTCATATAGTATAATACACTCCTCAGTCCTCCATATAGTATAATACACTCCTCAGTCCTCCATATAGTATAATACACTCCTCAGTCCTCCATATAGTATAATACACTCCTCATAGTGCTCCATAAAGTATAATACACTCCTCATTCCTCCGCCATAGTCATCCATGTTGTACAATTCACTTCCCATAGTATAATGCGCCCCATAGTTCTTCATATAGTATAATTTATTCCCCATAGTCTTTGATACAGTATAATGCAGCCCACATATAGTATAATGCAGCCACCCCACAGAGTATAATGTAGCCAACCCACTGAGTATAATGCAGCCACCCTACAGAGTATAATGCTGCCACCCTACAGAGTATAATGCTGCCACCCCCAGAGTATAATGCAGACACTCATCATAGGAAGCAGACTCACCAAAACCTTGTCAAATGACAAATGCACTTGCAGGGTGCAGCAGGCCCCCATTAATAAATGCTGGAGCAGCTCAGGTGCAATCTACTGATGAGAACAACCACCCACTCACCTAAATAATCTTAGTCTTAATATTGCACTTTTTATCATTTTTGCAGGGTATGGCAGGGCCCCTTTATGTTGGTTTTTGTGTGGTACATTTATATATAGTGCTGGACGGCCCGCCTGCTAATACTATGGGCGTGATCAATAGGTTGTCCAGACACTGTGCATCACACCTATCTGTGTGAATAGTGTCTTATGCAAGCCTTATCTCTGTGCATTTTTGCTACTAGGCAGCCAACCCCTCCATTATTTAGGTGAGTGGGTGGTTGTTCGTATCAGTAGCTTGTACCTGTGCTGCTCCAGCCGTTATCAGTGGGGGCCTGCTGCACCCTGCGAGTGCATTTGTCATTTGACAAGGTTTTGGTGAGTCTGCTTTCTACGATGTGTTTTTTTGCGGTTTTCTATGTTAACTGTAATGCAGACACTCCACAGAGTATAATGCAGCCTCCTTCATAGTATAATGCAGCCGTTCCATAGAATATATGGTAGCCCCCCGCAGAATATAATGCAGCCCCCTTATACAGTATAATTTCGCCCCTATAGAATACAATGTAGCCCTTCTCATATAGTATAATGAAGCCCTGCCATACAATATAATGTAACCCCCATAGAATATAATGCAGCCACCTTCATAGTATAATGCAGCCCCTCCATAGAATATATGGTAGTCCCCCCTGCAGAATATAATGCAGCCCCCTTATACAGTATAATGTCGCCCCTCTATAGAATACAATGTAGCCCTTCTCATATAGTATAATGCAGCCCCCCATAGAATTTAATGTAGCCCCGTCATAGAGTATGATGCAATCAGCCCTCATAGAATAATAAATATAATACAGCCCCCATAGAATATACCCGTCACCGTCAGGGAAGTTTTCTCCCATTCTCCCCAGGACGGTGACACATCCCCTTTGAGCACAATCTAACGGTCTCAGTCGCGGACAGGAGCCCACCCGTGACAGGCGCCCAAGGTGTTAGGTGCATAGTTTACATTTTTTCCCTTGTAGTATATTCTGTGTTGGGAAATTCCTTCATACCCGGGGTGATATATATATTTCCCTGCAGGAGTTACTGTCTGTTAAATAAAACCCCTCGTAGACCCTCGATCTGCCTCCTCGTCTGTGCTGCATCCTGTAACCTGCTGATAAGGGCACCAGCAAAATTTGTCCGCAGCAGGAAAGGGTTAAATATTTAGCAAATATAAGAAGAAAACAAAAAGCAACGATGAATGAAAAATATATATATAAAAAAGGAAGAAATTAGGAATCGAAACAATTTCTCGAAAAGCGAACAGAAAGTGAAAGTTGCCGGCTTCTTTTTAGCTTTTGTTCTGAGGACAGGAGATTCACAGGGAGCAGCGATCACCTAACGGAAGGTAAGAATGCGTCTCCTCTCCATTTCTGGTTTGGCCATAAATTTGCATATTTGACCATCAGCAGAAAGCTGCCACTAAATCTGGAGGCCAGCAAGTGTGCACAAGGTGGTGTAGAAGAAAGACACAAAAGGTAAAGTGACCGCACAAAGCCGCACGTCCAGGAATAGAAGCGTTTATGGGGGACAAAAAAAAAAAATCAGACATTAAACTATTAGGCTATGTGCACACGTTGCAGATTATTTGCGTTTTTTTAGCGTTTTTGCGCTACAAAAACGCTATAAAACAGCAAATAATCTGCGTACATTAAGCATCCCATCATTTATAATTGAATCCGCAATTTTTGTGCACATGATGTGCGTTTTTCCGGACTAAAAACGCATTGTGGAAAAATAATGAACATGTTCATTAATTTTCCGTTTTTTTCGCGGATTTGCCACTGTCTAATGCATTGGGAAATGTCCGGAAAAAAAAGCTCAAAAACCGCAAAAAAACGCATGCGGATTTCTTGCGGAAATCTGGCAGAAATGTCCGGGTTTCCACAGGAATTTTCTGCATGAATTCCTGAACGTGTGCACATAGCCTTAAGGGTATGTGCACACGTTGCGGATTTTGTGTGTTTTTTCGGCGGTATTCCGCGGCAAAAACGCATTAAAAAAATGCTTACATTATGCATCCCATCATTTTCAATGAATTCCGCAATTTTTGTGCACATGTTGCGGATTTTTCCACACAAAAAACGCATGTGGAAAAATACGTAGCATGTTCATTAATTTTGTGGAATTTTTGCGGATTTCCAACTATGTTTAATGTTTTGAGAAGCTCTGGAAAAAAACGCGAAAAATCTGCACAAAAAATGCGACAAAACCGCGAGTAAACGCAAGAAAAACGCGTGCGGATTTTATGCGGAAAATCTCCGGTTTTGCTCAGGAAATTTCCGCATAAAATCCTGACGTGTGCACATACCCTAAGGGAACCGGATCCATTTTCTGATCCAACGGTTCTTGCCCCTTGTGTGGTGCCCCCTCCCAGCACTGCTCTGCCTCCCCCATACCAGCTTGATAGTTTCCCTGCACTTTACCACTCCAGATCTACAAGACTCCAGACATCAGCGGAGCACTGCTCAGAGCTCAGACATGGTAGATGGGGGCAGGTGGAGCACAGACTGAAGGACACCAGACTTGTGGCTCTGGCAGGGGCTGATAACATGAACAGACATGTTTTCGGGGGCAGAGTCACCAACTTGACTATTAGGCTATGTGCACACGTAGGAAAAGTGGTGCAGAATTTTCTGCACAAAATCTGCATCTCCTGGCAGAATCCGCAGCTGCGGATTTGCTGCGGTTTTTATGTGGATTTGCCGCGGAATTGATGCAGATTTTCTGTGTTTTTTTCCACTGCGGATTTCTATTAATGGAGGGGTGCAGAAACGCTGCAGATCCACACAAAAGAAGCGACATGCACTTCTTTTAAATCCGCAGCAATTCCGCACTGATTTTTCTGCACCATCTGCACAACTTTTTTTTTTTTAGACATTGATTAACATGGTACTGTAAATCACAGTGCGGATCTGCAGCGTTTCTGAGCGGAAAAATCCGCTGCGGATCCACAGCAAATCCGCATCGTGTGCACACAGCCTTAGGCTATATGCACGTGTTGCAGATTTGATTGTGGAATTTTCTGTGCAGATTCTGCTTTTCTTGGCAAAAAACACGGGTCAGAATCTGCGCTTTTTTTGTGCATTTTTTTTTGGCGGATTTGCTGCAGATTTCCTCCTTTTTTTACCCTTGCAGATTTCTATTATGGAATGGGTGCAGAAACGCAGCAGATCCACAAAAATAATTGACATGCTCCTTTTTTGAATCTGCTGCGTTTTCCGTACCATCAGCACAGCATTTTTTCCGCATTGATTTACATTGTACTGTAAATCACTGGCGGACCTGCAGCTTTTCTGCGTGGAAAAAAGCGCTGCGAATCCGCAGGAAATCTGCAATGTGTGCACACAGCCTTTATGCTTATCTGCACGGCTTATCAAAAATATCATGGACAGATAAGATTTGTTAAGGACACAATGGAAAACATCCAGATGATTACACTGGTCAACGCAATTTTTCTGGCAAAAGGTTTTAAAACCTATTTTAAGTAAATTTTGGCAGCTGATTACGAATGTTATCTCCATTTTTGGCTATCAGATCAGGATTTCGAGATTTTTTCAGTTTTTGATGAAAATTACTCCTAATGTTTTATGATAAAAACACATGATTTTCGATACTACATTTTGTATATTTTTAATCAAGGAATAACAAAGATTACAAAGTCTATGTACAGCAAATCAAATCTACTTACAGAATTAAACTACAAAATATAAAGCACATATATATGGCACACAGATGAATGACACATGGCCGTTATTACTGGAACTTTCTTTTCTTGGCTGATCTGTGATGTACGGCTTCTGGGTTGTCTCTCACCAAGCTCCAGCAATAGTCAGCCATCATATGTGAGTCCCACCGGCCTTGATACCGTTCTTCCATTGTTTTAATGTCCTGATGGAAACGCTCCCCTTGTTCCTCGCTCACATCCCCAAGATTCTCTGGAGAAAAGTCCACATGGCTGTGTAAATAGTGAATACTCATTCTCCATCCCAGATTCCGCAGACTCATTAGTATCTTCCACAATCTCTTCATAGTTGTCGGCTTTCTTATTCCCTAGAACATTCTGCACCACATTACAGAATGCATTCCAAGCTCTTTCTTCTGTCTCGTTCATTGATGTGATCACATTTGGGTCTCTCATAAGTGTTCTTATCTGAGGTCCATCAAATATTCCAGCCTTTTTCTTCTCTTCACTAAGACCAGGAAAAGTTGAACATATCTAGTTAAAGCATTCTCCACTGTGATTGAGAGCTTTGACGAACTGCGTCATCAATCCAAGTTTTATGTGTAAGGGAGGAAAGACAATGTCCTTCCTATCCACTAGAGGACCATGGATGACATTCTTATCGCCAGATGCCGAACTCTGTCGCTGAGGCCATGCAGTTTTCACCCAATGCTCTGCTGTAGCTCCACTGTCCCAGTAGCACAGAAAACAAGGGTGTCTTGTGTACCCTCCTTGCAGACCAAAAAGAAAGTTAACCATTTTCAAATCAACACAAATTAACCACCCATGAACATTATACTGTAACCTCTCTAGAACAATCTTGATGTTTTTATATTCTTCTTTAAGTTTTACTGAATGACCTATTGGTACAGAGCCATACTTATTTCCATTGTGTAACAGAACACATTTTAACCCCTTCCCGCCCTTGACCTTTTCCGTTTTTGCGTTCTCGTTTTTCGCTCCCCTTCTTCCCAGAGCCATAACTTTTTTATTCTTCCGTCAATATGGCCATGTGAGGGCTTGTTTTTTGCGGGACAAGTTGCACTTTTCAAAAACATAATTGGTTTTAGCATGTTGTGTACTAGAAAACAGGAAAAAAATTCCAAGTGCGGTGAAATTGCAAAAAAAAGTGCAATCCCAGACTGGTTTTTTGTTTGGCTTTTTTGCTAGGTTCACTAAATGCTAAAACTGACCTGCCATTATGATTTTCCAGGTCATTACAAGTTCATAGACACCTAACATGTCTAGGTTACGTTTTATCTAAGTGGTAAAAAAAATTCCAAACTTTGCTAAAAAAAAAAAAAAATGTGCAATTTTCCGATACCCGTAGCGTCTCCATTTTTCGTGATCTGTGGTCGGGTGAGGGCTTATTTTTTGCGTGCCGAGCTGACGTTTTTAATTATACCACTTTGATGCAGATGCGTTCTTTTGAGCGCCAGTTATTACATTTTAATGCAATGTCGCAGCAACCAAAAAAAACGTAATTCTGGCGTTTCAAATTTTTTTCTAGCTACACCGTTTAGCGATCAGGTTAATGCTTTTTTTATTGATAGATCGGGCGATTCTGAACTCAGCGATACCAAATATGTGTAGGTTTGATTTTTTTATTATTATTTTATTTTGAATGGGGCGAAAGGGGGGTGATTTAAACTTTTATATTTTTTTTATTTTTTTAAAACATTTTTTTTAACTTTTGCCATGCTTCCATAGCCTCTGTGGGAGACTAGAAGCTGGCACAACGCGATCGGCTCTGCTACATGGGAGGGAAGCTCAGATCGTTGCTAGTTGCTATGCAGCTGAATTCCAGGCTTGCTATGAGTGCCAACCACAGGGGAGCGCTCACAGCAGGCCGGCATCAGTAACCATAGAGGTCCTTGAGACCTCTATGGTTACCATCCTGATGCATCGCTGACCCCTGATCATGTGATGGGGGTCGGCGATGCGATCATTTCCGGAAGCGGTAGTTAAATGCCGCTGTCAGTGTTTGACAGCGGCATTTAACTGGTTAATAGCGGTGGTTGAATAGCGATTTCACCTGCCGCTATTGCGCACACATGTCAGCTGTACAAAACAGCGAACATGTCTCGGCTTTGATGCGGGCTCACCGCCGGAGCCCGCATCAAAGCAGGAGGACCCGACATGTGCTGTACTAGTACGGCGGAGGTCGGTAAGGGGTTAAACTGCTTTTGGAACTATCAATAAAAAGCCTCCAATCCCTGAATCATATGCTGGAAGTCCCATAAAGAGAAGTAGCCCTTCACCATCAGTACAATGGACAAGCTGGCCGTCTGAATGGAAGGACGTGCGCAGTTCTGCTTCCCTGTTACGATAAAATGAGCCCCAGTAACAGGCAGAGATGTTACCTGTCCAGGGCCTCCAACAATTGCCCTAACCAAGGTGCAGCGGACCCAAATAGAGATGGCAGATACACAGGTGCAATAATGCCGATAAGGCTACTTTCACACTAGCGTCGTGCACTGCACGTTGCAATGTGACGTACCGACACTAGCGTTGAAAGCGCTGCACAACAGGGGCAGCGGATGTAGTTTTTCAACGCATCCGCTGCCTCATTGTGAGGTGCGGGGAGGAGGGGGCAAAGTTCCGGATGCGCATGCGCGGTCGGAAATGCTGCAGACGATGCACCAAAAAACGTTACAAGCAATGTTTTTTGGTGGCGAAGGACCGACGCAACACGACGCAACCATCGCACGACGGTTGCAACGTGTGTCAATGCGTCGCTAATAAAAGTCTATGGAGAAAAAACGCATCCTGCAAGCACTTTTACAGGATGCGTTTTTTCTACAAAACAACGCATAGCGACGTGCAGTGCATGACGCTAGTGTGTAAGAGGCCTAAGGCAGCCAGCCTACAATCAGGAATTGGCCGCTTGGTGCACCTGTGCAAACAAATAGTCTGTATGTGGCGTGTTCACACAGGAATGCAAAGTATATGGCTCAAAGCCTATTAATGACGCCATGTTGCGGGCTCACCATGATGCATCCTGTGTGAACAGAGGCCAGAGTGTACAGAGCCATCCAGGGCCCAGCCGCACCCTGGAAAAATATACAGTGCACCAAAAACATAACAATGTATGCAAGGTATTGGTCGATATTATGGCCACAATATTTAAGCTGCCAACCCGCGTCAAGGGTCCTTACATATTGGCAGTCCTAATCTAAAAACACACCATAAGAGGAAAAACCTCGACTATTCTAGACAAAAAACCACCAGTATACAGGCAGAGATGCTTACCTGTCCAAGGCCTCCAACAATCGCACTAACCAAGGTGCAGCGGACCCAAATAGAGATGGCAAATACTCTGGCCTCTGTTCACACAGGATGCATCATGGTGAGCCCGCTACATGGCGTCATTAATAGGCTTGGAGCCATATACTTTGCATTCCTGTGTGAACACGCCACATACAGACTATTTGTTTGCACAGGTGCACCAAGCGGCCAATTCCTGATTGTAGGGTGGCTGCATTATCGGTATTATTGCACCTGTGTAGCCGCCATCTTAACTTGGGTCCGCTGCACCTTGGTTAGTGCAATTGTTGGAGGCCTTGGACAGGTAAGCATCTCTGCCTGTATACTGGTGTTTTTCCACGATAAAATCAGACACTTGTGCCGGGTTTCAACATTCAATTCTCTTGTAGTCTTGAAGCCAATAGTTCAGCAGACTCTTTTGGTGGATAAAGATCTCTAACCAGATCATCCAAAGCAGACGGAGTAAACAGAGTTGGGTTGTCACAATCTTCATCACATCTGGACTGTCTTCTTCATCAGTATAACAATGTGAGGAGAGTTCTGGGTCAACGTTTTCTGGAAGCGCAGTAACTTTCGGAACAGGTAGGTCTTCACTGTGGGCAACTGGTCGAAGAGCTGAAGGGAAACTCGGGTATTGCAAACATTGCTTGTTTTTCTTATTGAAACCTTTTACATCGACAAGGCAGAAATAGCAGTCGTCTAAGGGTATGTTTCCACGTTCAGGATTGCATCAGGATTTGGTCAGGATTTTACCTCAGTATTTGTAGCCAAAACCAGGAGTGGGTGATAAATGCAGAAGTGGTGCATATGTCTCTATTATACTTTTCCTCTATTTGTTCCACTCCTGGTTTTGGCTTACAAATACTGAGGTAAAATCCTGACCAAATCCTGATGCAATCCTGAACGTGGACACATACCCTTAATGATTGCTTGGTTCTCTCCAAACCATAGGAACTCCAAAGTGAAGTTCAGCATTCTGTCCCTGAGACCATGATCTCTCCATACAGGACACTTTGTGAGGAGCCCAATGCTTGTCTTGGTCTCCAAGTTTTACTTTGAAGTACGCAAAATACACCCTCGTAACAAAGTCAGTAATGCTCTGAGTCTTCATAGTAAAGGTTCCACAGATGTAACAACAAATATTTGGCTCATTTGAGCCCTGTCTTCTGGAGATGTAGAGGCCATTGTTAGATCAGCAGAGAAATACAAGGTAAAAGCTGTTAGCTGCCTGAGCTGTTCACTGAATTTCTGCCCCCTCCCTCCACACCTTAGGTATTGATTCACAAACAAAAAGCAGAAAAACAGCAGGATAAAACCAATAAATATCAAAATTCATTGAAAATGTCAATAAGTAAAGCAGCACCTGCACACGGCTGTTGTGTACATTGAACTGTTGGTTTACTTTCTTATCATAACAAATGGGAATTCTGCATGTTCAAAGAAAGCAAAGATCTTCTCACATTTATTGGAAGACGAAATGAAAACTACATTTACCTTCGTGAACCGTATAAACCGGCACTTTTCATACACTGCTTCTATTTATCATGGAATTCATGAAAATGAGCTGTATACCTATAGCGCAAAAATGTGATGTGATAGAGAAATTATAAGGTCAGATCTGAATTCCGCACCCTCACATTAGTCTAAAACTGTTCTTAAAGTCCAGGCCAGAAACTTATTATTTTTTTGTAGACCATTGTTGTCAGTGACTCGTGTCCGCAGCTCAGAATTCCGAGATCAGACATCGGCTGCCGTCACCGTGAAATCTAAAATGATGACAATTACAGTCTCTTCAGCCTCAAAAAAATCACAAACACTAAACACATTGTTTCTCCATCTCCTCCTCACCCAAGGGAATCGGAGCACACTATGCCCGCACTCTGATTTGCATAATCAGCCAATTCTCTGGGATAAGAGACCATACGTTTGTGTGACCCACCATAGACATCATAGCAACCAGTGCACATAATGCGAAGAAAGTCACCGCACCGCGCACATGTGCAAGACCCGGCAAACGTCAAATATTTATTATTATAGCGCCATTTATTCCATGGCGCTTTACATGTGAGGAGGGGTATACATAATAAAAAGTACAATAATATTAACCCCTTCATGACCTTGGGATTTTTCGTTTTTGCGTTTTCGTTTTTCGCTCCCCTCCTTCCCAGAGCCATAACTTTTTTATTTTTCCATCAATTTGGCCATGTGAGGGCTTATTTTTTGCAGGACGAGTTGTACTTTTGAACGACATCATTGGTTTTACCATGTCGTGTACTAGAAAACGGGAAACAAATTCCAAGTGTGGTGAAATTGCAAAAAAAGTGCAATCCCACACTTGTTTTTTGTTTGGCTTTTTGGCTAGGTTCACCAAATGCTAAAACTAACTTGCCATTATGATTCTCCAGGTCAGTACGAGTTCATAGACACCAAACATGTCTAGGTTACATTTTATCTAAGTGGTGAAAAAAAATTCCAAACTTTGCTAAAAAAAAAAAAATTGCGCCATTTTCCGATACTCGTAGCATCTCCATTTTTCGTGATATGGGGTCGGGTGACGGCTTATTTTTTGCGTGCCGAGCTGACGTTTTTAATGATACCACCTTTGTGCAGATACATTCTTTTGATTGCCCGTTATTGCATTTTAATGCAATGTCACAGCAACCAAAAAAACATAATTCTAGCGTTTCGAATTTTTTTTCTCGCTACGCTGTTTAGCGATCAGGTTAATCCTTTTTTTTTATTGATAGATCGGGCGATTCTGAACGCGGCGACACCAAATATGTGTAGATTTGATTTGTTTTTTTTTATTTTGAATGGGGCAAAAGGGGGTGATTTAAACCTTTATATTTTTTTTTATTTTTTCTTTCATATTTTTTTAAACATTTTTTTTTTTTTTTAACATTTGCCATGCTTCAATAGCCTCCATGGGAAGCTAGAAGCTGGCACAACTGGATCGGCTCTGCTACATAGCAGGGATCATCAGATCGCTCCTATGTAGCTGAATTGCAGGTGTTCTGTGAGCGCCGACCACAGGGTGGCGCTCACAGCAGGCCGGCATCAGTAACCATAGAGGTCTCAAGGACCTCTATGGTTACCATCCTGATGCATCGCCGACCCCTGATCATGTGACGGGGTCGGCGATGCGATCATTTTCGCCCGCGTGGCCAGAAGCGCAGGTTAAATGCCGCTGTCTGCGTTTTGACAGCGGCATTTAACTGGTTAATAGCGGCGGGTGAATCTCAATTTCACCCGCCGCTATTGCGGGCACATGTCAGCTGTTCACAACTGGTACAGGAGGAGAGAGGACCCTGCCCGTGGGGGCTCACAATCTACAAGGGATGGGTGAGGACACAGTAGGTGAGGATAGAGCTGATCGTGCAGCGGTTGGTTGATCGGTGGTTACTGCAGGTTGTAGGCTTGTCGGAAGAGGTGGGTCTTCAGGCTCTTTTTGAAGGTTTCGGTGGTAGGCGAGAGTCTGATGTGTTGTGGTAGAGGGTTCCAGAGTAGGGGTGATACGCGAAAGAAATCTTGTATACGATTGTGGGAAGAGGAGATAAGAGGGGAGTAGAGAAGGAGATCTTGTGAGGATCGGAGGTTGTGTGTAGGTAAGGTAGAGGGGAGACCACAGAGCAGGAGATTACAGTAGTTGAGGCGGGAGATGATGAGGGCATGTGCCTGTGTTTCCAGTAAAGTTGAACTGTTTGCAAAGGACTGTGACTCTGCAGTGATACTTGGAACCCTGAAGTCATAATGACAGAAACTGTAAGGCCGGCGTCACACTGGCGAGTTTTACGGACGTAAGAGCGCAGAAACTACGTCCGTAAAACTCGCATAACATACGGCACAATTATTCTCAATGGGGCTGCTCCTATTAGCCGTATATTACGGTTCAGTATTATACGGCTTTCTACGGCCGTACAAAATCGCAGCATGCTGCGTTTGTCAGCGTACTGCGCAAAAAAATCGCCAATGAAAGTCTATGGGGGCGTGAAAAATATGGATTCCACACTGACCAGCAGTGTGACTTGCGAGAAATACGCAGCGGTGTTAGTGAAAAGTCGGTAATTCAATTGCCGGCTTTTAATTTCTCCTGCACAAACCCGACAGGATATGAGACATGATTACATACAGTAAACCATCTCATATACCCTTTTTTTTTGCATATTCCACACTACTAATGTTAGTAGTGTGTATGTGCAAAATTTCAGCGCTGTAGCTGCTGAAATAAAGGGTTAAATGGCGGAAAAAATTGGCGTGGGCTCCCGCGCAATTTTCTCCGCCAGAATGGTAAAGCCAGTGACTGAGGGCAGATATTAATAGCCAGGAGAGGGTCCATGGTTATTGGCCCCCCCCGTGGCTAAAAACATCTGCCCCCAGCCACCCCAGAAAAGGCACATCTGGAAGATGCGCCTATTCTGGCACTTGGCCACTCTCTTCCCACTCCCGTGTAGCGGTGGGATATGGGGTAATGAAGGGTTAATGTCACCTTGCTATTGTAAGGTGACATTAAGCCAGATTAATAATGGAAAGGCGTCAATTATGACACCTATCCATTATTAATCCAATTGTAGGAAAGGGTTAAAAAACACACACACACATGATTTAAAAGTATTTTAATGAAAAAAACACAGCGGTTGTTGTAATAATTTATTGTACTCTCAGTCCATCAGGAACACCCTCGCTTGGAAAAATAATAAACGCACAAGATACATACCTTCTGCTGTCAGATCAGGTCCCACGAAGTAATCCATCTGAAGGGGTTAACTAATATTACAGGCAGAGCTGCGATAATCCACTCGCTCTGCCTGTAATCCCCGGGTGCTGAAAGGAAAGCAGTGATCTATACTTACATTCAGTTGCGGTGATGCGCCCCTGCTGGATGTTCTCATGAACTGCAGCCTGGGAACTTTTTCCCACGCTACAGGTCATATGAGGACATCCACCAGGGGGCGCATCACCGCGACTGAATGAAATGTAGGTCAATGACATATATATATATATATATACTGTATATATGTTTTCCCGAACATTTGAGCACATAAATCCATTAGATGTCGGTTTTGCAAGCCTGCGCGAAAATCTCGCAGTACGGATGGCATACGGATTACATACGGAGGATGCCATGCGCAAAATACGCTGACACACCCTGACTACGGATCACTATTTTGGGAACATTTCACCGTATTTCGGCCGTATTACGGCCGTAAAATACGGACCGTATTGTCTTACGCCGAGTGTGACGCCGGCCTAAGTGCTAAGCACCTGAAGGAACTTTTATATTTCACCTGTGAGGAGCCAAGGTGCGGAGACGTTAAATCCTGTTGCCACAGCTACCACCCTGGTCCCCTTACAACTGCAAATGAAATTGCGTTATTCTCTTTTTCCTCCATTGTGTGATCGGGTCTCCCTGCGACTCCTCCTCATGTCACCGCTCTCTAGGAGCTACAGACCACAATGATGTAGATAGGAGAGTTTGGTAATCTTGATCTGTACTGCAGTGAACCCAGAAGCAGGTGATACATGGAAATAGAGATACAGGTCCTTCTCAAAAAATTAGCATATAGTGTTAAATTTCATTATTTACCATAATGTAATGATTACAATTAAACTTTCATATATTATAGATTCATTATCCACCAACTGAAATTTGTCAGGTCTTTTATTGTTTTAATACTGATGATTTTGGCATACAACTCCTGATAACCCAAAAAACCTGTCTCAATAAATTAGCATATTTCACCCGTCCAATCAAATAAAAGTGTTTTTTAATAACAAACAAAAAAACCATCAAATAATAATGTTCAGTTATGCACTCAATACTTGGTCGGGAATCCTTTGGCAGAAATGACTGCTTCAATGCGGCGTGGCATGGAGGCAATCAGCCTGTGACACTGCTGAGATGTTATGGAGGCCCAGGATGCTTCAATAGCGGCCTTAAGCTCATCCAGAGTGTTGGGTCTTGCGTCTCTCAACTTTCTCTTCACAATATCCCACAGATTCTCTATGGGGTTCAGGTCAGGAGAGTTGGCAGGCCAATTGAGCACAGTAATACCATGGTCAGTAAACCATTTACCAGTGGTTTTGGCACTGTGAGCAGGTGCCAGGAAGCATGAAGTGCTCCAAAATCTCCTGATAGCTAGCTGCATTGACCCTGCCCTTGATGAAACACAGTGGACCAACACCAGCAGCTGACATGGCACCCCACACCATCACTGACTGTGGGTACTTGACACTGGACTTCAGGCATTTTGGCATTTCCTTCTCCCCAGTCTTCCTCCAGACTCTGGCACTTAGGACCACTTAGCAACAGTCCAGTGCTGCTTCTCTGTAGCCCAGGTCAGGCACTTCTGCCGCTGTTTACCTGGGGAATGCGGCACCTGTAGCCCATTTCCTGCACACGCCTGTGCACGGTGGCTCTGGATGTTTCCACACCAGACTCAGTCCACTGCTTCCTCAGGTTCCCCAAGGTCTGGAATCGGTCCTTCTCCACAATCTTCCTCAGGGTCCGGTCACCTCTTCTCGTTGTACAGCGTTTTCTGCCACATTGTTTCCTTCCAACAGACTTACCATTGAGGTGCCTTGATACAGCACTCTGGGAACAGCCTATTTGTTGAGAAATCTCTTTCTGGGTCTTACCCTCTTGCTTGAGGGTGTCAATGATGGCCTTCTTGACATCTGTCAGGTCGCTAGTCTTACCCATGATGGGGGTTTTGAGTAATGAACCAGGCAGGGAGTTTTTAAAAGCCTCAGGTATCTTTTGCATGTGTTTAGAGTTAATTAGTTGATTCAGAAGATTAGGGTAATAGGTCGTTTAGAGAACCTTTTCTTGATATGCTAATTTATTGAGACAGGTTTTTTGGGTTATCAGGAGTTGTAGGCCAAAATCATCAGTATTAAAACAATAAAAGACCTGACAAATTTCAGTTGGTGGATAATGAATCTATAATATATGAAAGTTTAATTGTAATCATTACATTATGGTAAATAATGAAATTTAACACTATATGCTAATTTTTTGAGAAGGACCTGTACATTGTGTGTAAGGCCGGCGTCACACTTGGCGTAAGACAATACGCCACGTATTATACGTCCGTACTACGGCCGTAATACGGAGAAATGTTCCCAAAATAGTGATCCGTAGTCAGGGTGTGTCAGCGTATTTTGCGCATGGCATCCTCCGTATGTAATCCGTATGGCATCCGTACTGCGAGATTTTCGCGCAGGCTTGCAAAACCGACATCTAATGGATTTATGTGCTCAAATGTTCGGGAAAACATATATACAGTATATATATATGTCATTGAGACACACATATATATATATTCTGTATTTAGATTTCATTCAGTGCGATATCTGTGAAAAGCCGGTAATTCAATTGCCGGCTTTTCATTTCTCCTGCACAAACCCGACATGATATGAGACATGATTACATACAGTAAACCATCTCATATCTCCCTTTTTTTTTGCATATTCCACACTACTAATGTTAGTAGTGTGTATGTGCAAAATTTCAGCGCTGTAGCTGCTAAAATAAAGGGTTAAATGGCGGAAAAAATTGGCGTGGGCTCCCGCGCAATTTTCTCCGCCAGAGTGGTAAAGCCAGTGACTGAGGGCAGATATTAATAGCCAGGAGAGGGTCCATGGTTATTGGCCCCCCGTGGCTACAAACATCTGCCCCCAGCCACCCCAGAAAAGGCACATCTGGAAGATGCGCCTATTCTGGCACTTGGCCACTCTCTTCCCACTCCCGTGTAGCGGTGGGATATGGGGTAATAAAGGGTTAATGTCACCTTGCTATTGGAAGGTGACATTAAGCCAGATTAATAATGGAGAGGCGTCAATTATGTCACCTATCCATTATTAATCCAATTGTAGGAAAGGGTTAAAAAACACACACACACATGATTGAAAAGTATTTTAATGAAATAAACACAGCGGTTGTTGTAATAATTTATTGCTCTCTCAAATCCATTTGCAGACCCTCGCTTGGCAACATAATAAACCCACAATATACATACCTTCTGATGTACTGTCAGGTCCAACGATGTAATCCATCTGAAGGGGTTAACTAATATTACAGGCAGGAGCCCTGCTAAATGCAGCTGTGCTCCGTGCTTGTAATTCCCCGGCGAATGAATGAAATGTAGGTCATTGACCTACATTTCCCTCAGTCGCGGTGAGGCGCCCTCTGGTGGATGTTCTCATGAACTGCAGCCTGGGAACTTTTTCCCACGCTCCAGGTCATATGAGGACATCCACCAGGGGCGCATCACCGCGACTGAAGGAAATGTAGGTCAATGACCTACATTTTATTCATTCCCCGGGGATTACAAGCACGGAGCACAGCTGCATTTGCAGGGCTCCTGCCTGTAATATTAGTTAACCCCTTCAGATGGATTACTTCGTGGGACGAGATCTGACAGCAGAAGGTATGTATCTTGTGCGTTTATTATGTTGCCAAGCGAGGTCCTGGAAATGGAATGGGAGAACAATAAATTATTACAACAACCGCTGTGTTTATTTCATTAAAATACTTTTCAATCGTGTGTGTGTGTTTTTTAACCCTTTCCTACAATTGGATTAATAATGGATAGGTGACATAATTGACGCCTCTCCATTATTAATCTGGCTTAATGTCACCTTCCAATAGCAAGGTGGCATTAACCCTTCATTACCCCATATCCCACCGCTACAGGGAGTGGGAAGAGAGTGGCCAAGTGCCAGAATAGGCGCATCTTCCAGATGTGCCTTTTCTGGGGTGGCTGGGGGCAGATGTTTGTAGCCACGGGGGGGCCAATAACCATGGACCCTCTCCTGGCTATTAATATCTGCCCTCAGTCACTGGCTTTACCGCTCTGGCGGAGAAAATTGCTCGGGAGCCCACGCCAATTTTTTCCGCCATTTAACCCTTTATTTTAGCAGCTACAGCGCTGAAATTTTGCACATACACACTACTAACATTAGTAGTGAGGAATATGCAAAAAAAGAAGGGATATGAGATGGTTTACTGTATGTAATCATGTCTCATATCCTGTCGGATTTGTGCAGGAGAAATGAAAAGCCGGCAATTGAATTACCGACTTTTCACTAACACCGCTGCGTATTTCTCGCAAGTCACACTGCTGGTCCGTGTGGAATCCGTATTTTTCTCGCCCCCATAGACTTTCATTGGCGATTTTTTTTTTTTGCGCAGTACGCTGACAAACGCAGCATGCTGCAATTTTGTACGGCCGTAGAAAGCCGTATAATACTGAACCGTAATATACGGCTAATAGGAGCAGCCCCATTGAGAATAATTGTGCCGTATGTTATGCGAGTTTTACGGACGTAGTTTCTGCGCTCTTACGTCCGTAAAACTCGCCAGTGTGACGCCGGCCTAACAATGTATGTCTGTGGCTCCTGTATACTGAGGTAAAGAGAAATGTTTTGGGGGGTTCTTCTAAAAGTAATTAAAAAAAAAATAAACATTTATGTAATTGCTTCTAGAGAGTCTCCCCAGGTCTCGAACCCAAAACCTTAATATTAAAGGCAGAAGCTAAAGCTACCGAGCGACAGACTTGGGTGATGTAATGGGAAACATTCTTTATACTTGGTCTGTACTGCAGGCTCTGACTACAGGCCGATTACACAGAAACATTGGACACAGCAGTGGTTTTCTATGTATTTGTATTCTACAGGGAGAGTAAGAGATTTTTTTTCTTCTATAAAATTACTAAAAAATGAAAAACACTTGATGATGAAAAAAATTGTCATTTTAATGATTAAAAAAATGAAATACACATCAGAAATCAGCAAATGACATATCTGAGTCCCTGTAATCGTAACGACCTGCACAAAACAGCGATCAGATTATTTACAGGAATCGATAAATGATGTAAAAAAATTCTTACAATATTTTTCTCTATTAAACTCCTAAAAAATATAGTAAAACTAATGCGGAGGCCATGTTCACAGGAAGCATAAATGCTGCGTCCTTTCTGCAGGATCCGCACCACACAGCGCAGTAACAATCCTCTCCGATTATTACGTGTTTGCTGCGTTTCTTTTATGAGTTTTCCCCTTGTCTGATGCGATTTGGGGGCAGATATGAACCAGAGTTTTCAATACTCTAAGGCCGGTTTCACACGTCAGTGGCTCCGGTACGTGAGGTGACAGTTTCCTCACGTACCGGAGACACTGACACACGTAGACCCATAAAAATCAATGCATCTGTGCAGATGTCATTGATTTTTTGCGGACCGTGTCTCTGTGTGCCAAACACGGAGACATGTCAGTGTTCATGGGAGCGCACGGATTACACGGACCCATTAAAGTCAATGGGTCCGTGTAAAACATGGACCACACACGGACCTTCTCCGTGTGCCGTGCAGGAGACAGCGCTACAGTAAGCGCTGTCCCCCCCACTGGTGCTGAATCCGCCATTCATATCTTCTCTGCAGCAGCATTTGCTGCATAGAAGATATGAATAATAGTGTTTAAAAGAAAGATCTATCTGTCCCCCACCCCCTGTGCGCCCCCCCGCTGTTCTGAAAATACTCACCCGCCTCCTTCGCAGTGTTCTGTGCTGGCCGCCCCTTCTACTGTATGCGGTCACATGGGGCCGACGATTAGTCATGAATAGGTGGCTCCACCTCCCATAGGGGTGGAGCCGCCTATTCATGACTGTAAATGAGCGACCCCACGTGACCGCATACAGTAGAAGGCGCGGTCAGACCAGGAAGCATCGACAGCCAACGAGGGAAGCGGGTGAGTATTTTCAGAACAGCGGGGGGGCGCACAGGGGGTTGGGGGGCGGCGGACACAGATCTTTATTTTAAACACTATTATTCATATCTTCTATGCAGCAAACACTGCTGCACAGAAGATATGAATCACGGCTTCAGCACGATGCAGGGTACCACACGCTCCATGTGGTACCCACTCGGCACACGGACGGCACACGTGTGCCACACGTATGGCCTACGTGAGCTCACGGGCACACAGACACGGATATTTCCGGTACCGATTTTTTTTTTCCCGGTACCGGAATTATCTGGACGTGTGGGACAGCCCTAATACAGTACAGAAAAGCTTTGATTCTGCGCTTAAAAATGCAACAGTGTTTTTCTTTTTCATGCTATTTTTTTTTTTTTTTTTTTTTTTCCAGAAAAAGCATATAGAGGAAAATTGCACCAAAACCTCAGCAGTGTTCAGCAGATTGTTCAAATCACAAGGAGCGGAGATTTCCTAGATCACATCCATTTTGCTTAGAAACTTAGACCTTGTTCACATGTAGAGGAAATGCGGAGAATTTTCTGTTGCTTTTTTTGCACAGAAATTCTGCTGTGTTTAATTGTCCAAGCAAAGTGGATGTGATTTCATGAAAACAGTTTTGGCCGCTCTGACTGTGAATGAAGGGACAAAAACTAATCCACAGGCCCCACCTAGAGATGAGGAGGACGCACAGATGCATTGGGGGAATAAAAGCCACTGGGGACCTTGGGAAGTTAGAGATTTATGGCCTCCAGCCACCAGGTATCACTCTCCTGGATCGGAGTCCTGTGAATCCATCCGCTCATCTCTAGTCCCAGCTGTTCCCGGGATGCAGCGGACAGCCCCCCGGGATGCAGCGGACAGCCCCCCGGGATGCAGCGGACAGCCCCCCGGGATGCAGCGGACAGCCCCCCGGGATGCAGCGGACAGCCCCCCGGGATGCAGTAACATAGTAACATAGTTATTAAGGTTGAAGGAAGACTTTAAGTCCATCTACACTCACTGGCCACTTTCTTAGGTACACCTGTCCAACTTCTTGTTAACACTTAATTTCTAATCAGCCAATCACATGGCGGCAACTCAGTGCATTTAGGCATGTAGACATGGTCAAGACAATCTCCTGCAGTTCTAACCGAGCATCAGTATGGGGAAGAAAGGTGATTTGAGTGCCTTTGAACGTGGCATGGTTGTTGGTGCCAGAAGGGCTGGTCTGAGTATTTCAGAAACTGCTGATCTACTGGGATTTTCACGCACAACCATCTCTAGGGTTTACAGAGAATGGTCCGAAAAAGAAAAAAAATCCAGTGAGCGGCAGTTCTGTGGGCGGAAATGCCTTGTTGATGTCAGAGGAGAATGGGCAGACTGGTTCGAGCTGATAGAAAGGCAACAGTGACTCAAATCGCCACCCGTTACAACCAAGGTAGGCCTAAGAGCATCTCTGAACGCACAGTGCGTCGAACTTTGAGGCAGATGGGCTACAGCAGCAGAAGACCA
Source organism: Ranitomeya variabilis (assembly GCF_051348905.1). NCBI lineage: Eukaryota > Metazoa > Chordata > Amphibia > Anura > Dendrobatidae > Ranitomeya > Ranitomeya variabilis. Next base: position 4,351,769 of record NC_135238.1, read on the forward strand.
CACCGGGTACCACTCCTTTCAGCTAAGAACAGGAAACTGAGGCTACAATTTGTACAAGCTCATCGAAATTGGACAGTGGAAGATTGGAAAAACGTTGCTTGGTCTGATGAGTCTCGATTTCTGCTGCGACATTCGGATGGTAGGGTCAGAATTTGGCGTAAACAACATGAAAGCATGGATCCATCCTGCCTTGTATGGAGCATCTTTGGGATGTGCAGCCGACAAATCTGCGGCAACTGTGTGATGCCATCATGTCAATATGGACCAAAATCTCTGAGGAATGCTTCCAGCACCTTGTTGAATCTATGCCACGAAGAATTGAGGCAGTTCTGAAGGCAAAAGGGGTCCAACCCGTTACTAGCATGGTGTACCTAATAAAGTGGCCGGTGAGTGTAGTCCAACCCATAGCCTAACCTAACATGCCCTAACATGTTGATCCAGAGGAAGGCAAAAAAAAACCATGTGGCAAAGAGTAAGCTCCACATTGGGGAAAAAAATTCCTTCCCGACCCCACATACGGCAATCAGACTAGTTCCCTGGATCAACGCCTTATCAAGGAATCTAGTGTATATACCCTGTAACATTATACTTTTCCAGAAAGGCATCCAGTCCCCTCTTAAATGTAAGTAACGAATCACTCATTACAACATCATACGGCAGAGAGTTCCATAGTCTCACTGCTCTTACAGTAAAGAATCCGCGTCTGTTATTATGCTTAAACCTTCTTTCCTCCAGACGTAGAGGATGCCCCCTTGTCCCTGTCACCGGTCTATGATTAAAGAGATCATCAGAAAGGTCTTTGTACTGTCCCCTCATATATTTATACATTAACATAAGATCACCCCTTAGTAGTGCTGAGCATTCCGATACCGCAAGTATCGGGTATCGGCCGATATTTGCTGTATCGGAATTCCGATACCGATATCCGATACTTTTGTGATATCGGGAATCGGTATCGGGATCGATATTAATGTGTAAAATAAACAATAAAAATAAAAAATATTGATATACTCACCTCTCCGACGCAGCCTGGACCTTACCGATGTAACCGCCAGCCTCAGTTCATAAGAATGAGCGCTTGAAAGTCCTTAGATGACGTCGCGGCCTGTGATTGGTTGCGTTGCGGTCACGTGACCGCCACGTGACCAATCACAAGCCACGACGTCATCTAAGGACTTTCAAGCGCTCATTCTTATGAACGGAGGCTGGCGGTTACATCCAGGGCGCGTCAGACGGTGAGTATATCAATATTTTTATTCTTTATTTTACACATTAATATGGATCCCAGGGCCTGAAGGGGAGTTTCCTCTCCTTCAGACCCTGGGAACCATCAGGGATACCGTCCGATACTTGGTGTCCCATTGACTTGTATTGGTATCGGCGATATCCGATACTTTTCGGGTATCGGCCGATACTATCCGATACCGATACTTTCAAGTATCGGATGGTATCACTCAACACTACCCCTTAGCCTTCGTTTTTCCAAGTGTAATAACCTATCTTGGTATGGCAGACCCCTCAGTCCTCTAATAACCTTGGTCGCTCTTCTCTGCACCCGCTCCAGTTCAGCTATGTCTTTCTTATACACCGGAGACCAGAACTGTGCACAGTATTCTAAGTGTGGTCGAACTAGTGATTTGTATAGAGGTAAAATTATGTTCTCCTCATGAGCATCTATGCCTCTTTTAATGCATCCCATTATTTTATTTGCCTTTGTAGCAGCTGCCTGACACTGGCCACTGAATATGAGTTTGTCATCCACCCATACACCCAGGTCTTTTTCATTGACGGTTTTGCCCAGAGTTTAAGAATTAGGCTATGTGCACACGCTGCGGATTCCATTGCGGAATTTTCCACAGCAGATTTGATAAATCCGCAGTGAAAAAACCGCTGCGGTTTTTACTGCGGATTTATCGCGGTTTCTTTTGCGGTTTCCTCTGCGGGTTTTTCACCTGCAGATTTCAATTGGAGCAGGTGTAAACCCTCAGCGGAATCCGCACAAAGAATTGACATGCTGCGGAATATAAACCGCTGCACGTTTTTTTTCCCACAGCATGTGCACTACGGATTTTGATTCCCATAGCTTTACACTGTACTGTAAACATTGTACTGTAAACTTCCTGCTGGGTTAAGCAGGTGACACTTAATGGGGAATTTTTATCACTAGTCATATTGTCGCCATGGGATTTTCTTTTTGTAAATACTGATGAAAAAAAGTCATTTAGCATATTGGCTTTTTCCTCATCCTCATCCACCATGTCACCCAGACTATTTTTAAGGGGCCAACACTGTCATTTTTTAGTTTTTTACTATTTATATAGTTAAAGAATATTTTGGGATTATTTTTACTCTCTCTGGCAATGAGTCTCTCTGTCTCAATCTTTGCTGCCTTGATTTGCTTTTTACAGAATTTATTTAATTTTCTGTATTTATTTAATGCCTCATCACTACCTACTTCCTTTAATTCTCTAAATGCTTTCTTTTTGTCCCTTATTGCGCCCCTTACAGCTCTATTTAGCCATATTGGTTTCCTCCTATTTCTAGTATGTTTATTCCCATACGGTATATACTGTGCACAGGTCCTATCCAGGATGCTAATAAACGTCTCCCATTTTCTTTGTGTATTTTTGTGTCTCAGGATATCGTCCCAGTTAATTGCACCATCTCTCATCCGTTGGAAATTTGCCCTCCTGAAGTTTAGTGTCCTTGTCACCCCCCTACTACCCATCTTATTAAAGGTTACATGAAAACTTATTATTTTGTGATTACTATTCCCCCAGTGACCCCCAACCCTTATATTTGATATGCGGTCTGGCCTGTTGGTTAATATTAGGTCTAGCAGTGCCCCCCTTCTTGTTGGGCCCTGAACCAGTTGTCAGAGGTAATTGTCTCTCATAGTTGTCAGACACCGATTACCTTTGCTGGAACTGCAGGTTTCTGTTCCCCAATCTATTTCAGGGTAGTTGAAGTCCCCCATAATAATGACTTCTCCTTGAGTCGCAGCTTCATCTATTTGCTTTACGAGGATATTCTCCATTGCTTCCATTAGTTTTGGAGATTTATAACAAACCCCTATCAGTAATTTATTATTTTCTCTATCCCCATGATGGCACCACGGAGAGAGGGGTCCGCCCCCAGGGACAGGAAACCTACAGGTGAAAAAGGGCGTACCTCTCTCCCACATCAGTTGGTTTCCTGTCCCTGACGGGGAACCTACAGCACGTACCTAAAGGATTCTTCGTGGGATTCCAGGGTGCTGGCCGGTCGGTTCCTGACAGGGGGCGCCCTGTCACGGCTGTGTCCAGTAGGTTTTCTCCCCCCTTTTCATCCGACCCTGAGGCACCACCACGGGGGTCGGCGGGCCCTACGGGTGAGTGTTGCAGGGGAAGGCAGTGAAGAGGTCCGAGCCTGCCTTCCCCAAGGAAAAAATAAAAAATAAAGGGGGTGAGGAAAGAGGCAGGTGGCGGCGGTCACCGTTACAGCCTCTACACCGCTAATCGGTGCATGGGGGTAGCGGCGGCTACGCTACCATCACAGAGGCGCTAGAGCATAAGCGCCGCAGGTCACCACTGAACCGCCGCCCAAACCGGAAGCACGGGCTCGGGCGGAACGTTGAAACGCGCGCACAGGCGTCCCCACTAATATCCTCCCTATAGGACGCCTGTGCAGCGAACCGGAAGTGACGCGCGCGCATGCGCAGATGACCGCTTCTGCCGGCGGCAAGTTTAAAAAACAGCGTTCTCAGCAGAGAAAACGTGGAAAACCCTCTCTTTTGGCAAACGCAGTGCGGAGCCACTATGAGCGGCAAAGAACCACAAGAGGCACAGGAATGTGCACAATCATCACCTGAGCAAGTACCGCGTCCGCGCTCACAACATCAGCGCAAGGGGAACGCTTCATCCCAACAACGCAGCAGCAGCGGACGATCAGGGTCTCAACGCAGCCGAGTCTCTGGAGGAAACACTCGGCCAGCGACAAAACCAGTGGATACAGTCCCGAGGCCAGAGACGGTATCTCTTAGCCGTAAAGGGTGAGTGATCCACGTGGAAGTGGTAACATAATACGAGATTATTTTTCTTTTCTCTCTTAGGGAAGGAAATGTACATCCAAATCAAAACACTATGTGTGTGTGCGATATGTTCGGAAGAGCTATCTTCCTCATGGGAAAAGAAGCTATGCGGGCCCTGCATAGAAAAAACCATCCAGGAGGAATCTCCGGCGTTCGCGTCAGACCTAAAAACTCTTATAAAAAATCAAGTGGAAAGTGCCCTCAAAAGCATTAAAATTCCGAGGAAAAAACATAGATCAGGTCATAAGTCTCCCGAGTCCAGTATAGACGAATCAGAAAATGAAACATCTGACTCTAATGATTCATCAACATCCGGAACCTCCTCACTATCATCAGAAGGGGGACGCAGTTGCTTCCCCATCGAGGAGACGGACACATTGATAAAGGCCATCAGAACAACTATGGGTCTGGTAGACGAACGCCCTAAAAGAACAGCACAGGACATAATGTTCAGCGGATTAGAACAAAAGAAAAGAAGAGTATTTCCAATAAATGAAAAAATTCATTCTTTGATCAAGAAAGAATGGAAGAAACCAGACAAAAAAGTACTCTTGACCCCCAAGAGAAAGTACCCGTTCGATGACCCAGCCTGCTCATCCTGGAGCAAGGCACCCAAACTGGATGTGGCCATAGCAAAGGCCTCTAAAAAGTTCGCCCTGCCCTTTGAGGACATGGGCACTCTGAAGGATCCAATGGACAAAAAGGCAGACACCTTCTTAAAAAACTCCTGGGAAGCGGCAGGAGGGGGCCTAAAGCCAGCCATCGCAGCCACATGCACGGCCCGTGCTCTGATGGTATGGCTTGAGCATTTGGATTCTCAACTAAAACAGAAAGTCCCAAGAGAGACATTACAAAAGTCAGTGTCCATGATGAAAGGAGCAGCAGCTTTTTTGGCGGACGCTTCGGTGGACTCGGCAAGATTGTCAGCCAGGTCGGCTTCCTTCTCAAACGCCGCAAGACGCGCCCTGTGGCTGAAGTGCTGGCCGGGGGATCTGCAGACAAAGACCAAGCTTTGTTCAATACCTTGTGAGGGTGAATTCCTGTTTGGGTCAACGTTGGACGACATCCTCGACAAAGCGGGAGATAAAAAGAAATCCTTTCCCGGGTTCCCCAACCAGTCATATAGGCGCTCCTTTCGGAACAGAAAGTTCATGCGCAGAAGACCTCCAAAAGGAAATAAAGACGGATGGGAAGACAGAAGAAACAAAAACAGGGGCTTCTTGTTCAACAAAACCCCCCCTCCAGATAATAAAAAATCCCAATGAAGGTACTTCCCGGGTCGGAGGGAGACTAGCGAAGTTTCTTCCAGCCTGGGAAAGAATTTCAAACAGCCCTTGGATTTTAGGCATTATACGAGAAGGCCTCAAATTCAAATAAATTTCGTGTCCCTCCCGGCAACTCCTTCATGGTAACGCCTCAAAAACAGTCACTCGAACAGTCAGCTCTCCAGAAGGAAATTCTGAGCCTAATCCAGAAAGATGTATTGCAAGAAGTTCCATACCAGGAAAGAGGCATGGGGTTCTATTCTCCCCTCTTTCTCCGGAAAAAAACGGACGGATCGTACAGAACGATCATAAATCTCAAAAAACTAAACAGTTTCCTGGAGATACAACATTTCAAAATGGAAACAATAAAATCTTGCGTAAGAATACTCTTTCCTCGGTGTTTCATGACTGTTTTAGATTTACGAGACGCGTACTACCATGTGCCCATACACAGAGATTACCAAAAATATCTCAGATTGGCAGTGAATATCCAGGGGGAGATCAAACACTTCCAATTCCGAGCTCTCCCCTTCGGGATAGCTATCGCTCCTCGAGTATTCACGAAAATAATGTCAGAGGTAATGGCCCACATACGGGAACAGAACATCCTAATAGTTCCCTATCTAGACGACCTACTCGTGGTAGGGAACTCATTTCAACACTGCGAACAACAGTTGAATCTGGTCATTACTTCTCTGTCGAGTCTAGGGTGGCTGCTAAACATACCCAAGTCCGAAATGGTGCCATCTCGGGTACAGGAGTACTTGGGGATAGTCCTAGACTCGAACACACAGACATGTTATCTTCCTCAGGAGAAGGTACAAAAAATGACACAAGCCGTATTACAGCTGACGGTATCCCCAGTGACCACTCCGAGGAGAGCAATGTCCCTCCTGGGCTCTATGACTGCCTGTATTCCGGCAGTTCAATGGGCACAACTTCATTCCCGGGATCTACAGTGGGAGACCTTAAATTTAGGCATATCTCTGCACGGAAATTTAGACGGGCGGTTAACTATTTCTCCAAATACAATACACTCCCTAGCATGGTGGGCAGACCCAGGGAATCTAGCCAAAGGGGTTCCTTGGGCGCTACCGACGGAAAAGATTCTAACAGATGCAAGCCCCTGGGGCTGGGGAGCACATATAGGCGATCAAGTGGCACAGGGAAGTTGGAACAAAAGTCAGGAGCCAGACTCTTCCAACATGAAAGAGCTACTAGCGGTAAAACTGGCCCTAACACACTTCCTATATCTCCTGCACGGTCATCACGTAAAAGTGTTTTCGGACAACCAAGTGGTTGTGGCATATCTAAACCACCAAGGGGGAACCAGGTGTCGAGCTCTGATGGAGGTAACCCAATCCATCTTCCACATAGCGGAACACAGTCTAAAGTCCTTGACAGCTCTCCACTTAAAAGGCTCCGAAAACCAAACTGCAGACTTCCTGAGCAGAACATGCTTAAAACAGGGAGAGTGGGAGCTAAGCCAATCGGTCTTCGATCAGATCGTGAATCTCTGGGGCCTACCAGTAATAGACCTATTCGCGAACAGTCAAAACCGCAAAGTAGAAACATTCTGCTCAATCGATCCCCGGGGGAACCCTGTAGCTCTAGACGCTTTGACAATTCCTTGGAACTATCACCTTGCCTACGCGTTCCCTCCAATGTCACTCATCCCCTTAGTGCTGAGGAAAATTCGGGAGGAGAGGTCTACAGTGATACTAATAGCGCCATTCTGGCCCCGCAGAATATGGTTTTCTTGGCTAAGAAAAATGTCCATATCAAGTCCATGGGTTCTACCAGACACCCCGAAACTTCTGTCCCAGGGCCCAGTGTTTCACCCCAATGTGAAAAATTTACACATGACAGCGTGGCTTTTGAAAGGAGGTTACTAAGGGACAAAGGGTTCTCTCCTAACTTGGTGTCCACTCTATTACAAAGTAGAAAACCCGTAACCACTAGAATATATGGGAAAGTGTGGAAAAAATTCATATCAGTATCAGGGGCAGACCCGTCCGGGGAAATTCCTATTGGGAAAGTCCTTGAGTTTTTACAGAAAGGCCTGGAAAGAGGTTTGGCTACAAGTACACTAAAAGTTCAGGTAGCAGCTCTGTATAATCACGATCTGGCCAGAAATCGTTGGGTCATGCGATTTATTAAAGCCTCATCTAGGTCCAGACCCATTCCCCTCCACAACTCTCCCCCATGGGATCTAAACCTCGTACTAAACGCTCTAACCAAACCTCCCTTTGAGCCCCTGACAGAAGTCTCTTTAAAGATCCTGTCTCTGAAAACCACACTCCTAGTGGCCCTAACCTCAGCTCGCCGTGTCAGCGATATACAAGCGTTATCTTCATGCCCGCCCTTTACTCAGATACTTGATGACAGAGTCATTCTAAAAACTGACCCAGCTTATCTCCCTAAAATAGCGTCACAGTTTCACAGAACGCAAGAAATTTCCTTACCCTCCTTTTGTCCCAAACCTAAAAATGAGGGGGAAAAAACACTGCATACCCTAGACGTAAGAAGGTGTCTAGTTCGGTATCTATCAGCCACTAGGGAGTGCAGGAAGGATAGGGCTCTGTTTGTCTGCTTCCAGGGTCCACGCAAAGGACAAAAAGCGTCGAAAGCCACGTTAGCAAGATGGATAAGAGACGCCATCGCCCTATCCTACTCATCCTGTGGGACAGCCATCCCAGAGAACATAAAAGCTCATTCGACCAGAGCAGTGGCATCATCCTGGGCGGAGAGAGCTGGCGCTTCAATACAACAGATATGTAGAGCAGCCACTTGGTCTTCCCAGTCTACATTTTTTAAGCATTACCGCTTAGACTTGACTTCCTCTGATCCTACCTTTGGGCGAAGGGTTCTAGAGGCAGTGGTCCCTCCCTAATAGCTCTATCTATTCAAATCTCTCCGTGGTGCCATCATGGGGATAGAGAAAATGGTAGTTACTTACCGATAACGGTATTTCTCTGATCCCATGATGGCACCCGTATATTCCCTCCCTTCTCACACACAGGTGTGCACTGGATAATGTACTAGTAATTAATTTTAGTCACGGTGCATCTATTAAGTTAAATAGGTTAAGTTTAATTTGCGTAAATATTGAGTTGCAGCTGAAGTTCTGTATAAAGGCTCTGTAAACCAACTGATGTGGGAGAGAGGTACGCCCTTTTTCACCTGTAGGTTTCCTGTCCCTGGGGGCGGACCCCTCTCTCCGTGGTGCCATCATGGGATCAGAGAAATACCGTTATCGGCAGGTAACTACCATTTTTTCCCCCTCCCCTTATCTCCACCCACAGAGACTCTACATTTTCATTAAATTCACCTATATTATCACGCAGGATGGGTTTTAAGGAAGATTTTACATATAGACACACCCCACCCCCTCGCTTATCTGTACGGTCATTTCTGAACAGGCTATAGCCCTGCAAGTTAACAGCCCAGTCATGGCTCTCATCCAGCCACGTCTCAGATATCCCCACCATGTCATAATTATGCTCCAACAACATTAGTTCTAATTCCTCCATTTTGTTGGCGAGGCTTCTGGCATTAGTATACATGCACTTGATGTTACTCTCTGTACCTCTATTCTTTCTTAAATTACTAACTGTTCTAACCCCACCCCCCATGCCACCGCCACCCCCAACTTCCTTATTTGTGCCCGGGTCTCTATCTGCACTATCTTCCCCTCCTATAAAATGAATACCCTCCCCCCAATCCCTAGTTTAAACACTCCTCCAACCTTCTAACCATTTTCTCCCCCAGCACAGCTGCACCTTCCCCATTGAGGTGCAGCCCGTCCCTAGCGTAGAGCCTGTAGCCAACTGAGAAGTCGGCCCAGTTCTGCAGGAACCCAAACCCCTCCTTCCTACACCAATTCTTGAGCCACTTATTAACCTCCCTAATCTCCCGTTGCCTCTCTGGCGTGGCACGTGGTACAGGCAGTATTTCGGAAAATACCACGTTGGAGGTCCTTGCTTTCAGCTTGCAGCCTAATTCCCTGAAATCATCTTTAAGGACCTTCCACCTACCTCTAACTTTGTCATTTGTGCCAATGTGCACCATGACCGCTGGGTCCTCACCAGCCCCTCCCAGTAATCTGTCCACCCGATCAGCGATGTGTCGGACTCGAGCGCCAGGTAGGCAGCACACCGTCCGACGATCCCTGTCTTTGTGACAGATTGCCCTATCTGTTCCCCTAATAATTGAGTCCCCCACTACCAGCACCTGTCTGGCCTGCCCTGCTCTCCTATTTCCCTCCTTACTGGAGCAGTCACTCCTCCGACTTTCAGAGGACATGCCTGGCTGCAGCAGTGCTACCCCTGTACTGGCACCCCCCTCATCTGCCAACTTAGCAAACTTATTGGGGTGAGCCAGATCAGGACTAGCCTCCCTGGCACTCTTCCCTCTACCCCGCCTTCTGTCTGTCACCCAGCTAACTGCCACTCTGTCCTGCAGCTCCATCCTACCATCCCCTGGACAGCCCCCAGATACAACGAATAGCCCCCGGATACAGTGGACAGCTGCTGGATACAGTGAACTGTCCCATGCCTTGGGCATCTGCTGAATTTCCCGCACTGCCACTGCCCCTCTGACAACTCCTCCTGCCAGGGGAGAAAGAAATGGCAAATGGGTGTGTATTGAGGTGTGGCCAGGGGCATGCGCATAATGTCTTCCTCTTTGTATTCTACAAAAGTTGAGAGGTGTGATACACTGTGAAGCCATGAGAATGCCAGTATGACTGAGGCGATTATGATACAAATATGGTGGCAGTATACATTATGTGGTATGTGTTTACCCTAAAACCAATGTCCGATGTATAAGGAAGAAATGTTGTTTATTATTATTATTATTATTATTATTATTATTATTATACATTTTTTATAGCACCATTTATTCCATGGCGCTTTACATGTGAAAAGGGGCATATATAGACAAACACATTAAACATGAGCAAAAACCAGGCACACAGGTAAATAAGGAGAGAGGACCCTGCCCGCGAGGGCTCAGTCTGCAGGGGATGGGTGAGGATACGCTAGGAGAGGGTAGAGCTGGTTGTGCGGCGGTTCAGTAGGTTGAGGATCACTGCAGGTTGTAGGGTTGTCGGAAGAGGTGGGTCTTCAGGCTTTTTGAAGGTTTCTATGGTAGGCGAGTCTGATGTGTTGTGGTAGAGGGTTCCAGAGTAGGGGGGAAGCACGGGAGAAGTCTTGTATACGGTTGAGGGAAGAGGAGATAAGAGGGGAGTAGAGAAGGAGATCTTGTGAGGATCGGAGGTTGCGTGTAGGTAAGTACCGGGAGACGAGGTCACAGATGTATGGAGGAGACAGGTTGTGGATGGCTTTGTACGTCATCGTTAGGGTTTTGTACTGGAGTCTCTAGGTAATGGGGAGCCAGTGAAGGGCCTGGCATAGGGGAGATGCTGGGGAATAGCGGGGAGACAGGTGGATTAGTCGGGCAGCAGAGTGTAGGTTGGATTGGAGTGGTGCGTTAAAATGTTTATTATAACATAATCGCAAAGTGTTGAAACCCAAAGGTGGATTTACAAAATACTGACAAAATAATAAAAATTACAATTTGGATTTTTAGGAGAATACGGTAACAATGCAGCAACATGATGAGAATCTGCATAACTAATCATTTGCTAAATAGCAGCAAGTCAAGTATACAGTGGCATGTAAAAGATTGGGCCCCCCTGGTCAACATTACTGTTATTGTGAACAGTTAAGCAAGTTGAAGATGAATGATCTCTAAAAGGGCTAAAGTTACAGAGGACACATGTAAAAAATGACAACATATTTTTACTATTTATTATTATTATTATTTATTTATATAGCGCCATTAATTCCATGGTGCTGTACATGAGAAAAGGGGGTTGCGTACAGGGTTATAGATAACGTTTACAGTAAACAAATTTACAGTGACAGACTGGTACAGAGGGGAGAGGACCCTGTCCTTGTGGACTTACATTCTACGGGGTAATGGGGAAGAGACAGAAGGTCGGGGGAGAGGCAGCTCGGGTGGTTGATGCAGCAGCTCCGGTGGTTGGTGGCGCAGCAGCTCGGGTGGTGATGAGGGGGCAGAATGGTTATTGCAGGCTGTAGGCTTTCCTGAAGAGATGGATTTTCAGCTTCCGTCTGAAGGATCCGAGGGTGGTGGATAATCAGGAGAAATCTTAGAGGCAGTTGTGTGAGGAACGAATAAGTGTGGAGGAGAGAAGGAGGTCTTGGGAGGACAGGAGATTACGTGAGGGAAGATTGTGGGCGATTAGATCAGAGATATAGGGAGGGGACAGGTTGTGGATGGCTTTGTAGATCAGTGTTAGTAGTTTGAACTGGATTCGTTGGGGAATTGGGAGCCAGTGGAGGGATTTGCAGAGGGGTGAAGCAGGGGAGTAGAGAGGTGGATTAGCCGAGCAGCAGTTGAGGACAGACTGGAGTGGTGCATGAGAGTTAGCGGGGAGGCCACAGAGGAGGATGTTGCAGTAATCAAGGCGGGAGATGATGAGGGCATGCTCAAGAGTTTTAGTAGATTGTGGGCTGAGGAAGGGATAGATTCTCCAACTCAAAAATATTGCCAGGCGACAGGAGATGGCAAGAGTTTGGATGTGCGGCTTAAAGGACAGGGCAGAGTCGAGAGTTACCCCGAGGCAACATATGCCATAGTATATGCGATAGTAAGGGAAAATACATTACAAATACCAATTACACCATGATGATTACCTATCATCCTGTGTCAACCAAACAGGTTGTGTCCACCCAATGAATTTCGCCACCACCACTGGACAATCACTCTCACCAAGTCTCTGGTTTCCAGAAAAAGACTTTCATCAACAGTACCTCCTGCAGTTTTATCCCCCACTGCTGGATGATATACTTTAAATTCTTCAGAATGGGACAACTCCTGGCAAGACGTCCATATGAGCAGTGTTGCCAGCATGGCATTTTGTAATTTCTTCTACCTGGGCACCTGCTCAGCCCTCTGTAGCTTTAAAACGTTGCTGCCCAAGTCACCACTGCTTCTCTACTGGCTAACAGTTTGTCTTCACCACTCCCTTCAAAGTCACAATTCAGGCATGAAGATCTTTATTTCTTTCTGCTTGCAGGAATATTGGGGCTGTGCCGACCTGTTATTTCTGTAAGGTGACATCTTCATTTAGCACGTGGTGTAATGTCATGTGAGGTAGAAACTTGAGACTGTGTAGCGCCCCCCACTGCCGCAGGGCCGAGGGGTACCCGGTACCGTGCCTCTAAGTCTCTGCTCTGGGGTTGTCACGGTGGCTAGACCCGGTCCGTGACCCTGCTGAGGGGCGTACGATAAAGGTGGAGGAATGGGATGATGTTATGGTGCGGTGTAGTGCCGGTCGCGGTAAATAATGAGGACACCAGGTTGCAGTCTCTTTACCTCTTTACTGAAGGCTTCAGGATCCTCAATCCGGAATACGGCTAACCGGGCTGCGCAAGTCCGGCCGGTCCGATGGCACCTCCAGAGTTCCCTTTGCAGGTGGAAATCTGTGCCTACCTTCTAGCACTTGTGTGTTGTAGTCCTTCCCTGCTAAGCACCACGGGATAGTCCTCACAACTGTTGTGTCTGTTTCTCATGTTCCCTCACAACTCGATTCTGATGTTCTTCCACGTCCCCCAGATCTTATGGTTAGGACGCACCCGTATGACGGGGAGGCTCGGAGCTCTTCCGGGACTCTAGCGTCACCCCACTCCTGTTGTTACCCCCCTGTGTCTTCCTAGGTCAATTGGGTGAGACAGCCCGCCTATAACTGACTGTCATGCCGTAGGTTTGAAGTTTGGCCTGGAGCTCTATACTTCCTCGGCGTTCCGGCCACCGGTTGTACGCCTCAGTAGGATGTTGCCTCGGTCTTACAGCACGACTCCTACTGGTATTCTCCTTGTTGCGTTGATCTCGTTTCTCACTCCGCACAATAAACCTCGCTTCTTGTCCTTTCTTGGGGTACCGCCGCTATATCGTGCAGGCGCGGTCCCGTAACATTCTCTCTGGTTGCCAGGCCTCTGTCAGGATCCCACCCCTGACAGGGACCCCTCTGAATCTTCCCCCTACAACACCCTCTGCCACAAGGTGTTGCCTGGTTCCAACCCAGTCAGCTTCTGACTAACTTTCTGCCTAACCCCCAGTTTTACCAGATTGTGAGGAGTGGCTCCCCCTGGAGGCCAGACTGTGAAATGTATTGGTGTCTGTGATACCTGGTCAGATGAACTCCTTCAGTGCCATCAGACGTACCATAGCTCCCCTTAGCGGCGGAGCATCAGTACTGCAACAACCAGGACTCTGGGGTGCTGCAACTGTTTCTTAGGATGCTCCACAATGACTGGTCCATGAGGCTGAATATAAACTGATCACGTAGCACGACTCTAGTGTCAGTGAAAGACCTAATCCCATATTCTTCATTTCTCATTTTAAGCATGCCTGTTTGCAAATTGCCTCTTCAGTGAAGAAGAGGACTTGAATGCAAGTGCCACCAATTGAAAGTAGCAATCCAAAAAGTCTCTAAAGAGGCAATTTGCATATTTAATTTCCCAGAGGGACATTGCATGGCATATAGGCCTGCTTACACTGGCATGCCACGTATGCAGTGACATCATGGTCTCATCTACCTTTTGCTGTTGGGTCAAAGACTTGTTGCACAGTGCACTCTCAGAAGGTGTGTCACCTAACACTTCCTCCAACACTCCAATGATCTGTTTAAAATGTTGCCCTTTTTCTTGATTCCTGTGACGCTAGTCACTTCTCATGGCTAAGCCATGACTCAGAGTGGTCAGGAAGTCCAAGGTCAGAAGCCAGGAGGGTACGTCATAAACAGAAGGAAGCGTAGTCAGGTAACGTTCCGAGGTCAGAGTACTGGGAGGATAAAGGATCAGAGCTGAAGGGGTTAAACAGATGGTCAGAACAAAGTCCAAAGTCAGGAAACAGATCAAATAGAACACAAGGCACAGAGAGCACAAAGCACACAAGATGAATGTAAGGCCTCTTTCACATTTCCGTCTTTTGGCATCCGTCGCAATCTGTTGTTTTGGGCAAAAAACGGATCCTGAAAATATGCTCGCAGGATGCGTTTTTTGCCCATAGACTTGTATTAGCGACGGATCGCGGATGGCCACACGTATCCATTGTGTGACGGATCCGTCGTGTTTTGGCGGATGCGACGGACAAAAAAAAAGTTCAATGTAACTATTGAAAAAACTGCATCCGCTGCCCACGTCATGCACAAATTTCACAACGTCCGTCGGTAAGTAGGCATTGCGACGTACCCGTACCGATGGAAATGTGAAAGATGCCTTAGTCTGGCAGTGGTCTGGGAGAACCTGCTCAGTTAAGTACCGGGATAGTGAACAGCTGAGACAGCCGACGCCTCACAGTCACAGATTGGCTAGTCAAGCTGTCAATCAACACAACGACAGCTCAGCACGCCCCTGTACCAGACTGGACGGACATGCTGTCAATCACAGTACTGACAGCTCATCATGCCCCTCTACCAGACTGGACGGCTGAGCTTTCAGCACCTCATACCAGACACCCTGAGGGGTGGAACCGTGACCATTCCCCTTCCAATGTACTCAGTGACTTCTCCATCTCGCCTCTCTCACTTATCTTCTAAGAACAA